>NC_138373.1:37859049-37963946 GCF_054177405.1 Leptonychotes weddellii | reverse complement strand
TGTGCCAGTACCATGCTGTCTTGATGATGACAGCTTTGTAATAGAGCTGGAAGTCCGGAATTGTGATGCCGCCGGCTTTGCTTTTCTTTTTCAACATTCCTCTGGCTATGCGGGGTCTTTTCTGGTTCCATACAAATTTTAGGATGATTTGTTCCATTTCTTTGAAAAAAGTGGATGGTATTTTGATGGGGATTGCATTAAATTGTAGATTGCTCTATGTAGCATTGACATCTTCACAATATTTGTTCTTCCAATCCACGAGCATGGAACGTTTTAGCACAGTTCAAGTTAGAGAGCATGGATTGAGCACCAACTAAGTAGAATTAAGGGAACTGGCCTTTTACTTCAAAAATCCTGTGACAGGATATTAGTTGATGGGGATTTCAGATTGTGCCTAAGAAAAGCTCATTTTCATCCTGCCATCTCTTTCCAAATACTCAGACGAATTAGCTCACAGGTGCATTTGGTTTCCGTGACTGACAGCTTCCTGGTGGAGTTTCACAGTGGCCAAGAAATGGAATGTCGCTTCCCCTGTACTTTCTGACAGGCTCTTTCAAGTCAGAGCCTTGGCCAGAGCTCCCGCACTCCTGTCCTGTCCTTGCAAAGTGAACTTGGGGAAAGGGGTGTCTCCCACACCAGCCGTGGAGTGAGTCCATGGGTCACAGTGTCACTCCAGTTTGAGTCGGAGGCCCTTAGTTTCTAAGGTTTGTATACATTTTTTAAAAAATCACAATTCAGATTTGTTTATATATTTTCAAACAGACTGATTTAAGCCAGTTCCCCAGCTCTACTCCAGGCTCTGTGAGAGATTTAATTAATGCGAATTAGCAGAGAAAAGCTTTAAAAATGGGTGATTTTCTAAAGGCCGTGAAAAGCAATCTTATATTTCATGTGATTTATTTCAATTTTATTTTAAATCATAATACATTGGAAAGAAGAAGGAAATAACTTATGTGCACTTGTGTATCATTTTATTTCAGATAGTTCAAGCACATTTAAACCTATGATAATTAGATATTTCCCTGGAGTTGAATACTGAATAATCGCAAATTTATATCCTAGCTACTTTACATGCATTTTCTACTGTCTTGTGCTTCACTTTCAGTCTTCCACTGATCACAAAATTTCTGAAGCTTGAAAACTTCTGAGTTATATCTATCTTCCCCCCAAAAATCTAGAATCACATTTCTTTTGTTTAAAACATTTTTTAACAAACAGAAAGAAAAAGAAAACACAACAATGATGTTAAACCAGCTCCAACCCCTCAGCCTCTTTGTCACTGCCCTGTGGCTCTGCTCCCCAAATTCCCTTTCCCAGTATTTCCCTCTGATTTTTTGGAAACCGTTCTGATCAGACTGGTGCCCCACAGCCCAAAAACGGAGGCTTTTTCAAAGCCTCCATTGACCTCTACTTTTAGGAAACGAAGGGTCGAATCCCTTTATCCAGCTGCTTATCAATAACACTTTGCATAGTTGATGATTCACTTCCTTTGTCAATGCTGCCCTCACTTGCCTCCGGGAAAACACACCCCTTGGTTTTCCTTGGGATTTTTATTATGGAATGCCCGAGTTCACTCCTAGATGGCTTCTCTCCTCTCTCCATTTCCTTGAGGATCACATCCAGAGGGGAGGGAGGCAGGACTGCTAACTTTCATTAAACTTTCCAAAGATGATCTGTTAACTTTATGAAATAGGTATTATTGATGAGGGAGCAGAAGGCAAGCTGAGGGCCAAGCACAAGCTGACACCTGCAAACCCCACCCCCACCCCTACGCCTCCACCTGGGGGGATACCTGTGACATTCCTCAGTCATTCCTAGCTTCCCTAAAACTGGGAAGGGAACAACAAACAAACAAACAAACAAAAACAACAACAACAAAAACCAAATGGTTAACTGATAGAGATCACAGTCCTGCCAGACAGGAGTCTCCATCAGTTTACGAATGTCATAGTGACTTACAAGGAAAAAGCATTCTTATCAATATCCTAACTTCCAGAAACCCATAGATTCAATTTCCTGAAGCCCTAAGGTCACTCTCCCCTCAGTAGTCATGTGGGAAACAAAGGCAGAAGGGAATATAAATAAAGTTAAATGTCCTTATAACCTGCAGCCTATTGACAAATACTCAAGATAGCCAGAGTATAACTCCAAGAAACTCCCAACTGTCTTCATGTTAATGATTTGCTAGAGGGAAAAACTACCTTAGCTTGACAATAACTGGGCCTCCAGAATCCAGTGAGTCTTCTTTAGTATCTGAAAGTCCTTTGAAAACCTCCCTTTGTCCTTACCTCCCTCAGCTCCCAAGTATATAATCAGCGACCCCTCACAACCCTGGTGCAGCCCAGGCATTCTGTCCCCCTGCCTTAATAAAATCACCTTTTATGCACCAAAGATGTCTCAAGAATTCTTTTTTGGCCATCGGCTCCAGACCCCAATACCACTTCAAACTACATCATTATGATAGGCAGTGTTTAGAATGAAAAAGATGGGTGTAAATTATTTCAGGTTACTTTGTCACTTGATATTAGAAAGAGGAGAACAGGGCATATGCAGGGACTAATTTCAAACTGTGCAATATTTTAGTCTCATTTGTCTGACCTGTATAATTAGCAGAATGGGAAGTGTTCCAACCCAAATGCATTGCAAGCACATAGTTCATGCTAGATGATGAAGCATGCTTCTAGAATTTAACCCTTTAGTGACAGAAATCTCTAAGTTGATACAAAGGACATGTATTTAAGTCAAATTGGCTAGGGCAGGAAGATCATGAAAATGCCATAGAGTAAGTGGACTTCTCTATCAAAGACCATGTTTCTCTTGGAATCTATCCATCATGCTACATGGGAGAGTCTGCCATTTGAGGATGAATAAATAAATCACAGGTCTACTGTGAATGGCTAGCCCTGGAGTATTTCAAAATTTCTGGCACCATTGAGAGAATATTGAACCAAGTCTGGTTCCACACAGACTCAAGACAGGAACTCGTGTTCTGTTGGGGTGAAGGGGAGCCAGGCCGATAGAACTGAAACTGGATGAGGCTAGGAAGCCTGCACTGGAGCCTTGCTTGTAGGCATTACCCATAGCAGTCTATCTGCGTCTGAAGGAAAACTCAACGGTACTCAATAGGATCATATAGCTTACTCACAAATTTTAGAACTTGCAAAAGGAAGACAGAAAAGTATTTCTAGATCAGTCAATATCTGCTTCAAACTAGCTCTAAGAAGGTGGTCTGATTTTCGCATCTACTTCATATTCCAGGGAATGGCCCTGAAATGCCATCCTACTCAAGGAACCAGAAAGTCATACATGAAAATACCACTGCAGGGCGCCTGGGTGGCTCAGTTGGTTAAGCGACTGCCTTCGGCTCAGGTCATGATCCTGGAGTCCCGGGATCGAGTCCCGCATCGGGCTCCCTGCTCGACGGGGAGTCTGCTTCTCCCTCTGACCCTCCTCCCTCTCATGCTCTCTGTCTCTCATTCTCTCTGTCTCAAATAAATAAATAAAATCTTTAAAAAAAAAAAGAAAATACCACTGCAAACCTGGAGTCCAATGGGTTTAAATTCATTATGAAACTTTGAAATGGAAAGTTGCATAACAGATATTTGCAGCCAGTACTGATAATTAAATGAATGTTAATATCCTACTCTAGTCCTTTAATTATACAATTAATTACAATTAATTGGCTTAATTGTAAAGAGTGACACAAAACTCTTCCAGATAGAGCCCAGCCCTTTGTGTCACTCTCAACTTGTTCCCTCCTTGGGGACACTGGCGTGCTGATGTCGGGACGCAACACCATGAACACACTTCTGTGCTTGGACTGCATGTCTGTGAGTGACACTTGACACACGTGTTTGTAGATACACTCCCTGTATAAATGGAATCCCGCTATAGAACATTTCTGCAACATCGTACTTTTCCTTGATATTTCATATGTGAGATTCATCCCTGCATAGAGAGATGGATAGATTCAGTTAGTTAATTCTAACTTAGAATGTTGATACAAAAATATCACCGTTTCTTCTATTCCCCTACTGAAGGATAAGAATCTCATTTCCAATCATTCTTACTACAAACAAAGCTAAAGTGCCATTTTTTACACAATTCTATTATGCCCACATAAAAATGTGATCTAGAAACCTAGAATTTTCTAGAAGCATTGAAGTGGATTTGCTATAGCATTCAATTTTAATATTGTTGCAGAATTGCTCTCCAAAGTGATTTTAGCAAGGCACATTACCACCCTTGACTGTTAAGAGCTCCTTTTCCCTGGTTATCTGTGCTAACTCTCACTATGTCACACATTGTTTCTTGCAAATCTGATTAATAAGGAATGGACTCTGAGTTTTCATAATTTGCATTTCTTTGATTACCACTGTGGTTTTAATTCCCAATGACTTTCACACTCACAGGGGCTGCCCTTGCAAATGAGGGTTGTTGGAGTTTTAGCTTTAATATCCTCACAGTAAATCTACTGATGTCACCACAAGATTCTCAGTTTCCAGCACCACTGACATTCTAGCATCACTGCTTCTAGTATCAATTTTAATTCTGCTTTTGCACTTTTGGTTTTCTTATCTTTTTCTTCATAAACAGTGTATGTTGATTCAGCTTGGTTCTCAGTGCTGCTTAGTTTCTGGTAGAATTATCCTCTCTCCATGTGCCAAAGATGCCCTTAGCCACTGGCAAGTCTGGCACCATTCCTCCAAGATCAATGCTAGGACAATGACCTTTCTTTCCAATTGTCTGGCCACCTTTCTAAGAGGAGGGTAAGTAACACCTCCCTATGCTGAAACCATCTGTAGTTCTTCCTTTGTTCCAAACAGGGCATAAGAGATCATTCTCCTAAACCAAAGGATCTTGTTCTCACAGATATGCGTTTAGAAGCCCCTGTTATTATTGGTTCTCCATCTGTAGAAGCAGAAGGGCCAGAGTCCCCAGTTGATGGAGGAGGTCACCAAGGGATGTGACTGCCAGTTGACCCATGAGGTGGCTCTGGGTAATCAGAGGCTCCTTACCCCCTCCCCATCCTTGGAATGTGTGTTCTGCACACCATTCCCACTGTGGGAGCTGTTGCAAGGTCATAGTCTTGAGAAAGTAAGGTATTGCTGAGACCATCTGAACTGAATGCATGACTGAATGTAGTTACAGCCTTTATATAAACTTTTAAGATTCTGATGGTGGGTGTGGAGATCTACTTATCTTGCAGCTGCCCAAGACAGCTTCCTGTGTAAATTCCCTGGCTTATTACACTGCCAATCTGGAGTCGTCGACTCTTTCTTCTGTCTTTCTCTGCTCACCCACTCCCCCATGTGCTGGGGCCAATGTGTGAATCAATACCAGTTGAGCTCACAGTTCTAATCAGTGACTTGGCACAAAAGTAGGCATTGCTTGAATGCAATATAATGTATGTGTGGATAATGAAAGACACTAGCTGCCTTGGAAAGAAAAAAAGCCCCGTGAAAGAGAGAGCTAGCTGACACACTTCTATTTGATGAAAGTCGAGTGTTTCCAAATGGGAAATATGTACGTAAGTGAGGTAAATTCCTTTTCTACAGGTCCCCACCATATCTTATCAGATCTGTGTGTGCCCATTACAGTGGAATTCAGGGACATGAGAAATACTCTCCACCATTCCTAATGGGATGCTTTTGATGCTCTTACTAGTTTTGCTTTTCTTGAACTTTTCATGAGTATTGATATTGGAAGATGGAGTAAAACTAGACACAGCTAGTTAGCCTCCATCTGAGCCTTAGAGCAAATCATTTGGGCATTACTAGGTGCAATAACATCAACTTATCCTATGAGAAATGTCAAATCACTGCTGAAAAGCAACATTCACCCACATTAAGAAATAATAATAATATGGCAGGCAGGTGCACAGATGCTGAATAGATCTTCCCTATTACGAACCCCAGCCCCTCTTACCAGTCTCATGACATTGAGTGCTTTATTTAACCTGTCTGTGACTTTGTTTCATCTTCTATGTCAATGGGAAAATATTAGTATTTCTCAGGATATTATTATGAGTGTGCTATAAGCATATGAGGTGTTATAGAGCTCTCAATAATTTTGTGGGATAAATATCCATGCCTGCTTCTGAAATTGTCCTGGTAACTAAATATGTCCTATGCATGCCGTTCCCAATAATTCTGGGTCTATCAGGTCATTGACATGATCTGCAAGTGTATTCACTTTGTGATTCTTGTTTTTTACCTCTCCTGCCTGTTTTATTCTCAGTCACATAATAGGACTTGAAACTTTGGTTTTCATTAAGGACTTGAGGTCCCTGAATGCACTGTGTCTTTCTCTGACCTAACGCACTTGTGCAGATTACATCTTACTCTGAGGTTTGGCATTCCCGTGTTCTGCCCTTAAAGGAGCCCCTTGTTGCCCTTCGATACCAGGGGTGATTTGGGTGTCACCTCCTCCCGGAAACCTTTTTTAAAATTCAAGGTTAACTTAGGTGTGTTGCCTATGTGATTTCATAGCATGTGGTTTACATCACCATAATAACAGCTTATGTTTTATTTTTGTTGCTACTTTGGCTGTCTCTGCAGCTAGTCAATTAGCTCTTATTGGGGATATTTTTGCATTTTCACTTTTTTTGATTACAGCATTCAACAGTGTCTGGCACATAGTAAGAACATAATCTATGTTTGTTTAAAATTGAATAAATGGCTGACTAGCAGTCAAAGAGTCCCTGAAAGTTTTAGCTGAACTTTCATCTGGATGCTGCATATATAAGGACTGTCTTCAAGTTGAATCATGTCAGTTCTTATATATATTTGTGTGTGAGATGCTTGTGGGTCAATAAACTGCTCATTTATTTTATAAATAGGTAGTCTTTCTGCTTGATCAAATTTCTGTTGCCTTCAAAGCATTGATAGCACTTACTGAAGACTAAACATTAATAGAAAGCTATACTGATTTCATCTCTGCCTGGTCAAAATGATGCCTGTCCCAGATTCCCATAACCGGTATTAGTTCTGTGGTTTCTTTTCTAGTCTAGAAAGAACTGAAGAGATGTAATCTCAAGAGATACTTTTCGCTGCCTTTGAACAAGTTGTCATCTCTAATTTGTTGAATGTGGATTAAGTTTAGCTTTACATTGAAGTTTAGCAAAGAAGAATACTAATAATGAAAGAAAAAGCATGGATGACGAGATGAAAACCAGACCCTTAGCTTCCTTCTTCAAAAAGCTATTCCATGGTGATGTTGGTCTCATGAATGGATTTTCTTTCCAACATCAATTGGCATGTACATTCCAATTTGGAACTGGAGACCAGCTATCATTTTCAAGTTCTTGCTATTGTTTGGGGACATTCTTGTAAGCATAATAGTTGGGCTATTTATGAGTCATTGCATTTCACTAATGTCCCCAGTACTTAATTCTGAAGGGTTTTGCAAATTTAATGCTAAGAGATTATTCAGTCCCCTGGAATTATGAGCATTTAGTCTTAAGTATCTTTCAAAGATTTCAAGCTAATGGTTTCTGTTACTGGTTCTGAAGACCCGTATTATGAAGTCTCACAGTGACCTTGGTTAACAGAATGAAGTCATCTGAGAGAACAAAAAGAACTTTATGGGGAAAAAAAAAAACTTTGATAAGAAGTAATAAATTCTGGTCTTTAGCTCTGTCATAAGAATGTTGGTCCTGAGACTTTTTCCCTAAGATCTCAATTTACCTTTTATAAAATATAAATAATAATAATAGCCAGAAAAATTTCTACTTTGCAATTGTTTGGATCAAATGAGAAAATATACAATGAGATACTTCATGAACATGAATCACCATCGAAATATGTTATCATTCTATTTCTTTTATTATAGCCTTAAACACCCATCTGTAATGTAAAGCCCACACTCAGAACTTTCTATTTCAGTTTGTCAGGTTTTGGACTGGGTGACTATCTCTCTCTCTCTATCTCTCTTTTTTTTTTTTTTGCCTATAGTAGACTACTTTTTTGACTAAGTGACACATTTGTTTTGGTTTTAATTAGAACTACAGTTTTATTTTGTAAACAGATATTCCGGGGAGCATGAATTCCAGGCACTAGCAATTAACCTGAAAAAAATCACCAAATAAGATTTAATCGATGAATCTCCAAAAGATGAAATATGCATCAAATTAAATCACTCAAAATTATATTTGGAAAATGTAATGAAAACATGTTTATTTAGGTGTATGGCTTATATAAACTGTCATTTCTTTATAATGATATGCTATAATCCCAGGAAAATTATGATGGACATTACTTATAAAATAATTATTGCAGGCTTTACACCTTTAATTGTTGATATTCCTTTACCACCTAATGCACTTATACTCAATTAACTTTTGAACTTCATGAATTCTATTCAGAAAAAAATCATATATTAGAAATAAAAATATTGCATTTTATGTTCATTTAAAAGCAAACAGTCATAAAGTCCCTGTTACCCAGGAGAAAATGAGTGGCCTAGGAGTCTGAACTATTACTATGAGCTTAAGAAATAAAGGTTTTCAAAAAAAAAAAAAAGAAATAAAGGTTTTCTTTCTTCTTTTCTGTCTTTTTTCTCTCCTTGTTTGCTCTTTGTCTTTTCTCTCAGCCTACCAAATAGTGCTTATTTGTATGTATATCATTCTTGTGTTAAATTTTGTTAAACCAAGATAAGCATTTTTAAACTTCAAGTATACTTAATTGGACATTATTTTGAGGAAATAATGAATATTTTTTACTGTAAAATTTCACAAGTCAGAGTTTGAGACTGATTATAACTTGTCTTTCTTAACCCTCTCTCTTCATTTTTCATGCCTACACAGCTCACATTGCTACTTGTTAATACAATCTGTTTTTATTGAATAAATATATTTTTGCAGAGACTTCTCTGCTGTATAGCCGATGATCTTGAAATTCAGGAAATGTATATAAATGTGTGGATCAGAGAATGAAAGGAGAAATGGGAAGAAAGAAGAAAGAAAACATATCCTTTCCCCCAAAATAGCTAAGTTGAGAACTCAAAGTCAAATGAAGGACAGATAGACAGAGGTTGAGGGTGATGATGCCATTGTGAGCAGCAGACAGAGGGAGAACAGATTGGGAATCCCTGAACCTCTTGTTCAACACAAGACTCCCCAATACCCTTGTCTGATTGGAGCCAGGGCCACTGATTTGCCTACAGCATTCCCAAAGGGTTTTCATTACCAGTGAATGAAAGTTCAGGAAATAAATGCTTAGATCTAGAAAACAAGTCTTAATATAGATGGGGACCAATCTTGCTCTCAATTCAGCTAGGATCCTATTAGATTTTAGGCTACCAGGGATTGAATATTTTTTACAGTTGAGATTATAATACAGTAAAAGGAAATTTGAATACTGTGTTGGAGTCTAAAATTTTATATTTAATACATCTTATCTTGAAAAAAAAAAAGGGTAAACAATGGCCGGCATATTTTGAGAAAAATGCAGGTCCAGCCAGAGAGGAGGAAAAGTGAACCTGATTTAGCACTTTTTGTAACAAAACGTGCCTGATAGCAAACTTACAGAGTCTGCCATTGACGTGAATGCCATCTTTTGCATATGAGCAAAATGAATTCATCTCCATGGATCTCTAAGATCAGCTTTTTTGTTTTTGGAAGAATGGGATAAATGTAGTCTGTGCAATTTTTCTGACTTGGGCTCACTATGAAAAAGAACAGGAGAAAAAAAGCCCATTCCAAACCATGAAAGTAGCTATTTATGTACCCTTGGCAAATCACTCCTTCTCTTTGGACTCAGATTCTTGATCTGCAAAATGAGAGAGTTTTGGCCCAACTGCCCAACATTCTCTATTATCTAAGATCAAAAGTGAATAAAACTGACTACTTTGAAGAGTGATATTTAATAATACAGAAGTTAATTATCTGAAATTAGAATAGGTGCCGAAACAACACAAGATATGTTGTCTCTTGGTTTTGGCTTTGCTAACTGTTTCTTCCAAGAAAAGATTATTGCAATAAATCTAAATAAATATTATGCTATATTTAAGGCTTAAATAATTGTTAATTTTAATTTTTTTTTAATGTGTTCACCAAGGCAAGAAGACCTTTAAGGAGCTGACAGTGGCTGGATACAGGGAAAGAGTTGGGGCCTTCCCATATAATACCTCTTCTCTTACAGGTAGCAGGTCTATAGGGCCATGTCTCCCAGAGACGAAGCAATTCCAAAAATAATTTGTTTATTCCAGAAATGTATCTTTACTATATACTTTATTGCTGTGCTTGTATATTGAGTATATCATTAAATAACTATATTTACATGAATGCAAAAATCCACTAGAATGCAAAGCCTGGTGTAAACCACAACCGCAAGACTGTACATGAAACAATGCCATGGAGAAAACGGAATGACAATCAAGACAATCAAGCTTCCTGAGTTCTGAGCCCCAGTGGAAGTAAGCGCTCTGCAAAGAGGGACCCAGGAAGGAAGACCTACCCTTTGTCCAGGACCTACTATGGTCCATCAACTTCTTTATATCTCATGCTAACTTCTAAATTTATACTGTGATATGATATTGTTGTGAAATTCTCACAGATAAAAAAGGAGTCAGGTTCAGAGACTTTTTGCAATGCCTGGGCTATGCAAACAGTTCTAATTCATACCCTCCTTCAGTAAGTCAGGGATGCATGTTGGGACATCTGGTGTCATCATCAAAAGAATGAACATACAGGGGTCTCCATATAACCAAATAATAGAATGGGAAAATGGGATAGTAAAGAAAATTATTAATCCAGGAGAAGGGGAGGAAAGAAGAGTAAAGGGAACACAGAAAAAGTGGAGGAAATAGAATGCAGAAGTGAAGTGGCCACTGTAAATCTAAATGCATGAGGAAATTTGCTAAATGTAAATAAAGGGAATGTTCCAATTAAAAGATGGTGATTCTCTTTTAATCAAGCCTGGGAGCCTATTTTGAGCCACTCCTGCTCCCAGGTCATAGGAATCCTTGGTGAATTGGAGGCCACAGGTCTGACAGGGGGAGGACGTCTGTAAGATGAAACCAGTGAGATGTTTGAGGAAACTGAGTAACGAAACTGAAACCACTGAATAGAAAAATGGGACACAGGTCCCCACAGGACCCAGTCAGAGGGTGGAGGTCAGCATGAGTACAAGCTTCTGAGCTGTGAACATACATGGCCCTGAAGAAGGGCACAGCAGGCATCAGGGAGTGCCCCAGCAGATGACATCTGATGTTTCCTTCTGCCGGGCAGCTCACCACTGGTTGTGCTCCTGGGGGCCGTTGGCTGTAAGCAGGAGCTCAGGAAGGGAGGCCCTTCTGGAAGAGACTGAGGCTGGGTAAAAGGCTTCAGGACTCTGAAGCCCCCTGAACCAGAATAGGGAGTGATTTGGATACTTTCTTGTGCAGGTGTTCTTTATGTCAGCTTTTAATAAACAAGATATTGTTTATGATTGTTGAGGTGTCTGAAAAACAGCTAGATGTGGTACGTGGAAGACATATGAATCTAAGCACATAGGATGGTGCAGAGAAAAGGACAGAAAGAAGTTGTAATACTCATGCACCAATACAAGACCAGCTGATATGAGGTACCCCTAATAATATCAGACTAACTGGAATTTAAGTCAAGAAGTATTACCAGACGCGTTATGATAAAAGGTTGACATAACAATTCAGATTGTCTTTGCAGCTAATGATAGAGCCTCAAAATACATAAAATGTAGAAAGCCAATATGACAGAAAACTTTTCAGAAAGCACATCAAAAATCCCTAGAGAAGTGAGAGAAGAAATTGAATCTACACAACAAAAGAGAAATTTTATGAAAGAAATTTTCCAATAAGAAAACGAAGAGCTCGGGGCACCTGGGTGGCTCAGTTGGTTAAGCAACTGCCTTCAGCTCAGGGCATGATCCCAGGGTCCTGGGATCAGGCCCCGCATCAGGCTCCCTGCTCGGCGGGAGGCCTGCTTCTGCCTCTCCCTCTTGCCCTGCTTGTGTTCCCTCTCTCGCTGTCTCTCTCTCTCTGCCAATTAAATAAAAAATAAAATCTTAAAAAAAAACAAAAAAAAACTGAAGAGCTCTTGGAATGTCAACTGTAACTACTGTTGAATATAACTATGGGTGCATTGAAAAATGTAAATAAAGACATTTCTCACAAGTATTAAGAACTATCGAAACAATGGCTAATAGGAAGGAAAATTTAAGAAATGTAGAGATGCATCCAGGGGCCCAATATCCAATTTATGGGAATTCCAGAAAGGCAGATCCAAGAAAGAGTGTGTCCCAATTTCTGATTATTATTGACATCAGAGAACATTTCTTAACACTAAAATACTTCATTTTCCAAACTGAAGTTGCACACCCAAGAATCTATCAGGATGAATGAATAAAGAGCACACTGAGGCACCTAATCTGAAATTGGGAGAATACTTGAAAACCTTCAAACGGAGAAGAATATGATTGTTCAAGAACTAAAAATCAGAACAGCATCAGATTTCTCACAGTGGTCCTGGAAGCTGGAAGATAACATGGTAATGCCCTCAAAATGTAAAAGGGATCAGTTTTCTGATTCAGAATTTCTACCCAGCCGAAACATCAATCAGTTGTGTGGGTAGAATTAGGGTATTTTAAGACACAGTAGTTCTCAGAACATCTATCTCCCGAGGACCCTTTCTCCTGTAGTGACTAAGAACCATGTCCCCATAATTGAGGGTGAGTCTTGAGGAGGAAGACAGAGTCCTGGAAACAGTGCCCCCCACAGGAAAAATCTCAAAAGACATCTGAGTGGCAAGCCTGGAGATTAACCAGCCTGGGCCAGGAGGGTGTCAGGAGCCTGGGCAGGACTCATCACAGCAGGCTGATTCAGCCTTCTGGGTTTGGTTGCATTTTCACCAGCACTCCAGTGACTTCTCAATGGAGAGGTTGGAAGAAATGCTGGAAATGAGCAGAGGGGGGGGAAAAAAAAGGAAGAAAATTTTATCAACTCCAGGAAAAACAAAAGGTTTGTAATCACAGAAAAGGAAGGAAATGCAATCACCACATACTGCCAGGCTGAATCCAGTAAAATGGACCCAATCAGTTTGAGTGAGTGAATTGAGCAGCCGCTGTGTTGCCCTGGATTCAAATGATGAAGATGAGAGGTGGGGAGGGAGGCAATGTGAGGTAAATCTGTCTTTTCTGTGATACTGTCAAAGGAACATGCTTATTGATGCTTAAGAGATACAAGAAATGATAGATGGGGATAAATTACAGAAAAAAATACTAAGAGTAAGGCTAAGACGGCTGGGTGTGCAGTAGAACCTGGCCACACTATTTGCCTCTTTAAAGGATATTGTATTTGTTTCCTGGGGCAGCTGTGACAGAGCGCCACAGCCCCACAGCCTGGGCTCCTTCAACATTTACTGCCCCGAGTCCCGGAGGCTGGGAGTCCAAGGTCCAGGTATGGGCAGGCCTGGTTTCTCCCAGGTCCTCTCTCCTGGGCTTGTAGACACAGTCCTTTCCCTGCGACCTCACCCGGTCATCCCTCTGCACATGTCTGTGTGCTGCTCTCCTCTTCTTATAATCAGTCGGATTGGATTGGGGTCCATGCTAGGGACCTCATTTTACCTTAATCACCTCTGTAAAGACCCCATCTCCAAATACAGTCCCATTCTGAGGCCCTGGGGTTAGGACTTGCACATGTCAATTTTGGGGGACACACTTCAACCCATAACATGTGTGTGCATGCACAACTTTAATAAAGTAAAAATCCAAATTAAAGTAGATGCATAGAGAACATACGTATTTACTAAAACACATCAAATTACACCCTTAATTATATACCCTTGTATGGAAATCATACCTCAATAAGATTGATTTTAAGAGCATGTTCATGGGGGGATTTGGAGTACATTTTATTTGAACTAAGTACTATGTGAGTAATTTTTAGAGATACCTCTTCTTCGGGTTGTCATTGTTGAAATTCTATAGACTAAGAAAATTAACTCTATATTCCTGGTTCAATAACTGGAATTCTAAGGACCTTGTTTATGCCTTTTTATGCATCCTTGTTTACCACACACATGTTCTGAGCAGGAAGGAGGGCGACAGAGCCATGGAATTTATCACCTGGCAAGTACATCCCCAAGGAGACGAGGCAGATGGAAAGAGTGCAGGTGGCAGGGTAAGGCAGCCCCTCCGCGCCGGTCCTGACCCATCTATTATATGCCTCCCACCCCTCGGCACTAGTCGCTGTCTCTCTCTCCCAGAATGACTCACGGAACAAACCGGATATCTCTCCTTCTCCCTTTCCATCAAGCATGGGCGATTGGGGTCACATCAGTTAGGATTCTTTGGAGTGTCCTTTCCATATTTCTTCCTTCTTCACTTCTCTCCTAGAATAATAACCCACAGCATAAACTCTGCGCAGCTCCCTCCAGATTGCCACCTGGATAACCCAGGATTGCCATGTGGTATTAAAAATATGACAGGTTTCGCTTATCAAAAATGTGTCTGGACAATGTTGATAGCCCAAAGTGAAGGAGCCGCGTAAACACTGACACCAAAGTTCAGCTTCCACACTGACATGGCCCGGAGTGTCTGCGAGGCTGGCTGTTTTCAACTGGAGAGTAACTAATGAAATAGTTTGGGGCTATAGGATCTCACTGTCAGAAAGAGAGCAAATGTCAGAGCTTGTTGTTTTTCCTAGCTTAGTCATATGGAGTGAACTTGAACCGGCACTCCGACATTAGTTTAAGTGTGTTTATAGACTGACCAGGAGAAAAAAATGTACATAATAGATACGGTGCAAGTCACAAATATTTGTTCATGGACTTGCCACTTAGGAAGGGCTTTAAGATGAATTCACTCTCCTGCCTTAATCCTTACTAACTTTGATTGAAGCAGTCACAGCTTTGAGTGCTTTAATCTCTGGTGAGTTTAAGAAGCATCCATCAAAAAACCACAGAATGGTTATGTTTGGTTACAGCTATTTTACTCATTTCATAAATGAGAACATCAGCTGGACATTGGCTATTTGTAAAGCAGCGTGTTGGACATTTGAGACAGCACAGGAACACTAAGGGCTCTTTAGCTGAATTTACATTCTAATTAGCAATGTTCTTACATACATATAACACTATTATAAGGCAAAAAAACCAAACTGGTAAATATCAAAATAGCAACAGACAAAATGCTGGGAAACCCTCATGTAGTCAGTGACACGCTCTATTCATATGATCAAGAAGTAAAATGGTGCACAACTCCGTGACTGAGTCCCCATTTTATGTGGCCTTGGGCTCATTCAGAAATAACCGATGCCAAGGTCTGTGAACACATTAAAGTGCGTGAACACGCTGACTTCCTCTAAAGGAATAGGGGCATTCTGGTCTTTTCTAGCTCTCCCAGAGTTTCCATTTTCTTTGGAGATGTTAGATCAAATCTGCTAGAGGATAAAAAGAAAAAAAAGAAAAAAGGAAAAAAACCTTTCTGTTCTTTCTTTTCTTCTTTTTCTTTTCTTTCTTTCTTTCTTCCTTCCTTCCTTCTTTCTTTCTTTCTTTTTTTTCATTTAGAAAAATGGCCAGCAAAGCCATGCTTTCTCTACAAGCAGCGCACCGTCTGATGTGTGTTAAATGAGGCCGGTGAATTGGTGGGTGCCCACTTTGCATGTGGCATGGATGCTGGCTGAGTCAGCAGTGGCCCGCTGAGTTCGGGACCCTCATTTGCACAGCGGTCAGGGCCTCCATGAGGAATAAGCTCGTGCATCCATGTGGAACGACTCCCCGGAGAACCTGGATCGTTGCAATCAAGATGCCTGTGTGGTATGCCTGGTGCCACTTTTATATTTATGCACTGAAAATGAAATGAGGAGAACATTAAGTACTTCCTGCCTTGTGCACAGAGCATGTGATGGGTCATAATTGGGCAGACGGTCACATGATTCATGGCTTGTAATGCCACTTAGCAGGGCCAGCCACCTGGAAATTGTGTCACTGGAGTCTAAAGATCTGTGGGGCTCATCCCTTCTGGAGGTGACCCATACTGTGCTGAACTCTACAGCCTGTTTCTTGGGTGGTTCTTGTTTTTACGAGAGTCTCTAATTTCCTGTGACAGAGGAGAAAAATGTGGCCAGTTCAGGAAGGTACTGTGCTCTTAGGTGAAAAATCTTAGGTCTATGAAATGCTCTTCATTTAACAGCAAAGACCTATGGGACACTGGTCCCTCAAACCCATGCAATTCCATGAAAGGCAGGTGCTTCACGCTTTTCCTTCTCTCGCTGTCGCCATGGGTCCTCATTCCCACCTATGTTCCTTCATGCTCTATCCATGTCCCACCTTCTGGGCACGTGCTTTTGTCCAGCGAGTAGTCTCTGTCCTTTGACATGTAATTAATCTACCCTCCTGACTCTTCCAGTCCTGCACCTTCCCTGTTATTATGACGAATATCGAGGAAGTGCAAAAGGTGAGTATGCAAACATAGAGGAGGCTTCTCTCCCAAATGTGATTTTAATTTTTAACATCTGAATACACAACTGTTGTGTATTGTCTCAAAGAAATGTCAATTTGCGTAAGCATTACAATTTCCAATGTACAGAAGGGGAAACTAAAACACAAATATTTTAAGGTTTTTATCCAAGAATGATTTCATGATAAAGGGCAGATCCCAAATTTAAACTTAGAGCTCCCAGTTCTAATGCTTTTCTGATTGTGGCATTCTAGTAACCAACTTGCAGGATTCATTTCTCTGTGGGTGGACTTACTACATGATCCCATGTAAAATAAACATTAAGTGCCAAAAAATGCTAATCAGCCAATTAAGGAGCAAGTTATTCATAGATGTGTTATACTTTCCAAACTTTAGGGCAATTACAAGGTTTAGATATAGTAAGATTTACTTTACATTCTTAAATAAACACTTTGGAATATAGCAGATGGTGTAAATTATTTAATAGGATAGAAGAAATGTTTTACAACTGAATCAAAACATATATTTTGATACTCTTAAGTTATTAGGAAGGAAATCCAATATATTAGAATCTTTATTTTATTATGTAGAGTTTTTTTTTTAGTCTCAAAATGTTTCGAAATAAGCATTTTAAATCAGAAGATTTTTAACTTTACAGAAATAAATGCAAAAATAATACAGAGTGCTCTCATATACTACACACTTGATTTCTTCTATTAATAACATCTTAAGGGGCGCCTGGGTGGTTGAGTTGTTAAGTGTCTGCCTTCGGCTCAGGTCATGGTCCAAGGTTCCTGGGATCGAGCAGGCTCAGCCTGCTTCTCCCTCTGCCCCTCACCCCACTTGTGCTCTCTCTCTCTCTGACAAACAAATAAATAAATAAAATCTTTAAAAAAATAACATCTTATATTGGTACAGTACAGTTGTTGCAATCAATGGACCAATATCAATATACTATGGTTAACTAAATCCCATTATTTATTCAGACTTCCCTAGTTTTTACCTAGGATCCTTTTTCTGTTGTGAGGTCCCATCTAGGATACCACCTTACATCTATTCTTCATGTCTCCATAAGCCCCTCTTGGCTGGGACAGTTTCTCAGTCTTTCTTTGCTTTTGATGATCGTGACAATTTCCAGGATGACTGGTATTTTGTAGATTGTTCCTCATTTGTGATTTCTGGGATGTTTTCTTATGATTAGAATGGGGTTACAAGTTCCTGGGAGCAAGATCACGGAAGTACTGAATTCTACACCGGAAACTACTATTGTACTGTATGTTAACTAAAATTTAAATTAAAAAAAAAAAAGAAGTAAACGCCGTTCTCATCAAATTGTATCAGAGAATGTATTATCATAATGATCTGTCATGGCTGATGACAATGATCACCTGGCTGAGGTAGTTTATGTCAGGTGTCTCCACTCTAAAGTTACTCTTTTCCCCTTTCCTATACTTAATTTGTCTTGAGGGTAGAATTTCCACATAAATCATTAGAAATTATTCTGTATGGGATATCCCCCTATTTATCCCCATGTATTTATTTAGTTAACAATTAACTTATATCAGCATGGATTCATGGATATTTATTGTATACTATGAGTTGTAATCAAACAATATTAATTTTCTTGCTCAAATTGTTCCAGTTTTTGCCATAGACAACTCTTCCAGTTGGCTCCTGAGTCCCTTTGACATACCCTATTATTGTGATCTTTATTATTTATTTTTTAGGCTTTTGTGGGTGCTGGGAGGGCTTGCTACTGGCCTGTTGCAGTTTTGGGCTCTCTCCGTTGACAGAGCAAGGAAATACATATGTGTATACAAAACTGTGTTTATGCACACACCTACGATATTTCTATATGTAACCCTCTGTGTCTATATTAAGCTCTAAGTGAGTTTATAGTGATGTCTCCACCAAGAATCCATCACTGCCTGGATCATTCTACCCACTCCCCTTACTCATCTATCACTTCCCTCTCCAACAGTGAGAAACATGACTCCTACAGCCCACCATCTAGGCACGCAATTTTTCATTTCCAGTGTACAGCACAGGGATATCAGAGTACTTAACACCCTTCCTCACCCCCCAAAGGAAACCTCCTTAACAGAGTACACCGTTCATGTGCACTTTCTTTCGTTTTAGATCTTCTGGTCTTCACTCCAAGTTGCTTGGGGCAGCAATCTTTCCCCAGCCCCTCTTAAGGTAGGGTGTTTTATACTAATTGTCACTCAGTCAGATTTTTGTCACATTCCACATTCCATTCTGGGATTCCCCCAGCCTCCTAAATATTTCATTTAATTAGTAGACATTAAGGTTCATTCTTTGTGCTGATATGGTCTATGGATTTTGAAACATGCATAACATCACGTATCCATTACAGTATTGTACAGAATTGCTTTCGTGCCTTAGAAAGTCCACTGTGCTTCATTGTTCAACTGTCTCTCCCCCTTTCCCCAAACTTCTGGCAAACTTTTTACCTGCTGAAATCTCTTTTGAAATCTTTTTATAATATCCCTAGTTTTGTTTTTGCCAAATGTCGTAAGTGAAATCACAAGGTAGGTTGTCTTATCAGACTGGCTTCTTTCCCTTAGTAATAGAAGAGTCCTTTGTGTCTGGTTATGGCCTGATACTTCATTTATTTTTATTGTTGAATAATACCCATTGCATGAATATTACAATTCCTTTTTTTTAAGATTTTATTTATTTATTTGACAGAGAGAGAGATAGCGAGAGCAGGAACACAAGCAGGGGGAGTGGGAGAGGGAGAGGCAGGCTTCCTGCGGAGCAGGGAGCCCCACGTGGGGCTCGATCCCAGGACCCTGGGATCATGACCTGAGCCGAAGGCAGATGCTTAACTGACTGAGCCACCCAGGCATCACTGTATTACAATTTCTTTACTCATTCACCTATTTTAGAACATCTCGATTGCTTCCAGTTTGTGGGGCTAATGAATGAAGCTGCCAAAAATAAGTTTATGCATGAATATAAGTCTTCATCCGTTGGGTAAATACCTGGAAACTCAATTACCACATCGTATGATAAGACTATATTTAGCTTTGTAAGAAATCTGTGAAACTGTCTTGCAAAGGGGCTGTGGCATTCTGCAGTCCCAGCTGCAATGAGTGGGATTTCCCGCCGTTGCGCAGTCTCCCAGCTTCCGGTGATGTCAGCGTGGGAATCGTAGCCACTCTGACAGGTGGGTTGCAATATCTCCTTTGGTCTGCAATTCTCTAAGGACAAATGATGTTGAACATGTTTTCATACGCTTATTTGCCTTAGCATGTCTTCTCTACTGAGGTGTCTGATCAGATCTTTTGTCCGTTTTTTCACTGAATTATTTTCTTACTGGTGATTTAAAAATTTGTTGGTATATTTGTAAACAAGTACTTTAGCAGATATATATGTGTTTTGCGAATATTTTTTTCCCAATCTTGGCCTATCTTTTTAGTCTCTTGACAGTGTCTTTCCTGAAACAATTGTTTTCAATTTTAGTCAAGTCCATCTAATCAGTTTTTACTGACATAGATTATGCTTTTGATGTTGTATCTGAAAACACATAACCAAACCGAGTGCCATGTAACTTTTCCCCTCTGTGTTTTTCTAGCAGTTTTATGGTTGTTCCTTTTATATTGAGATCTCAGATCCATTTTGAGTTAATTTCTGTAAAAGGTGTAAGATCTGTGTCTAAGGTCACTTTTTCCCCATATGGATGCCCACTTGTTCCAGCACTATTTTTTTTAAAAATCTTACATTTTCATTGCTTTTCCTGTAGTCACATTGTCTTCCTGTTTAATTTTTTTAATCTACTCCTATAATCTCTGTCTTTAATCAGTATATTTAAACCTTTCACATTTAAGGTGATAATTGACCCACCCTCTGAGACAGTGCCATCATTCACTTCACATATCCATATGCTATAATCAATCAATTATTTTTACTACTACTACTTTTTACTACTACTCTTTTATATCAATAGCAAATAGGAAAACATAATATTTTATTTTACTTTCATTAATCCTTTCTTTGATGTTCTTTCTTTTTTTATGTAGCTCTGAGTTTCTGACCTGTATTATTTTTATTCTGCCTGCCTGTTTTTAACATTGCTTATGGAACAGATTAGTGACAATGAATTCCCTTATATTTAGTTTGTCTTGGAGGGTGTTTATTTCTCCTTCACTTTTACAGGATGATTTTGCTGAATATGAGAATCCTAAGTTGACAGATTTTTTTTTTTTTTAAATATTTCACTGCACTGTCTTCTTGCTCCCATGGTTTCTTTTTTTTTTAAAGATTTTATTTATTTATTTGAGAGAGAGAGAATGAGAGACAGAGAGCACGAGAGGGAAGAGGAAAGAGGGAGAAGCAGACCCCCTGCCGAGCAAGGAGCCCGATGCGGGACTCGATCCCGGGACTCCAGGATCATGACCTGAGCCGAAGGCAGTCGCTTAACCAACTGAGCCACCCAGGCGCCCGCTCCCATGGTTTCTGAGGTCAAGTTTGCCATACTTCTTATCCTTCTTCATTTACAGCTAAAGTTTCCCCCAAACTGTCCATAGTTTTGCCTTCTCCAGAATGTCATGTAGTTGGAATTATGCAGTGTGCACCCTTTCCAGTTTGGCTTCTTTCACTTTGTAATATGCATTTAAGATTCCTCTGTGTCTCGATAGCTCATTTCTTTTCAGTGCTGAATCATATTCAATTGTTTGGCTGAACCATACTTCATGCATTCACCTACTGAAGGGCACTCTCTCTTTCTCTCTCTCTCTGCTTCTGTATTGTGGAAATTTTCCTCAGCTCTAAATTCTAGTTAATTAATTTTCTCCTCAACAGATAAATCTGCTATTTAACTTATCTATCTCAATGATTATATTTTTCTTGCTAGAAATTCTACTTGGTTGTTTTATAAATACTTTTTTATGATATCCAAGTTAGCTCATTATTTATTGTTTTAATTCATTTTATTAATTTAAATCATTTGTCTCTCTTATGTTATTTTCCTATTTCAGATATTTATGGTTTTTTTAATTTCTTTTTTTGGTATGCTGACTTTTAATCTTGGTGGATCATTTCCTCATGTAGTTTCAAAATTTTCCTATGGGTTTATCTTGTTAATTTTTCCCACACTGGGTTATTCCTTTGCCCTTCAGATTGTAAAAGACTTATATTAAAAATAGTTTTTTTGAATGAACCACTCTGAGGGTGGGGGGATATTTATGATGAGGAGGCTACACATGTGTAGGGGTGGGGGCAAATGAGAAATCTCCATACTTTCCAGTAAATTTTACTATGAACTTAAAATTGCTCTTAAAAAAGATGAAGCCTAATTAAAAAAAAAAAGAAAACTTTGTGTATGTTGGCACATCAGAGAGTTCACTAGCTCATAACCTAGTTTGCATATATGTTTTTTTTACATTGGGGATTTCCATAGAGATAGAATATGAAGACTTTATTTTTTAGCCACTTAAAGCTATTATTAAATATTGACTTTCTTTTTCTTTCCTCTGTTTAGTGGATGGAGATGGAATTGAACTGGTCCCCTTTTGCCCTGGGACACTGATTCCGTAAAGATCATTTTACCAGGCTCTCAGGTCCATTTCCAGCTCTCATGAGGGATTGCCTTCTGTGTGTATTTGAACTGCCGTCACTGTGTTCTAGGCTCTGTCTTCAATATTATATCATTAGATACCCAGGGCTGTTGTTGTATCAACTTCTTGAACTCTAGTGATGAACACAGTAAAAATGGAACAAGATCTTCTTTCTTCTTGGGTAATTTGCTGCAGGGGACCATAATATTCTGGGAGTATAGATTGTGTGGCAGCACATGGTAATAGAAAGAGCTAGAAATAAGAATAGAAAACAGAGAGACCAAGAGAGGTGTCTCTAACTATTGAGAGTAATACATTTCGGTAAGACTTAAAATGCTTTAGAAGAATTGGCATGACCTAATGACCTTGATTCCTTTAGATATTTGAGGGAGAAATGGTCTTTAAATGTCACACTGGATGTGAATTGTGTTGTTCCTGGTCATGTGTGTGAGGGGAATGTTCATGACTCTCAGTGTTGCTGTAAGGTTTGTAGGAAGTTTAGGCTGAGGAGACAAGGTTGGAAGGCTCTACATTCTGAGGGCAGCATCAGATTACAAGAGCCGGACGTGCTCTACCTGAACAATTTCAGAGACAGAGACCCTGAGAGACCCTCAGACTGCTAGAAGAAATGACGTCAGCATTCACTCTGATAAAGACTTATTTGAATGCCATCTTTTAATATATATTTAACTATAATATTTCAAATGTTGCTTAATGTCTCCAGGGCCACTGGAAACAGTAGATGTACAAATAATTTACATAAGCAGTGACCTTACTCTTAAAAAATAACAGCACATCGATAATGAATGGACTCAAATACACTCTGGGGAAAATATGTGTGAAGAATATGAAGTGAAGCTTCTAAGCTTATGAAGAGATCTGGTAATCAGCCACAATTATTTCCATAAAGGGATTTTTTTAAAAAGAAAGACATGCCTTCATTCTGGCAAAAATAAAATTAGACTGCAAGAAGAGTATACATAAAATCTTTTCTCAAGTCTCTTTCTAGACAAGCATGCTTCCGAGTTGATGGGATTGAACTTTAGGGTGTAGATTTGTCTTGCCCATTAGGGTAGTTTGGCAATTGAACTGAAAGCCCTCAAGTGGAACAGAACTGTGATCTACGTGAAACATCACAAGGGAGAATGGGCCAAGAGGCAGTGGTAGGAACCCCAGGCAGTGGGACACCTGAAGACAGAGTGAGGGACTTTTACATGTTCCACAAGGAGGTCTAAAATATTAACTATGCAATACATTTAGCATTTTCTTCAAAATAGTCATTTGTTCATTTGTTTTTTTCATTGGTTCACCCATGAATTTGTTCAATCTTCCCTTCAAAACTTATTTGCCAAGACCTATCCTCCAGGCACTGTGTGAAGCGCTACCAAGCCGAGGACAAAACTTCACACAGCCTCTGTTCTGGGTGTGGGGGCCAGCACTTCTGCAGGGTCATGACTGAATGACCTAACAGGTACAGAGATTTCGCCTGGGGGACACAGAAGAGCACCTGATCCTGTGGTTCCTGTTATTGTCTTTAAGTCCCTCCAACCCCTTCTTCTGACTGACTAATTATCCGGTATCTTTTTGCCTCCAATGTTAGTTTTTGTCTCTAGATATTTCTTCTGGGTCACTGTATACTTTCCATGTCTCCACATGCTCATTCTTTTCCTAAGTGCCTGCACATATGAAACACAGTTATAAAAACGATTTTAATGTCTTTAGTTACTAATTCTATGATTGGCCATTTCTGGGTTGGTTTCCAGTGATTGATTATTCTTTTCATTATGGGTTATATACCCCTGCCTTTGCGCATGTCTGGTAAATTTTAAGGGACATTGTGAGGGACATTGTGAATTTTACCTTGCGGGCTGTTTGATATGTTTGTGTTCCTACAAATATTCTGCAGTTTTGGTCTGGGATGCAGTTAAGTGATTTAGAAACTGTTTGACCCTATCGGGTTCTGCTTTTAAGTTTTGCTGGGTGAGACCAGAATAGAGCGAATTATCCCTACTACTTAGGCAACTCTATTCAATCCTCCTTGAAAGATAAGATTTTCTAGTCTTGCTGGTAGAATGTGATTGCAGCCTGTTGTTCCTCAAAATCCTTTCAAGCAGTTCTTTCCCCGTGTGACTGCCGCCTAGCTCACACAGATCTGTCCCCAGGTGAAGACTCAGAGGGGACACTGCAAATTACGTGTCTCTCCAGCATTCTGCTATGTGGACCCCATCAGCCTTGGTCTCCCGCCGACTCCTGAATCCCCTCACTGCACCTGGTCTGTAAACTCATTCCAAGAGCTAAGCCTGGGCAAGCATGCGCTCATCTCTTTCCTTCCAATCTTTCAGGGTCTACTGCTCCTTCACTGCCTGATGGACAATAACTTGAATCCTATTGCTTCATATTATTTTGTCTATTTGTGTGTTACTAATTTCAGGCAAAAGGGTAAATCCAGTCCCTGCTGCTGCATCTTAGCCGGTAGACTCCCATTCATGCATTTTTGATGGTAGAACATTGAAGATATAATTCTAACTTAAGGTGCTCATGTAGTATACGATAAGATGCAGGAAACAAGAGCTGAGCTAGGAAGTGCTATTTCCTTTAGAATAAAACCTAAATGTTAGCTCTATTATGAATCAAAGGTTTGACAAGGTTATTTCTATCAAATACATAACCAAAATTAATCTAGTTATATTTATATTGCAAATAAATTATGTTTATCTTCTCTGGACTTTATATATGAGAGTGCTAGTTTTTATTAATACCTTTGCACCCTATACAATACTGGGCTTACATATAAAAATACATACAGTGTATACATGCATTTTTATTTATGTATCATTCAGAAGATGCACATTTGGGTATTATTCCAAAATAAAGGAGGAGGAAAGTATAGTTTAGAAAAAGAAAATGGTTTATTAAAACAATTACCTAGGGAATAGATAATCTGAGATACAAACCTATCAGTCTAATCCCTAAATATACTCTTTTTTTACTAAAATATTATGCCTTAAATATACTTATATTTTTCTTTTACAAATATGTTTTAAAATAAAAATAAATTTGAGTAATGAAAATGTTACCTTCCCCACTGACATTTCACATTAAATCTAAGAGGTGAAGCTTGGGTTATTTTATTTTATTGTATTTCTCAAATAAAAGCATTAACAACCTAATGATATAATTAAAAATCATACCTATAAGGCCTCATTGATGGAACCACAAAGGGAACATTTAAATTAATAACCCATGGTTAGTATTTGAAAGAGAAACTATTTAAGATTCAAGCTTGATGATAAAGCAAGCCCATTTCAGTAAAAGTTCTAAGAGAAAATTATGAGTCCAAACTCCTAAGGAGATTATACTGCTATAGATTGGAACATAAATGCTCAAGAAGACAGATGATGAATATCCTTTAAAGTCTGTGAATCTTTAAATGTAAGCTGGAAAAATAAGGCTGCATTGAATTTTTATGATATTCTATGGTTATTGGATAAAAGAAAGCACAAAATCAATACTTTCACACTGTATCCAGTTCTTACTGTAATTTCTAGTTAGAACTTGATAATTAAATAAATATAAGTGCTTTTTATGTCTAAGCTATTTGGAAAATTTATTTAAAAAACCTTATGTAGATATTGATTTAGATGAATAGCATCATATACACAATCCTTTATAGTACGTTTTTCCATTTGCAAAATTAATAGGGACTAAGATGAATACTAATTTGGAGATACTTGGTAAAATACAGTTCTTTCCTCCATTGAGATATGATTAATAATTATAATATGTAATGTCTAAATGCTGTCTAATGAGCCTGAAAACACTAAGTTAAACAAACATATTAACCTTGTAGCATGAGTTGGTTACCAGTCTATGGAACGAAATATTTCCCCATGATATATTCGATATTAATGGGATTCCAGGCCTTGGCTAGGACAAAAACTTTCTCTCTTCTTTTTATTTCTTTCAACAGTGGCTACCAGTGCACATTCAATTTTTTTTTTTTTTTTAGTTTAACAGAAACTATTTTATTCTGAGCAAAAAAATATATGACAGCTTATGGAAGGGCATCTCATGGCTGAGAGCCATTTGGACTGTTGATCTGCAGGAGTCATTTAAAGAGAGAATCCAAAAGGAAGTGAAGACTTTTTCCTTCATTTATTTTTTTAAAAGATTATTTATTTTAGGGAGAAAAAGAGAGAGCACCTGTGAGCGGGGGAAAAGGCAGAGGGAGAGGGAGAGAGAGAAAAGCAGACTCCTTGCTGAGCGCAGAGCCTGACGTGGGGCGCCATCTCACAACCCTGAGATCATGACCTGAGCCAAAATCAAGAGTCAGATGCCCAACCAACCGAGCCACTCAGGTGCCCCATGTTTTTCCCTTTAAATCTTGGTCTAGGGTTGTTTTCAACCAATCTTTTGGTTGCACGCACAATCTTTTCAACAAAGTTTTCTTCTTTGGGTGGTTATGTTCTTCATGAACCTCGAACAAATTTGGAAATAATTCTCCTTGGCATACAGAGACCAGTCTAGCAGGATAATCACTTTTCATTTTGTATCTGTACCTGCACAGGGACAAACCATCTGGAGAAAGAACTGGCATAAAGCCAGGCCGGTCTGCTGTTACATTCAATTTAGACAGTTTTTATATGATGTGAGTTGCGTCTGAGTCCCTGACCACCCTCAAGTCACCAACTTTTAGTTCTGAAGTGCATCACAGTCCAGGTACTGACAAAGTATACATGTTTACCTGTGGTTCTGATTTAAGTTGTTCATGTCACTCAATAGAAAAGAATAAAGGCAGAGTAAACTCAACCAAATGTCTAGCATATTCTGTGCATGCCATATGCTACAGAGTGAAAAAATACATCCTTTTTCTGCCACTGTCCCCTTATAATCTCCTGAGGAAGACGGACATGCACACAGACAACAGCAATGCAAGGCAGAATGCGATTCCTCGTCCTCCGTGAATGCATCGTCTCGTGAATATATCTGTCATGATTTTAGTGAACACGGTCATCATTCCTACTGAGGACATTGCTAGGACTTCCAAGCTGATTTCTGCTGGAATCCTGGCCCCCTTCAAATTATCTGCAAGAATTACACTTTTAGAAGACAAGCCTCGTCTTGCCTTCCTCCTGATTGTCAACCTCCAGGGTCTGTACCTGCTTTAGGATAATGCGAGGTCTGCTATAACTGCATCCCCATATCCTACGGCCTCTGCTCTGCGATGGCTGTTTCCCCAGCCACAGCAAGCTTCTTCCCTATCCCAGAGGTAGTCCTAACACACACACACACACACACACACACACACACACACACCCCTCTCTTACGGAGCAGCCTGATTTTCCAGGATTGAGTCACTTAATTATTTGTTCACACATCTCATTCATCTTCGTATGCTTTCCAGGGTCCAGAGTCTTGTCTAGGGAAAAGTAAGTTTTCAGTAGTCTATTATACAAATAATTGTCCTAATAAAAATGTAAACCATTACAGAGGTATATAAAAATAAATTATTTTTACAACTGGGGTTAAAGAAATATTTATTGAAGGTGATGGTATATTAATTTTGCCTTGACAAAAGAATAGGTGATTTTAAAGGCGAAGATGAAGGAATGGAATAAAGCAAGGGCTTGCCAAGGAAAACAGACCAGGTCCCATTTTCTCTTCTTTCATGCCAGGGATCCCCCTGACAGGTGTAAGTACAACCAACAGTCCCAGCTACAGTCCTGTGCCATGTCTGCAGACAACCCCCTCAGCTGCCTCCTGAAAACCCACCCTCTTCTCCTAACTTACAGAATCCTGATTTTGTCCCTGGCAGCAAGGTGGCTAGCTAAACATTTATATTTCCTAGATTCTTTTGAAGTTACTGATGATCATTTAACCCACTTCTAGATAAAGAGGCATACATAGAACTTGCTAGACTTTCTGAGAAAAACGTTGCTTTCTGGACATAAACGTTGCCCAGTCTTTTACTTCGTGCATCTTCCATCTCTGGCTAAGCCGTAAGGACCAGCTCTCTAGCGGTGATTGTCAGAGCATGGCAAAAGATTATGCAAGAGGTCTCAAGCATGAGTTGAGAAAATAATGTAAACAACAACCTATTTGCAGATTTATTGGTGTTAAAATTTAAAAATACAGCCAGATTTGCTTAATTGACTCTTTGCTTCTCACAGCTAAACACAGTCCATAACTGAAACAAGACTATAATGGATATTGCCGTGGATTAAGCAAAAGGAAATGTGATACTTTCACATTATCAGCTGTACTGATAAGGTAGAGATGTGTGCAGCAATTTATAATCTTACTAATAGCCTTGTGACTGTCTTAGGTGCTGACCAAACAGCTGTTAATGTATGTGAAACGCATAGAAGTACATTGACAAAACGTACCGATGATTGGTTTGGGCTCCAACATCAGGCTAATTACACATTTAAAACACAGCATCCACATAGTTGACCCTGAGCACCTTCTCACCCAAATCTGTAAGATTTGGTATAGGCTTTTGACATCTCTCTCTGAGTGGATGGATCAATATGGAATTTTAATAAAAAACTGGATTAATTATAAACCAACTAGTCAGATCCCTCAATTTTGTGGCATATGCTTTTTGAAGAAAATCAAAATACTACAATTATGACACTTACATGATATCCATTTTTAATGGAAAAGTCAATGAAAATTATAAAAAGTCCAGGAGATATTCTGAAGTTGGAAAATGCCTAATATCATACTTTATACTGGATCATTAAAGCCAACATTTAGAATTACAACATGGTGGGGAAAAATGGAATTACAACATGGATTCCCTAATAGGAATTGTTGGCAAGATAGATTGATACATTTAGGGGGATTTTTACATGTTTTTCTAAGATTTAAATCAACAATATTTTTCTATATACCCTTAATTGAACTGTAAAGAGATGAAAAGCAAGGACGTTCTATGATTGAGGCAGAATACCTTTGGCACACATGGAACGGAGCAAGGCGAGTGGATGGAGGCTTGATGTGAATGCAACATTTACCAAAGCGCTGAAGAAAGCAGAGGGCCTGATCCACCCAACTCACACATATATCCAGTAAAAATGGGAAATACGTCCCTTCATCTGAGTCCATCATGTGCTTCTCTGTCCTTTCTAGAGATGCTTCCCCAGGAGAACTTACCCTCAACCTTGTCCGGCACCAACAGGACCAGCACAGAGTCTCAGTTGTTTTTATTTCATAGCTGACTCGGCACAGACAAGAAGCTTTTCTATGTGACCTTCTCCACAGTGAAATTCTCCTTTTGCCTTTGATAAACCAAGGTCATGTGGTGACCATGTCAGCATTCAAAACAATACAGGGGGAGAAAATAATGTTTAGATGAACCTCTGGTCAACCTGAGTTAGTCGTGTTAAAAATGAGATGTAATCCACATGTCTTTTAGCAGAGAATAATTTACTTCAATGTAATTACTTCTTACTACTATACTTCAAGATTTCATACTTTTAAAAAACTGTGATCAGGAATTTACCCTTGTCCAGAAAGATATGGCATTTGTCTCTGGCTCCTGGGAGGTATCTTCTAAACCCCTGGAGTTCCCCAGATGATAAGACTGTTTTTGTTATTCGTGACGGGCCCCTCAGACCATGACTGAGAGTCTAAAGTAGGCGGTAACTCAAGATTGGTGGCTGGCTGTGCCAGAAAGACCCCATATGATTTAGCCTGAGGATTTGGGGGTCAAAGGGTGTAAGTCAACCCAGAGACTGAGTTCAAGCACTCAGACCATCTATTAATCATGTCTACATAATGAAGCCCCAAGACAAGCTCTGGACTCAAAACCTGGTGAGCTTCCTGGGTTGTCAATCCTCCCTGCGTATTTGTCCCATCCAACATAGAGGCTGGGAGAGGAAGGTGGGGGGAAGACATCGTGAGAACGATAGAAGCTTCACATTTGGAACCCTTCTGGATCTCTTGTATGTGTGTCTTCCTGTGGCGGGTTCTATTTTGTGTTCTTTCCCTGTAAAAAGCACAAGGTAATGATAACAGTTTTCTATGAGTTCTGTGAGTCTTACCAGCAAGCCAGTGAGCCTGAGGGTGGTTGTGGGAAAACCCACACTTGGAGTTGTGGTCAGGAATTGTGGCAGACCGGGCGTCTGGAGGGAGGGGTCCTCCACGTCACAATGTGGCTGACTCTAGGTAATACCTTTGTTTAAAGTGAACACATTCCATTCAACATTACAGCTGTTGATCTACCTGACGTAATACATCTTTACTTAGTAAAACGAATACACTCATTTTGTCATGTCCTCCAACAATCCAGAGAATTTTGTACTCTAATTTTGTCCTACATCTGTCCCATGGACAGCTTGATTCATCTGAATTCTATTTGGGGAGAAGTTAATTCAACAATTATCATACAGAGAATGCGGTCGTGTTTGAAACTGAGATTTTTCTCCCACAGACAGGATCAAAATGATGGTATGAGACACCTCGGTTTTCATGGAAACTGTGTCTCTTAGATGCTGAGCGTTCAGTCCATGACAGTGCCTTGCTGATTTTCACAACTGTAAGAGGAATGCAAGAAATGGAGACCACCTGAGGTTTTCCCAGAAATGTCTATGTTCTTGTGATATTAACACATTTTTAAAATTCTGGCTTATAATGTAATAAATGTTGCAAAGTCCCAGGGACTCCGGGAGGGGTGCAAGGACTAAAGCCTGAGGTTTGACCAAGGTCCCGCAGAAAGGGACATCCCCAGACGCAGTGGACACTTGTGCTGTGACGCCCCTGCCCAGTCATTCCGCAGCTGACCGCAGAATAACGCAGACAAGCATGCGGGCCGAACTGGGAAGAGCATGGTTACAGCGGAGACTCTGCTGGTAACTCACCACGCTGAGACTCGTAGAGACGCTACTTCACTCAATCCAAGAGCAAGAAGGGAAGTATTATGCAAGATTGATATTATCCCATTTCACATTTAAAGAGGTTAGTTTATTCACCCAGTGTCACAGGATTCAAATCCATGTCTTTAGATTCTGCGTCGCCAGCTTCTTACACTACACCGTATTGCCATCAAAGTTTGCTTTGTAAATTCCTCACTTTCTTTAACCTCCTCGCCTCTTTCAGAGTACCATATTCTCACCTCAGTTATCATGATTTATTTTATCATATTTTATTTATTTTACCATATTTTATTTAATTTTATTCATGTTGCTTCTTTGGGATCCTCTCGCCAGAAGAAAAACATATTTATGGGGCACCTGGGTGGCTCAGTGGACTAAGCATCAGACTCTTGGTTTCAGCTCAGGGCGGGATCTCAGGGTCATGAGAGGAAGCCCCGCGTAGGGCTCCGTGCTCAGTGGGGGGTCTGCTTGAGATTTTCTCTCTCTCCCTCTCCTTCTGCCCCCCTGCTCATGCTCTCTTTCTCTCTCTAAAATAAATGAATAAATCTTTAAAAAAAGAGAAGAAAAACATATTTCTTTTGTAACTAAAACCTTTGGATTGTTCATTCTTGTGAGCCTCAGACAGCAGTACAAATACATCCCTCCTTCAGGGGATTTCCATCACTGTGGCACCTGTTTAGAGATATTTTGAGACATGAATCTTCCTAATGGCCCTAAAACCATCCCCCATATAGTGAGGCGCATGCTCCCTTTGCATAACATTACCCAGCCGGCCGTTCCGGGGTGTTTGGTATGTAGGACCCTGTCTTCACGATAACAGATAGCATAACCATCTGAACTAAAAGAAAATTAAATCGATAAGCATTTTACATGGGAAACAGGCAGTTCAGTGCTTGATTCGAATGTGCGAAGCACTCAACGCAGAGGGAAAATGTTAAGTACGTTTTTAAAAAGCTGTCACAGTGTCATCAGAAGAACAGGCAATCCCGTGCTAAGTGCCATCAAATCAGACTCAAGAACACATATCAATAAATTGCTAAACTAGAAGACCAGTCTGTTAGACACTCCACGCACATCTCCGCTCAAATGCCAAGTGGGTGTGGTTGTGGGTATTCGATTTCTCCCAGTGACTTCTATTTCCGAGAGCCACCTTGTGTTTGCTCCGTCTGCAGAGAGATGCACTCTGCCCGTGGGTGGACGATTGCCTCTGACTGTCCGTGACAATGCTGGCGCCCCTTTCTCTGTGCTCCCCACTGGCACAAGGGTTCGAGAAATGCAGCCTCTGCCAGCTGAGTTAATGGTTCTATCTCCCCACGAGAACGCCAAGATGGGAGAGACTCAGAAGCCACGTTATTTCTCTTTCAAAAACATGGGTGCGAAGGACAAGATTCAGCAGACCTGAGATTGCGCAGCAAGATTAGGTTTTTCCCTGCAGAGCTGATCTGCCCTTAGGGCACCGTGCCTGCCATTTTCTGACCCTAAAAGCCACATCGTAGGGCGGTGCCTCATATTCTTTCTGATTCCCCATCTCTTTTATAGGTTGAATAATCACCACATTCCGTCCTGCTCAAAATATCGAGCGATTTTCCCACCCTGATACAATGGAGCCATCGACCTTGAACCCCCTTGAATACCCTCAGGATGATCATTGTTGATGGCTGATTGTTTCATTTACTTAGTGAAATTCCTTAATTTGAGTTAATCTTAAAACATTTTTATTTTTCAGTAAAGTTCTCATGGCTGGATAATGACTGTTAAATCCACAGTGTATGGACGCCTGGGTGGCTCAGTCGTTGAGCGCCTGCCTTCGGCTCAGGTCATGGTCCCAGGGTCCTGGGATCGAGCCCCGCATCGGGCTCCCTGCTTGGAGCGAAGCCTGCTTCTCCCTCTCCCACTCCCCCTGCTTGTGTTCCCGCTCTCGCTGTCTCTCTGTCTAAAAAATAAATAAGTAAAAAAAAAATGTATTTTCATTAAGAAAATGTTTTGAGGACCAATTTGTGCCTGAGTTCTAAGCTTACTAGTTTCTCACCATGCCCCAAACTCTGAGCATCAGTTTTCTTCTCTGTAAAACAGGAGTATAAAAGCCCTCTAGGGGCGCCTGGGTGGCTCAGTCGTTAAGCGTCTGCCTTCGGCTCAGGTCATGATCCCGGGGTCCTGGTATCGAGCCCCGCATCGGGCTCCCTGCTCAGCGGCTCCCTGCTCCCCCTGCTTGTGTTCCCTCTCTCGCTGTTGTCTCTCTCTGTCAAATAAATAAATTAAAAAATCTAAAAAAAAAAAATCCACAGTGTAAGCCCTGAATGAAATCAGTTTCGGTGTAATTGAATACCATAGTAAAGGTCAATAAAAATGCGTGGATCTTACAAAGATCCCCTCGAAGTCATCATTGTATTCATTGTGAAAAAGGAGGTATCGGTGACCTGATTCGACCCACGTGCGCCTCACTTAGCTTCCCTTCGGTGATCATCCATCAAATGGGTGCATTTGGGAATGAGGAGACGCAGTGGGGATAGCATCACACCACCCCCAGGGTGGTTTCCTAGTTTGACTCCAGCGGAGGCCCTTCCGTTTTAAGGCTGTCTCACTGCACTCTGAGACTTTACTTCGCTCCACAGGCTTTGGCTGAGGACGGGTCCCTGAGAAGCAGAGTGTGACGTGGGGATATTTGTGAGAGTCATACAGGGGTGAGTGCTCCAGGGGAAACCCGGAAGGAGTGAGGGAAGCAGGGGAGAGCAGAGGAAGGAAGCAATCCCACTACAGTGGTCAGAGGTCTGGTCTCTGCCTGAGCCCACAGGGAGCCCTGGGGTGTCCACGGGGCACCGCTGTCCCCTCTGATGCAAGGGGGCTTGCACACCCTCCTCTCGGTTCACTGTAGACATGGGATGGTCCTGACTGGACCCTCCCAGGCATTTCTGGGGAGGCAGCCCGGCCCAGGTGAGGGTAAGTCCTGGGAAAGCATGAGCACCCTACACGCGCTGCAGCCAAGGGTCTGAGGTCACGGGCTCCTAAAAGGGGTCAGAGTAGGTCAGCAAGAGCAGCTGCTACGCAGCTCACTGTGTGCTGTGTTTGTACGGTCTCGGAGCCAACAGGATGCCAAAGAGACACACCGATGAGTCCCCCTGATTCTCTTTCCCCAACTGTCCTGCTTGTTTTGAGTCTTTTTTTTTTTTTAAAGATTTTATTTATTTGATAGAGAAAGCACAAGCAGAGGGAGAGAGAGGGAGAAGCAGGCTCCCTGCTGAGCAAGGAGTCCGATGCGGGACTCGATCCCAGGACCCTGGGATCATGACCCGGGCCGCAGGCAGACGCTTAACGACTGAGCCACCCAGGCGTCCCTATTTTGAATCTTTTATGTATCCATTTTATTGAGTTTTTTCTCATCCCGGATTTCTTCATGTGGATACAAAGAAATACAAATATGTATTCATTTGGATTTTGCCCTTTTTGTATATATGCATGATATACAATGGTGTATGATGTAAGAATTTGTTGTACGCGGTTCTCTACTTTGCTTTTCTCACAAATACAGACTGGACATCTCTCCATACTGGTATGTAGAGATAATCCTTGTTCCTCCAGAGAAATGCATGTGAGAAATGCAGAGATATTCATGTGTTGATGAAAATTAATTCATCCAAGCAGTCACATCTTCCTAGGACCTCACTAGAGAGACATTAGCTAGTCCATGCAGATAGAGCTCCATTTCTTTGGACATGCCATTAAATTAATGCTACTTTATTAGAGATGTGGTATCAGTGAATCCACCAACTCATGGAATAACCTCACAACACGTGTGAGGTATTAGCATCTGATCCGCCCGATGTGTGCTCTGAAAAGTCAGAGGCACACACTGTAGGCATACCTGTGAAGAACATTCTCGTTTTAGATTTATTTATTAATGAAACTCCTAATTATGCCAATAAACTTATACAATTCAAAAATAGTCCAACAGATGGACTATGCAACAAAGGAATAAAAATAACTGAAAAGTCATAAAATGTCTCATTGTTCTCTACTATGAATAATAATAAGAATTCGGAAACACTGCAGCATGCTCATTTCATAAAAAATGATCTGATTTATGTCAATTTAATGCAATAGTAGTCTGATTGGCCTGCATCACATTATATTAAACTTAATTTGTATCTATTTCAGATCTTGAATAAATCAACTCTTGGCAAAAGTTTAAGGATTAAGGGATATTTTATGATATATCATAATAGAACACCTGATCTCATTGGTTTCTTGTTGGGCCACCATAAACCAAATTCCTATTGATCACTGTGCAGGTGAAATTCAGTGCATTATTTTCAACACTTATTCCACAATGAATAAGACATCTTGACCTCTGAAAGAAACAAATATACTTTATTTGTATTTTTATCAGAAACTGCTATGTAGAATATGAACAGTAGTAATAATAATGATGATAATTATAATCATAATTACCAAATGATAAAGAAAAACCCGCAAAATATATCTAATTGGAGAAGCTTGAATTACCAACACAAGCCAAAAGGGCCACTTACTGTTTGGGCCATGACAGTGTCCGAAGGACTTCTGCCTGTGAAACTTTGTACTACCCATCCTCCTCGTGACCTCAACGAAGAGACCTTCATGTATGCTTGTCTCTTGCCCAAGCAGATTAATGAATTCAGGATAGAATATGTCCCTGAAGTGATTTGCATGTATTGATTACATGTCATGAATGAAGTGCTAGAGGTGAAATTACTAGAGACACAGGAAATGGGGAAAGCACAATTGTAACCTTTGTTTAAGTAAATTACTGGGTGATTCTTCGTGGCATGCGACGACATGTTTTCTATTTACCCCAGTAGCTGCATGAGCAGCGAGAGGACATGGTGCAGCCACTGTGTTCCTGACCGACTCCAGCACTGCTCAGAACTCTGGCTCTAAAATTGCCCCGTTACCTTAATCGAACTCTGTGATGAATGAACAGTCGCCAGTTGCATGATTAAAGCACATATTTCAAAATGGAGATTGGTACTGATGTTTGCAAACAAAACTGAAGAGCCACGAGAAGACGGGGGTCGAGACGGCACAGCCACGTCCGGGAGGATAAGTGCAAAAAGACCCACACGCAGTCCCAGAGGTCAGCAGAAAAGAAAAATCCGGACTGCACCTAAGTGAGGCCAAGTGTTGGCTTAACTTGGAAAAAGAATATGTCTCCGTAAGTGAAGGCAAAGAGCAGTTCTATTAAAGTTTATGAGGTCCTGGTGCCTGCCGCCCCACGACTCCCCCAAGAGCTCCTTAGGGAGATTCTCTTATGCGTTCAGGATGGGGGTCTGGGTCCTGCCAGGTCACAAGAACTCTGGATCCTCCTAGTCAGGTGTTTATCCCAAGTCACCAAGGAAACGCCCTGGTTACCTCCTAGCAACAGTGCATGCCCCACCCCAGCATTTACCCACCCTGTGGCCGTCCTGCCATGCCATGCCATCTTAACTTCCTATTTCCTATTTAGGTAAAAAATAGCCTATGGCCCAAGACTTCCCAGCACAAGGGCCTTGCATCCCTAAGAGGGCTAAGGGCTTTCCAAGGATCAGATCTGGTCATGGACTAACACGCCAGGACATGTCATCCTATGACTCTACAAGACCATGTATAATAGAGATGACAGAAGCACCCAAGAGGAATGTGTCAAAGGCATCAGCAAGCAGACAACGGGGACATCAGGAAAAGAAGTCTGTGTCACACTCTCAGCAGCAGTGGCTGTACCAGGAGACAGAACAGAAACGAATTCGAGTTGTGTGGAGTATTTTCAACATGGAATTCTGTATAAGAAAGTCTCCTGAATTTCAATTAGGATAAATTAAAACAACAACAACAACAACAAAAGTCCATCGCCACCTAGAGCCTGATACCTCCGTGGTTTGACATGCTGCCAGATGAGAAATTCAGATGGCATTTAAGTAGTGTAAAGTCAGGGATGTGGGGGAATGAGACTGCACCCCGATGGCAATCTAGCACGTCAGCCCATGTGAATTTCGGAAATGAGAACAGCATGGAAGCACCTTAGTTTGTCCAGTTTGCTACAACAACATACCAGAGTCTGGGTGACTTGTAAATAGTAGACGTCTTCTCTTCACAGTTCTGGAGGATGGCCATCCACAACTGGAAGAGAGATCTCACGGGACCCCGACCATAGTGGCCCTCTGACCTCAGACTTCCAGCCTGTGGATCGTGGCATGTGTAGCGGGGCGAGAGGCCTGGCTAGGGTCTCTTATAAGGGCACTATTTCCATTAATGAGGGCCCCACCTCATTGCCTAAGCACCTCTGAGAGGCCCTGCCTCCTAACACACACTGAAGGATAAGTTTCAACATATGAATTTGGGGGACACAGACCATAGCAGACATGAAACTCCTGGATCAGAGACAAAGGATATTGTTGCTCATGACACAGCAGGTAGCCCGAGTTTCATGTTCATGTAGGTGCCCTTCATTCCCAAGTCAAATGCAAGCAAGGATGAGTGGCCAGGTGGGTGCTGCACACACGGTGGCCCTGTGACATAGCTGGGGACCCAGGCAGAAGCTTCTAGAAGGAAGTGTAAAATAAATTTGGGAACTTTCCAAAAATCTAGTATAGCCAAAGTCTCAAGAACAAAAATGAGGTTATAGTAATGCGCAGCATGCAGCTTGTAAGAGTCAAATAAAACTTAAATACTGCATTAGTAAAGGCCATGCTCCAACCAATGCGACATACCTGATCTTAAGGTAGGAGACGAAGCCAATGGAGTTCAGGTGAAAATGTAGAATGGAATCATAGGGACAGAATGAATACGGCATGGCATCACTATTTTATGTTTTTTTGTTTTTATTTACTTTTACATATTGAGTAAAAACATATTCAAGTTCAAGTGAAGAAGGTAATCGGCATATGATTATGAGATAGAGGTAATCAGAAATAGATAATAGGATGGACCAGAAACCCCAAGAACTATAATTTTTCTAAAGAGTTATGGTTCACATATGGAGCAAACTGCACGGTGGCTCGGTTTGAGCACTCACTGCTGCTCAAGACAGAAAAGTGTATCTGAAGCCTCTCTTCGTGGCGGCTCGCAGATGGTGGCAGCGGAAGCTCAATGATCAACCAAAGCTTGTGCTGTGCTAATAGTATCAATGCTGTCTATTGATTTTTTCCTTTGAAATTAATCTATAGATAAAGCATGCAATTTCTTTTTTTATTATAAAAATAATACAAATGAAAGTGTGAAATTCAAAGAAAAATCGGCAGTTAGTTAAAAGTGAGAAGGGGGAAAAGTTGATAAGAGTCTCATCGTACTCAGGAATCAGAGCTATTGTCTGAAGCTCGTGAAAGAAGATGTGGAGGTTTAAGAACATACTATAAATTATGAACAGATGAAATGTGAACAACTGAAAGTAATTATATAGTTATGTCGTGAGGAATGCAAGAGAACGGGGAAGACAAGAAAGAGGTGTGGGCAAATTACTTTTTCATCAACCAGAGAAAGAAATCTGTAAGTAGAATTGAATTACAAAATAAGCACGAGTGCGCAGGTGGTAAGCCACGTGTGAAATCTCCAGGAGACCGCCTCCGGAGGCTTGGTCAGTCATGGGGACCCGAGCCGGAAGTGTGGGTTTCAGTAGGTACTCTCTGTATCCTTTGATAGTCTAGTTTTTCTTAAAGAACAGAATTAGAAGATGAGATGTTTCTGAATATGATATCACTAATTATTGAGAAAAGGGCCAGAAATGGGGTGAGGGTCTCAAAGTGAGGATGGGCTTTCTCCCCCATGATCATTCTGAGAACTCGTGAGAGAGGGGAGATTTCTCTGGCCTCGCCTGCTCATTGCCTCCTCGAGAAGTCTTTGATTCTGTCTGGAATCTGCCTTTTTCACACACTTTGGGGGGATTTTGCTTTCACAGCTCATATGGTGACAGCTATAACTGCACCCAAGCTCGGTGATTCCACAGTAGGTGAGAAGTGGGCTTTCACAACCGTCCTGAGGTGGTGCCTAATTGGACTGAGATGCCTGGAGATAGAGCCCTTCAGGAAGATCGAATCTCTTGTGTTTTCTGTGAGTGAAGTTGGGTCTGGGAAGGAAGCAGAAGGGTTGGGTTGGTGCGCTTATTTCTCTCTCAGCCCACAGCTGCTCTTCAGTTCATTGTATTGATTATAAGCAACATTGACAATAATCATTGTGCAGAAGTGAAAGTAATTCATACTAATCTGTGCCATATGGATAAACTTTTTTTATTAGCCATGGATGACAAGACCATTCAGAAGACGCTTTAGCAGTTAGATTTCATCAACTGCACAAAGACACAGACGAATGCTTCCCGAAAGGCTTAGCCTACGTGATTAATTTTCCTGCCCTAAGTGTGTGTCTGTGTGCGTGTGTCTGTGTCTGCTGGACGTGTGGAGAGAGAGCCACTCTTCTGCTCTGTGAAATCCTTCTTTCCACTCCTCTGCTTTTCGTGTCTTCCCAAGGTCAACCTTCACATTCCTAGAGGTTTACTCTCTCCAGGCGGTACTTTGTTCCTGCCCTTGGTCCTTGAAGGACTGTTGAATCCTTGTTGGTTATTTTGAACTTGCTGGATGCTCTCCAACCTCCAACTTGATAAATAATGAGTCCTTTCATGTTTCATGGTAGAAATCAATAAGTAGCACTTTAATTGCTCAAAGGAAAAGGAAAAGAAAGGGAAATTGCAAAGGAACTTAGGAAAGGGTTAATTTCTGCCTGTTTGGAAGAGAATGAGAAAGAGGCTCCCCCAGGGCTTGTACTTCCTCTGAGTGGTATTGAAATGTAAGCAGCAACCAACAGTCTGGTTAATAACAATTCATGCCACTGTCAATCTTTTTGACCAATGTCATCAATATTTTACACTGCAAAATAACAACAATTAAGAATCAGGACCGGGAGAAGCACTTGGGGGCAAATGTGTTTCAAAGGCGACGGTGAAATTGATGACGCCAAGCCAGTGCTTCCAATAGACGGTCTAGAAAAGGTTTGCTGTGATTTTTTTTTTTTTCCAAACAGTATGAATCACCCTTAGTTATTACAGAGGGATGTGATGTATAGGAAAGATACCATAATTCCAGTCTGTAAAACTCAGATAAAGGTGATTCCAGGTCAAGTAGGCATGCCAGGGGTAATTCGCGTACTCAGGACTTACGTGGATGAGGTGCTAAAGAAATGAATTCGAAACTAAAAACTGAATTAAAGAGAACCTTAGCAAATTTCTACATGATATGCAAGCTAGCTTGCAAAGAATATCAAAAAAATTAAAAACTCCATTTTTCCCCTCCCAATTCAACTTTTGTAAGTTTTTTTTGAAAGTTGTTTTTTTTTAATTTATTTGAGAGAAAGAGAGGCAGGCGTGCAGGAGCAGAGGGATGGTGGCAGAGGGAGAGGGAGAACCAGATTCCCTGCTGAGCAGGGAGCCCTATGTGGGACTAGATCCCAGGACACTGGGCCGAAGGCAGACGCTTAACCAACTGAGCCATGCAGGTACCCCCAACTTTCATAAGTTTTAAGAGAGGTGAAATTAACCTTTGTTTTGTTTATCCAGCTTCTTAATGAAAATGAAAGCAGTAAGGCATCAAAACCAAAATTCCATTTTATTTATTACATGAGCTTGAGTTGAGCTTTTACCCATTTTCATCTCATTTCAGGTTCAGATTTTAAGCATTAGTTTTGAAGGTTACCAATCAGACATGGTCAAAAACATACCTGTAGTCAAAGCAAAGTCAGGGCTAATTTACCCAGCTGCAGCCAAGGGCAAAGGACACCTGTAGAATTCAAGAGGGTCTCAGTACGGGGGATTTGGGGAAGAGCCTCTTGCAGGATGGCCTTGAAGGGGTTTGGGAGGTGGGAGTTCTGGGTTGGGTGTCCTCACGAGGCAGCAGCAGGTGACTGGGTATCTACATCTATCTTTGTCCAGGGGTTGGGAATGGTAAGGCCGGTCTGGAGTTGTGTTGGTAAAGAAGCACTGACACTCAGGACATATGGGTTGTTTCAAAGTTCTGTTCCTCTCGTTAATGTTCTGATAAAAGCACTGTTTCTGCTAAAAAAGAGAAGAAAGAAAGAAAAGAAGAAGGAAAGGAAGAAGAAAGAAAGAAATAAAGAAAGAAGAAAGAAAGAAAGAAGAAAGAAAGAAAGAAAGAAAGAAAGAAAGAAAGAAAGAAAGAAAGAAAGAAAGAAAGAAAGAAAGAAAGAAAGAAAAAGAAAGAAAGAAAGAAAGAAAGAAAAGAAAAGAAAAAAAGAATTCACCAGACCCCTTCTTCTTGTCTGGGTCCTTTTGGGACCATTGTCAAAATTCTCTTAGGAATTCTTATATGAAACAATTGACAAGAGAGACATCATTTATGAAAGTCTTGAGGAGACAGTCACTTGTTTGATAGTTCATAAAACACATTTTTCAAAATCCTCATTTCATTAATGGGTACGTGCCACATCATCCAACGGTGCTGCCAAGGGCATCTTAGAGCACCTGGTGTTGTCTTTCAAATGCATTTACGTTGCTATCTGCTAGGAAACTGGAAATGATTTTCAATCTCCTCATGATTTTGGCACCTATGGACGGGACCCAAGTGTTTCACCTTCTATCAGATTACACACTACATGGTTAAAAATCTGTATCTCACAGCATGTGTGTGCATTACATTTTCCATTCTTAGTGGCATGGTAGGAACATTACACAAAGGAACTCCACTGTTTTTATTTCACTTCCTGGCATGCACTTGGTACCAACACCTTCTCTCCTGCGGTCTCACTGATGAGTAAGAAAGGAAGGAAAGAAAGGCAAGACAAGCAAGGCTGCCCCACTCCTCTGTTTCTGTCACTGGCATCTTTGGCAACTTATGTGGTTGGCCAATGCAGGCCAGTTCCAGGAGCAAGAAAGAAAGGAATGGCTCCTGGGTTGTTCGTGTTTGAGAATGCATCACCTTTCTCCTGCATCCAGAGCCAGTTCTATCCTAGAGGAAAGTGTGGCCTTGGGGGCAGGCTGATCGTGACCCTACTTAGTTCTACCTGTAACCCACTTGCCTGTTCTCCTTGTGGATCTTGCAGAGCTTCCAGGCACCACTAGTGCTGCTGGGACTTTCTGAGTGCTGAATGCTGATGGGGAGGACAGGGAGCTCTGCAGACAAGCACAGAGCCCCTGTCTCCTCAGCCCCAAGCATGCTCATCATCCACTGGGCTTTACTTCCTAAACCAAGTTCAAAGAGGAGTCATTAAGAATTCAAGATGGCATCAGCAGAGCTTTAACTTGAGTGGGGCCCCCCACCCACACCCACGACTCTGGTCCTGCTCATCAGCGCATAGGCAGGCTCCTCTTCCTCCCATGGGGGAAACACAGACAGACACACAAGAAAACCCTTGACCCCACTTTCCCTCCAGCTACCACCCAGCTTCACTTCTTCTCTTAGAGCAAAACCTTTGAAAGAGTTCCCTCTACATCTAATCTCCAGTTTCTCTGCTCCCATTTTCTATGGAGTCCGCTGACATCAGGGTTTTGCCCACATCATGGTCACAAAGCTGCTCTTCCCAGAGTCACTAATGAGCCAAATCCAGTGCCAAATCCTAGTCCAGGGATCTTGATGTGCAAACACGTTCTTGCTGTCATTCTGTCCGCTGGCTTTCTAGATGCCCCGCTTCATGCTCCGTGAGCTCCTTCTATTCTCCCACGGCATGTGCCTCTTTAGCCACCTTCTGTACTCCCCAGAGCATGTGTTGACATGTTCAGGGAGTCTCCTATGCACCCCCTTTTCTGCCCCTCTAGCATCCTGCTGCTTAGAAGTGAATGCAGTAACTGGAGATCTGTTCAGTCATCATGGCTCACAAGGACGATGGCCCAACACTGGCCATAACAAAGACAGAGATCTGGGGGGATGCTTAGGACATCACTGGATTGTCATTTATCCATGGCTGGTCTTCCTGACTTCTCTACATGAGATGAAATCCTGGTGCTTTGGGTTTTCTGTAACATACAGCTGAATCTGTGATACACATTCTGAGAAATTGTTCCTAACTGCCACCATTTTCTAGAATATATAGCTTGGTTGGGGTACCTGGGTGGCTCAGTCAGTTAAGCTGCTGCCTTCAGCTCAGGTCATGATCCCAGGGTCCTGGAATCGAGTCCCACATCAGGTCGGTCTCCCTGCACAGCAGGGAGCCTGCTTCTCCCTCTCCCTCTGCCTGCTGATCTGCCTACTTGTGCTCTCTCTCCATCTCTCTGTCAAATAAATAAATAAAATCTTTTAAAAAAAAGAATATACAGCTTGTTCTAAATATAAGCACAACATTTACAAGATGAAAATTCCTTAGGATAGGGAGGGTCAGTACAACTGACTGGGAGTGGGATACAACTTAGTCATCCCTCTGTCCATGGCAAGTAACTCCTATTTCTGAATTTTTGAGACAATAGGAGTTAAGTTTATGTTTGAAAACAGATGAAATCTTGTATAGAAATCTAACCGTTAGTTGAGAATATATTAAAGAATTGAAACACATACTTTTTTATTATTCCATAACATTATTGTATTATCATTCTCATTTGGAGATACAATCCATTTGGTATTGAACATTTTATGTAAGGTGTTAATTCTCCTCAGGATTTATTTTTTTTCTCATATGAACCTTTTTTTTGGAATAGTCTATATATCCATTTCCTTATGATGATGACTTTGTTGTAAATCATGTGACTCTAAGTCTGCTTCTAAAAGTTATATTTTGTCATTGACTACTGGTCAAGTGGTCAAAACCTGTACATTATCATACAGATTTGATTATTATAGCTTTAAAATAAGTCTTAAAACCCAGTTGTTTACATTTTTCCAGTTTTGTTCTTTTTCAAGGTTGCCGTAGGAAATTATGGCATGTCCCATTTCCACATAAATTTTAGAATAAGGTTGTCAGTGTTCACAATAAACATGCTGCAATTCTGACTGGGATCACTTTGAATCTACAGATTTACTTGGTATTACATACTTTTTCTTAATTTTCTATAGTGATTTGTAGAAATATGATTGAGTTTTGTAAGGTGACAGATGGTAATTACCCTTACTGTAGTGAGCATAGCATAATGTATAAAATTGTCAAATCACTACATTTTACACCTGAAACTAATATAACATTGTATATCAACTGTACTTCAACAACAACAAAAAGAATTGATAAGTAAATTTAATGAGTTGCCTTAAGTTGGGTCAAAGGAGGACATTTATTTGCAACTTGAGTGAAAGATGTCTTGTTTCCTTTATCTATGGAGATCTGAAGTGAGAAATATTTCCATTTCTTCTGGGATTCTTGCTGCTTATAATAAAAATAAATTTCCTTTGTATAGATAAAAATGATCTCAGTTAGGTCTCACATTCTTCAAGGCTGAAATTATTACCTCCATTACTAATGAGAAATAAGTTCAGGAAAGCTAAATCAGTTGTTGATGAATAGACAGTGTCAGAGGTGGGTCTTGAACATAGATATTCTGACTCCAAATCCAGGGTTCTTTTCATATAAAGATTGCTTTATTAAGTAACATATATTTGTATCCAGACTCAAAAATAGACATCAGGAGTCTACTGTCACTTTGACATCTGAACTCCAAGTTTGTTGATTTTTATTGGTCATCAATGTGATCTGGACCATGTTGAGTATTAAGAAGAACAAATCAAAACTTTCAAGTCATTATGGAATACATAACATTGATAGGCAACATTTATTACTACCCAATGGATGAATCTCTCCTTTTCCTTCCTGGACAAAGTTGACAGTTACATAACGATGACATGAACTAGGCTATGGGATTTAGTCATACTTAGGGTGACTTAAATCCAATTGCCACACTTAGAGTTACTTATCCAATGCCATGAATGCCTTGACTTATTGGAACCCACTGGCAAAACTCACAGTATTCTGCTAGAATAAGATATTTTCACCACAGTCAAGCAGAATAATGCTGGTAGGGATGAGAATTGAATATATCAGAATCCCTATTTTTCATGATTGAGGCTAAGGAAAAGTAGAGGGCCAAATCAATTTTCTGACCTGGTAAAATGGCTTAATATCATTTTAGAAATTGAAGACATTATAAATGTAATCCATTTTAAACTTTTTACACTAGATATAAAGCAGAAAATATAATTCTTTATTGGGAGCTCTTACAAAGAATCATTATATTTTCAGTTATTACAATAAAATTAGCATGTTAGAAAATACTAATTTTAAAAAGCAAAAGTTACTAGTTAAAATGATCCAATCTTTTTTAGTCATAAAATTTAACTTGTTTTAATATTTACATGTATAGATACTTTTGATGAGAAATAATGCAGAACTGCAGTAAGGAAAAGAGATGATGAAGAGTGTTTAAAACAAGTACTGTTGTAAGGGTCTTAGCATCTATTTGGAAGTACTGCCTAGCACTTTTATACACATTTAGGACCAGGACTGAGAAGACTGGGTTCCAACCTCTGGATTTGAGCTCATCACACAAACTCTTCTGAAAAATAGTGGTTATAGCATTATCATCCGTTAGGAATTTTTTTCTTCTTTTAATTGCAGAGATATCAGTATTTTTACTCCAATTACTACTAAATTCAGGGCCATTACACTGACAAATATATATATACATGTATTATATACAAATATATTTGTCTATATATTTATATATGGTATGCATATATATTGAATATAAAAAATCTTGCCTTCAAAGAATTTTACTATTTAGAATTTACAGTTTTGTTGGGGGAAAAATGTATGTGATAAAATTGTCAGTGTCAAATAGTGTTCTTAATCAAAAGCCTAAGTTATCTACACACAGTGATCTTGCTAGAAAACGTGATATTCATATCCACACTGCACTATACTTATCAGAATCTAGGTTGTGGGAAATGACATTTATGGGGACTTTTTAAAGTACTTGAAATCTATTTGTCTAGATCAGGGACTGGTCATTTGGAGCACACATTACCAGATGGTAATCAGATTCAGGTATCTGTTTTAAGCCAGAACCATGGCCCCCTGAAATGCTCTATAAATTTTGGGTGTAGTGAATTGCCCTTCTCTGGGGAGACGCTCCATGCCTTTCACAGGTCCTCAAAGATTAGAAAAATATAGATGATGTCATCTGGGGTCATAAAATCCTTTTCACTGAATTGTATTTTGGTCTTGTCGTCCATCACGAACCTTAAATGCAGAACTTCATGGAATGATCGCATCGGTGTAACCACTACATTTATTGTTGGGATTTTTCATGAGGTTGTGTCCATGATGTGACTACAAAGGAAAATTGTGTTTCACAGTGGAGTAGCAGGGACAGCTGTGACCCTGTGCTTCCTCTGAGCAACCTGTCCCTCTTGTCTCATAGACACTCATTGTTTCAACCTGTCCTTATTGGATGCAGGTGGTGGCAGAAACTGCTGTAGGACGGGGGACCTCGTCCTAGACAAAACAGATGAAAGCCCTCTTCTTTACAGAATATCCATCTTGTGACTCCATGCATTTCACTTCCCGGGGGCTGACCTTGTGGACCTGGGGCATTTTGAATTGGAAAACAGATGCATTTCTTTTCACACCTTAGCCGTGAGGAAGTCCTCAGACCTCTTACAGGCCTGCTGTAGCAATCGTGTTGGATTTTACAGTACAGATTTCTATGAACTCACTTTCTTCTTTTATTCTATTTACCTTCATCCTAATGTCTTTCTACATTTTGAAACCACTTTAAATTTTCTTGAAAATGCAACAACAAATAAAATTTAAAAGTAAAGCTATCTCGGTTAATTATTAACAGATTATTTAAAGCAGGGTATGTATTCTTTAATCAAAAAGATTTCTAGTCGCATTTCAGGGAATGGAATACAAGTTATATTTGCTTTATTTCTCTTGGAATTTTGAATAACCCAGAATAAAGCCCCAGGTTAAGCAAAATAGTTCATGAAAAATCTGAGACTTTTGAATTTTTTTTTTCTTTAAGTAGCCCTCCAACAAACCCAGGTGTTTTACCAACGACTGATTTTATGCAGGACTGGTTACATGATTTCTGACCCCCAATGCAAGATGAAAATGCAGGGTCCCTTGCTCGAGGCATATTAACAATTTTTAGATCATAAACTAAGGTCAGGCTGTTCTGGACGAGGGGCCCTGTGTGACCTCACAAATCCTACACCATGAATCTGACCAGGTCATGGATGTTAGAGTCTAATTTTTGGTGAACTTCAATTTTCCTGTTTAAAAAAAAATTGTTTTGGTGCAAGTTAGAAGAAGTGAACCATGAGAGAACTATTTCACAATGTGAATGTGAGGACGTGATAGTGTCAGCTGGCCTAAGTCCCACCATGGGGGAGATCTCCAGGCATGCCATGATGCTAACATGCCTCACACTGAGTGCATGACCATCTGAAAGCACAGTAGGGATGATTACTCTGCTTATAAAGAATTGCTGGCAGTGACACAAAGAATTCAACTGAAGGGTCTTTCAGCATCAAAGGAACTAGGAAAACACCTACTGTGATACACTTAATGAAATGTCATTAACTTGAACTTGGGACAGTCATTTTACCTGTTGGTGAAAATTTCATAATCTTTTTTATTCAAATATCTTTGTTATTCTAAAGAGTGTCATAGGGTGGTGAAATACATTTGCAGAAAGTTAATAAGATCTGAAAAAATTGACCAAAGCGAGGTGGGGGGGAGCTTCCTGAAACTAATGGGATATTATGGCAAGGATGCCGAACACAAGGTTAATATACATACGTCAATCACAGTACCATTTATATTAGCACCCCAGAAATGAAATATTTAGGTATAAATCTAAAAAGAGTTTATGAGAACAACTACGTTGATGAATGAAATCAAATGACTACATAAATGGAGAGAGATTCCATGTCTGTGGACAGGAAGACTCAACTTTGTCAAGATGTCAGTTCTTTTACTTTGATTTGGAGATTCCACACAATCCTCAATAAAGATCTCAGCAGGTTATTGTGTGGATAGCAACAAACTAACTCTCAAGTTTAGAGGGAGATGCAAATAACCCAGAATAGCCAACACTACTGAAAAGGAAGAATTAAGTTGGAGGATTGATATTTCTCAACATCAAGACAATGTGGTATTGGTGAAAAAAGAAACAAACAGATCAATGGAACGGTGCAGACCTACAAATAGAGTAAACTAATCTTTGACCAAGGAGCAAAGGCAGTAGAGAAAGATAGTCTTTTCCACAAATGGCGCTGGAACATCTGGACCTCCACATGCAAAAAAAAATTAATCTAGACATAGACCCTACAACCTTCACAAAAATGAAGTCAAAATGGATTATAAACATAAATCTAAAACCCCTATAAGAGGATGTAGGAGAAAAGCTAGATGACTTTGGGTTTGGGGATGACTTTTTTGATACAATGCCAAAGAGACGATCCATGAGAGAATAGATAAAATTAAAATCTTCTGCTCTGCAAAAGACACTGCCAAGAACATAAGGAGACATGCCACAGACTGGGAGAAAATTTTTGGAAAAGATACATCTGATAAAATATACAAAGAACTCTTAAAATCCAGCAATAAGAAAATGAACAACCTGATTTAAAAATGGGCAACTGATCTGAACAGACACCTCACCAAAGAGGATACTTAGATGGAAAATAAGCATAGGAAAAGCAAATTAAAACAATACTGAGAGTCACATCATATATCATCAAGATAAAGCAAATTAAAACAACAATGAGATTCTCCTACATACCTATTAGAATGGTCAACATCCAGAATGCTGAAAATGCCAAATGCTCATGAGGATACAAAGCAGCAGAAACTCTCAGTCAATGCAGGTGGGAATCCACCTTGATACAGGCACTTTGCAAGACAAGTTTTTGGTTTCTTGTAAACTAAACATTCTCTTACCATAAGATCCAGCAGTCATACTCCTTGGGGTTCACTTAAAGGAGTGGAAAACATATGCTCACACAAAAACCTGCATGCAGATGTGTATAGCAATTTCATTCATGATTTCCAAAACTGGGAAGTAACCAGGATGTCCTTCAGGAGGTGAATGGATAAACTATGGTCCATCCAGACAATAGAAACTTATTCAGCACTAAAAAGAAATGAGTACTGAAGCCATGAAGAGACATGGAGGAACCTATAATGCATATTACTCAGTGAAAGACACCAATCTGAAAGGTCTACACCCTGTAGGATTCCAACTCTATGACATTCTGGAGAAGGCAAAACTATGGAGAGAGGAAATGATCTGTGGTTTCCAGGGGTTGGACGGAGGGGGGAATGAATGGTCAGCATAGGGAATTTTTAGGGCAGTGAATGATTCTATGTGACACTATAATGGTGGGTACATGTCATTATACATTCGTCCAAACATATAGAATGAACAATACCAGAAGTCTACCCTAATGTCAAGTATGGACTTTGGTTGATGATGATGTGTTAATATAGATTCATCATTGTAACAAATATTCCACTCTGGCACAGGATATTGTTAATGGGGAGGCCGTGCATGTGTGGGAACAGAGGGTATGTAGAAACCCTCTGTACTTTCCATTCAATTTTGTTGTGAATCTAAAAGTGCTCTAAAAATAAAGTGTATTAAAAATGTAAAAACGTAGTATGGATTCAGTGACCATTATCCTTAGGAATTTGATGTCATTGAAATACTTGATTTTTATTGTGAATCTGAAATGCAAAGGCAAAGAAGCAGACATTGCCTCATGCAAAGAATCCAGGTTTTGGTAAAGCGTTCTGGATTGAGGTGTTTTTTTAGGATTACATTTTCATATTTTATCCTAATCCTCGATGTCAAGTCACCAGATAAATCTGTTTCCCTTTTCTTCTGTCTTAACTAAAACATTAATGCTGGACCCAAATGGCATTTTCTCAATTTTACAATTTACCCTCCTTCTGGGAATGGGTAAAGCACACACTTTCCCAGGAGATCAGGTGTCATGCCTAGAATGGTTACCCTCACATGGAGGACTTTTGAACCTCGAGTAAATAATAATTGTAATCAAGCTCTCCACGGATAATCGTCCAAAAGCTGAACCAAGAACCTGAGAGGCATGGCTTTCAGTGTGATTTATGCCCCTGATTTTTCAATTTGAAAGAGCTTGTCAGATTTCTTGACATTCAGAGAAGATGTTTTTCTTTTTCTACTGTGGATAAATGTTCATTATCCTTAATTGGCATTAAGTGTGAGCATCTTGCTCGTGATTGCCCATCAGTCCGCAGCTCCTAGTTCAGCCTCATTAGGTTTCCTGTTTACACTCACTATAAGGAAACAGGTTAGGAATATTATAGGCAGGGGCTAAAAGCATTCAAAAAATATTTGCATTGTGTCAAATTGCCAGTCCTTGCACAAGCTAACAATTTATTTTCTCCTCATAACCGTGAATGCTACAAATTTTGTGGCTTATATTGCAATTTCCTTTAAAAAGCATTATAGCCTGCAAACTGAGTTCATTTGGTGCTAGTCTGGTAAATGGCCATCTCTCATATCAAAAATTTCAATCTAAGTACTGATCGGCGTGTTAATATTATAGAAAGTGTGCCCTAGGGGAACATAAAGAGATGGTTGGATTTTAGGGCCTGGTAAAATAGTTCTGTACTCCAAAATGAAAACCGTTTAATCAACAAAACGACATGGAATAAATATGCCCCTTCCTGGTGTTTCAGTTTGAGTGATCCTTCACCAAAATCTTACAGTTTTTTATCGTGTACTTTTGTTTGTTTCAGATGTTAATTTTAAAAGGTCTATTCATTTTCTAGAAGCATAAATTGATATATAGACATCCTGCCCTGCAAATAAATAAAATAAAAATAAATTGAAATATTTTTGCAAATATTTAGAAACCCCGTGATAGCTTCTTTGGCATTCACTGTGGGGTCTCGCGGTGTGGTCTTCTCTGCACCCAATCCCCCTCTTTTTATGAGTTAGGAGAGGTCCTTTAATAAAATTTTGGTATCGGGGCGCCTGGGTGGCTCAGCCGTTTAGCGTCTGCCTTTGGCTGAGGTCATGATCCCAGGCTCCTGGGATCGAGCCCCGCATCGGGCTCCCTGCTCTGTGGGAAGCCTGCTTCTCCCTCCCCCACTCCCCCTGCTTGTGTTCCCTCTCTCGCTGTCTCTCTCTGTCAAAAAATAAATAAAAATTAAAAAAAATAAAAATAAAATTTTGGTATCCAATGCCTGAGTATTATTCCTCATGAGTAGCGTTTTCTTGCAGGGTCATCTTTCAAATGGGAGAGAGGGCTGACTGCTCCCCAGTGGGCCCACGGCAGCCCCATGCCCAGCACGTCAAACACCTGTGTGGTAGCCCCCACGATAGCCAGCAGGATAGGCATTATTATCTTCCGTGTGCTGTCAGATGCACCTGGGCTCCGAAGACTAAGGAATTTGCTAAGGGCTCCAGGGGAGGCAGTAATGAACTGCGGTACCAGTCCTGGGCTTCTTAGGATTCACATGCCCTTCTGCCTTCAGTTTCTGCTGTGATCTTCCCTCGCAGAGGCGGAAGGACAATCCCGATTTGGAACGAAGGGAAATCATTGCTCGCAGCGTGAGGTGGCTGCGCAGGGTTGGCGTGGTCCGGCCCTGACAAAGCTCTGTGACGTGTTGTGAGGTCAGCCCGTGGTCCCCGTGGCATCATTGCCTCATCCTCTTTTAGCACCAAAGAAGGGGTCGGACTGCCTTCCGAGGCTCCTTGCAAACTGCTGCCTGTGGCGACTGTAAACACTGGGGTGTGTGGCTGACGTGGAGGATGGAGAACTGAGAAAGTTTACATTTACGAAATGAGTAAATGTAAAAATAACGTGTTCTCTACAATAAGCTCGCTGATGGCGCTGGGTTACCCAGCTGCTGGAGAGTCAACCAAACATTATTTCTGGCAACTCTTCTGAAATATTTAATTTTTAGTATTTCTGTCTGCTTAATGAAATTGCAAGATCTTCAAGGTCAATACATCCAATACTACACAGATTTGGGATTACTTTTTCTTGAAGAATTGTTTATTTTAGAGAGAGTGAGAGAGAGAGAGAGAGCATGGCAGGGGAAGGAGGAGCAGAGGGAGGGAGAGAGAGAGAATCTCAAGCAGACTCCCAGCTGAGAACGGAGCCTGACTCACGGGGCTTGATTTCAACAACCCTGAGATCATGACCTGAGCTGAAACCAAGAATCAGACGCTTAAGAGACTGCACTACCCAGGCACCCTGATTTGGGATTAATTTTAATGAATAATAAGAATAATGCAACATGGGATGATAATGAATAATGAGTTCTTAATCTCATGTTAGAAATGATGCACAGACGAGTTAAGTAACTCTCCCAAGGTCACACAGCCACTCCATTGCAAACCAGACTTAAAGAAGTCCAGAAGTCCCACTGTACACTGAGTGGGTTTTAACCACTACCCTCTAATTCCAGGCTTATTCTCAGCAGTATCTGACACACCTCTTACAAATGCACTTTAGGCCTGAAAATGGGATAGGACTAGGGATTTTCTAGTTCATGCTTGAATCAACATACAGATAAAAGCACATTGTTCTATGTGAAGCTTCCTATGATGTTTTGTTGAAAAACATTTACACCAAACTCAAAATACTCTTTAAGAAAAAAAGGGGGGGAGGTATTCTGAAAAGTTGGAGGACAGAGTGCCTCTTTGTTTTATTTTATTTATTTTTTAATAGGTTCTACAGCCAGCATGGAGCCCAACTCGGGGCTTGAACTCAAGACCCTGAGATCAAGACCTGAGCTGAAAATAAGAGTCAGACGCTTCATCGACGGAGCCACCCAGGCGCCCCCAGAGTGCCACTTTGATTAAAATTTCATCAAATTCACTTGAAAAATAGTTTCCCAAAATGCGTGAGCCCCCATTAAAAACCAGGACATATGCGCATGTGCAGGCCATCTAGATACACTTCGCATAAGAACAATGTTACAGGACATCTTGATAAATTATATTATCCTATTATAAATTTCCCCATGAGATCCTGTGATCATGAAGCATTCCATAGCTGACCCATGATGTTGCGATGTTGGGAGTGCTGTTCCAGGCTGTGGTCAGCCGTTGGCAACAGCACGATGCTCCCAAACCCGTAGGCTCCCTGTTAGAGGCCTTGGTCAATACTTCAAAGCTATGGTGGCATCATTGCAAATTATCTCCATGTGTTAACATCAGAAATAGGAAAATACATCCCTGATTATCTGTTTGCAACATAGGTCATGAGAAGAGATCAAATAAAAGGCTTTGGTACCAATTCTGGCTTAATCCATATCCTCAGCAGGTACTTTTCTTCCCGGGAGGGGTTCTGGTGTCTGTCGATTGGGCTGCACAGGGTGATGGGTAATTTAGCGTCCCCTGGGCCACCCGGAGGCGTCCGCCATCCCCAGCGGGCATGGGGGCGATTGCCTTCCCTCATTCTGTGGGTGAGCCTGACTCGCATGCTTCACGCTCTCGCTCATTTGCAGCCAAGAGCACCTCAGGAGGAAACGCTTCCCCTGGAAGGAAATGTTGGTAGGGTGTGGGAGAGCTTGCTCATTATTTCCAAATTAAATATCTGTCTCTGAGACTCAGGACCAGCCCTGTGCCATGTTGCATATTAAATTCAAGAGACACCTGGAAGGGAGAAAGCGCCGCGTCACAGATGGATTTGCCGCCGCCTCGCAGAGCAGATTCTGCATGTCCCTTCTTGTTTCTTACTCTTTCCCTCCCCCTCTGGCTGCCCGTCCCCATTCTCAGCAGCCTCGAAGGCATGTTTTAAAATGTTGACGTAATCATGCGATGCCCCTCGGACACACACCTACCAAAAGCCCAAGTTGGCATTTCGACTCCACACTTGGTGGAATAAATCAATCTTCGATGTTTGGTTCTCAAGCTCAGGAAATACGTCATCTTGGTGTGTTCAGGCTGCTGTAACAAGTACGGTAAACCGGGAGCTTACAAACAAGACATTTGTTTCTCGCCGCTCCGGAGGCTGGACGTCCAGGGTCCAGTTTCTGGCAGATCCGTATCCCATGCCAGCCCGCCTCCTGGCTTGGGGATGCATCCTCTGCTTGTGTCCTCACACAGCAGGAGGGGTGAGGGGGCTCCCTGGGGTCCCTTTTATTTTTATATTATTTTTTTCCTGGGGTCTCTTTTATGAGGACACTCATCCCTTCGTGGGGGCCCCAACTCCTAACGCCATCACCTTGGCAGTTCCCTTTCAACATAGAAATTTTGAGGGGACACATTCAGACCGCAGCACACCCTAAAGGTACCTCAGGAAGTAAAGGCCCATGGGAATTCGCCATGCCCCTGGATAAGTCTTTTTCAAATTTGAAAAATATATGGATACTTTATAATTAAAAAAAATAACATCTTTTGATGTTAAATGTATTTTATGATGATCTTTCTTAATTCAACTACTAAGAAAAGGAAGTAAATTAGAAATTGAATTTGAAAGACTTTGCTCTCCCTCTTCCCTTGGGTTCATCTGCTGAAGGATTCTGACCTCAGCCTTGAGGCGGGACAGACAAGGAAGACCTGTGCATCGGTTATGGGGGCAGCTGGTTGCAGAGTTGGGGTCTGTGGCGGCATCCATGGTAAGCCGGAGGAGGGAGCACTGGGCCCCCAGGCGGCGAATGAGCTCCCGCCGTGGTGAGCAGCCAGCGTGGACAGTCAGCCCAGGCAGGTGGGTCGGTCCCCCAGGGCCCCTGTAACACTTCACCACCAACGGCTCAAACCACCGGATGTCTCCTGTGATAGCTCAGAGGCCACAGTCGGAAGGCAGCTTCTCTGGGCTGGAGTCCTGTGCCGGCAGGGCCATGGTCCCTCCCGAGGCTCCAGGGGGCATCTGTTTGCCCCCTTACCCCAGCATCCCTTGGCTCCAGGACCCTTCCTCCATCAGATCTGCAAGCAGCATCTTGGACCATCATACGGCCGTCTCTTTCTGCAGTAGAGTCTTCTGTGATGACACGGAGGATCCGCCAGGATCACCCAGCGAATCTCTCCCTATCGAGATCTGCAGTCACATCTGCAAAGTCCCTGTTGTCACGTGAGGGAACAGTCACAGGACCTGATATCTTTTGGGGGGTCATGATGCAACCCTCCCAGTGAATAGCCTGGGCGCCCCTGAGAAAGCACTCGTTGTGTCTTAGCTTTCTATCTCATTGCCCAATCATGCCACCGACAATTCCGCTAAAAATGTAGCCTGTACTTTTAAATTTGTATCTGGTTGAAGATCTTTTTTCCTAATTTCCCATAAAAGAAGTGCTTTCATCATGTAGGCACACAGCCTGTATCACATGGACCGGATTTCCAGGTGAGGTGAAGGAGGCTGCTGTGTAGTGTGAGCTTTTCGGGGGGCGGGGGGAGCACCACTAAATTTCTTGGGATGCGTTTCTTTAGGTTCTGATCCATCTATTCCCCGATACCCCGGGATATGTCAGCTAACACGGAGGGTGGAAAACATGGTGGTGGCCTGGGTGGAGGGAAAGAGAGAGGAGGAGGGGAAATCGGATTCCCGTGTAGGGTACCAGTTAACGGATCGCTCAAGGCAGATAGTAAAGAATGCATTACCCTCTCTTTGGGGCTCTGCTAACCACAGTCTGGGGGGGAGTCACATTTTATTTCTGGTAGTGGATTGAACCTCCATGCCTTCTCAATAAGCACAGAATCAGGGGGTTAAAACAGCATGTGCTCCACAGCCCTTTACAGTTTGCAGACACACGCTCTTACTTGCTCCCCGCAGTGGCAGTGAGGCACTTCGCACCGCAGTGTGTGGGAAAGCTGAGACTCAAGCTCGTGCTTTCCTCTCCAGATGTCGACACTCAAACATGCTGGAGAAACAAGAGCTACACAAACTCACATCCTGCCAAAAATTCCCACATCCCGAACCAGATGGGCAGTGATACACAGTCACCCTAAGAATAAAGCATGCCCTCAGCAGAACTCAATCGAGCGTAATCTGATTAAGAGGATTAGCATATCTAAAGAAAGAATGTGTCAATAAGAATTAAGATATGAACTGTGTCCAGTCAAGTTGTCAGGTTCCTCCGGGCTTGGTTTGTGTGGCACAGCCTAACTGATGCGGGGAAGCAGCTCAGCCTCACAAAATCTCTTGCTATGAAAACCAAACCACACAGTTAACTCCCTATGTCACGATGCCACGCTTGGGAAGAAATCGTCGGGTAGTTGGACTTCCCACAGAGCTTTTCCCAAGGACGGGGTGAGCACGTTGACTCGCTACCTGGAAGACGGCTGCATTTTGCCTCGCCAAGTAGCGACGTGTCTCCGTGCTTTTCCTGTGTGTCTTTGAACAAACCCATCATCTCTGACATCTGCTGCTTCCGCTATTCCACAGCACCTCACGGTCTGATGGGCACCCCCTTATTACTGTTATTATTATACTTTAGTCTTTATAACGTTTAACTTTGTGCTTGCAAAATTTCCCACTGAATTGGTGGAACTGACTCAACCAATACTCTTCAAAGTGCACATGAGACCTCAGCCAGTTTACTGCTTTTATAGATAAGTATAAACTTCTGTGATATGATTTCTGTAGGATAAGCCGCCAGGGGAGGGATTACTGCATCCAGCACGTATGTATCCTATGCTACCCTAGTATCAGATACTCCTTGATGAAGGATTGCACTGGGTTAGAGCCAGCAATACTCGATGGGTAATTCAGTACCCCCTTACCCTGCCCCCTTGTGCAATAGTTATAACTTAATACTAATTTAGCAAGTACAAGCCTTTACCACAGGTTTATTTCTATTTTAATTTCTTCAATTACTATGGATTATTCCATTTTCTGTTTCATCTTGTGTGGATTTTCTGTAGCCTTTTTAAATGGCCCAATTATTAATTTCATTCGATTTTCAAGTACTTCCATATAATCATGGCTTGAAGCAGAAATGATGCAGTTGCTGTGAGATCCATGACATGGTCGAAATGACAATGTAGTCCAGGGACTTCCCTGAATCCTTGAGGTCCTTTTCTGATCACAAATTGAAGTATTTGGAAGGTCTATAGGTAAATCTCTCACACTATTATTTAAGACTCTGCAGTGTTTTGCAAAAATGATTCTAATTCAATGTACACTGAGACAAATGACCAAAAATGCCAGTAATCTGACATAAAACCATACTGATGATGTTACACACCCTTTTATTAACATTTTATTAAGGTAATTTATTTCATGTATATTGATCAGGACTTGGAACTATAGACTTATATAGATAATCCAGTATCTTTTTATAAATTGGAAAGGAAATTCCTTTTTTTTTCATTTTTTTGGCTACTTTTTTCATAACTTAAATTTAATTCAATAACTTACCTCACTTATTTGAGTCTGATCGAGTACTTGGGAATGTCAAGGACGTGTATTTCATGCGATCTGACTGATGCCTTTCAGAGAATCACACGTGGGCTCAGCCCTTCCCGGCTACGCCCTCCTTGGGTGCCTCCTGACCTCCTCCGTAATTACCCACCCACCCCCGGACAAAGCCGGGTTTCCTGCGCCCACAGCGAAAAGTTTTTCTCAAGAACAGACAGATTACATCGACTGTCTCTCCCATCCAAAGACTTGTCCCTCTGCTACGGAAGGAAATTAAACTGACTTGGCATCGTTTGTCCCTCACAAAACACAGCTGACTCTTCTCCACCACCTTGTTCTCTTCCAGGTGATTGCAAATTGATTCCTTGACAGTTTGTTCCAATTCCTTCCCAACTACAGAAAATTTAAGCTGACCAGTTAGTGATTATGGAGATAAAACTTCTTTTAATTTCAAAAATGAGCTGTGTCATCAGTCCTCCCTGTGACTTCAGGGACTCTCTGTGACTGCTGTAGGTTATCACGAACACCTGCTGTTACCTGAGAGCAAGCCATCAGGGCTTGTGGTCTGGCTTCCCCCTCCCCCACCTGGAAACTCTCTCTGGTCCCTTTTTCTATGCTAGGCACACTTACTGCAATCCAGCACATGCCTCTCCACTTACCAGGTTTTCTTGTCATTGTTAGATTTATTGATGTTCCCATATAGAGATGAATCATTCATCTGATACAAAAAACCAGGGGTCAGTTGGAGGAATTAAAAGCTCTTATAGCTGAAATTCTTTCAGGCGCTTGGATAGAATATTCATGTTGGAATATTGCAGACTTTTTCCAGTGCCCCACAACTTCCCAGATGACTGTTCAATTGACTACATATGTTGAGATTCAGATCACCAAATAATTATTCACAGATTGTAAGAAAAAAAACTTGCAGGGTTTTATAGAATCTATGATGAGGAATGATAATATGACTTCAGTTGTATGAGAAAGCATTCTAGAGTCAACAAATGGGTTTCAAAGTATTGAGCCAAATATTCTTGAGAAGAAGGCTCCTCTTGGATTTTTGATTAGGGACCGAGGGGAACCCATTATTTTTTGTTATATTTTCTAGTCTGTTGCCATCCAGCGGCTGCACCAGGAATAATTTGCTGAATGGCACATTTGCATCCTGAACCAAGGGAAGCCAGCCACGAAAGCACACCACACTCGCTAAGCTCCCCAGATAGGCTGGGACCTCTGACACCCTCCAAAGCCAACACTAGCACAAGCTACTAATGTGGTTCCCAAAGCAACACAACGCTGGAGACGAAGTGATCTTCAAAACCTACGTCCTTGCTGGAGTGGGATCTGAAAAAGAACACGAGTTTAGCAAGGAAAAGCCTGCCTTATTCAATTCAGGGACAAAATACTTCAGTCAGCTCTGAATCCAGGGTCTAGGATGGTCATTGAGGCCTGGCAGACCTCACTGAGAGCAAGAGAGCTGTGTTTTCACACCACTGGCCTCACCCAGGTGCAGGTGCTGCTACTTCTAAGGAAGCTGAATTACAAGGCAAGGATGGGCAGAGTAAACTGGAAGAAATCTCAGAGAGGTATGATTGAATCAGCAAGTGGACACTGTGTAATGGCACTCCCTTCTTTCAGTCGATTTGGTAGGAATATATTACAAGGGTAAAACCAAAGCTCCCCTCTTGTTGACTACGAAAAAAGCCGAATGGTCCGTGTTTCTCATGCGGCATTTATTTCAGCTTTGTCCGATCTTTCCTTTGATTGCATCCTGCTTCATTTGATGGGAATGGCCATGAAGACTCAGTCTTCGATCCTGAGAGCAGTAAAACTCCAACTGAACAACCAACCACCCAACTGACCAACTGCACACACACACAAACACACATTCCCACAAAAACAAGAAAAATGGACAATACGAGCTAATAGACATGTGGTCAGAGAAGCTTCTTTTGAGTATGCACTATCTCAGACTAACAGTAAAGGTCACGATGAGTGGGTTGCTGAGGCATGCACGTACATACGTAACTTGGAGAGAGGCTCGAGGACCGTTTTCTGTTTTAGCTGTACTCCTTTGCATTCCCACAAGCAACATGGGAGAGAACCCCTGTTCCACATCCTTGGGGCATTTGCACTCAGTATTTGTCAGGCGTGTTGTGTTTTGTTTGTCATCTGCCCAGGTATACAGTGGTATCATATTGTGGCTTTATTTGCAGGTCCCTAATGACAGACAAAGAGAAGCACCTTTTCCAGTGCTTATTTGCCACCAGATTCTCTTCTTTGCTCCAATGTCTGAATTGTTCGCCCTATTTTACTGGGTCATCCATTATGGTTGTATATTGAGAGATCTTTGTGTACTTTCTACACAAGTCCTTCCTCAGATATGCATTCTGCCAATACTCTCTCCCAATTTGTAGCTTTGTTCACGGTTAAGTTTGTTTTCATATGCTTCACTGTATCTTTGAAGAGCGAAAGTTTTTAATTTTGATGAAATCTTGTGTCATGATCAGAACACCGCCTGATTAATGGGAAATACTCAATAAATATCTATGAAGTGGATAAATAACCCACTATTTGAAAGCAACTCTTAGCATTGATTTCCCCCATTAACTTATTAATGTTTTTTCAGATATAGGTCATGCTTTTTGTGTTATGTCACAGAAATTTTTGCCAAATCCAAGGTCACAAAAATTTTGTTTTCAGAGTTTTAAGGTTTTTTTTTTTTAGTATTTTGTGATTTGTTTTAATATTGTAGAAGGTATGTGTTAAAGTTCACTTTTTTTTTTTGCAGATGGTTATTCAGTTGTCCCATACCATTTATTGAAAAGAACATGCTTTCTTGATTAAATTGCTTATGCATCTTTGTTGTAAATCAATTGAATAAATATACAAACACGAAAAGATAGCCATTTTTAAATTGATCTTTGTGTCTCTGTTTTTGTCAATATCACAATATCACATTCTCTTGATGACTGTGGCTTAGATAGTACATCTTGAAATAAAGTACTAAAGATCTATACATTTGTTCCTGCTTTTCAAAATTCTTAAGACTATTCTAATTCCTTTGATTTTCTTCCACATACATTTTAGAATCAGCTTCTCAGCATCTATTCAACAATCCTGCTGGAATTGATTGGTATTGCTTTGAACCAATTAATCAATCTAGGGAGAATTAATATCTTAACAATACTGAGTCTTGCAATCCATAAACATGACATCTATCCATGTACCCAGTCAATTCACAACATAGGGGTGATGTGCATACTTGGTAGGATTATTCTCCAAGCTTCAGGGGTTTGGATACTATTGTAAATGGTACTGTATTTTAATTTTAACTTTTTTAAATTTCTCATTGTTTGTATACTGGTTTCCATGTGTTGGCCTTGTATCCCTATACTTTCATAAAATTATTTATTGCTCCTACAGGAGTTTGTAGATTCTTTGGTAGATACTATGTAGTCAATTATGTTGTTTGAAAATAGAAACAGTTTTGTTATTTCTTCACTAGACTATTTAAATTTCATATCTTTTTCTTGCCTTATTGCACTACTTAAAACTTCAGTCACAAAACTGAGGAAGGGTGATGAAACAGACATGCTAGACTTGCTTGTGATAAGTATCTGTTTTCATTTTTACCTAACACAAAATACATTTTAACTTGCTCTGTGTTTTTCTCTTTGACCCATGGGCTATTTAGAATTCTATTTTTAAATTTCCAAATATTTGTGGGCTTCTCAGATACCTTCTATTTTATTTCTTCATGTTTCTTGTCAGAGAAAATACTTTGTATGATTTCAGTTATTTAAAAATTGCTATGGCTTGTTCTGTGACTCACAGTATGGCCTAATTTGGTGAATGTTCTGTGTGTCCACAAAAATAATGTGCATTCTACTGTTTGGGGGCTGAGTGTTGTATATATGTTAATTAAGTCAAAGTGATAGATGTTTTTGTTCAGATATTCTTAGTCCTTGCTGATTTTTCATCTGCTATTACTTTGATTCCTAAGAGAGGAGTGTTAAAGTGTTTGAAAAAAATGGTGGCTTGGTCTGTTTCTCCTTTCCATTGTGATAATTATTTCTTTCTTTTTAAAAATAATTTGGGGATAATCATTTGTTTTGTTCCTTATTAAACAGGAATATCTGTACTGAAGGAGAATCTGGTTTATACCCCAAATTCCTTTTATAAGACCCTAGGAGTCAGCTGACTTCTGAAGCTCAGTATTTGGGTGTTTTAGAATGATGATATGGTGCTTGAAAGAGATATCATGTAAGGCTTGGGATCAAACACATTAACATCTCTGCAGGGAAATATGCAGATATTGGCACTAGGTGGGTACAGAAAGACCTTCATAAACAGCCTCATTTAGTTCAGTCCATGAGTGTTCCCAATGAATTAAGACAAAACTTTCAGTTGTCAAAGATACTGGATTTGGGAATAAGAGATAAGGGACCATGGGACTGCAGCAGCATGTATTTATAGATATTAATACTATAAATTATAATTAGATTGCTAGCTAAGTTTACTAAGAGCACAGGAAAAAAAAACACAAAGGAAAGATTAATAATAAAATGATTGTATCAAAGTAGCTGATGGGAAACACTCATGAGCCAATCACACCCATGTGCTTATATCCATCATATATATATACATATATATATATATTCACACTCATTAGACCTATATATATAAATTCAAACATACTAATGCCTCTTGTTGTAAAGTGAGAGCTGAGTGTCCAATAATGGGGCTATTAAGTCTGGTCAATACTAAATTCTCATCAATAATTAAATAATCAGAATTCGCTTTTAAGCTATTAGATCTCTTAGAGCAAAACTTATTTTTGTAACTGAATTACTCTTATGAAAGTAATGAAAAATCTTTTATTTCTTTTAACAGCCTGTCAGTTTATTATGGGGAAACACCCTTTTATTTAACCACATCTAATTGAAACCCACTTTCTGAAAGAAGAATCCTTTGCAGGGTATGGAAATAAGACTCAGGTGTTAGCCATGCCTGGTCCTCTGTAGATTTTTGATGCTAATGACACTCCCTTACCCCCTTCCTTACTGCCAGTGCCAAGACTGGCTGTTTCTTGGCCTGGTCTACTGACCTTGTAACTTGCTTCTAATGCAACTTCTGTTTCTTGCCACGTTTCTGTGATACTTGAAGAGTTGAAAGGAGAATAGAAGCAAACTGATCTCATGTAAACGCAATTAAGCATGTACAGATTCCCTGCTCTAATGAAAGTATATTGCCAAATCAATCTCATGTTACATTTTAACCTAAAAAGCAATATTTCCCCAAATCTGTTTAATCTTCAATTAATCATTCAGAAAGTCTGATAAACTTAAGGTTTAATCCACTCATACTCTTATTACCTACAAAATGCCAGGTTCACGTGATCTTATTGATGACATCTCATAGGTTAATGAATTTAAAAGTTCTTACAAACTAAAATTTCCACATGATCTTTGCTCATGTGGAGACTAAATACTCAGGAGTTCACAAAATGTCCTTGTTGCAACACACACACCCACACACACACACACACACAGATGCATATAAATGCATGCCCGTGCACACATATACACACATACCATGAGGATTGTGTCCTTTGTATTTTCTTTGAAAATGAAATATCTACATTCTTCTGAATATCCATACAGATGATTTGGAAAACAATTTAAATAGCTTTTTCAAGAATAAGAATCTCTGATGATTTAAAGCTTCTGAAATCCTAAGAAATTACTGAACACTCTCATTGCACTTAAAACATACTCATCTTTTCTCAAAACTTTGGGCTGTCAACTTCTGTTCCATATTAATCAAGTTAACATATAATTGAGGTATCAAAGACGGCTTGTAGGAAAACAGATTTAATATTATTATTTGAAAAGTAATTTATTTTGTATTATTTCTTCACAAAGTGTCCTCTCTAAGTCTCCATGAATTATTTCCTTATCATTTAGTTGTGACAACAGCATTTCTCGAAGTGTTTGTTTGTATCTGTCTTTACAAGGGTGACAATATGAGGAACATCCTTCCTTCTTTGCCAAAAGGATGAAAGGAAGCTCAGCAACATAGGGGAGAAATAAGATACATATGCTGATCCATGTAAACAGGCTATTTCAGATGCTGGATCCCCATTCAGATTGTTTCTTCACGTACTCATGTATCAGCATCACACAATGCATTTTTCCTACTTGAAGGTAGCTAATCTTTCAAGTTTTCCTTTCTCCCTATCTTCTCCATGTGCTATTCGAAAATAAGTGTCCTGATAAAACTATCCCCGACAGCCTTAATTTAGTGCAGAGATGACACGCTAGTCTAGGAGGCAGATTTCTCCTCCTCTCCAGCCAAGAAATCCAAGAATGGCTCAAGGAATGCTATCCAGACCCCCAAGGGCAGAGAGACACCTGCCGGATGTATTATAATCTATGTGCATTTAATTTCTAGGCCAGAAATCTGCCTTGAGCTTCTGAAAAGTATAGCAATCCTTTCACGGATTCTTCAAATTCATGATTTTTAAAACTAAAAATAGCAGAGCACAGAGCACCCGGGTGGCTCAGTCGATTAAGCAGCTGACTCTTGGTTTCGGCTCAGGTCATGATCTCAGGGTCATGAGATCGAGCCCCACATCAGGCTCTGTGCTCAGCATTGAGTGTGCTGGAGATTCTCTCTCTTCCTTTCCTCTGTCCCTCCTCCCACTCATGCGCTCTCTCTTTCTAAAATAAATAAACAAAATCTTAAAAAAAGAATAAACAGCCCTCTAAAAAATAGCATCTCATGCGGACGCCTAGGATTATAGAGATTAAGTAACATAATACCATAGAGCAATTAGCATTGAACCTCACACAGGTAAACAGAAGCTGACACTAGTAAAAATGATAAGTAGTAGGAGTGGTCATGTAATTAATAATAATAATTCATAACAATGGAGTCATGAATGGTGGTAACGGCATGTGGCAACAGCCTCCCTGTACCCTTAAAAAGAGATGTTTGCCAGGTGCCGGGCATTAGCCTGTGGACACTTCAGAGCCCCATTCACTTCCTACACCCCCGCTGCTCACCAGCTTCCAAATTTCCACTCCTCAAGCCCCGTGTTTCTCAATGCAGGATTCAGCGGGTTGCTGTGAGTCTGTGTCGTTTTTTTTTCAGAGTCCTAAAAAAGTTATTTCTGACAGTTTCTGCTTGTTTTCTGAAATTTCTGTGGAAAGATGTGTGTTTGGAGCTGCCAACGCTGCCATGTTGCTGACATCTTCCTGAATTTATTCTGAATGCAGAGTTTTTAAAGGGAAATTGTCTCCTGCACCCCAGGCCCTTCTACCCACTCCAGCTGCTTAACTTACTTCCTAGGTGACACCTCTGCGGGCTCCTAGTGGGGGTGATAGGATTCCCAGCTGGTGCCACGGGAGCCTTTCAGACTGCTTTTGTGACATTTGTCACCCTGCGTCATAATCACTGATTTAGAGTTCCGTGCGTGTCATCCGTGCAAGTGCCCCTTCGGCTCCGTTCCTGGGTCCCATTCATACCTCTCTATCTATGTCAGACCCAGAGCATCTGCTCGCAAAATATATTTTAGGAAATCAATACATGAAAATATGCAATATGTTTTTAAATCTTATAAATATTCTGATCATAGTCATTTTTGCCTTTCTAAAAAATCCTAAATAAATCAGCCAGAAATATGTTACCAGTAATGATGTAATTCAGTGTGTTGTCCATAATTAAGCCTACGAAAACCACTGTTTTCTCTAAGAAACAAATACAGCTTTTGAAAGAGTAAGAAATAGCTTTTTACACATGCAAACAAAACATACAAACAAAACACAAGAAATGCATTTTTGTATGAAAACTATAACCACGGGCGCCTGGGTGGCTCAGTTGGTTAAGCGACTGCCTTCGGCTCAGGTCATGATCCTGGAGTCCCCGGATCAAGTCCCGCATCGGGCTCCCTGCTCGGCGGGGAGTCTGCTTCTCCCTCTGACCCTAACCCCTCTCATGTGCTCTCTCTCAAATAAATAAATAAAATCTTTAAAAAAAAAAAAAAGAAAGAAAACTATAACCACAATAGTAATAGGATTATAAAGTACCTAAGGACTATGCTTCCTAATTTATAGAAAATACCTATATGAAGAAAATTGTGCAAACTTAGTAGCAAGGAATAAATGGAAAAATGTTATGCCTTCTTCGATAATATGACACAAAATTTAAAAATGAAAATGCTTCTCCAAATTATACATTAATCCTGATAAAATGTAAGCATATCTTTCAATTAAAATACAATTTTTAAAAATAATTTAAGTTTCAGAAATCATTTCTAAACTGAGCTATAACTTAACTTTGAATATGGTAATATTCAAAACCATTACTAAGAATTAAAAGTTTCACCACAAAGTAAATGTGTGCCTTCAGTACTATACACGAAAAGCAATCCCTTTTAACATTTTAAAATTATTTTTTAAGTTGTGATACCTTCCCTTCTGGAAATAATATCAATACTCCCTGATGTAGCAATTGTACGTCTTCTGCTATGCTATAAAAGGAATTAATTAAATTCCCTTTCCCACAAATTTTCATCATTTTATTATTGTTTTAACATTTCTATTTGATGCTTTGTATGATACTCGGAACATCTATTACTGGTTTTGTGAAATTCTGATTGTACCTATTGACTCACTACTGTCTATTACAAGAACATTATTATCTCTGGCCTTGCTTCTATACCCCCTACAACAAAAGTTGTCTGCTGTAACTTTATTTTTACATTGTCACAACAGACACCACGTTACTGTTCTAACAGCAGTAACCGGCACGTGGTGAGCCTGAGGAAATGGCATCTATTGTTATGTCGGAGTAGGTTAGTGGGGAAGGCAGAGGTTCATTCTGATGACACAGGAGGTGGATGATTACATATGGTTAAGATTCTATGACACACGTACAAGGGATCACCGGGGGCGGGGGAGCACTGTATCTGACTCTGGACAAACAACAGGTGGTGCAGTCGCTGGGGGACATGGTGTGGGGGTTCCTCACAACAGGAAAAGGACCCAGCAATCCCACTTCTGGGTGTTTGCAGTACGGTGGTGCTGGGGGCTGGGGGCGGGGGAGATGGGGAGGTGCTGGTCGCAGGTGCAAAGTTTCAGGTAGAGGATGGATAAACTCTGAGGACACAGTGTAGAGAGTAGAGCCTAGAGTGAGCAATCCATGCTGTGCACGGGAAATGTGCTGAGAAGGTAGGTCCTAAGTGTTCTCACCGTGCACGCATGCACGCGCACACACACACACACACACACATACACACACAGGAACTATGGCTGGTGATGGAGGCATTACTTAACTTGATTGTGGTGATCATTTCCCAGTGTACACAGATACCAAAACATCACATTACACACCTTAAATATATACTTTTTAAAAAGATTTTATTTATTTATTTGAGAGGAAGAGAGCATAGAGAGAGAACACAAGTGGGGCTGAGGGGCAGAGAGAAATAGAGAAGCAGACTCCCCGCTGAGCAGGGAGCCCAATGCAGGACTTGATCCCAGGACCCTGAGATCATGACCTGAGCCGAAGGGAGACGCTTAACCGACTGAGCCACCAGGTCCCTCGATTTTTTTTCTTTTTTTGGTCAAGTAGATCTCAACAAACCTGTTTTTGTTTGTTTGTTTTGTTTTGTTTTTTTAAAGAGAGAACTAAGTGTCAAGCAAAGTAGGGTGTGGAGCAGAGGAGTCAACATGTGCAAATGTCCTGAGGTAGAAGGGGGGCATGAGGTGTTTGAGTAACTGATGGAATGAAGTGTGGCTGGACCCTCCAGACAGTGAAGGGGCAGTGGGAGGTGAAGGTGACAATGAGAGCCTGGAACAAACCACCCGAGTCATGGGAAGAGTTCGATGCTTCTCTGAGGAGTGCTGAGGGGACACGGGGGAGAAGAGCCAGACCTGGCAGTAAACCAGCCCGCGGTGCACTTGCAGGAGTGGGAACGCGGACACCGCTGAGCAGGCGGCCGCAAGTGAAGGCAGCGGAGATTTATTTAGAAGGAAAATTGTTTTCACATCGTCAAGACTCAAGATTGACTCCGAGAAGTGGTGGGCTGTGGTGACTTCATTGATGCCATGAGGTGGATGCCGTTTGATAAGCTGCTGGTTGGGGACATCTGACTATATTTCCTGCATGAAATCCGTGCCACTTAGGGGAAAGTGCTCACAAATTGTTCAAAATCATGATTCATCTTGGCATTTATTTGCCTTTTCTTTTTTCATAAACCCTGATTGTTCCTTTCTTTGTTTCTGTTTCTCTGTTTCCGGAGCTCTGTCTGGCCCCTAACGATATTCCTTTTATCCTCATTCCCGTTATCTTTGCATTTCTTACTTATCGTCACTACTGCTTGGGTTTTATTCCATTGTTATTTCTGAACTCATTCTTTTTAGAGAATGTTGACACCTTTTTCTTATTTAGATCAATTGCTTTTCAGGCCTGCACACTGTCTCTCATACCAAAGTCGACTTCCATTGGATTCTTGTTGTTTCTACAATTTTTTATATGTCATTTTTTTATTGCTTTATTTTTTCACTTGGCAGGATTAAATGAAATTTTTTGTTATTTTTTTTTTATTTTTTAGAAAGGAAGTGTACAAGTTCATATTCTGAGCCCTGATGTGACTGAGTATGGGTGTATCTTTTGAACTTGATAGGATTTGCTTGAGAGAAACTTCTAGAAACTATTTGCTCTCACATATTTGAGGGTCAAAATCCTCTGTAGTCCAGAATTTACTCTTACCAATGAAAATCTGATTCCTTTTCATTGATAAGGATATTTTTAAAAATTTTATCTTTCTACCCTTAGAAGTTTTAAGGGCACTTTAAACTTAGCATTCTCTAAAGTCATAATGACTGAGTCCAGGGAGATCAATTTGCTATTACCAACCACAAAAAAGTTATGGAGTAAATCTACACAGAACTTCAATGATGAAAACAGCGATCATTATCCTCATGGCTTTGGAGTTGGGTTGAGGGAAAGCTCCTGTAGGGTCTGCTTAGATACATGGCTGTGCCTCATGAGCCTTCCATCCTCCAAGGACTGGTGACCCTTGCTGGGCATGTGCCTTGATGCACCTGGAGGGGCACACAACAGCAGGTGCAATTGTACACCTTCGAGCTGGACTACGTGCCACACATACACCATGGCTTCCTTGGCCAGAGTAAGTCACATGGCTGTGCCAAAAGTTAAGGAGCAAGAGAATACATTCAACCCCTTCAGTGGGAGGAATTTCACAGTGGACCCTGGTAAACGTGAAGATTTGCAGCCATCAATGACAATTACCCCACCTCCACCTGTGTACGCTGCACAATGCTCAGTTTTCAATATCCCTATCCATGGATATCTTCTTCAGCTCTGAGGAATTGTCTTGTATTTTTTTTTGCTTTTATTTTTTTATTTTTTTATTATGTTAATCACCATACATTGCATCATTAGTTTTTTATGTAGTGTTCCATGATTCATTGTTTGCATATAACACCCAGTGCTCCATGCAGAACGTGCCCTCTTTAATACCCATCACCAGGCTAACCCATCCCCCCCCAGAACCCTCAGTTTGTTTCTCAGAGTCCATCGTCTTGTATTTTTTCTGTATCTAGTGCAGGTAAGATTTTTACTCTTTGTTCTCTTAATGAACTGTATCATCGTTATTGATGTGCAGATGTTGAATCATCATTGCCTTCCAGGGACGAATCCCACTTGATCTTGGTGTGTGACCATTTTACTGTGCTGTGGGAATTTGGTTTGCTAGTATTTTGCTGAGGATTTCTGCATCTATGGTCAGCAGGACTATCGGCTGGTGGCTTTCTTTTCTTGTAGTGTCTTGCCTGGCTTTGGTATCCGGGTTGTTCTGGCATCGTAGGATGAGTTTGGGATTGTTCCTCCCTTAGTTTTTGAAAGAGGTTGAGACGAATTAGTATTCATTCTTCTTTAAATGTTTGTTAGAATTCACCAGTGAAACCATCTGGTCCTGGGCTTTTCTTCATGGGGAAATTTTAGATTACTTACTCAATCCCCTCCCTCATTATTGGTCTGTTCAGATTTTCTATTTCTTCATTACCCCCCTTCCATCCATGAATTGAAATATTTTAATGTCCCTCTCGACTTTCAGATCTGTTGTTTTATCATGAAACATGCCTCAGTTTGAAAAATTCTATAAACCATGTCTTGGAATCTCCTGGAATCACACGGTGTCTCGGCTCTGTCCTGGATACAAGTCAGGCAGTGTATTGATTTTCCAGAGAACAAGTGTCTCTTTTTTGTCACTGTAGTGATGTTGTCAGATGCACAGAAAAATAAAGGAAGAAAATGAAATGAATGGGGGGGGAGGGAGGGAGGGACTCAGGAAGGAAGGTGGAGGGAAGGGGAGGGAGAGACAGGCCTCCTGCCTGGTTTGGTCCACCACTGATGTTTATTCCAAGATGCTGGTAATACTAGGAAGTCCCAGGGAGTGCTGAGGTGAGGGAATGTGAAAAGTAGACCCCTACAGATAAAATATGACTAATAAAATTAGCTTAGAGCCAAACGGTTCTTGAGAGAAACCAAAACAGATGCATAATTAGAGATGAAAAAGTACTGCAAAGAGAGAAAATCAACTTGAAATAACATCATCTCTAATGGGTTGTGTTGATGTTTAAATATTGGATGTAAGCAATTTTAAAACACACACACACACGTTTTGTGACCTAGAGTAGCTATGTGCCCTAAGGAACTGGGTGCACAGACGGAAAAAAACCGTTGCAAAATAACAAACACTAAAAGCCAATTATTTCACATTTAAAATAAACACATCTTTTAAACAGATTGCCCGCCGGCCGATCGGTTGGCGCATCTGAGGAGTCATGTGCAGTGTGCAGTTAGTTACTGAGAGCACGTGAAAATTGTTGGGGTAGTTTTTAGGGTCAGGCCACCTGCCTATTCCCTTCCCAGTTTTTTATTTTGTTAAGTAATGGAAAAAGTGAGCCTTACACATTACAGAGTACAGCAACTCATATAACTAGTAATCTCAGTTTCCCCGCTACAATCATTTCTGCTCAGTGTCGTTTGGTGCACTTAGAGGAAAATTCCTGAGATACGGGTGTGAATGTGCAATGGGGGCATCAAGAATTCGAGAATAGAACTGATTTCCATATGCTGCTATTCAAGAACCTCCTAACATGACAGACTTTACTCACCCAAATGATTTCCTCCTTGGTGCTATGATTATTGCAAGCTCACTGTGCATATGCACGCTGCGTCTCTGGAATGACTAATACCCAGTTTTCAGGGCCGCACCGGCAAAGCCTCTGGAACATCCCAGTCCCAATGATGTTCCCGCCCGCACTACAAAGATAAAGAGGCTGAGAAAGGCGACCCACCTTCCCTAAGTAGAGGGTCTCTTTAGGCAGTCGGAAGACATGCACATGAAAGTAAAGTGAATAGTAATGAATGTAGGATGAAAATATAAGAGCTTTGGGATTTAGGATATAGCCACTGTGTGCACTTCTTCTAAATACATTTTTTTTTTAATTAACTTCAAATTACTTTTTTTTTTTAAAGATTTTATTTATTTATTTGAGAGAGAGAGAGAATGAGAGACAGAGAGCACGAGAGGGAAGAGGGCAGAGGGGGAAGCAGACCCCCCGCCGAGCAGGGAGCCCCATGCGGGACTCGATCCCGGGACTCCAGGATCATGACCCGAGCCGAAGGCAGTCGCTTAACCAACTGAGCCACCCAGGCACCCTCTAAATACATTTTAAAACTTTAACCCAAATAATGCTGCTAGTTTTGTCACTATATTTTACAGAGTAAAAGTACATCCTGGCGGCACCTGGGTGGCTCAGTAGGCTAAGCATCCAACCCTTGATTTCAGCTCAGGTCATGATCTCAGTGTCCTGGGATCAAGCCCCATGTCAGCCTCCACACTCAACACAGAGTCTGCTTGGGATTCTCTCCCCCTCTCCCTCTGCACCTTCCTTGCTTACTCTCTCTCTCTCAAATAAATAAATACGTCTTTTAAAAAATGCATACTGGAAGATTTTTAATCTATTTTAACCAAAAAGGTGTATTAGTTGTTAAAATCCAGACATACATCCTTACAAATGATCTCACACTCTGGAGTAGTACTCACAATACTGTTATAACCCAGGTGGACTTGGCAGCTAAGCTAAGAAGAATCAATACAGAAAAATGTCATTCACCATCTCTTATTTCCATGAAGCAGCACACAGATCGAAGATACAATTGACACATGAGTAAAGCTCTCACATTTTTTTAAACTTCTTTTTAATTTTTAACTCAAACCGTTCCCTTTCCCTCATAAATCCCAAGGGGGTGGGGAGTGAATGATGAGGTCACCAGACACCGTGATTAGCTTGGAATCCAAGTCCACAGTGCTTGCTCTGAATTGTATCCTCTTTCCCTGTGCAGAGTTTCAGAAACTGCATACACTGCTGCTTAATTAAATTTAGACAATTTTAGTAGCTAATTTCTTTAGCTTACAGTACAGAGAAAATAACCATATATTTACTTTATTGGTGACAACATGAAAATTGTGAGTGGAACCTCTTTACAAATTCAAATGTGCACTGTGGAAAGTTAAATTGATTTAGCATCTGGGACAGCAAGACTCTGGGGGTTAGGGGAAGGTAGCAGTGCATTTCCCTACCGGGAAGAAGAGAAGATCCATGAGCCTATACTCAGAGGAAGGAAGGAAGGAAGGAAGGAAGGAAGGAAGGAAGGAAGGAAAGAAGGAAGAAAGGGAGGGAAGGGAAGGGAAGGAAAGGAAAGGAAAGGAAAGGAAAGGAAAGGAAAGGAAAGGAAAGGAAAGGAAAGGAAAGGAACTCACAGTAATAATCATTTATATTTCTCAATATTGTCCATATGTTCATATAATTATGTAAAATCTTGTAACAATATAAACACCCCTCCGTATGTGGTTTTTGTTCTCTGTTTTGTGAAGAGAGATTCCTGTTTGACCCACTTTTCTGCATCTGCTTTTTCTTCTTCACGCTGTCCTGCAGGAGGAATTCCAGGAAATTTTCATAGTTCTAACCCATTCCTTTCAGTGGCTGCAAATTATTACATCCTGTGAAAGCTACCGAATGTATCCAACCCCACTGCTACGGATGGGTATTTCCCATTAGTGGGTAACGAGTATGGGTGGTGGGGAATTAAGCGTAGGGAATTTAAGAACAAAGTACACCTGACTAAAAGCTGGACCATTTCTACTACAATGAAGTCTGCAACTCTCAGCAGCGCTAGGGACAAGGAATGCCCCTTGCTGAGGGTGACTGCAGCCTCCACTGACAGGCCATGGTTGGTCCTCGTGCGTCACCGGATTCGGAGCTGAATAATGCATTCTAGTCACTCATCCTCACATGCAAGTTGTACTGGCATGCTTTCAGGAGAGGGGGACAGCCAGGGCAAAGGCATATGTATTTTCTACAGATTCTGCTAGAATTTCCACATGTACTAAATCAAATTTTTACCTTCATTGCCTGGAAGTGCGCATTTCAGTTACCTCAACCAACAGCGGGAACTGTTGAGCCTTGTAACTTGGGCCCAATGGGCAAAAAAGTAGTATTAAAATTTTAAGAGCATTTAACTCCCTGCTAATGAACTTGAATATGCTCTCATACATTTGATGGCCATTTGAACTTGCTTCATGATTTTTTTGTAGTTTTTAACAACTTCATTGAGGTGTACCTGATAAACAAAATGGCACATATTTAATGTTTGATGCGTTTGTACATATGCACACATCCATGAAACCATCAGCACAATCAAGGTAATAAACATACACATAACCTCCAAAAGTGTCTCCTGTCTTTTTGGGGTGTATGTGTGGTAAGACCACAACACAAATTCTACCATTTTAAGCTTTAGGTACACAAGACAGTACTGATAACTACAGGCTTGACTTCAATTCATAAGGATTGCTCCCAAATCTATCACATTTCTGCTAACTTTGTTGATGATCCACTTTGCTAATCCAAGAGGTTACAATTTTTCTACAAATATGTCTCCCTTTTCTGGTATTTCTTCTGTGTGGCCAGTCTTGGTGTAAAAAGTTCTGCACCCTGAAATTGTTGGTCTCGTCCCATATGTGTTCTCATAAGAACATTCTTGAACTACTGTTCATACTTTTAATCCAATAGGAATGTCTATTAATGTATGTCACAAAATAAGAGATTGGTTTGCTTTTTTTCCTGATGGATAATCAGTAGCAACAGCACCTTATAATAAATTATCAATCTCCTATAAATAAATGTTTTGAGGCATAACTTACCTACAATAAAATGCTCCTGTTTTGACAGAATGATGAGTTTTGACAAATGTATATAGTCAAGATACCATGGCCACAATCAAGATACAGATCATTTGCCTCACACCAAAACATTCCATTGTTTGTGACTTTGTGAGGCCAATCATCCCTACCCAAGGCCTCTGGCAATTTACTGATGAGATTTCTGCCACTGTAGATTAGTACTGTTTGTTCTAGAACTCCATGTAATTATGTTATTGGATGTATCAGTAATTCATTCTTTTTTATTGCTAAATGGTTTTCTATGACCTGGCTATATGTCATTTATTTATTTTTTATTAACATATAACGTATTATTTGTTTCAGGGGTGCAGGTCTATGATTCATCAGTCTTACACAATTCACAGCACTCACCATAGCACATACCCTCGCAAATATCCATCACCCAGCCACCCCATCCCTCCCACCCCCCACCACTCCAGCAACCCTCAGTCTGTTTCCTGAGATTAAGAGTCTCTTATGGTTTGTCTCCCTCTCTGGTTTTGTCTTGTTTCATTTTTCCCTCCCTTCCCCTATGATCCTCTGTCTTGTTTCTCAAATTCCTCATATCAGTGAGATCATATGTCATTTATTTTTAACCCATGGTACACTGTTGGATATCTGAGTTGTTTACATTTTTGGTTATTATGATTAAGCTTCTATGAACATTAATAAAGAAAGTGTCTAGGTGACTGATATTTCCATTTTTCTCGGGGAAATGTCTAGAAGTCCAATTGCTGGTTTATAAGTCAATTATGTATTGAACATTGTAAGAATATGTTCCACAGTGTCTGTGTTCCAAGGTGCCTGATCCTTTTTACATTCCCACCGGCAGTGTGTGACAAGCCCCAGAGCGTGCCGTGGTACCTCCCTGGCATTTCAATTTGTGCTTCTATTCTGGTTAAAGACATTGAGTATCTTTTCCTGCTTATTGGGCTTTTGTGTACATCATTTTTGTGAATCATCCATGTGTTGTGTGTGTGTTCTGAAATAAGTCCTTTATCAGATACATGTTTGCAAACTTTATCTCCCTATCTGTGGTCTTTTCCATTTACTTGTTATCCTTCCAAGAACAGGAATTTTCATTTTGATGAAGCCCAATTTATAACATTTTAAAAATGAATTATGCATCAGTATAATACAATCCAGAGGCTGAGGGCCACTTTATTTTCCGTATTGCTATCCAATTGTTTCTACACCATTTGTCAAAACATCATTTTTCCCCATTGGGTTACCTTTATATCATTTGACTATGTCTGTTTAGGTTTATTTCTGGACTTTCTTCTGCTCGATTCATCTAAAGGTCTATCTTTATGCCATTTACAGTCTTGATTAATAGAATTTGATAGTGACAAAACTAGGCATTGTGATTCTTTCAATTGTGTTCATACCTTTCAAAATTGCACTTGTTATTCTAGGTTTTTTGCAGGTTCATATGGATTTTATAATAGTCTTCTCATCTTCTATGATAAACTGTTCTGAGATTTTTTGATACTACATTGGATTTATAGATCAATTTAGGGAGAACTGTTATCTCAACAGTATTGAGGCCACTAATCCATGAACATGATCTGTCTTTCCAATGTTTAAATGAAAGAAATTTCTCTCAGCAAGATTTTATAGTTATCAGAATATAGGTCTTGCATGTCTTCTTGAACTCATTGTGAAGTATTTGATGTGTACAGATGCTATTGCAAGCAGATATCAAAATGTATTTTCCACATGGTTTTGATAGTATTTAAAAACAATTGGTTTGTGTATGTTGGGTATTCTGTCACATGATGAATTCGTTTGTTATTTGGGTAACTTTCTGTTAATTATTTTTAATTTTCTGTGTCCAATGATCATATAACTTGTAAATAAAGAAAACTTTACTTTCCGTTTTCAATCTGTATGATTTTTCTTTATCTCTGTGTGTTATAGGCTAGCCCATCCAGAACAATATCGAGCAGGAGTAACAAGAGTGGATATGATTGCCTAGGTCCCTGTCTAAATGGGAAAGCACAGAGTCTTTCACTCTATACGATTAACTGTAGGTTTTTCATATATGACTTTTATCATATTGAGGAGATTCTCTACCTTTCCTTATTTGCTAAGAGTTTTTAAGAAGAATGGGTATTGAATCTTGTAAAATAGTTTTATCTGTTGAGATGACTAAAAAATTATTTTAATACAGTGAACTAATTATATTGATTGATTTTAAAATGTCAAAGAAACTTACATTTCTAGCATATATCCCACTTGGATATAATATACCTTTCTTTTTCTGTATGGCTGGATTCTGTTAATGAGTTTTGTGATGGGTAATGCTGTTTAGATTCATTAAGGGATGTTTATATTTCCCTATGTGTGATGACTTGGTCTTGTTGGAGTCAGAGTATCACTAAGTTCATAAAATGAATTAGAAAGTATCCCTTCCTCTCCTTTTTCTGAAAGAATTTTCATAGGATTGGTATCATTTATCTTTGTATGTGTGATATAATTCAGCAAGGAAGTTAATGAGGTTGAAATTTTACTTGTGGGAAAACTTAAAATTATGAATTCTGTTTTTGTAATTGACATGGGGCTGATCAAGTTTTCTATTTTTAATTATTGTCAGTTTTATTAATTTATATCACTCAGGATATTTACTGCATCTAAATTGTCTAATTTATAGAAATAAAGATGTCTTATATATTCCCTCATTTTTTTTCTAAGTCTTTTATGTCTTCAGTGAAGATCCCGCTTCCATTTGTGATATTGGCAATTTGTATTTTCTTAATTTTCTTTTTTTTTTTTTCTTTTTTCAATGTAACCAAAAGTTTGTCAATTTTATAAAGTTTATTCAATACCTGATGTTAGGCTTCCCTGATTTTATTTTTCCTGTTTTTTTATTTCAATGTCTTCAAATTTTATTATTATTTTATCTCTTCCATTTACTTTGGGCTTAATTTGATCTTCATTTGGTAATGTCTTTAGGTGGTAGGTAATCTGATTGAGTTTAGATCTTTCTTCTTTTTGAAAATAAATACTTGAATCAGAGTTTTTCAAAGTGTGGTCTGGGTTTCCTGACAATCTCTGAGGCATTCCAAGAGGCGAAAACCATTGTCATCAGAATTATAAGGTACCAGCTGCCCCATCGTAGAATCATTGATACCTGTACCCTCAGTGTGAAAGCTATGGTGGGTTAACTGCTGGCGCCTTAGCAAATCGGGTAGCAACTCCAAACTGTACTGATTATCATAGTATTACTCAGCGTGATGCACCCACAGTTTAAAAAATGACAATATCATTTAAGGATGTTCTTGTAAAAGCTGTGAAATTGTTTATTTGATTAAATGCCAACCCTAATACACATCTTTCCAAATATTCTGTGGGATGAAATGGGATGTATGTATAAAAACTCTTGTTACATGCCAAAGCATGACGCTTTTCTTGTGAAAAGCACTGTGCACTTTGTTTGAATTTGGAGCCAGACTGGCAGATATTTTTCACCAAACTCCATTTGAATTCAACCCCCACAGACAACTTTAGTTATCCAGACTTGGGTATTTGGCAGATATTTTCTCAAAAATGAACAAAGTGAATCTGTCATTTCAAAAATAAAAGTAAGTTCTTAGTGTCCAATGATGAAATTTAAAAATTTAAGCGCTTGACAGTTTCTCAATACTTAAAGGCTTTCCAGTGAGAACAGAAATGGTATTAGCAACTATAATTTCCAAATGTCAACATTTGGGAGACATCAGTGATTCTGTGAACTGATGTTAAGTGACCCATGAGTAAAGTTACAAAATCAGACACTGGGAGAAGTCTCATATCTCAAGGTCCTGTTTCTCTCGCCACCTCCTCCCACCTCATGGCAGCAATGCCCTTGTTCTGTGCCCTTCACCATGACCCTGAAAATGCCCTGTGCTCAGTCTGTGATGAGCTATCAACCCCTGTGGTGCATCAGAGGGGGGCTTCCGGGTGGCCTATGTTGTCTGCACTCTCCTAGAATCCCAGAGAAACGTATTTGCTTTGAATTATTTAAGTGACAAAATAATAACCCTCCCTACACTTCTGCTTCCTGGAAAAAAAAAAATTAAGATTTTGGCAGATCAAGAGTAAAGATTTACAATCTGTTCAATGAAATCTTCTAATATAGGGTGTGTTGTGTCCAATATTTTTTCTTAAGTAAATGAGCAGATTAATTAGTTTTGTGATCAACAAAACGATAAATGCCAAGTAAGAGCCTTGCAGAAATAAATATATTTATTATTCTGAAGGGGGTAGCCAGTTTTTGCTTATCATTTTACTTTAAAATTACGTAGTTATTCATAATTATAATCATGCACTCTCAATATGTCACCATTTCTTTTGTAAATCCCCATGTCATTAAAAACCCCTCTAGGTCAGACTTCCTAACAGGAGTGTATATGTGTATCTTACTAATATGACAGAAAGTTACTTTTTAGGAATACAGAAAGTGAGAATTTGACAGTTATATGTGATTGTTCCTCTTCTTGTGCATATCAATTTCTTTCTTTTATTTTTTTAAAGATTTTATTTATTTATTTGATAGAGAGAGTTAGCGAGAGCAAGAACACAAACAGGGGGAGAGGGAGAAGCAGGCTTCCTGCTGAGCAGAGAGCCTGATGAGGAACTCGATCCCAGGACCCTGAGATCATGACCTGAGCCAAAGGCTGACGCTTAATGACTGAGCCACCCAGGCGCCCCTCAATTTCTTTCTTATACAAAAGTACAAGAGAGAAAACATTTAAAACTTAATAAACACAGCCTACACTGATGTCTTGGCAATCTTCTTGTAAAGAAATTTGAGAATTAAGAACTAAAGACCAAAATTAAATTTTAAAATATAGCTTGTCGTTGTGTACAAGTAATTTATCCACATCTACCCACTTAATGTGCATAAAATAGCTTTGTATTGTACATTTTTCGCACCAGAAGATGATTCATGCAGTTGCTCTGAGTGCTAGGAAAGGCACCTCAATCCCTCTAAATGGCCTCTGCCGTAATTGTTCCTACGTAAGTATTCTCTTCTCTCTTTCCCATGGAGACATTTGTCACTTTACATCAATTTATCCCACATCTCCTAAAAATGACACTTCAGAAAGAAGAAAAACAAACCGGAGTGCAGCAGGGTGGTGTTACGGAAAGGAGGTTTGGGAGGTGTACCTCAATCAGGAACGACCAAGTGTTTCAAGTGAACTTTGGAAAATTGCCAGGGCAGGCTCCTGGGACCTGGGAGGGCTTCTATGATAGAAGCTCTTGTTTCTTTTTCTGGTTTTCAAGAGAGTGTAAAACAAACATCTGGAGGCAATTAACAGAGAATACTTGTTCCATCTGATTTTTTCTTGTTCTTAAATTCACAGAGAATGGAAGTGGTATCACTTGGATCTGCCCTGGGCTGACGACGGAGTGCTGGCCGTCTGCTACATAGGGTCCTGTCCGTGCAGGACGCATAGAGGTACCAATGCTTGAGTCCCAGGGACTCCACTGATTCCATTTGTTATGTCCCTTAGGGAAAAGTCCAAACATGGCCGGTTTTTCTCCTGGGTTCACGGTGAGACAGCACTTCAGCACTCCGATAGAGCCAGACATAGTCATGTGACTTAGCTTACCCTGAAAAATATGAGCAGAGTTGGAAAATGTAAGAGCAGGTGCATGATTTTCCACATTCTCTCTTTCCTGTCTGAGGGTGACCAGCACTGCTCCAGACAGCACCTGTGATGGACTCGCAGAGTAAGTGAGAAATAAGTGGTGTGCTCTGAGAATGTGAGGTTTTAGGGCATTCGCTGCGGTACATCTAAGCCTATCCTGGTGAACACAGAATCTTCATCAGGAAGCAGGGGCGCAGACTCATGGCAAACTTGCACAAGGATCTCTTCTTACCCCATTAGGCTCAACACCTGAAGAACTAGATTCGTTTGACTATCATCCCAGCTTGCTTACTTCTGCTGATACTACTGTTCCCAGTCTTCACACTCTTTTTTTTTTTTTTTTTTATTCATGAGAGACAGAGCGAGAGAGAAAGGCAGAGGGAGAAGCAGGCTCCCAAGGAGCAGGGAGCCCGATGCGGAACTCGATCCCAGGACCCTGAGATCATGACCTGAGCCGAAGGCAGACGCTTAACCATCTGAGCCACCCAGGCGCCCCCGGTCTTCACACTCTTGGGAGAAAGTTATAACCTCGTGTGGCCAATCAGCTTCCCCATGACCCTCAATTCTCCTGGAGCTAGGCGGACTCCCTATGACGAGTTTCAGCCAATGAACTCATATGGAGCAACATGTGGTTTTCCTGGCCCTCCAGCTTTTTCTTCTCACTTTATGGTCACCTAGATGCAGAAAGGAAGTGAACATCTGTCAGCCTGGGTCCTTGAAAGACCATGTGGCATGGAGCAAAGGACCATGGGCCACTGGCACGTCTGCGAGTGAGGTACGTGCCTTAGTTCTGTCAACCCTTGGCGATCCGGTGTTAATTTATCACTGCAACTTAATCTAGTCATACCCAACACATTGTCTCAGGGTGTGCAAGATTGAGTCTCTGTATCTCTGTGTGCGTGTGCACGGTGCGGTGTACGTGCTGGAGTTGGGGGTGGGACAAACATCTCAAAGTTGGAGATGCAAATGGAGGACAAGATTTGCTCCACAGACTCAAGCTGCCTACACTCGCTAAGCAGACTGAGATTACTGTATGCAAACGGCAGGTCAAACAGGATGGTTTCACAGGCATTGGGCTACTTACCACTATGGCGCACGATCTGTTTAAAAATTAAGATGTTTCACAAAATCCATGTTTAAGTTGCCCTTTTGTAGGAATGAACATAGTTTTCACCCTAGCAAATGTTTGATTATTTATAACCAATAGACAGTTTTGGAAACCAGAGTTTTTTTAAAATGTAGTTTTATTTTCTTGAATTTTTTCGCTACTATAACTAGGAAAAAATATTGTAGATGAAGGCAGGTGAGCTTAGTTTCAGGTCTCATTCCTCAGGACTTTATAAGTTAAGGGAACCACATAGACTGATAGTCAACAATTCACGGAAGGGTATATAAATACCACCTACTGCTCAAGGAATCCAGAAGAACTCTGGGGAACTTGTTGGGCCAGTGGTAGGGAAGGGTTTGCAGGAAAAGAGGATGTGGGAGAGCGCCATCTCATCGTGGTATGATATGCATTTCTACGAGCAGCGCAATGAAGGGGGAATCTCAGAGTTAAAGCACAAATAGTGAAAAGGAAACCCGAGAGAGCATTCATACAACCTACAAGGAATGCTACAGCTAAGTCTGAATGTAGGATACCCTAAATGTAGGCTTGAGCCGCCATGCCATACACTTTAGTTGTGAATGCTGTAAGGCCGGAGCGAATCCCTTCAGTCACCACGGTGCACGGCAGCAGGGGGACTGGTGGAGAAACCTGAGAGCCACTCCTCGGAAGGGAACCGTTGATGAGGACTTAGCATGGTTTCGTGATCTTCTGCAGACTTTTTAGTTGAAAGAAACCCTTTTTTTCCTTGCTTTCTATTTGCTTTGAGGCCCCCTTGACATACTTCATTTGCAAATGTTTCACTTACATCTGTACTACCACTTACAATTTACAAATGATTGTTTCAATTCAAAAATAGTAAAAGTTGGATAATAGTGCTAACATATTGTGCTAATTCCCTGCCCATGGCATGGTAGCGTGCAATTTAGTCTGGTCTCACAAATCAGTATTTACCCTCTGTTGTATTTGCAGATATACATTTAGTAGTAAATGCTAATTGGAAATGTCAGGATTTTTCAATCTAATTAGTATAATTGCTTAGACAAGAGGAGCAGAAGTCTTTATTTTTTTATTTTTATTTTTTTTTAAGATTTTATTTATTTATTTGACAGAGAGATAGACAGAAGAGCACAAGCAGAGGGAATGGCAGAGGGAGAGGGAGAAGCAGGCTTCCTGCTGAGCAGGGAGCCCGATGCGGGACTCGATCCCAGGACCCTGGGATCGTGACCTGAGCTGAAGGCAGACGCTCAACCATCTGAGCCACCCAGGCGCCCCATAAAAGTCTTTATTTTTTAATGTAAATCCATTTTCCGTGATTGCCAAAAAGGCAAGTGTTGTTTCTGTTTCCTAGGTTACCGGGGAGAGTCGTGGTTGTCAAGCCTCTGAATCTCTTGACATATGAAAGCATTTGCAGAGATGAAACTCTGAGAAAGATGCCAGGCGCTTGTCAAAGACCTTTTTTTTCTCTTGTCTCATATGCTCCAAAAAAATTTGTAAACTTGGACTTCAGATTTTTCCGCTCTAATTGTGAATCCAGTCATGTGTGAGTCAATCCCCACTTATATTATGTTGAAACTCTGATAGATTTTAAATTTGACTATCAGAAAGACACAGCCCAGTGACACACCTCCACGTAACACACAGTGGTAGAAAAGATGGACATCACATGTGTGTTTTATTTTGGGGGGGTGCCAAAAAACCAAGTTGGCGTGTCCAAGTCAAGCTATCTTTTGAGAACTTCATTCCAAATTTCCAGTAATGGGACTGAAGTTCGCTAGGAAAATTTTTTTCTGCAAATAACATAGTTTTAAAAACATGGGCGCCTGGGTGGCTCAGTTGGTTAAGCGACTGCCTTCGGCTCAGGTCATGATCCTGGAGTCCCGGGATCGAGTCCCGCATCAGGCTCCCCGCTCGGCAGGGAGTCTGCTTCTCCCTCTCCCACTCCCCGTTTGTGTTCCCTCTCTCGCTGTGTCTTTCTCTGTCAAATAAATAAATAAAATCTTTAAAAAAAAATAAAAAATAAAAAATAAAAAAAAATAAAAACAAAGCTACAGAACAAGGATCAGATGCATTTTTTCTTACCAGTCACCATGGCTTGGAAATTGCAGGTGGCTAAAAAGCACACAGTAAATACTAGCCACCTTGATATTTCATCAATTCGATCACGGAAGCCATTAACTAAAAGCCAAATAGGACAGCGCATATTTGATGTGTTTCTGGCTCCAGTGGCTTTGGTTGGCACTGGTGCTTGCTCCACCCTTGTGAGAGGCTCCCAGGTCCCACCACTAGCTTGTGACCTAGAGTGGAACACACCCCCTCACCACAGTGTCAGGCGGACGCTGGGACCTGTTGTTAGTCTTTGTGACATCCTCCATTCCTGAGCAGGAGCTCAAAATATGACTGATCACTGGGTTTCTCTTGACTTTTTGCTCTTGCCCTTTGCCATGAGAATAGCGTGTTCCAGGTGAAGGATGCTTCCACCCAGAGTTCTAGAATGAGGAGGCTAGGGACAGAGTAGTAGCCTGGACAGAGCTGCAGAACCGCCTGTGATCCCAGTGAGCCTTGCAAGCCCCGTGTGGCAAGCCTCTGAGGTTGGGGGGTGGTTTTGAGCTTGGCAAAACTGACTGTTCCTGCCCAGAAGCCTGCAGGGACCCCTCCTGCCTTCGCTGCTGTCTGACCTACAAGAGCTTACGCCCCACTTACTCTCATGGTGTATTTTGCTTTTTAATGCTTTATAATCTTCCACTTTGAATCCTTCCCATCATCAAATCTTAGCTCTGATCTCCCTTTCTGAGCCAAGTTCCCTGCCTGTTGACAGGTAAGAAGGGAAAGAAGTTGATTAGGATTCAGGGACCTGGGTCAGTGTCCAGGTCTGCCCTGGGACCCTTCACTTGCTGTCAAGCTGTGACAAGGTGCAGCCGGATCCTCAGTTTGCTTTCCACATGTGAGTCTTTCCAACTCTTATTTCCTGAACCTCACATTTAGCAGCAGTAATCTGAGAAATGCAAACTTCAATGAGACAAGTGTGTTTTCCCGTGATTCTCACTGTATCAGGCTACCCCTGCAGGAGATATGTAAACTCCTTAACCCTCAGAGTGTCTCTAATTTAGATTTTGTCCCCTTGCAGGTACGGTGCACCTACGGGATGTGCTGTATCGCTTGGGCTGACTGATGACAGGTGTGAGCTGGGGAAGCTCAAGCACTCCAGGAAGGTCTGAGCCCAGGCAGGCTTCTCTGACTCATTTTCCACCACTCCTTACTACGTAGCTGACAAGACAGCCATGAGGAACCTGTTCTCAAAAGCTGGAAGTAAAGAGGCCCGGGCAGGGAAACGCTGCCCCAGGACCAGCAGCACCTCCCAGCTGGACAAACCCACCGAACGTTTGATAGTGGAGGTAATAAAGTGAAGAAGAATAAATCAGGGTTGGGAAGTGAGGTTCACAGCTTTGCTAGAAACCCATCACAAATTTGTAATTACAGTGTCATCAGCAAGGTCTGGCCATGGTTTCATTAAACCTGTGTTCCCCAGGGCGCCTGGGTGGCTCAGTCGGTGAAGTGTCTGACTGTTGGTTCCAGCTCAGGTCATGATCTTAGGGTCATGGGATCGAGCCCCGCTTCGGGCTCAGTGCTCAGCAGGGAATCAGCTGGAGATTCTCTCTCCCTCTGCCCCTCCCCTGTTTGCATGCATCCTCTTTTTCTCTCTCTAAAATAAATCAGTAAATCTTAATAAATAAATAAACCTGTGCTCCCTAACCACAGTTCAACGACTCGTCAATATACTAAGATTAGCAGTCATTAAATAGCTTGGCTTGTCCTTGGGTAAACTTCGCTCCTCTGAACTTGGGCTCTCCCTGTGCGTATTGATTCGCAGAGGGTTATAAGCCATCTGTGGTCAGGCACATACTTGTTGCTGTTCTCCACTGAAAGTTCATCATTTAAGGACTGATCCCAAATGGTAGATTTGGGTGACTACTTTTATTTCTACTGTTTTCAAGGGTACTTGGAAACTTTTCATACAGTATAATGTTTTGCCATAGGCAATAAGGAGCAACTCCATGAAATAACATCTTTTATCTGAGGAGCCAAGAGTCTAAAGTCTCGAGGGCTAGACAATAGTGAGATGGGGGGCTCGTCTGTGCTCCAGCACAAAATGCAGCTGCAAAGAGAAGTTTAGAAGAGCAGCTCCATAGCACCCCACCAGCAGCCATGCTCTGGGAGGGCAAGGGAGGGAAAAGGACGGAACGGGAAGGAAGTCACGTGCTACGTTGGGCCACTTGAAATGTCACTAGTAACTAGATGCTATCAAATGCACTGGGAAGACAAACAAAAACGATGCCTCCACAAGGCTAGGGAAGGGGTCACCTGCCGGCCTCGGCGGCTGACAGGGGCACAGAGTCTATGTCATGTGGAGGATGAGGCCGAGAGCTGTGGGAATCCCACACCAACAGTCGTCTGTCCTTCTGTTAGAAGGGGACCCCTGGATTCATGGACCGTGAAGGAATGTCGGAGAGCGTTATGACTTCACACTCTCAGAAACCATTTTACTTAGATTCCTTTTGAATACTTCCAACTCGCCGTCAGAGGCAAAAGATTAAAGCTGAAAGGCATCTGGATGCAGTGAGATTCGACAGTGTGAGGGAGGCAGGCCCGCGGGTGAGGCCCTGCGCACCAGGAGCCAGCCCACAGAGCCGCCTCAGCAGACTCCCGAAGACCTTGACCTGCGGCTGGACCGGCGCCTGAGGAGTCTTGATCTGGGAGCAGGGACACCACGGGCTGTCTCAGAATGTCAGAAACTTTTATAATGTCACTTCCTGACAAGAAACTGCAGTAAAGGGACGCTCTTCACGAAGAACGGATCAATCAGGTTCTGCCGGTTCCTGAAATGCCTGAGCTGTTGGAAGTTAACTGTGAGTCCGAAGCAAACCGCAGCTCGAGTTGGCAGGGCCACGTGAGTGCGTGGGCGCCTCGAGAACAAAGGTTGTAAACAAATCATATGTTCAAGGGTCATTTTCAGGAAGCACGCAGAAAGCCTCCAAAGGTGTTTTTGGTGCTGGAAAAGAGTTTGATTCCCTGCCCAGAAACCTACACACGAGACCCATTCGTGAAGCAGCAGTTCTCCCGAAGGGCACGGCGTGAAATGCCAGCCTCATGTAACTGTCACCACGTGTCACTCGGGCTCACGGACCCTTTCAGGCCCAGTCGGCAAATGTGCTTGGGAGGAGCAATCTGTGATGGAGGACCGTGTGTTGGTACACAAATTAGTATTTATTTTCCTTCTAAAGAAGGAGGGAAACATTTTTGACAGAAAAAAAAAAAAATTGGAACAATGTGTTGAAAAGAGAGATGTCCCTCTTTTCTTCAATACATAGATTTCTTTTTCTGTCTTTTCGAGATCATGTGAATGAATTTGTAAGATGGACTCACATGAATTGTTTTGCACTAATTATACTTGTATTTAAAATACAATCACCTTTAAAAATACGGGGAAGGGGTGGTGCCTGGGTGGCTCAGTCAGTTAAGCGTCTGCCTTTGGATCAAGTCCTGATCCCAGCATCCTGGGATCTAGTCCCGTGTCGGGCTCCTGCTCAGCGGGAACCCTGCTTCTCCCTCTCCCTCTGCTTCCCCCCCCCCCCAATTCATGCTCTCTCTCTCTGTCAAATAAATAAAATTTTTAAAAAAATTAAAAGATAATAAGAATAAAAAGGGGGAAAAGTCACCATGCAAATTATAGGATGCTCGGCTCTGGGCAGAAGTGCGGCACATCCAAGCGTGAGAATATAATCTGTGTTCCCTGCCTCTCCGCAGACAGCAGAACGGCCTCGGACTGCTGAGACCCCTTCTAAAGAGCACTTCCCTAACCTTCCTCGGTAAAGAGTGTTTTGGCAGGTCTGCGTTTCCGGCTGAGTGGTTCTGCTGTTGTGGGTCCCCTTCAGCATTTGTTATCAAGTTCTACTGTCTTGCTCGTCAGAACCAGGATATTTTATGAGACTTGTATTTGTCACTTCATGTTTTAGAAAGGGTAGCAGACGAATAAATCTTTTTCTAAAAGGAAAAGAATATTCAATTTTTTTTTTTTTGGTTTCACCACTGATAAGAGAAACTACTTCCATGCTGCTTTTTTTTTTTTAAAGGAGTTAAAAGTCGATTTCTCCTGCCGTTTACCTAAAATACCATATAGGGTTACATGATAACAAAGTGTCCAAATGCAGCGCATATGTAAATAATACGAGAAAGCGGGGGTTTGAGGTGTACCTGCTTGGAGTTTCCTCAGAATGTCTGGCCCTTGTGCTCGGCATCCAGCTGAACGCCCGCTGCTTGATTCCATTTGAGCCACATCCACATCACGGCCTCTCCTAGGTCCTCACGCTGCTGAGAAATAAAATTGCATCTCATGTTCGCAGTGTCCATCACTCCATCAAGTAAAGCAAATACCGTGGCCTTTATAAGAACTTAATGCACAGACTTTTATGGACTTGGGTCACATCGAGTTTCCTACAACCTCCCACCAGTGACCTGGTCTCCAGCGATTAGGCTGTGACATGTATTTAATCTTGCTCCTGGTGCTGGTGACATAGGTATTTCAGCTTCCTCAAGGAGAGCACGAGCATTTAGAACAACAAGGGAAACCATACACATTATTTAGAAAAAAGCTACTTCAGGGCTAGTCGCAGAGTTACATGACTGTTAAAAAGTAATAAACATTCGAGACTTCATACGAAGGCACGGTAATGGAGACAGTGAGGTATCAGTGGTGAAAGAACAGACGTTATACTATACATTGACTAATCTTTTTTTTTAAGATTTTTTAATTTATTTATTTCAGAGAGGGAGAGAGAGAGAGAGAGTCAGCAAGCATGATTGGGGGGAGGAGGAGAGGGAGAAGCAGACTCCCTGCTGAGCAGGGAGCTGGACGCGGGGCTCGATCCGAGGACCCTGGGATCATGACCTGAGCTGAAGGCAGGCGCTAACCGACTGAGCCACCCAAGTGTCCCACATTGACTCATCTTGGATGAGAAGGTCGTCTTTTTAACCAATGATGTTGGAACAACTGGACACCCACATGCAAAAAAATGAGTCTAGACCAGAGACTGTCCAGCCGTCACGAAAATGAACTCAAAATGGATCACAGACCCAAGTGGAAAATGCAAAATTATAAAGCTCCTAGAATATAGGAGGAAATCTAGGTGATGTCAGGTAGGACGATGACTTTTTAAATACAACCACCAAAGGCACTATTCATGAAAGAAAGGATAGGCTGGACTGCATTAAAATTAGAATCTTCTGCTCTGCAAAAGACACTGTCAAGAGAATGAGACAAGCCACAGACTGGGAGAAAATATCTGCAAAAGACACATCTGATCAAGAACTATTAGCCAAAATACACACACACACACACACACACATACATTCTTACAACTCAACTGTAAGAACACAAACAGATTAACAGATGTGTCAAAGACCCTAATGGGTACCTCACCAAAGAAGATATTCATATGGCAAATAAGCATATGAGAAGATGCTCTCCATCGTATGTCATCAGGGAAATGCAAAATAAAACAACACTCTGATACCACCATACCTAGGATGACGGCCCAAATCTGGGATGCTAACACCCCCACATGCTGGCGAGGACGTGAAGCAACAGGGACGCTCTGTCATTGCTGGTGGGAATGCAAAAGGGTGCAGCCACTCACTTTGGAACCATTTGGTGGTTTCTCACAGAACTAAACATTCTCTCACCACACAATCAGGCAATCATGCTCCTCAGTATTCACAAAAGGAGCTACAAACTTATCTCCACATAAAAATCTGCACAGGGGTGTTTACAGCAGCTTTACTCATAACCGCCAAAACTTGGAAGCAACCAAGATGTCCTTCAGTAGGTGATGGATGAGTAAAATGTGGTCCATCCAGACAATGGAATATTATTCAGTGTTGAAACGAAAGGAGCTATGGAGCCATGAAAAGACATGGAAGAACTTTAAATGCATATTACTAAGTGAAAGAGGACAATCTGAAAAGGCCCCATACTGTATGATTCCAAGTCTAGGATATTCTGGAAAACGCACGACTCTGGAGATGGTAAAAAGTCAAAAGATCAGTGGTTGTCAGAGGCCAGGGTGAGGAGGGGTGACTAGGTGGAGCACAGGGGATTTTGGGGGCAGTGGAACTACGATGTATAACACCACAATGGGGGACACGTGTCATTATGTCCAAACCCAGGGAATGTACACCAAGAGTGAACTCTAACTCCAGTGATGGACATTGGGTGATAAGGATGTGACCATGTAGGTTCATGGACTGTAACAAATGCACCGTCAGGTGGGAGACGTTGATCAGGGGTAGGCTGTGTGCATGGGGCAGGGATTACGTGGAAAAGTCTTTGGATCTTCCCCTCAATTTTCCTGTGAACCTAAAACTGCTCCAAAAAATTTTTTTTAGAGTAATAGACACAGGTTATTTTTCAATTGCCAATATTTTAAGGTCCTGGTCTAGACTTCCACAGCACAGGGCATCTCCATCCCATGTAGCTGGTGTTTCCCTTGAACAGGTGTTTACAATCTGGAGACCTTGGTTTTCCCTCCCAGGTGAGGCTCATGTGAGGAATCAGACTTTGGACCTGCACTGCACATAATAGCGGGGAAAAAAACTGGAGATACACAATGGACTGGCAGAACTTATCTTTGAAGAATCATGTCTTTCAGGTTGTCCTCAGTGGTCAAACTACATCAGGGCTGCTAGTGGGGGAAAGGTGCCGCAGAGACCTTGCTGAGTTTCTCCGAGGCACTTTAGCTGGAGCTCAGGTGTGGTGTAGATGTGTGTTTGGGTGGCGGGGGGGGGAGGCTGGGGTGTGGTCTCAAACCCTGCTTCCATCAGCTGAACCACTGATGTGATGAGACATGAGGCTTATCACCCTGGACACTTGCATGTTGATGCATTACCCCAAAGAGCAGATGGTTGTATTTCCTGACTTTACACCCACTGTCCCATGATGGCCCTGAGATGGCATGGCAGGCAAAGACTTAGCAGGTGTGTGAGTGCATGGTTCCCCACAATTTAGAAAAACAAGAATTTTTATAGAAGTTGTGACTATAATAAAAGAGTTTGTAAACTTATTTGAGAAGAAAAATCAGATTGAAATATAGGTATGTGGAGATTGTAGGTGATTTTAGATTTACATTTCTACTTTTATATTTGGTATGTATATATATTTTTAATATTTTACTTCCTAAAATGACTATTTTTTATTATCAAGAAAAATCATTCATATATATAAAAATGATCTTGATATACAGTGTTGTTACATATAATATTCTTTAAATATAAAATTTTTATTTTGGTAAAATGTACAAATACATGTTATAAACAGCACATAGGTACAAAGACACAGGAAGGAGCAAATATGCTGATAGAAAGTACTTATAATACAGAAATTGTTGGTATAAGTTGATCAAAAGCTGCTAGCGTACTTCATTTCTCTGAATATAATTATCCTAACATGTACATGAATCCAGTATAATTAAGATTAGAATTTTAATAAATTATATTAATAAACTGTCAAAATATTACTTAGGTTCATTTCTTATACACATCTTCCTTTGGCTTTATATTAATTTTTTACTGGAAATATTTTCTAAAGTATTTAGAAAGTCAGGTTGGTTTTATAATTTTGGGACTCTGGGTATAAAATGATAAATTGGGATTATAAGCGTGGATATAGTTCTTCTTACCTGCCTGCACTTATTACTAGAATCTGACATCAGATCAGCACAGAAGCAGCCTCTCTATGCCAGAGATCTAGGTTGGAAAAGTCATGATTGAGGAAAATCAAAATGACCTCCAGGTCACATGTAGTCTTCAGCAGAATGAGATCTTAGGGTACACAGGACGTGACCTCTAGGACTGACACAGAAGACAGTAGGGGCACAAGACCAGGGGAGTCAGGAAGGAGGCTTGAAACCCAAGTAACAGCCCGGCTCGCTCTGAAGAATCTCCCTCCTAGGGAAAGCTCAGGAAAGATGGGGCAACATCGGTCTAATCATCAGGAAATAACAGACCCCATGTAAATATTATCACCCATGCATCTTTTTTTTTTTAAAAGATTTTACTTATTCATGAGAGACAGAGAGAGAGGCAGAGGCAGTGGGAGAAGCAGACTCCCCGCTGAGCCAGGAGTGGGATGTGGGGCTCAATCCCAGGACTCTGGGATCGAGACCCAAGCCGAAGGCAGACGCTTAACGACTGAGCCCCCCAAAATTTTATTTTTGGCTTTATAAAATTAATATAAAGCCAAAGGAAGATGTGTATAAGAAATGAACCTATTATAAGTAATATTTTTACAGTTTATTAATATAATTTATTAAAATTCTATTATACTGGATTCATGTACACGTTAGGATAATTATATTCACAGAAATGAAGTACGCTAGCAGCTTTTGATCAACTTATACCAACAATTTCTGTATTTATTTATAAGTACTTTCTATCAGCATATTTGCTCCTTCCTGTGTCTTTGTACCTATGTGCTGTTTATAACATTTGTACATTTTACTAAAATAAAAATTTTATATTTAAAGAATATTATATGTAACAACACTGTATATCAACACTGTATATCACCCCATCAGCAGCCAGAATTATTTGAACTCCTATACAAATTGTCACGGGCGGTAGAGCGCTGCCGTGGGAGAAGCCCGAGGCGCAGGGCGTGGTGGAAGGCGGGGTGTAGGCACCCGTTTCCGGTCCGGGTTGCACAGTTGCAAAAGCGTCCGGCGGGTCTGCACAACCGGAGGCTTGGCGAGGCCCAAAACTCTGAGGAACAGGCTGGAAAACAGAACCTTATTAGTGTGTGCTTGTTGGTGCCGGCTGCATTTAGCCTGGATCAGAAAGCTGAAATGAATTTAGACATGAATCAGCAGCTTTCAATCAAGAGTGGACACAGGGAGACCAAACATTGAGGGCCTCGCAGGGTTAGAAACGGTGGTTGCTTTGAGGCCCCAAGTTAACGTGAGAAAGGTTTTCAGCGACCCCTCGAGGGCTAGGCCAGGCAGCGGATCTCAGAAGGCGGAGGCTGCCTTCACCTCCCAGTCTCCTTTGCAGGAGGGGCGGCCAGGTGATGTAGTTTCTTCAGGGGCAGGTAGGCAGGTGGATGCCGACACGCCCAGCCTGGGGCCACCAGGCTTTCACCCCACACCCAGTGCCGTCTGAGAAAGCGGACCTGGGTCCCTGTGTGTGTGTGTGGAGCGCGGACCCACCCCCTTCAAACCGACGTCCATCTAGTTGACGTTTTGACTCTGGGTTCAGCCAGGAGATCATCAACTGATGGTAACATTAATACACAGAAATTCATAACAGACTAATGGCATGGATTTCTTTTACAAAGTATCTTATGTTATAAAAATGGATGACACAGGACATGCGGTTCACCCATGTGCTGTTTAAATATGTGTCTGTCCAGGAGATTGCTGAAAGCAACATGCTAGCGTGGTTATGCCATTTATTTACAATTGTTGGGACTAATTCGTTTTCTTTGTGCTCTTCTCTACTTTCTAGATGTTTTTAATAAAGATGTTTCAGAGTCATTTCAACAAAGACAACTTGCATTCAGTAAAGAAAACACTTCTTGTTATTTAGAATAAAAATCTCCCTGGGAAAAACACAATGCTGCACACACAGGCTTCTTCCTTTGGTCTTTATTCATTCAGCCACAAAGGAACCACGGTCTCCTGCAAGTCAGGTTAAGCCAATCAGCAAAGCAAAAACTAGGAAACCACAAAGACCCAGGTCATTTTGTTTCTTCTCTTGCTTTTCATGCCTTGGTTTCTTCAGATCCTCGTATTACCACTATTCTATATTTTTAAAGACTTATTTTAGAGAGGGAGCACCCACACATGCACACGAGTGGGAGAGAATATCTCAAGCAAACTCCCTGCTGAGTGTGGAGCCCAACGTGGGGCTCAAGCTCACAACCCTGAGATCATGACCAGAGCCAAAACCAAGAGTTGGATGCCCAATTGACTGCACCCACCCAGGCGCCCCTTTAATATTTTATTTTTCCATCATGGTAAGTGTACTCCTTAACCCCCATCTCTATTTCCCCAAAACCCCCTCCCCTCTGGTGACCAGTAGTTTGTTCTCTACAGTTAAGAGTCTGTGCCTCGGTTTGCCTTTTTCTTTTTTTCCCTTTGCTCATTTGTTTTGTTTCTTAAATTCCACATTTAAGAAGGGATCATATGGTATTTTTCTTTAACTTATTTCACTTAGCATTATACCCTCTAGTTCCATGTCATTGCAAATGGCAAGATTTCGTTCTTTTGTGGCTGAGTAATAGTCCATTGTATATAAATACCGTATCTTCTTTATCCGTTCATCCATCCATGGACACTTGGGCTGCTTCCATATCTTGGCTATTGTAAATAATGCTGTATTGTAATACACTCTATTGTAAATAACGCTGCTATAAACATAGGGGTGCATGTATCTCTTTGAATTAGTTTTATTCTTTGGGTAAATTCCTAGTAGTGCAATTGCTGGATAGTAGGGTAGTTCTATTTTTAACTTCTTGAGGAACCTCCATACTGTTCTCCAGAGTGGCTGCACCAGTTTGAATTCTCACCAACACTGTAAGAGGGTTCCCCTTTCTCCACATCCTCACCAACACCTGTTGTCACTTGTGTTGTTGATTTTAGCCATTCTGACAGGGGTGGGGTGATCTCTCATTGTTGTTTTGATTTGCGTTTCCCTGATGATAAATGACATTAAGCAACTTTTCATGTGGCTGTTGGCCACCTATAGGTCTTCTTTGGAGAAATGTCTGTTCATGGATTCTGCCCATTTTTTAATTGGGTTGGTTTTGGGGTATTGAGGTGTATCAGTTCTTTATATATTTTGGACACTAGCCCTTTATCACATATGTGATTTGCAGATATCTTCTCCCATTCAGTAGGTTGCCTTTTAGTTCATAATATTTCAATAGATATTTTGGGGTCCGTACTCCATGCAAGGTGAAGAACAGAAAGATGGACATGACCAAGGCATGCTGTGAAGACACCCAGGTGAAGAGAAGAGATCCTCTAGGATTTGCATGGCTGGGCTCCCACGCTTACCATAGGAGGTGCTTCTCGCATCACATTAGAGATGCTGAGGTAGCCGCCTCCCCTCCCACCTTCTGATGTGGGCTGAGCTGGGCTTTATTTAAACCTCCTGATGCTCTGACTCCTTCCCTGACGTATTACGTTCAGATCAGCCCATTCGTTGGCTGTTCACCCCCAATGAATGACATGCCTACAGGGGCGGACACGTTTCCTTCGTCTTTCTAACCACCGCATTTTCAGCACCTAAAACAACGTCTGGCAAATGGTATGTTGTTTGTCCAAAACTCAGAAGACATGGCTATTCTTGAGAACTTCCAAGGATTTAGAAAGGATAGTGAATTTTTTTTTTTTTATAAAGTACTTAATACAGTTGCTGGCCAACGGAACGGCAAGTGCCCCACGTGAATTATATCAACAGGTGGAAACAAAGTCCCTTCAACAGGACTCATCTTCAAAACATCCAGGAAGGGCAGACGTGTCTCAGGATTATTCTGGGACTCAGAGCAGCCCGCAAGATTAGGCTCCGCTCAACACCACGGACTCTGACCTCACTAAGGCGGATCGGCGCTGTGAAGTAATTAAAAGGCAGCGTGTTAATGCCGAAATACAGCAATGTTCTGGATGCTTTCAGAGTGGCAGACAAAATGACTAATTCGGTATTTCAAAGGTTAGCGAAGGCTAATCCTGCTCACAGGCATCAGAGACTCGCTGGAAAAGGTGTGGCTGATAACCGGCCTCAGGGACGGCTCCCGGCCACGGGGGAAGGGGCGCGGGGCTCAGGCAGGGAGAGGCTAAGGCTCTGCTCCCCTGGACCGAAGCGGCCTGTGGCTCCACGGCGCGCCCAGAGCAAGGGAAGGGAGGCTCACATGGGAAAGGAGTGAGGAGTGGCTTCAGAGGGCGTCTTAGTCGGCTGGGACAGCCCCAACAGGATGCCACAGGCCCCCAGCCTAAACCACAGGTGGATTCTGGTGGCTCTGGAGGCTGGGAGCCCGAGGCCAGGTGGCGCCTTCTCGCACATGCTCTTCAGAGGAGAGGCTCTGGTCGCTCTCCCTCTTCTTCACAGGACACTAATTATGGGATCCATTTCCCCCATGACCTCTGACCTGTATCCGGCACATGGGGACACACACTCCATCTGTAACAGGCGTGTGGCCCCCACACGATGCTGAGAAGGGTCTCCGGAGAGGGAGAGACACACAGGGGAACGGAAAGCCCCAGCCAGAACCCGTAGGAAAGGAGGTTACGGACTCCAGTCGCTCATGCAGACAGCAGGAAGGCCTGCACCCCACCCCGAGTTGGGGTCGCTCGTCAGCAACCACAACTCCAGTTGTGGTGTGTGTGTGTGCATGAGAGAGAGGACCGAGCACTTACCTATCCTCCCATGGTGACCAGGAGGCTAGAAAAAGTCTCTACACACCCCCTTCCTTCTCTTGCTTTTCCGTTTTATTGTCTCCCGATGTCCTTCTAGGCCTTTCCTTCTACCACATCTGTCTCCAGTCCCCACTCGCACCCTCTCTCCTCCAGACAAAGCTCCCCCGCCTCTGCTCCTTATCTCGGGCCCTTTGTCCCAAACCAGAGACGCACAAATCTGATCTTGTAGAAATGGACTAATGGTCCTAGAGGGCAGATACATCCCTTCTGAGAACTGCAGACCGTGGAGGTAAACTTTTGGCTATTTGCCATGTGAAAACGAACCAAAAAAACAACCTCCACATATTCATTACAATTGCTGATTTTCACTCTGCCACTTTACTTCCATTAGTTCTTCTGACTTACTCAAGAATTCACATAAATTCTGAATTTACTAAGAGCATTTTATACATGAGCATACAGCCAATCCTATCAGAACAGCAATCACTGGGTTATCTGCATGTTTTGGTAAGCCAAGGACACTGACAAGAAAAGGATATTATAGGTTTCTCCTGATACATAAAAATTTTCTCTCTCATTTAAAAGCTTAGCCAATTATATTTTGGCAAAAATAATGCTATTAAATTCACACTGTGCTCCCAACCTGCCATTATAAAATGAAGCCTCAAAATTCAAAGTAAACAGAAATTACTTACAATTTGAAAAAAAAAAAAAAAACAACTCAAATGTAAACATTTATATTTGTAAAGTTTTTTTTTTTTAATGTGCAAGATAATAAAGCATTAAATATTTTTTAAACCCTAGAGAAAAATAGTAGTATATATATAACAAGATTTGCCAAATCTCAGGTCTTGAACAGGAAAAAAGTTGTGTGATATGGTAAAAATCAGCACAATGTGTCCTCTGGTGGAGGGACTCACTGGGAGTGCTACGGGGAGGTAGGAGCCCAGAAGGCGTTACACATGTATGTCCATTAGTCAAAACTGTATAGTTAAGGGGCGCCTGGGTGGCTCAGTCATTAAGCGTCTGCCTTCGGCTCAGGTCATGGTCCCAGGGTCCTGGGATTGAGCCCCGCATCGGGCTCCCTGCTCCGTGGGAAGCCTGCTTCTCCCTCTCCCACTCCCCCTGCTTGTGTTCCCTGTCTTTTTCTGTCAAATAAATAAATAAAATCTTAAAAATATGTATAGTTAAGACCTGGGCATTCTGATGTATGTACATTTTATGTCAAACATTGCAAAATAGAATCATCATCTTCCTCAAGAGGGGGGGGCAGTGGATGGAGCCACAGAGGAGAGAAGCTGGTGGAATGCAAGGGGCTGTGGAGACTGAGAGACACGTATTTTTTTGCTGACATTTAAAATTTCCCATAACAGAAATTTTTTTCCAACTGTCAGAGCTCTGGAAGGAGAAGGATTTTCAAGGTCTTGAAATAACTGAAGAGGTCATAAAAACGTGCATTACAAAAATGTAATAGGTAAATGTAATGAATTAGTGAAACAGGGAGACTAAAACTGGGAAATAGGTTTAAAAACACCACAAAGTACGTATTTTCACAGTGTGACAGGTCTGTGTGGATTAACGAAATACACAGCATACCTTCACTTAGAAAAAGGAGCAAATGAATGAACAGACTTTGCACAATAGAAATGCACCGGTAAACAGACATTGATAAACCCTGACAAACAGGCAAATGCCTACAAATTCAAAAACATTATTTTCCATCTATTGTGTTTTGTGAAATTTGTTACAAAGACTAATAGTGCTGGTAATGATGGAATAAAATGAACAATTTTGAGAGGAGGATTCATGGACAGATTTTTTGGGAAGGAAAATGGGGATTTTGTTTTGTAAATATCAAGTCTTAAATATATGAAACTCTTCACCCAATAACTCTATTGCTGGGAACCTAGTCTTAGAAAATAATAAAGCTTTTAGCATGATTATGGTTATATGAACATTTTTATATTACTTAAAATATTTAAACGGACTACAATATGGTGTTAAACTCTGGTGCAGACACGTTGACAGAACATAACGTAACCATCAGGAAGACTTGAATAAAAACTAGTCACAACATGAAGCACGCTTAATCTGCAATAACTTCAAAACTTGAAGAAGTGTGATTATACTCACAAGCAACTAATGGAGCAAGAAACGGAGGGAGTGGCCAGGAGTGAGCAAATGACCAGATGGGCTCAGTGGCCAGGGAACCCCCTAGCAGACGGACTCAGAGGAGAGAAACAAGCCACTGGAAATACACCATGGAATCTCGAAAATCCCTGTAATACTAGGGGCATCTCTGATCATTCATTCTCTAGAAGAAGTACTGATCCAGCACACTCTTGACTACATGATGGAAGCCTGAAAAGCAATAATGTTCTAGTAAAGGGTTTTCCACCAAGACGCACTGCTTCTAATTTCTGTTCACTTAGGGCACCAGCTTACCAACTGTTTACTAATACTCAAAACACTCTCTAACTGGGAACTTCACAAAAACCCTAAGACATGTTGAAAATCATTGGCCCCAAACTTCAAAATAACACCTACCTCACAGGTGTTGCAGTGAAGATTACTGTGCTAACAATTAAAAACCTTACAACTTATAACAGTGATAACAATATTCAGTGTTTTTTAAGATTTTTAAGTAACCTCTACACCCAACGTGGGCTCGAACCCACAACCCTGAGATCAAGAGTCACATGCTTCACCAAATGAGCTGGCCGGGCGCCCCTGTCAATATTCCGTGCTTTCTGATGGGGGTCTCAGTTACTAAGATGATAGATGATATCGAGAGATAACAGACGATAGATAGAATGATAAAGTGGATGCTACAATGGATGGACGAGTAATAGATGATAGAATGATAAACGACCCTTGATCTGGAATATTTCCTTAGCCTTTCTATGTTTTTCACAACACTGACATTGTCAGGTGTAACAAACAATGGAACAGATTTGTGGAAGACACAAATCTTAAACGTACAATTCAAATGCGTGTTGAAACACCACACAACCTCACCATGGCCATTCTCATGAAGATGCGGTGAGATTCCCATCACACCTGGCCCCATCCTCCTCAAACAACGTTGCTGCATTCTATCCCCAGATCCCTCCTGGCCATTCTGCAGCTTCCGGGAAGTGAGACCTGACACACATTCTCCTACCTGACATCTTTCACTTAGCAAAATGTTCTGAAATCCATCTAGGCGGTTGTGTCTGTCCCAGCTCCTTCCTTCATTCTGCTCAGAAGTGTTTCTTCGTATGAATAAACTAGTTTATCCACGCTACTGCTCAGCGGACATTTGGGTTGTTTCCTACTTTTTTTATTTTGAAGTTATTATACACAATAAATGTTCCTATTTGTGTTTGTGTTTATTTCGTACTTCTGTTTCCACTTCTCTGAGATAAACATCCCAGGATTAAAGTGTGATCTCATATGGCAGATGTTAAACTTTACAAGAAACCAACTGGGTACCCACGTGGCGTCCTCTCCTCCCTTCTGGTGGAGGGCTTGGTGGTAATTCTTCAAGGATACTGAGAAGGTAGTCCCGCATGTTCTTCCCTGCTCTCCCATTCAGCGTGGACACGTCCCCCCAACAGCCACGCCCTGTCTGGGATGCAGCATCCTCAAACATGGTGGCAAAGCTACGTTGCCTCTTGTTGTAGGACTCTTCATGGTTAAATCCTGTAACATAGCCTCATTTTACTCTGTTCTGGCATTTTCTGCGAGACAGCAAAAGTTCTCTCCCATGTGTCTGGTTAATTAGGTCAACAACAGAGGAAAGAAATGTACATTAGAAATCAATGGGTTAACTGTGGCTGTGATTGACTACAAGAACTCATTTCTTGTTTCTTAAAAATTGCCTGCATTAGATTTTTAGTGACCATACACTAATTTATATAGAAACACTTTTTCTAGACAGTGATAGCAGGTGTGCTCTGCTTTGGGTGGTGCACATTCTCTTAACTGGAGACAGATTTTCCTTGGCAACTCTCTGCCCTCTGACAGCGAGGAGATGGGTATTTGTGTATTTTTAAAATTACAAATATAAAAAATTCATCACATGTATACCTCAATCCATTAGGCTTCCCACATGGGCCTTCAGGAGACCAGAGTAATTTCACCTGGCTACTCGCTCATGCATAAGGGCTGTATTTGGAGATACACAATCCAGGGTTTGCCTAAATTGTGGTAATCCACGGACATGTCTCCTCTCTGCTGACTGATTATAAGTTCCTAGAAGGCAGAGATTCTGATTTAATCTCCCTGGTAGGTGTCTAGCTGCCTTATTTAAGTAAATCATCTCCATAGGTCCAATCTTTTAAACTTGGATGCAATTTCCAAGAGCCTTTCAGGTTTCTTATAGGATGTCCAATTAGGGGTTCATAAGGGTTTTTTATACTACAGGTTACTTTCTCCCTGGCAAAACTGCACACGTTTTATTCTGGGTTTTTTTTAGTCGATAGTAACTACTATGGAGATAACAGATCCTGTCAGATAATTAGAGCATCTGTTTATCCTATTGTTAGTGTCTGTTCTTTGATCTCATTAGCGTTGAAATATTCTGTTTCTTGGTGTGCAACTCATCTTCACTTACATCCTGGACATTTTGGGAATCATGTTCTGAGACCTTGGATCTTACTTAAATCTTCTCTCTTCTCAGGCCATCATCCTATTTTGGTCTAGCACACATGCCCTGGCTGCTTTGTGGACTGTGGTTTAAACGTTGCCTTGCAAAGCCTTCGCAATGCTTTCTGGTTGCCGTTAGTACACTCCACCAAGGCTGTTCCACCATCTTGGCGCTTATCCCTGTACTTAGGTGTCAAAACGTTGGCAGTTTTGGTTCAACTCAAGGGTTGCCCCAGACTTCACACACTCCCTTAAAGGACCGCTTTCTCGTCCCCTCCCAATCTCCCCCTATTCTATCTGGTGGGGGAAGGGAAAAGCTGCTCTTTTTCCCACCACCAGACAGGCATGGACACAGGGCTCCATTCCATTCCCTGCCAGACACGAGCCCAGCAGGGAAGGGCACGAGTGGGATCATTTCCTGGAGTTCAGCTGGGGTAGGCTGGGTATCACTGAAGACTCCATCCTGGGGGCCACCCCTGGCAGACTCCTTTGGCTAGACAATGTGGCCATTGCTTGGGCCTTTTCTCTCCTCTACCCATTGGATTTCAGGGTCAAAGACTTCTCTAGATACAGAAGAGGCAATGCTTCTTCAAGTCAGGGGATTTAAAACAAAACAAAAAACTCCCCATTGTGTCCTTTCTCACGTCTCAATGTCCTTAGTCTTTCTCCATCTTTAAGAGTTTCGCGGTATTTGGGTTTTATATACTGTTCAAAGTGTTTAAGTATTTAGAAAACAGTGGAATGCATTTACTCCATCTTGTCTGGAGCTGGAAGTCAAGTTCCCATCATTTTTAAGTTTTCTGTATGTACAAACAAATCGACAAATGGTACCATGAATCCCAAAAGGAAAAGATGAGATAAGAGACACTTACACAGAGTTTTTGGGTTTAAGGCTTTTATCCCAGCCTGTCTGTCTGCTGAGAGGGGGCATCAGGAAAGCAAGACACAGGGAAAAAGGAGTTCTTGATTACGGTCTGTTTGGTGCTGAGGAAGCTCAGTCACCAGAAATAAAGAAAATCACCCAAGGTGGAGATTAGAGCAGAGCTTTTGGCTCAAAAGGGACACCGAATCTTTGAGGCTAGAAAAGGCAGGGAGTCCAGTATGCAGACCAGAACTAAGCCTGTGGTTTAGGGGTTTCACCATGGCTCCCAAGTCCTTTGCATTTTCTCCAACTCTTCAGCCAAGTTTGGTGCATTAAAAGATAAAAGGTAGTGAGAATTCTGAGGAAAACTCATCTCAAACATACTGAGGCATGAATGTGGAGGACCAGAGAAGGTTTAGTATCAGAAGGACTCCAGCTGTGAGGTCCAAGCCTCACTCCTTCAACAAGAGGGGAAAACTCAGATTTTGAGCACCTTATACTAACGTGATTATGGTTTTAGAAAATTTGCATTTGGTAGTAACTGCACATCACACTTCCTGGCTTCTCCCTTCTCCCTGCATTACCAAGATTCCGGAATCACTTCACTTCTAACAAGGAGCTTAGTGTGATGTGTCCGTTAGATTTTGTTTGCCACAAAATGTATTTGGTCTTAATTTTTCAAAGACTATTTTCATTGAATATAAACTGTAGTCTCATAATTATCTCCAGTTTAAAATGTCCATTCCATAGTCTTCAGGCTGCCATCATTCCTGCGTTAGGCCCTTTAAAGGAATCGCAGGTGATTTTGTTTTTCCCTCTCCTTCTTTGTTTTATGGAATTTAACCATTGTGTCTCAAGGTGCAATAATATTTGGCTTGGGGCTCAATCTATGGTTTCTTGAACGTGTGAGTTTTTGTCAGATTTGGAAAAAATCTGAACAGCATTTCTTCAATTTTTTTTTTCTCTCCCCCTTCCTTCCTTACTCTGGAAATCAGGTTACACACATGTACACCAAGGTTTGTACTCCTCTTCTGATCTCTGTTCTGTAGTCCTATTCTTTGTGCTCTATTCTGTAGATTTCTCGACTTGTAATTCAATTTACAAATGCCCTTCTCTACAGTTTCTAATATGCTATTAAACACCTCAACTGGATTATTAATGATAGATCTAGGATCTCCTGGTTCCATTTTCTAGATTCTAATTCTCTGGTAAAATTTTCCACCTTGCTATCTCATCTCCTAAACCTATTAAAGTATTTGAGGCCTATAATATCTGTTTTGCCTATAGGCCTGACTCCTAGGATGTCATTGTTCAAGATTTATTATTTTAGAGCAAGAGAGTGAGTGCACAGAGAGAGGGAGAGAGGAAGGAGAGGGAGAGAGAGACTCTTAAGCAGGCACCATACTCAGCAGGGAGCCTGACATGGGGCTCGATCTCACAACCCCGGGATCATGACTAGAGCAGAAATCAAGAGTCAGACATTCAATCAACTGAGCCATCCAGGCATGCCATAGGATGTTATTGTTCTTGATGGCAGGACAAGAAAAGTGAGACCCGATCTGATCATCCTGCAGTCCACAGTCACAACTACAGCAGCTCACTCAGACGCACTCTGAGATGGAATGGTTTTGTGACTGTCTGCCCATTTTTGGGGTCACAGGCTACTCGAAGCAGAGCCCTGAGGAGTTTCTGTGGGAGCTTGCGGTTCCAACCAGAGTACCTAACTTTGCTGTGCTTGGGGCCGAGCTTCTTAGCTGCCATTTTCCTTTCTGTTTCTTGGTCATTCGCCCCTCAGCAGCTTAGAAATTGGCAATTTTTGAAAGGAAATTCCACACAGAATGCCAGGTTTTGTATTTGGTAATCTCCTTTTCTCCAGGGTCTTGTCCCCCTAAGTCCTGTGTTGACCAGTTTCCAACGCCCTCAAGTATTTGGGGGTTTTGTGCATTTAATCCAGTTATTTTGCTTGTTCTTGATCAGAAAATAGGTCTGGTACAAACTACTATGATACAGGTGAATGCAGAAATACTCGCCTTGTCTTAAATATTGATTTCAATGAGGTCAGGAGCCAATGGTCTTGTTTATAATTAGGTCACCAGCTATTGTCTTTGAGTCCACATGTGACCTCCGTCCCATGTGCCTGAACTTGCTCATTTTACACCTTTTATACAGAGAAGACTTCATTTCTTTCTTATGGTTACTTTACTGCATTTCAGTTTATATTTTATTTATATATTCTCTATATTCATAATTTACATTTTATTATACGTAGGTAGATTTTTGAGAGAGAGAGAGAGAAAGCACAAGCAGGGGGAGGGTCAGAGGCAGAGGGAGAAACAGACTCTGTGCTCAGCAGGGAGACCAATGTGGGACTCGATCCCAGGTCCCTGAGATCATGACCTGAGCTGAAGGCAGACACTTCACCCACTGAGTCACCCATGTGCCCCTATATGTAGATAGATTTAAAAGCAATGTTTAAAGTCTTATGAAAAAAGCAGTTAACTTTCTACTCACCATATACTCCACCCCTCCCCCACCCCAATTATTTTCCTTTTACAGGAAAGTCCCTTCATTTTTGAGTCATATCTATTGTTACTTGTCCCCATGTTCCTAAGTAAAATACTCATGCTATTTGGACAAAGATAGCAATGAGATGACTAGAGATGTGCTTATAAATGCAGATATAAGTCAATATATGTTTGTATTTTAAATTTCCAGCTGTCACATCCATCGGGAAAGTTTAATCTTTCCCTGAATCAGAGAGATGAATATAAAGAAACCCAGTGTGACTGCAACATTACAGTTATTATGCCAGAACAAGGCTGATCTCAGTACGATAAACCTTGCAGCATCTGCAGACTGATCTTTTCAAAGCGGCTGCAGTCTGTGGGGACACGACATACACAGCCCTCTGACCTTCCGTCCTCCACTGCTGTAATCCGCATCAAACCCCAAGCATCTTTTGTAAATCCTGCCTATTGGCCCAGTTTGTTCTTTCACACCTCCTATAACCCAGGACTGAAAGTAGATGTGGGATTGACCGTGTGTCACCACCTCACCATTGGGTCATTATGCCTCCACTCCTTCGCAAAAGTTTCGAAACTAAGCCAGCAAAACATCTGCTGTTCTATGCTTCTTCATTCTTTTGGACACTGACACAGACTCAGGAAAGTTTTCATCTGGAAGACCCGAGTGAGCTCCTCTCTATCCCAATTAGTCTGAGAAGTGTTTTATTTTTATAAATACAATGTTAACTCTAGAAAAACAGGTACCTTGTCATTTTTACCACCATATCCTCAACGCTTGGTGTAGTGTCTTTCACAGAATAGGACTAAGTAAATATTTCTCAGTGAGTGGGTACAAATTGGTATAAACCATCCATTCAGTAGGACCAGAAGGCCTGCCAGTGTCCTTACATAACTGTCCTCCTGCTCCTTCTTTTCCCCTCCCTCTTAGATTTCTGCGTATTTTCTCTGGGTCCCTTCCATTCTCCCCCTCTGTAAGTACCCCTTCCTTCTGCATCCATGCACACTGAAGTTTTTGGTCTTAAAAATCAAAACCAAATAAAACCAACCCTTGAGAGCCCAAACTTCATGTCAGTTGCTCTGTCTCACACCTGCACACCTTCAAGAGGTATCTGCACATCCTAAAACCCTCTGTACCTTCCACCTACCCTGCCCCCTTGAAATTGATATACACAAAAGTGCAAAATATTCTGAATTCTTGTCAGTGAAGTCCTGAAGGAGGTGTATAGGAGTGGATACTGCGAGTGTGAAATCTTAGGAGGAAAGAGTTTAGATTAGGCCAAAATCACTTACAGAAATGGTGTTCAGAAGATCCCAGTTACAGCCAATGACTGAACTGCTTGAGTTTCTGGATTCTGGCTCCACTGACCCAGCAGAAGCTGTAGTCACCGGTACCCAGAGCTAAGTTAACCTGAGATGCTTGAATTTGCTCTCAAGGGCAGAAAGTGACCCAAAGACTTAGATAGAATTACTTCATTATTTGTGATCAGTAAATTCATCTCTGGTTCCCCAAAGGGTCCAGGATTTACTTCTTTTATGAAAACCTTGAGAAGTATTTTTTGAAGAGAGTTGCATTATCCTTGAAAAATACTTTAGTTGCTCTTCAGTGAAGGTAGGAGACACAGGTGAGGCATGCTCCAGCTGAAATGGGTTTTCTGATTGAAAAGAGGATACCAAAATCATGGGTTCTATTTAATTAGTAGAGAGCAGGCAGCATGTTTATACCAATGGAACAGGAGGGGCATACAGAGTCTGACACAGTAATGCACTAGAAGAGATAGGCATTGTGAAATTCCTACTTGATTTTTACACCTCAAAACATTGGGGTGTTATGCGTTTGACTGGAGAAATGGTCATTCATCTGATTTCCAGCTCTAAGTCTCATCAGAGGTCAAACCCCATTAACATAGAGACAGTGCTTATTTGGACAGGGATGTTGGGGATACTGCACTAACACCAGGAATGTTCAGGTCTTTACATCTGTGTCCCCTTACCTGGGCTACTGCACACTGGACACGTAATAGCTATATGGTCACCTAGCACACAACATATCAAAAATACCAAATATGTGATCCTTACAGAGAAACCATCAGCATCTCAAGTATGGTGCACCCAGACTTTAAAATACCCTGAGAGCTTACTGGGTATTTACCCCAAAGATACAAAAGTAGGGATCCGAAGGGGTATGTGCACCCC
>NC_138373.1:37759444-37858549 GCF_054177405.1 Leptonychotes weddellii | reverse complement strand
GCGGGAGGGGAAGAATGAAGCAGGGGAAATCGGAGGGGTAGACGAACCATGAGAGACGATGGACTCTGAAAAACAAACAGGGTTCTAGAGGGGAGGGGGGTGGGAGGATGGGTTAGCCTGGTAGTGGGTATTGAGGAGGGCACATTCTGCATGGAGCACTGGGTGTTATGCACAAACAATGAATCATGGAACACTTCATCTAAAACTAATGATGTAATGTATGGGGATTAACATAAGAATAAAAAAAAAAAAATACCCTGAGTGCTAGCTATAGGAGATACCTTAGTTCCATCCAGTCAGGTGGCTCATGGTCTTTCTCACTGCAGATGCACTCATTTCCTTGACCAACCCATGGCTATTGTGCAGTCGGGGAGTTTCTGAATGGTGTCAGTGAACGGAAGGGCTGCCATCTTCACGTCATTGATCTGTAAAACAAAGATTAACTTGATATCAAATTAAAAGTGAACGTCCCTTCACCTCTAAAGCAAAAATAAACAAGTCAAAGCTATAATACAGTCCTGGAGAAACCGTAAAGATCAGGATCATCAAAAAAAAGTCTTAAAAACAGCAGATTTAGTGACACATTTAACTAAACACCTTGGCATGTTTAATAAAATAGATTAATCAGGGCGCCTGGGTGGCTCAGTTGGTTAAGCGACTGCCTTCGGCTCAGGTCATGATCCTGGAGTCCCGGGATCAAGTCCCGCATCGGGCTCCCTGCTCAGCGGGGAGTCTGCTTCTCCCTCTGACCCTCCTCCCTCTCATGCTGTCTTTCATTCTCTCTCTCTCAAATAAAATCTTTAAAAAAAAAAATTAAAAAAATAAAAATAAAAATAAAATAGATTAATCAATTGGCTACTTCAATTGCATCTAATGTTCCAGTTTTACATTATTTATTGGAAGCCCTGGAATGTGGTAAGCAGCTGTTTATGAGGCCAATACTTTTGGTGTTTTTCCATTCCAATAAGCGTGAAACCCTCAGATGTTACATCAGATCTCTGGCTCTGTGTCGTAATTAATTCCAAGGGGATGTGAATGGTTCTACCAGTCCACAGGGCATACTGGCAGTCTCCTGTGTTGACAATAGCATGCTGACATCACCTGGAAAAAAGTCGCAGTTTTCCTAGATGCCTTGATGATAAACGTGTGTTCCAGAGAAGAAGAAGTAAATTCCATTAAAACAAAAGCTCTTACAACCTCTAATTTCTAAAGTCTACTTGTATGGGACAAGTTGTCAAATCTTTTGTTTCTAACCACTAAGGAAATGAGTCACTGTGCCACCTGTAAGGAAGGCTCAGAGCAAAACAGTCCCTTGTTTTTGTCAATTCAGGCTACTAAAATAATCTTATAGACAGGCCACCTTAAGCAAGATACTTAGTTCTCATAGTTCTGGAGGCTCAAAGTCCAAAAGCGAGGTGTCGGCACGCTTTTGATTACGGTTAGGCAATCACCTCAAAGACCTTTCTTGGTTCACATAAGGGCACACATACATACAGTTCAGGTCTCTTCCATTTTTATAGCAGTATTAACTCCATCATGGGGACTGATCCTCATGACCTAACTGAACCCTACTCACCTCCCAAAGGCCCCCGTCTCCATTACCTTCACACTGGGAGATAGGTTTTAACATATGAATTTAAGGAGGACACAAATACTCGGTCCATAGCAGCCCTACTGCTGGTGTTGTCTACACACCAAGTTTGCAAACTGGACATCGTAGTTCAGTGCATCCAATCATACTACAGATTTCTGTGATAATTTATGGGGCTTCTGGAAAGACCTATGTGGATCACTTGGAGACCCTAGGCATCATACAGTCTTGTTTACTGATGACCAAGCTCGTGTTGATAACCAAGCCTCAGCTTGCTACCGGACACGAGGAGAGAGGGTACCAGGTAATCGCGTAATCAGACGGCACATCATAAATCAAGTGCTTGCTCGTCATAAACAAATATAAGCAGTATACATAGGAATGTTTCTAAATAGATCCCAAGAGCACAAGCGAACTGCCTGAGTAGATTCTTTGCATTACCAACACGCCTGTTTTTGCCATGTTACTGTATGTCACTCAGTACATTGCTGCAGCTTCCATCTTCTTTCCAGTGAGCATGTTTTTGCCCACTCAGGGGGCAAAAATACTTCATTTATAGGTGATTTTGTTCAGACTGTGAGTGACACTCTGTCATTGCTGTTGCAGACAAGGTGGCTTAAATAGAGCCATCTGTATATAGTTGTTAATTTTGACTGAAGGAGAGATCAGTGATTTATGAAAAGGTATTAATGTCTTGGCTAGACATCCAGAGCCTCGGAAGGAATGATATTTAAGGAATGGGAAAATGGCAGCAAGAGAGCTTGGTAAAGTCACAGGAGATGGAGAATGGACCGAGATTCTTTGACTATCTGTGCCCACACTCACACACACAAAAGGCATCACCCCCTATTTTTGCTGCTGGTTTGTCTCTCCCCCCAGCCAGCTCAGTGCTGTCCAGTGGGTCCATGACCAGAGACCTCACTTGGCCTGGGCAAAGGCCATGCATTCAGGCAGCAGCATGGGTCTCTACTCATCACACATCAAAGGAGTCCTGCATTGGTGTGGAAGGTGGACACTGGGCAGCTTCCCAGCTATCAGTAAAGTGTTATCTCAACTCTTATTTGGCTTTATTCCTTACATGCAAACTGCTTTAATTGGATAAAAAAGAAGAAAAAAAGTGGTAGTAGCATCAGAATATTCCCTCAAATCCAAGCACTTTTGGTGCCTAATGTGAGATAAAAGATAAAAGATGGGATCTGGCATGTAAGCAAAAACTACCATTTTGTGACATGGAGACCCCCAAGTCGGCTACAGTTAGTTTTTACAGCTAATTTTAGAAAACTATCTACAGTTGCTACTGGCTTTACTAGGAAATCAGTGCTTTAGACTGTGGCAGCACATTTGAATTCCTGAGAAATCTGAAGGAAAAAAAAAAAAATCACCACCGCCAGGCTCCAACCCTTGACATCCAAGCTTCAGATCCATGAAAGAACTAGTCTTTGCCAAGTCTTCCCTTGGATGTTGCATGATCACATCAACCTAAATATGTATTTATGACTCAACTTGACAACTCCCACTTGAAATTTTCAACTTCTAAATCTAATGAGTCACCAGATTCCCCTTACGTCTGTTTATCTCAACCTTCATTTTGCTGCCTCCTCCTAAACCACTAGGACATAACCCTCCAGCTGCCTGCACTCACACACAGATTCCTAATGCACAGCGCAAAGTAGTCTCACAAAGGAAATACTGTGACTACAGTCCTCTGCCTGGAGCTCCTGGTTTCCTGTTGCCCCTACAGGTGAGACCAAAGTCCTCAGGACTTCTACAAAGAGCTTCTCCTGTCTTTCAGCAGCCCACATGAGATCAAGACTGTCCATTACATATTCTGATAACCCACTGTATCACTCCTTATAACTCAATTAGTTTGCTTTTGTGCTTATTATCATTGCATAACTAAATGATGTAATGCCTGAACCAAATCAGACTTAGTAATTGCTGCATTCCTTGTACCTAAGCAGGTTGCAGAATAGAACACATGAATAAATACAGGTAAAGACGATTAAGCAAAGGATAGTCTAAGAAGAAATTCAAAGGTAAAGCACTTTAACTTTTATAGTTTTGTTCAATTTAGTTGTCTAAATACTTAATTCAATGAAAGTTATAATGGAAATAGAGAAGATATATTAGAAAAAGCAAATAAATGGTTTTATCTGAATAGCAATATTTATCTAAGATTAAGGAACAGAAAAAATTAGCCCCTGACAATTAAAATACAATGATTGTTCTAATGAACATTTTTAACTCTTTGAATGATTTTTGATACTTGCTATGCTCTCAATTATCTTCTAGAGTTTGTAGACCTAATTAAATATCCCCATCTGGCATATGTTGAAACAGATATTTGTTCTTCTACAGAAGGATTTTTTTTTTCCAAAACCAATGGTATTTTTCCAAATCCAAGAGTTTATAAATCCAGTTGAATTATTAGAAGGGATGAGATGAAGCTCATATTTCTGGAACAATTAAGTGCGACAGATGTACCAGGTATTTGGGTTGTGTTACATTTAGTCTTCACACTGGTTCTGAGGACGTTTATCCCTAAACAAGGATATGAAGACTCAGCATGCATGAATCTTATCCAAGTATGCAGAGTTAATGTGGCACGTGGCAAAATCTCCACTTGAGGCCATGTCTGAGGACCCCTGAAACCATGATTTTCTCAAAAGTGTAATGCCTCTGCCATTATACCCTGCCTGCAAGAAATTGCTAACACTGCAATGTAACTTCAAGGCACACTGCCTTATGACCTATCAAGTATTTCCTTGATTTTTGTGTGTGCATGCATGCAAGTAATTGCTCTTTTGTTAAAAAATATCATCCTTAATGGGGAAAAACAGAGCTTTCCCTCCTAAGTTCAGGAACAAGATGAGGATGTCCACACTCACCATTTTTATTCAACATAGTACTAGAAATCCTAGCCACAACAATCACACAACAAAAAAGAAAAGGTCCAAATCAGTAAGGAAGAAGAAAAACTTTCACTATTTGCAGATGACATGATACTACATGCAGAAAGCCCAAAGATGCCACCAAAAAAACTGCTAGAACTGGTAAATGAATTCGGTAAAGTTGCAGGATACAAAAATCAATGTACAGAAATCTTTTGCATTTCTCTACACCAGTAATGAAGTGGCAGAAAGAGAAATTAATCCCATTTACAATTGCATCTTTTTTTTTTAAAAAGATTTTATTTATTTATTTGACAGAGAGAGACACAGTGAGAGAGGGAACACAAGCAGTGGGAGTGAGAGAGGGAGAAGCAGGCTTCCTGCAGAGCACGGAGCCCGATGTGGGGCTCGATCCCAGGACCGTGGGATCATGACCTGAGCCGAAGGCAGACGCTTAACGACTGAGCCACCCAGGCACCCCTACAATTGCATCTTAAGTAATAAGATACCTAGGAATAAACCTAACCAAAGAGGTGAAAGACCTGTATTCTGAGGAAACTATAAAACACTGATGAAAGGAATTGTAGATGACCAAAAGAAATGGAAAAAACATTCCATGCTCATGGATTGGAATATTGTTAAATTGTCTATACTACCCCCCAAAATCTATACATTTAATGCAATCCCTATCAAAATACCAATAGCATTTCTCACAGAACTAAAACAAACAATCCTGAAATTTGTATGGAACCACAAAAGACCCTGAACAGCCAAAGCAATCTTGAAAAAGAAAAAGCAAAGCTGGAAGCACTGGAATTCCAGACTTCAAATTATATTACAAAGCTGTAGTGATAGAAACAGTATGGTATGGGCACAAAAACACATACATCAGTGGAACAGCATAGAAAATCCAGATATGGACCCACAACTACATGGTCAATCTTCAAAAAAGCAGGAAAGAATATGCAACGGGAAAATGATGGTTTTTTTAACAGATGGTGTTGGGCAAACTGGACAGCAACATGCAAAAGAATGAAACTAGACCACTTTCCTACACCATACACAAAAATGCAAAATGAATGAAAGACCTAAACGTTTGTGAGACCTGAAACCATAAAAATCCTAGGAGAGCACGGACAGTAATCTCTCTGACATTGACCATAGCAACTTCTTACTAGATAGGGCTCCTGAGGCGAAGGAGACAAAAGCAAAAATAAACTATTGCAACTACATCAAAATAAAAAGCTTCCGCCCTTCAAAGGAAACAACAAAACTAAAAGGCAACCTATGGAATAGGTGAAAATATTTGCAAATGACATACCTAGTAAAGAATTAGTATCTAAAATATATAAAGAACTTATAAAGCTCAATACCCCAAAAAACAAATAATCCAATTAAAAATGGGCAGAAGACATAAACAGACATTTCTCCAAAGACGACATCCAGATGGACGACACATGAAAACGTGTTCTTAATCACTTATCAGGGAAATGCAAATCAAAACTATGAGGTACCACCTCACACCTATCAGAATGGCTAGAATCAACACAAGAAACAACAGGTGTTGGGGAGGATGTGGAGAAAGAGGAATCCTTGTGCACTGTTGGTGGGAATGCAAACTGGTGCAGCCACTGTGGAAAACAGCATGGAGGTTCTTCAAAAACTTAAAAATAGAAATACCTTATGATCCAGCCATCACACTACTGGGTATTTACTCAAAGAATACAAAACACTAATTTGAAAGGATATGTGCACCCCTATGTTTATAGCAGCATTATCTACAATAGCCAGGAAATGGAAGTAGCCCAAGTGCCCAGTGACTGATGAATGGATAAAGACAAGGTGGTTTATACGTACAATGGAATATTACTCAGCCGTAAATAAGAATGAAATCTTGCCATTTGCAACAACATGGAGCTAGAGGGTATAATGCTAAGTGAAATAAGTCAGAGAAAGACAAATACTGTATGATTTCACTCATATGAGAAATTTCAGAAATAAAGGGAAAAAATGGGAGATAAACCAAGAAACAGACTTAACGATAGAGAACAGATGGTCACCAGAGGGGCGGTGGCTGGGGGGATGGGTGTAACAGGTGATGGGGATGAAGGAGGCACTTATAGTCCTGAGCACCAGGTGATGGATGGAAGTGTTGAATCACTATATTGTACACCTAATACTAATCTGACACTGTTAATTACACTGGAATTGAAATAAAACTTAAAAAACAAAGTTATTCAGAGATTTAGGTTGAAATTCAAGCACACACAATAGAAAGGGAAACAGGTACAAATGCTTTTGGAGTAAATGGTTTTTGCCTCAAGCAAAATGCAGGCCAGGATAAAGGAAATCCTGTGAATGACACAAAAGCAGAAAAAAAAAAAAAAAAAGCAAAGATGCTGCACAAAACTTTACACACATATCCCACACGCCGTTGTTCTACTTTGGGTTTAATTGCTCCACTCCTGTGTGGTCTCACCTACTTGCACACACCAAAAATGATCTGGTACTGTCCATGGAGAAGGCCTTTCCATGACTCCAGTGACAGGTTCTCAATCACGGCCAGGTTTTGGGGCTCTGTGGAGTTGCCCCGACCATAAATCCTGCCATAAAGATGGCCACATGAGCTCCCCAGAATGTCTGCATATGGTGTATGCGCATGCAACATTCAGCATTCTGAACAATTACATGTTTTCCCATCATTTCTGTTCACCTCCCCTCCCCCAATACAGGTTTTCAAATGCAAAACACTTCTACTACATAGGGGGAAATGAACTGATTTTTCTCACCAGGGTCTGAGGAAGGCTTCCTGACAGCTTCAGCAGACTCAGCATGGTTGCCTGGATACTCATTCTCCTTCACTATTATTCTGATTAAAGGGCAATTTAGAGATTTTTTAAAAAACTGATCTGTAATCTAGAAACATTATCAGCCCTCCCTTACACTGATTTGTCAAGTGGTAAGTTGAGCATGGCTATTTAGAGATGGTTTTTCAATACGGTAAAATAAGAAATGGATTCCCCCTTTCCTCTCTCTCCATGGAATGTGTACATACTAACTGTAGTGAAGCTTCTAAGGGTAAATGGGTTCAGTGGATTTTGGATTTCCTCGGGAGTAAAAACGATGCAGGTCTGAACTAAGACATCGTATTTCACAACTTAAAAATAACCATCATTGTGAATAAATGGCCATCAGAATGGTTCTATGGGGGGGAGAAAAGGACAAAATCCCTCAAAATCAACAATTTTAGAGGACTTTCAAAGCATTGGTCTCCGATATTTAACAGATAAGGAAGTCAAAGCCCCATTGTCTGGATTCAGACAAAATTCAGGATATAAAAATTCATACCTGCAGTCAACATATTTGCATAATCCAGTTTGAGGTAAAATTTGCATGCAATGAACTGCATGTAAGGTGTACACATTGATAAACTGTGATATAATATGCACCTTGAAACCATTACCATGATCCAGAGCACATGTGCATATAAATGCTCAAAGTTCCCTCTGAAATCCATCCCTCCCACTCCCGCTCACGACCTCATCCTCAGGCATGAGGTCTTTCTCTACAGATTACTTTGCTTTTTCAATAGGTTTTCATAATGGAAACAGTATGCATTCTTTTTTTGGACTTCTTTCACTCAAGATTATTTTGACATTGATTCATGTTTGTGGGTGCATCCTAACTTCATTCCTGTTAAATACTAAGTATCCGTCCATTGCAGGAATATACCAGATTTTGTTCATTTCCTTCACCTGTCGATAGACCTTTACATTATTTTGTTTTCTGCTCTTACAAATAAAGCTTTTACAGACATCTGTGCTCCTTGTAAGGACATATGGCTACATCTATAGTCATTATGTGTTTAAATTTTAAAGAACTTGCCAAATCATTTCTCAAAGTGGTTGTATGATAACATATTCCCACCAATAATGCAAGAATATCAGTTGCTCCATACCCTCACAATTTGCTTTGGTCAGTCTTTTTAAAAATTTTAGCCATTCCAATAGGCATGTGCATGGTGGTTCTCGTCTGCATTTCCTGAATACATCCGAGTTTTTTAAATGTATATTGGCTATCTTTGAGGAAATTTGCTAAAATCTTTTGCATATTAATTGCATTGTTTTCTGAGGTTTGAGAGTTCTGTATGTATTTATACATCTGGAAACAAATCCTCTATCAGATAAACAGGGTTTGTTCTTTGCAAAAATATTTTCAGGTCTTGTATTTTCATTCCCTTAACAATTTTTCAGAGAATAGTTCTTTGTTTTGATGCCTAATTTACAGATTTTTAATGTTGTGGATCCTGCCATTGGTAAACACTTTAAACCAAGATGTATTTTTTCCATCTTCTAGAATTGTATAGCTTTTGATTTTAAAATGAGCTTTTTCCAGTTTTTGTTCAATTTCTACCTTCCAGGTCTCTAACTTTTAAATATATGAAAATAATTGTTCCAGTGTCTGTTAATTTTAAGTGGTGCTTGTACTAATTGTTTTTTCTAATTATGACCATTTTTTTTTTCTGTATGTCCAGTTATCTCCATCAGGGGCCAGACATTACGGGTATTTCTCTTCTTGGGTGAATACCTGTTCTCTTAAAAATGTTTTATTCTAGAACATGGTTACATTGCTTGGAAGCCATTGGATTCCTCCGGCTCTTGCTTTAAAGACTTTCAGACAAGACCAGAGCATGTGATTTTGGTCTGGTCGGATCATCGCCACGATGGAAGACCCTCCCACCTTCCTCCCTTCAGTGCCCCATGAATTACAACGGTATCTAGTCTTCATGGTGGCTGCAGCTATCCCTTCCAGCCTGGAGTGAGACCTGAGCACTCTTCTCTGATCTTCCCAGATGGTCCTTCTCAGTCTTAGTACTTCCCTCAAACATGTGTGGTCATTTACACTTTCCAGAACACTCTAAGACACTTTCAGCACCTGTCTGGAGTTCTCTGTCCCACAGATTTAAGCTGATCTGTGATTTCTCCTGAATCTCAGCTTCATCTCCTCCAGCACAGGGAATCCATGGTTCTTGGCTTGGGTTTCCAATCCCTGGACTCCAGCCAGAAAATTCTCTGAGGGCAGTTATCTCAGAAAATCATGGGGCCCCTTTGTTTACTGTCCCTTAGGCATGAATATTCTTTATTGCCCAAATATCCACGGTCTTGAAAAATCGTTTCTTTTCTTCTGGTTTTATATATTCATATTGCAGGCAGAATCGTCAACCCAGTCCCTGTTACTCTCTTGGCCAAAAGTGTAAGTCCTCCACATTTGTAATTTTTTTTGCTAAAAGGAAATTGCTATAATCAAAGAGTAATTATTAAATAACTCTCCACATTATAATCAGCTAAAACCACTATAAATGTTGCTCTCTGCAAATCACTATGCTTTTTATGCCAAATCACTTTATGGGTTACCTCACGTTGCATGTCATGAGCTCCAAAGTAGGTTGGTTCTGACATTCTGATAATTTGCCTTGGGAACAAATACACTAAATCAGAGGGAATACTTAGCAAGAGGCAGCATGTGCTGAAGCAAGGTGTTGGGGACAGGCCAAAGGAGGGAAAGAGCCAGAGGATGAGTGAGGAAAAGAACAAACATTTAAGTGAAAGGGGAGGAGACTATGCTGCTCTTAACACATAATGCAAACCACAAAACGACTGCATGACTAGTGCACATTCCTGATGCTCAGCTTGTATATTACTTGCCCATTTCAATTATTAAAAACATGGTAGGAAATAAAACAAGCACAATTAGGGGGAAATGTCTGGATTTTAGACAATCTCCAATGAAAAGCTTTAGAAAAAAAATCTACATTTTGATATTAGTTTCCTAACCCATATGCCAAGAAAAGTGGATGGGCACTTTTCATTTAACTGGTTTAAATATAATTTATACTCTGTCCTACCCCTTATCATTTTATCAATTCACTGCTTACCAGATGGCATTCAAGAACTAGCCCAATACTTAAGTTTATAAAACAAAAATAATATTCTCATAGAAGTTCTAGGCAACTTTGGAACCCAATAAATCATAAAGGTTTATGATTTTTTTTTCCAGGATTCCACCTCCTATAAAATTGAATAGTGTTCCCAGATTCAGAGTTCCCATGTGAATTTCATGCAACAATTCTCAATTATAAGGGTTTTAAAACATTATTCACTTGACCCCAACATTCTATTAACTTGAAGTATCATCATCAATAAATAATTATGAAGTGAGCAGGATTTAGCTAAGCAACCATGGAACTGGACAGTTCCATTTTATAATCGACAGTGGAAAGACCAGAACAGTGAAGATAATTGGAGATGATTAAAGGTAGGCTCTTCTCTTGGCCCCTATGTACTTGAATTAAATAGGAATTCTTGCTCCTAAAGTAGTTTAGGGATCAAAATTAAGAGCAGTATCTGCAATTCTGCAAAATCCCTATCAAGGTCCCTCAATTCTGCTTCTGGAGAAGTTCAATTTCCATTCCAAGAGATGTAATTCATCATCAAAATTATATCATTAAATAAAGACATGATAGCTCAATCAAGCACTGGTTGACTTTAACTTGGTGATAGACGAATTTAGAACTTTCAAGATATTAGGGACATCATAGGGCGGAAGAGTCTATGCAAAACTGGGACTGACTCTGAGGTGCGGGGATCTGGGTTGATGATTTGTAAGACCATATTGTGTTTGGAAATACTTTCATTTGTTGGTAGGGAGGGATTGCATTCAGCACAAACTCCATTTAGGGTAAAAGAAAGGGCTCTTTTGAGGTCAAATCTTGGGGTACAGACAGAAGCAGCTGTCCAAAAGGCTCGGAACATTTTGTTTTGAAGACAGAACGTTTCAAAGCATTGAAGTGACCCCTGGGTTTAACCACAAATATTCTGCTCTTAGAAGAAAATAACTTTAATCATGAGTACTACTGATAAAAACAAGACTGCAGCCATTATATAACCAAAAACAGCACCTCTGAGCAGCAGCTTGCTGGGGGCAATCTGAGCTAGATGAGGCATGTTGTGGCATGCACACAAAAAGCATTAATGGAACAGCCAAAAACAGAGGAAAAAAGACAAAAGTAAATGATCACCTATGTCAGGCCTTCACCATACCCTGTACAGCAGTAACTAAAAACCAAATATAATGCTAACCAATCTGATGGCATCCAATATTGGCCCCACTCCAACCCATTGTCCTCAGGGACCTGTCCATTTCGATAGATCTATAAACCACACCCTGATCTGGAAACCAGGACAGTATGGTCCGGGAAGACAACCTGCAAATGCCACAGAATATTGGTTTGCCCAAATTAACATCATCCAAGTGTGTTATGAACTACACACCTAAGGAATGGGACTCTGGAATTAGCCTTGTTTTGACTCTACCCCATTTTGCACTTTAACTGTTTAATACTTGAGTCTCTTCAGACACAAAGTGAAAAGATCAAACATTAAAAACCTGTAAGAATATTGATAATTCATCACTTTTCTGCTCCCTTTGCTCTAACCTAATGCATGGAAGGCCCAGACTGAGGCCTACATAGTGACCACAGAGGTGCTTGGGAATGAGTGCAGAGACAGGGTCTGCTGTGAACGTCCCACCCAGGTACCTCCAGCCTTTCACAGGCTCAGGGGCGCAGAGTCCACACTGACATTCTGGACCAGGTAACTGGATAGTTCTTTGTTGTGGAGGCAGGTCCCGTGCCCTGTAGGTTTACCAGCATCTCAGGGCTCTGCCCACTAGAGGCCAGGAGCACCCCCAGTCATCACAACAAAAATGTCTCCAGATAGAGGCCAAATGTCCCCTGGGGGCAGCTGAGAACCCCTGGTTTCTGTGTAGCTCAGTAAGACCACCTGAATTACAGAGGTCCCCATACCTGCTCTTGAGCTCCCCAAGGAGAACATGCTTTCCACCTAAAAGGACAGATGGGAGAATTCTCATGGGGTGATCCCAGCTTTCCTCATAAAAAGCATTTGTCATCTGTGTTGGGTGATGAGTCATCACATTCCCAGGCTTCCTTGATGCTTAAAATACCTTTCACTGGGACAATGTACCCACACGTCTTTCCTGTGACCACTGTAGCAGGGCATACAAGACGCTGCCAACAGCCACCCTCACTCTGACTCGAGGGGAGGGGAGAAATGGAGGGAGGAGAACATCAATCTCATGGATTCTAAAAGGGGTTCTGCAGCTACTCTAGGGGAAACTTATATACACATTCCCCAGCTGGACAGTGAGCACCTTGAAGAGAACCCATAGATCAACCTTTGTAATTCCAATATACACACATCTGAGGCCCACACGATGCTCAGTGAAGTTTACGCTTGTTGGAGTTGTAAACTGAGAAAAAGACCACTGCCCAGAAAATGCCCCCAAAACTATACCTTAAGCCCAGGACTTGCTAGGGTTGGGTCACAAATCAAAATCTCAATAAGGTCTTCCTGCTAGCCAGACATAAAATTATAGACATGTGTAGGTCTCATCATTTTAACTGTAGAGCAATGCACAGAGCATGGTGCCATTTCTTCCCATTTAGAAACTAAAGAGGATACATGCATGTAGAATAAATTTATAACATTACAAATAAACACAACTCTATGAAGGGATAATCTTACCTTCTTTCTCAATGAGGAGAATGACAGCAGCTGCAGATAGGCTCGCTTCATTTAAGGTACAGAGGAATAAAAAGATGTTAAGAGTATGAGTTCTACCAGTTGGAGTTTACAAAATGAAACTTGTTTAAAATATACTAGGCACTTTCAGTTCATTAAATTTTCCAAGCAACCCTAAGAGGGAGGTTGGTTTTTTTTTTTTTTTTACAACTTATGAGCTGAGCAAATTGTTGCTGATGAGCATGGAGTCGATCAGCAACAAGCTCAAAGATCTGAATCTTGACATAATACCTCCAAATTCTTCACTCCTTCCTTCCTATTGTATTCTAAGTAGAAAGGTACATTTCCTTGTTGCTGCCATGGGATAAGATAGTGATGTGCAGATAGAGATGAAAGTTTACTATTGGACCAGGATTCCAGAACATGAGATCAGTTCACCAGCCACCTGCAGCAGACAAGTCCCTTGAGAAGACTGTGAGGTTGTGCATTCATGAGGCACCCAGAGACCTGTCCTTCATCTATTCATAGTGTTAAATGTGCTGAATTCCACGGAATCTAAAACTGAATAAAAAGGTGTCATTGCCTGATTGTCCCCAATTTCCAAAAAACTTGTATTCATTAATATACTCTGACAACACTCTAGGGCAGGCTTTTTTAAAGAAATTCAACTGAAGATTTACCCTCTCAACCAAAACAGGAAAAAAAAACATTCTCTCAATTTTGTATTAGTATACTTGATATAGATACATACAGCAAGTCTAAGGCAATGTAATATAGCTGGAAAATCCAGCTTTTCTTTAGAGACAGTTTTGTAATTCCATAATCTTGAATAAAAAACAAGTGCTTTGCATTGGAAGTTAGGGTCCTGAAGGTCTCTTAAGATACTGAGTCAATGACAACCAGTTTATAAATATTGTTAGAGTGAGGAAAACTGTTAAAGATGTCTAATGAGATCTTGAAAAAAGTTTAATCATTTCAGGTGAAAAATATCTTAATACCTAACCATCTACTTAAGAAGATTCAAATTTGACACATAAGCACATTTTAAACAACCAAATTATATAGAAAAATTATCTCCCACTGTATTTAGACTGTCCTCTCATTTGAAATAACAATTTTATGTGCAAAACTTAAAGCTTTCACAGAGTCATGAATCATTTTCATGCTACTCAATAAAGATCATTGAAATAGGAGCTTTGGCTCTTCAACTTGGAAATGGGATGTCTGGCTACTCTACACCTGTACTAAGGCCCAGAAGGGTTGAATAGTCATCCAGAGCCGTGTAAATATTGGGAGAAAAAGGCTAGAATGTGACCCATTTCCTTGCCTGCAAAGCCCATGTTTACATATATTTACAACTTCCGTATCTAGCTTCATACAGAGAAAAATATAGACATATTCTCATGGATTTCCATTTCTATAAGTCAATGGAGAATTTTCCAGAAGGTTTGTAATTTCTAGAAGTGAGAAACACTCCCCCCAGTGGGAAGGAATTAAGAAGCAGACCAATGGAAGTCATTACTCTCAATATGAAAACAGACACACCCCATATATTAGAGATCTCCCTGGTCCATAATTTCCTAGTCTGTTTTAGGTCCTAATAGGATAAGTCCTGTGCCTTCTGATAGGAATGTTGATTACCATGAAGATCACCAAGATTTGGCCACTTAAGTTTTTAAACAGACATGAACATGCTTACAATGTAAGGTTCACATAAAATCCTTCCATCACAGATTCACATGTAGTTTATTATGCCCTGCTGTTAGTATGAAGCCCCTCTTTAGTATTAGCTGAACCATTATCACTCATGTTTTTAGGATCAGTTTTGTCCACTGGGTCTCACAACTGAGATTTTTATATCTTCAGTATTAACGTCCTCACAGTTGGACAAGTTCTTGTGTTTGTTCTTACCCATATTAAAAAAACCTATGCATTTGGGTCAAATCAAAGCCAAATATTTAATTGCCCTGGCTTTACATTTAGAATTTCTCTATTCCTATACCATCAACATGTGGACTCTTCCAAATCCTGCATCTACCATCAGAAAAGACTAATATTTCAGCTTTCTCTTGTTTAGTCATCGCAAGTCATACAAATGAAGCCTGATGTTTTGCTGGACTCTTCATTTCAACTCACAGCCTCCTCACAGTATTTACCTTTATTTTGAACTTTATTTTGATCAAGATATTTCAGAGTTAAAGTCAAAAAGGTGACATCTGACCAATGTTTGTACATAGAGTATAAGTGAATACGTTTAATTTGGAATAAAAGGGGAATGTGTAAAAGTTTTATGCATGATGTAAAATATGTAAATCATAAACCCCAATTGTCTAGTGTACACTCAAAGAGAATGGATGGAATTATCAACTGTAGTCAGTATTAGTATACGCAAACTCAGTTTGCTAGTTCTTTTGCTATTCTCCCAGTCTAGGCAAACATTTAAGAGTCATTTGGAAAATGTATGCTTAAGAATGATACTATGGCATTTTTAAGGCAAAAATGTTAATATTAGAATGTCTGGCTCTGATGCTGAATCAAAAACAAGCATGGCAACTGACAAATGTGCTAAGGTCTTTAATGACCAGGGAAATAGCAAAGAATATATAGACAGCCCTGTGAACAGAGTTAGGCTTTCTCAGATGGGGAAGAAGAGGTGGTCCACAATTGAGGGACATCAAGATGGTCCACCCAACACTCAGCATCTTTTGTCCCTGACCAGGAGCCTTCTCCAAAGCCTATACTGTTCCTTATGAAGCACTTGAGATATGACCAACATATAAAAAGGTGTACATATTTAACTCCTACATCCTGGTGAGTTTGGGGAGAAGTGTACACCTGTGGAAGATCACCACAATCAACACTGCGAACATGGATTATCATTTCCAAATGTTGCCTCCCAACCTCCTTATTATTGTGACAAGAACACTTTACACAAGATCTACCCTTTTAGTGTATTTTTCAGTATATAATACAGTATTGATCATCACCATGCTTGTACAGCTCTAGGACTTAGTCTTCTAGAACTTAATTTTGTACCCTATAAACAACCCTTCATTTCCTTCTCCAAGTACCCAGCAACAATTCCACATTCTTTTTATTATGTTAATCACCACAGTTTTTGATGTAGTGTTCCATGATTCATTGTTTGCATATAACACCCAGTGCTCCATTCAGTACATTCCCTCTTTAATACCCATCACCAGGTTAACCCATCCCCCCAACCCCCTCCCCTCTAAAACCCTCAGTTTGTTTCTCAGAGTCCATAGTCTCTCATGGTTCGTCTTCTGCTCTGACTTCCCCCCCCTTCATTTTTCCCTATTTTTTTTTTTTTTTAACATATAATGTATTATTTGTTTCAGAGGTACAGGTCTGCGATTCAACAGTCTTACACAATTCACAGCACTCACCATAGCACATACCCTCCCCAATGTCTATCACCTAGCCACCTCATCCCTCCCACCTCCCACCACTCCAGCAACACTCAGTTTGTTTCCTAAGAATTCATATCAATGAGATCATATGATACATGTCTGACTTATTTCACTCAGAATACTGTCCGGTTCCATCCACATCATTGCAAATGGCAAGATTTCATTCCTTTTGATGGCTGCATAATATTCCATTGTATATATATACAATACAGAAGAAGTGGTATATCCATTCATCTGTATCCATTATCTTCTTTATCCATTCTTTATCCATTTATCTGTCAATGGACATCTTAGCTCTTTCCATAGTTTGGTTATTGGGGACACGGCTGCTATAAACATCAGGGTGCACGTACCCCTTCAGATCCCTACATTTGTATCTTTGGGGTAAATACCCAGGAGTGCAATTGCTGGGTTATAGGGTAGCTCTATTTTCAACTTTTTGAGGAACCTCCATACTGTTTTCCTGAGTGGCTGCACCAGCTTGCATTCCCACCAACAGTGTAGGAGGGTTCCCCTTTCTCTGCATCCCCGCCAACATCTGTCGTTTCCTGACTTGTTACTTTTAGCCATTCTGACTGCTGTAAGGTGGTATCTCATTGAGGTTTTGATTTGGATTTCCCTGATGCCAAACAATATTGAACACTTTTTCATGTGTCTGTTGGCCATTTGGAGGTCTTTGGAAAAATGTCTCTTCATGTCTTCTGCCCATTTTTTTGATTAGATAGTTTGTTCTTTGGGTGTGGAGTTTAAGAAGTTCTTTATAGATTTTGGATACTAGCCCTTTATCTGATATGTCATTTGCAAATATCTTCTCCCATTCTGTCGGTTGTCTTTTGGTTTTGTGGACTGTTTCTTTTGCTGTGCAGAAGCTTTTATCTTGATGAAGTCCCAATAGTTCATTTTTGCCCTTGCTTCCCTTGCCTTCAGCAATATTTCTAGGAAGTTGCTGTGGCTGAAGTCAAAGAGGTTGCTGCCTGTCTTCTCCTTTGGGATTTTGATGGACTCCTGTCTCACATTGAGGTCTTTCAACCATTTGGAGTCTATTTTTGTGTGTGGTGTAAGGAAATGGTCCAATTTTCCCAACACCATTTGTTGAAGAGGCTGTCTTTTTTCCATTGGACATTCTTTCCTGCGTTGTCAAAGATTAGTTGACCATAGAGTTGAGGGTCTATTTCTGGGCTCTCTACTCTGTTCTATTGATCTATGTGTCTGTTTTTGTGCCAGTACCATACTGTCTTGATGATGACAGCTTTGTAATAGAGCTGGAAGTCCAGAATTGTGATGCTACCAGCTTTGCTTTTCTTTTTCAATTTTCCTCTGGCTATTTGGGGTCTTTTTTGGTTCCATACAAACTAGGATTATTTGTTCCATTTCTTTGAAAAAAGTTGATGGTATTTTGATAGGGATTGCCTTAAATGTGTAGATTGCTCTAGGTAGCATTAACATCTTCACAATTTGTTCTTCCAATCCATGATCATGGAATGTTTTTCCATTTCTTTGTGTCTTCCTCAATTTCTTTCATGAGTATTTTATAGTTATCTGAGTACAGATTCGTTGCCTCTTTGGTTAAATATATTCCTAGGTATCTCATGGTTTTGGGTGCAGTTGTAAATGGGATCAACTCCTTAATTTCTTTGTCTTATTGTTGGTGTATAGGAATGCCACTTATTTCTGTGCTTTGATTTTATATCCTGCCACTTTACTGAATTCCTGTATGAGTTCTAGCAGCTTTGGAGTGGAGTCTTTTGGGTTTTCCACATAAAGTATCATATCATCCACAAAGAGTGAGAGTTTGACTACTACTTTGCTGATTCAGATGCCTTTTTTGTTGTCTGATTGCTGTGGCTAGGACTTCTAATACTATGTTGAATAGCAGTGGTGATAGTGGACACCCCTGCCGTGTTCCTGACCTTAGGGGGAAAGCTCTCAGTTTTTCCCCATTGAGAATGATATTCACTGTGGGTTTTTCATAGATGGCTTTTATGATATTGAGGTATGTGCCCTCTATGCCTATACTCTGAAGAGTTTTGATCAAGAAAGGATGCTGTACTTTGTCAAATGTCTTATTTCACCTAGTATAATGTCCTCCAGGTTCATCCATTCTGTCCCAAATGGCAGAATTCCCTTTTGTATGGCTGAAGTTCCAATGTGTGTATACACCACATTTCTATCCGTTCATCCATCAATGGACACTTAGGTTGCTTCCGTGTCGTGGCTACTGTGAATAATGTTGCAATGAACATGGGGGTATAGATCTCTAAGATCCAAATTTCATTTCCTTTAGATACTCAGAAGTAGAATTACTGGATATGGTATTTCCACTTTTAATCTTCTGAGGAACCTCCATACCATTTTCCACAGCGGCTGCACCAGTTTGCATTCCCACCAACAGTGTACAAGTGCTCCCCTTTCTCCACATCTTCACTGACTTGTTTTCATAACAGCCATTCTAACAAGTTTAAGGTGATATCTTGTTGTGGTTTTGATTTGCATTTCCCTCCTTAGTGATGTTCAATATCCTTTCATGTACCTGTTCGTCACTGTAGGTCTTCTTTGGGAAAAAAAAAAATGTTTAAGACCTTAAATTCTTTACCCACTTAAAAATCATTTTCTATTGTGTTGTGGGGGTTCCCTATGCATTTCAGATTTTAATGTGGTTTTATCAGGTAGTTTGCAAATATTTTCTCCCACTACTGCTCTTCGGTGAAGCAGATGGAGGCGGCACTTGGGAGCATCATCACTTGAAGGGGTGCTTTCACTCATGTACCAAAATCTTAACCTTGTCTACACTGCCAGAGGTTCTCAGCATGGTCCTTTCATTTTTGAAACATGGGGCAGTGAACAAAACACAAAGGGAAATTTTTTTCTCACATCTTCCTCCTCAAAAGTGCGCCTACAATAATGAGACAAATGGCAAGACCATAAAACCGGTGTCTGTAAAACCACAATGGGTTGTAACAGACATTGGCCAGAAGGTTCTCTATGAATCACTTCAAATGAGCCTCAGAGTCAAGAGCTATGTTTTAGGTACCATCAGCTCTTATTTAGAATATGATCCCCTTGTTTCATCCTTACTGTCTGGTGGGAAAAAAGTGTTTTGGTTTTTTTTTGGTAAATGTTCTTTTAAACTGTTGGATTGTGTTCTCATTTTAAGTATCATTTTATTATGTATATTGCTGAGTTATGGGAATAGTTCTCAGAAGCTGATTTTAGAAGTGCAGCTCTGATTTATATTATGGGCAAAATAGAACAGCAGGTAAAGTACCTTCTCTACTCCTGTTAGCCTTGTTCCAGGTAAACTTTACTATCTTATTACCTGTGAGCTCTTCTGAATTATGAGAAAACATATTTTTACTGTTTTATATAGACAAGTAGCTGCTGGGAAACAGTAAAAAAAAAAATGTGTTTTTACACACAGATATATACTCACGCATATGAAACTTTAATTGTACACATGTATAGTTTTAATGAGGATTGGAAAATGTGTGGAGTATTTAAAATGCATAGAGTCAATATTTCCACAAAAAAAATCCCTGAAGAAATTTGCATAATGGCTTTTATCATACATTTTCTTCAGTAAGATTTTGAGCATCTATATGTGAAGGCAAAGAAATCTCAAGTTTTAGGAACAATTGAATTAAATGGCTTAAAAATTATTTTGCTTTTAGATTAGTAACTCATACATATTTGGAATTATATAATTTTTTCAAGTGTTTTATAAATCTACTGAGATAATTGTTTTTCTAACTTAATATTTTTTTAAGATTTATTTATTTGACAGAGAGAGAGACAGCGAGAGGGAACACAAGCAGGGGGAGTGGGAGAGGGAGAAGGCGGCTTCCTGCTGAGCAGGGAGCCCGATGCGGGGCTCGATCCCAGGACTCTGAGATCATGACCTGAGCCAAAGGCAGACGCTTAACGACTGAGCCACCCAGGCGCCCCTCTATTTAACTTACTTCTAAGATTCAGAAGTATCAAGGCATGCTCCTTTCTATTTCATAGGTATCATTTTAAAATATACAAGATTGAGTTTCTAACCACTGAACTAAGAATTTTACATTCATGTTAATAGGGAGATGTCTGTGGTTGTCTTCAAATCTATCAATTATATAGTCTAACACCAACAACATATATATGAAACTACACATTACATACATATACATCACATGCATGCATATATCCTATGTAAATCTATCCCAGATGGACACACATATAATCACCTACGTAGTCATGATGTTTTTATGCTCTAGGAAAAACAAATGTCCTGCTCAAAAAACTAGTCCATAAATATCAAAATTTTCTGTAAACCCAATTGGACATTATGCTCAGGACAGGGTTTTTTTTTTTTTGTTCCAATATTCTTTTTCATACTCCTCAGTTGGAGTATGTTTTTAAATCTAATTTCTGTAAACATCAGGAACTTCTTTTCAAAATATTAAAGCCTCACTTCATCTCTGTTATAGATGTGTATATGCTCTGCATATACATGTGTCACCTATTTATTATTATAAATTTGAATACAGTCCAGTTATCCCAACACCATTGGTGGAAGAGTCCTTCCTTTCTTTTGGTTCCATGTCTGGAGCTTCCTCTTTTCCATTCTTCCCTCATTTTTAATTCCTGTGCCAACAATACACTACTTAACGACTGTGTTTTAATAGATCAGACCATTCTTAGGGTTCTTTTTCAGCATTTTCTGGATGAATATTGTTCCTATTTTCTTCCACCTAATATTCAGGGTTGGTCATTAAGTTGCACTGCTGAAATCATCATTGGATTTGTACGTCTTAGGTTTTGGAGAGGGTTAATATGAATAACGTTAAATATTCTCCGCTGGGAAAACCATGTCCATTCACCAAGGTCTTGTTTGGTCTCTTCCCACCCGCCCTCAGATTTTAAGTTCCATGAAGCTATGGCAACACCTCACCTTGCTGAGCACAGTTTCCTTATTTCCTAAGCACAGAATGGGTGTGAATATCTACGAGTTGAATGAAGAGAAGTGTGATAGACAAAGGTAACCAAAAGTTCACGTAACAGACAAGCAAACATGCTGCTTAAGGCTTTGCCAGGGTCACAGACTGGAGCCCGGCAGAATTCAAACAATCCACTGTCTCCTAAATATCAGAGTTCAGACCACATAGTGTCTTACAGGTCTGTGCTCCCTTCCCCTGTAAATGCACACTGAGTAGTGGCTTGTGAACAAAATACTCAAAGGCAAGACAACCTCACAAACTGACTTTTCCAACACTGAAGTTTCCCATCACATGGACAGTCTTCAACTGAGTTGATAAAAACTGCCTCGCTAACGGTTAATAAGCAGCAAGCAATTAAGCCTTAGCCCAACATGAATGCAATATTTGTCTTGAACAGGTATAGAAGCTCTAGGATACCTACAAAGGAAGAGCCCTCGAAAGGCTGGTGAGGTCCTGGAAGAGGAGGGAGTTCTGACAGATGTGCTTCTGAGTAGCGCTCAATCCTGGTGGTTAATTTACACGGCACGCAGTTGATGGTGATGATGCAGGGGTGATGCAGGGGTGCATGCCCCAAGCGGCAATGCCATCAGCAGGGCAAGACGGTAGCTTCCTCCAACATCACACAGAGGACTGAACCACAGCAAGGCGCTGAGAATTATAGATCTGTGTTCACTCCTTAACATATGCAGTTACCTTAAAACCCAACACACGGACACACTAGGTACTGACGCCTGAGTTTTGTACATAAGAAATGAAATAAAATGGGCCATTGAGCTATTCATCATCATATGAAAAATAGTGAAGAGTTTAAAAAAAAAAAAAAGACAATAGCAAGGTTTTTTTTTTTTTACCTTGTCTTTCACAGAAGATAAAACTGAGTCAATTGACAGTGATTGGAAGCTTAAACATATGACCCCATATGTATATTTAAGATAACATATGAGGGGTTCCCAGGTGGCTCAGTTGGTTAAGTGTCTGCCTTGGGCTCAGGTCATGATCTCAGGGTCTTGGGGTTGAGTCCCACTTCGGGCTCCCAGCTCAGTAGGGAGTCTGCTTCTCCCTCACCTTCTGCCTCTCCCTCTGCTTGTGCTGTCTCTCCCTCTCAAATGAATAAAATCTTTAAAAAATATATATATATATGTGTATATATATATATGAAATGAAAACGGTCTCTCCAAAGGATCCTTATTTCCTCTTTTGTATTCCCAGTGATAAATACTCAAATCATTTATTTCTGGCTTTAACTCCTGTCCCTAAATACAAGTTGTATGTTGTTTAACATCCAACATTGTAAACAGCATCCTTATGTTTTCAGGATTCAGCCAACTTCTCTTTCCCCCAGTTCCTCCCCCAAAATAGAGGAATATTACTCTTTTGGGTATTTTCAACTTTGTATATTAATCCTGTATTTAATTTCTTGTTTCATTATTTATTGGTACTCTATTTTGCAGGATGAGGACTTGAATGCCCTATTACTAGGAGAACTTATGAAAACTGCATCCCTGCTAATTATCACTTCTCTGCTATGTGATATTATCACATCTCCACACATAGAAGCCCCCTAGATAACCCTACAAGGAAATAACTGTTGGTAATGAAAAGAACATTTTTAATTAGGGTGAGTTTTCACATTTTGCCATATCCGAATCAAACAAAAATTTGATAATTTTTGTAACTTAATTGCAAAACAAGCATCTTCAGCTACCACACTCCACCAGAACAATAAATGGGATTTAAATTGAGAGCTGTTCCCAAAGATTCCTATTTTCTGTCTCCGTTTCCCTGTTGCTGAACGGTTCCGCTTAACGGTTCTTTGTATATTAAAAACTAGGCTATCGAAATATAATGCCAATTTAAGGTACAACAATTATTTATATTAGCGTTACTGGGAGAAAAAAATATGATGTGGTAAATTAATCTTTGTGCAGCAAAGTACTTCTTAAAATAGGTTTTCAGCATGCATGGTAATGAACTATTGCTATCTCGGCTGAACAGACATCTTGAAATAACTATGTCCAAAGTTGTTTAAAATCCGTTCCTGAAAATTTCAGTTTCAGCAATGCAAGGAAGATGGATTTTTCACTTAGAACACCCAACACCACAAGCCCTTCCCCACCCCTGCCCCCCGAATCCCTTGCTCAATGTGGGGATGCATGAATCAGCTGTGACTTTTACATGCCTCCCTCTGACCTTCCCATGATAATCATAATAATGCCTGGCTGCTGAGGATCAATCAGCCTTCATAAAGGCAGCAGCCTTCAGATTAATCTCCTATTATTAGTTTCACAAGTTAAAAAGACAAGCCAGACAGACAGGATTGCTTTCACTGCTGTGTGCTCCCCTAAAATTATTTCCTGTGGACCATAAACAAACAAATTTCCAATTTGATGAGGCTATAAATGTGCAGGCTTCATAAAAATTAATTTAAATGGATGTGACAGAGTTTGGGATTGTAGAGATTAGGGGGACGCCTGTCATAATTGCCTGCTCAGCCCCCCTGTCACTCAGGAACCCCACAGCTGCATTTGCAGGGCTCACCACTGTCTGATTCTCTGATCAGATTCCCATCTCCCACATATCCTCTCATAAGGCTTCCATTCTCTGCCGTTTAGCCTTAATTACCACTTCCGGTCTCCCTTGACAACCAAATTAGAAGGTACATGCTACAACTCCATAATGATCATCATCGTCATCATTAATACTTTAAAAATCACAAACTACTCGACTGTAAACCCAGGCTAACCTTGTCAAGGTTGGATGTCTTCTGGTAACTAGATTTTCTAGGATAGCTTCAGCACTGGAAGATAAGAAATGCAATTATATAATCTTTTTTTTCTTTCCCCCTTACTTTTATGTACAATTACCTGAGCAGTTTTTAGATGAAGATGGAAGTGGAAAATTTACAGAGATTCACCTGGAGCAGAATGTTTTAACTCCTGGTTGAGTATAGGTAACTTCTGTTGGGCTTGGCTAGGGGGAGGGAGTCAAACCCATGGCCATTTGTGTGGTGTGATGAACAGTTTTGATTTCATCATGGAGCCTTCTGAATCTACGTATGGACTTGGCTTGCTGTGGGACTTTGTGAAGGTCAGAGGATCCATCGAGCTCTGCTGTATCTGTAAATATGAATAGTTCAACCCCGGTACCTTTATGTATCCACCAGACTCTAGTTTTGGGGCTGCATCCTAAGCAGAACAGGTAACTTCTGGGGCGCCTGGGTGGCTCAGTTAAGCATCTGCCTTCGGTTCAGGTCATGATCTCAGGGATTGAGCCCCACATGGGCTTCCTGCTCAGCGGGGAGCCTGCTTCTCCCTCTCCCTCTCTCTCTGCTCATTCTGTCAAAATCTTAAAAACAAAAAACCAATAACTTCTCCTTTGCATGTGTTTCCCACCACAGTTGTAAATTTTCTATTACAGTTTCTATTTTGGTTTTGAGACATATAACTAGAAACTTCATATCTTCCCTCATGAACCCCTTGCATAAACATCCATTTTTTGGTTTTTATTCTTTGTTGGCATTGGGGCATCCTTTAACCACCTGTGAATCCTACTACCCATGGCAACTTCTGACCAGCACCATTTTCCATTAATTCCTACATTTGATGGTTGTTAGTGCTGGAGGTGGGGGTGCTGGTGGTGGGGAGCGGGTGGGGGTGCTCATTGGCAGAGATGGTTATCAGTGCTGGTAGTGGGTGGTGGTTGGTAGTGGTCAGTGGTTGATGGGGAAGGTGGCAGGGCCATTGCTGGCCATGTTACTGAGCCACATTTCAGACCTTTGAGTCACAGGATCATCTTGACTAAAACCATGTTTCCTTTCCATTGTTTTTTGGGGCTTTCTCTCCATTTTTCTCCTTAATTTCCTCTTCCTCATTCATCCTGCCTGTGGATTCTTAGGTAGGTAGAAACAGAATCTGGACTTTTAGAAGAATAACTCAGATCTTACTGACATCTTGCATAATTTATAAGCAAACCTTCCAGCCTCCATGAGTGGAGATGTCTGAGGAAATATGTCTAAAGTATTTTTTAGCTTCTCACGGGGCTTCACAAATCAAAGATCTCAATACCTAAATATAACTACAGAGTTGGTTTTCTCCACCAGATGTAAAGTAAGGCAGTTTATTTTTATAATGCTTGGGGATATATGTAATATCACATATTCACATATTTGCAGTCATGCCCATGCTTGGCTGAAGTTTTCATTTTTAGTGCAGATATTGATCATCAGAAAGGTAGAGCTAGAACAGAAGCTTCTGAGACTGAAGGGTATTTTCCAGAGTCACTTTGTCAGAAAGCTAACAGGTAGGTAAACATAATTCAATGGGAATGTATTTATTCCTCCAGAAGAGATTCACTAGGAGTTGAAGGGAATTCAGTTCAGTACTAAGATAATACAAACCGAACAGTACTGTCAAGTATTATTAGGGTGGGCTGCAGTAATGATCGTGTGAGCAAAAATCATTCCAATAGTTCACCTGACACAGCAGTCGATTTGGAATAAAAGATAGCAATGGGATTGTTGGTTGTGGCTGAGGAAGTCAAGGACACGCTGAGCAGATGTGTAAGGCAGTGTTTTTGCAGATAAGGGGAGCCTGCAAAACGGCCAGAACTCCAAACCTCCGAGCCTGTAATTACTGCAATGCCCGTATTGATCGGGATAACAACCACGCAGATGAAGGCCGGGGAGCTGATCGGGTGCGTGGGGCAGGCTTGTTTTTTTAAGCAGTTTATTGAACTATCTACATGGTCTCAGGCGATTCTAGCTCTAATCCTTGGAAATTGGAGGAATCTTGGGGGAGTAAAAATGCAATGAGACCTTGACGGAAGAGAAGCTTCCCTTGGATCGAGATGATTTATGGTGAGAAAACACACAGTTCGGGTCAAAAAGCATCAAGAGAGATTAAAAGTTAAAGCAGCACTCACGAGTGACTGATTGGTACACGATCTGAAAGTGATGGGGCATTTAAAAATAGCCCCATAATGACTTGAGCATCAGAAACACGACTCTGGGATCATTGAAGGGAATGCATTGGACGAATACTAAGAATTTCCACCAGATACTGGCCTGACCATTAGACAGGTCCCTTTTTAGTAACATTTATACATCAACGTAAGTCTCCCTAACAGCTTATGAACTATATTCTACTGCCCACCTACTTTAGCGATGAAGTTAATGGCTGTTCAGGGAAAATAAGAGATTTCCCCGTACACATAGTTAATAGCCAAGATGGGTTTTTAAAGGACACACTGCCGCCCTATTGAAAAAGCTCAGCTGGTAGGAAAAGCGATGAGGCTTTTTACATTTTAGATTTTCAGATACCATGGTTACTGGATAGTTTAAGCAGCCAAGGGTCAAAGATTCTCTCATGTACCTTCAGGATAGACAGCTTCCTCATGCTCAGGTCCATGTGCATGAGGAGGAGGAGGACAGAATTCAGTGAAGGTAACCCTCCCCTGGATGAAAGCATGAGCTTCACCATGCTCTAGCCGGAGGCCTTTGGGAGCCTTTCACCTTGCTGTACTGGTTTCCTCCTCTACAAAATAGATAATCATGATTACCTTACAGCATTCCAGTGAGGAGTCAATAAGTGAGAGCTTGTAGACTGTTCGGGAGACTCCTTGCACCACGTGGAGTGGAACATGGGAACTCCTTGAGAACCAAGTAAGAACAGCTGCATCGACACTGATTCTTGGACATCGGAAATGATTCAGTACCAGAAATACTTAATTTGCACTCATTTCTTTGAAACAAGATGTGGGATCTCTTTTCAGCTGGCCGAAGAGAGGACGGGGGACCTGTCCAAATGTGGCGGTTTATTTCTTGCATCAAAATTGGAAACTTACCTTGCATTTGAACCTTGTTTACTCACAAACGTGGGTGATCATAGTTACTGCACAGATGGATGCTCAAATAAAACAGCTCCTCACTTAACAATACTGTGAAGCACCACATACCAAGCACACCTCCAGGAGTTGATGTGGCTGCTTTTCCCCCACCCCCAGGGGAAAAACATCCATGCAGGGGCACCTGGGTGGCTCAGTCGGTTGAGCATCTTGCCTTCGGCTCCAGTCACAGTCTCGGGGCTCTGAGTTCGAGCCCCGTGTGGGGCTCTCTGCTCGGTGGCAGGTCTGCTTCTCCCTCTCCCTCTGTGCTCTCTTCTCTAATAAAATCTTAAAAAAAATCCATGCAGTTTTGCAATTATTCAAAGGAATTAAATTCTTGAAATTTCAAACTATGATCTGAAATGAGTTTGCTAAAACCCCAGTGTAAACTTATAGGTATTACAAATAACCTCCTAGGGTTTGTGGTGAAGCCCATGAAAATACTAGCTTGCGGAGGCAAATTCTCTATAATCACAACTCCTGAATAACCATCTGGAGTTAGAGACTTCTCTGATCGCAGATACTTTGATCCTGGGTAATAGAAAGCAGAGGCCAGGACCCTCTGACAGAGCTAGGAGAACTCTAACAATCACATGGTGTTTCCTAGCCATCTTGGGGCAAGAGCACAGAGCCTCAAACCACCGCCTAGAAATTCGCATTCAGTATGTCTGGGCTGGGAGCACAAGTCTCTCTTAAGGAAATCTGAAAAGGAAGATACCATGAAGCTAATGAATTTTAAACTACAGGGAACTCTTTTTTAAGCAATGGTCACCTCCAAGGCCTTGGCAGAGGCCTGGTCAAAGTACACACATCAGGTATTATTGTGGTATTTGCTGAAGTAAAAGGTTTTAGTTCTGGTGACTGCCGTATGGCAGACAGCTGTGTAAGACTCCCCTGCACCTTATGTGGGGGCTTTGGGGACCCAGCTGGGGGACCTAAGTAATGAGTTGAGCTCGGGCCAGGGGGTGGGGGGGGGGTCTTAGCTCTGACTGAAAAGTCCTCACATCTGCAGTCTGGTTAGGGGCTAGGCTAGGTGATGTAGGAAGTTTCCAGATCGCTCACTGCCTGTTTCTCCCTGGGATTCTATGGGGCAGGACCCGCGGAGGCTCTGCAACAGGTGTCGATCCTGTGGCCCAGGCCAGGAAGTGTGTGCTTGCAGAGAAACAAGGTTCGCAATGAGGAAAAGCAGGAGACAGCCCATGGAAATCATGCTCAAGTCCGATAGCTCATAAAATGGATACTTGACAGATTGTTTTTTTCCAAAGTAGTAGTCCAGAAATAGTTGCAGCACATTACCAACATTTAAATGACCTGACAGTTCTTTCAATATTAAGAAAAACTTCAACAGTTTTAAGAGCGAGCTTACTCCCAGTGTAGAAAACACTGCAAATGTAGAGCTAGTATGTGAACAGGGGTCCACAGTGGAGGAAGTAGACTCAAGGTATCCGTGAACACGATGACTTCACAGCTTCACGGTGTTAGGGTGTCCAAGGTGACTTCCCATGCCTAATCCCAAATATACTCACTCTCCTAAATAATTTTAAATTTTTACTTTTTCTTAAAGAACCCCCTCCCAGTTACAATGTTCTCTCTCCATAAGAATCAGACCCACCCTTTAGAAAATCCGGATGATTTTAAAACACAAGACATATATAGTTACTTGGAAACCATGGCTATAGAACTAGGGTTGGCAAACGATGGCCTACAAAGGAAATCTGACCTCCCACCTGCATTAGTAAACAAAGGGTTACTGGAATACAGCTCTGCCATTTGTTTACGTGCCTACGGCTGCATCCTTCCCACAAAGACAGAGTTGAGCTCTTGGGGCAGAGACTGACCCCTGCAAAGCCTAGACCATTTCCCATTTGGCCAGTTTGCTGAGAAAGTTTTCTCACCTCTGGGATAATATAGGATGCAGTCAACATCTACGTACCGGCCCTCACTTCTGGGAAGGTTGCATTTTGAGAGTCCACCAAGGTTTTTAAAATAAAACACTGTACTTCAAATAACCATGCCTCATTATACACTTTAGATTTCTTTAAAGAGAAAAATACAGGAGCATGTACTTAAAGTTGATTTTCATAGTAAAAGAATGTTTTCCCTTAATATACATTAGGATCCTTAGATTGCTGCCAGCCGTAGACCAATTAATCTCATGCTGCCTTATATTGGAAGGTCTTTGACTTCCAATCGATATGGATTTTTTTCATCCAATAAAATAATTTTATGGATTAAAATTCACTTTGTATTTTTTAAATCCAGCATGAAGTCAAACAGATATTTTACAATAGTAAGTCTATTTCTTAGGTCTATCTCATGATATACCTCAGGGTTCTACAATATTACTACACATTGTTAACTTCAATCTTAAAATATTTAAGTGTTTCTAACTCTTAAAATTCCCAACCAAGGCTCCCTGATGGTTTGTTTAGGAGAAAACTAGAATTTTCAGTGAACAAAACACGTGTAAACATCTAACAAACGTGGCCCAGTGTCCACACACACTCCTACATACAGTTGTCCTAAGGTTTTTCTTTATTGCTCTTGGAAATAGAGAAAAAGATCCCTCCAAAGTGTGTCCCTAATTACTCTATGGCTGGGCTTTCTTTGCATTCCAAGTGTTTTGTTAATAAAGGTTTGCTCCTTTCCAACACAGGCAGCTTTTGCACTTAATTGATACTGAAGCCATAATTCAAATGGAAAAAATAGCCCTGCCATAAAGAGTAAAAAAGCAGCATACAGGAGAAAAAAATATATATTTTTATCACTTTGAGGTTTGGTGAAATGGAAAGCAGTGTTTTTACAGAGCCATTCTTGACTAGTCACAGGACAGAGGACTTTTTTTTTTTTTTGGCCAACAGGCCTGCCCCCATGTACCATCCAGTTTTCACTCCCAGGAGGATGTGAAGATGGTGGTTTGCTGAAGCTCCAGTCACAATCATCTTAGTGCGACATGAATCCTTTTACATAACATCTCATACACCCTGGGCATTCACTGAAGGATGGTATGGCCTCAAAAGAAATGGTCTCACTCAAGGAAAGCCATTTACGCTTTTGTGAATCTACCAGGAGAGATCTCCTGTTCTCACCTGCAGTCAGAGTCCTTCTAGAAGCTCTTCATAGGTAATTCATGCTCCCACACTGCAGGTCATTTCAGGATCCTTTCTCTGAGAGTGAACCCAGACTGGGTCATACAGTAGGACAATATGGAAACTCAGGATCAAGGATGTGCCTTTTCTCCACTGAAAGTATTTGTGGAGACTTTTGATACAGTCCTGATCCACAGTGTGCCAGTATACAAATGAGATTATATAGGATTGTGTTCAATCTCAAGTGAGCAGCTAGGAGAGAATTTACTAAGAAACAAGATGTTTGGTATTTTTGAAAAATATTTTGGACTTCTGGGGAAAAGAGTATTAGGACCCTAAGCTTACCTCATCCTATGGATACACCTAAATAACAACTCAATGTAAATAACCCAGAAAACCACCTGAAGACCGGCAGAACAGACCGTCCACAGCTACATGTAGAGAGGCCACATGGAAGAGGATAGGAAGGGCAGAGACACAGTAGGGAGCTACATGGACTCATGGGATGGTCTGTGGGAGGGACTCGCAGGCAGGCGGAGGGGAGAGGAGGAGAACACACCCCAGGCATGAGGAATCTGCACTGGGAAGATGAATCCTCATCACATTTGGCTTTGAAAACCAGAGAGCCTTCACCTTCAGGAGTTCTTACAATCTGTGGAATTTTAAACACCTGGAATTTTAAAAATCAGTAGGTTCAGCTCTGGGAGAGCAAGAGAGTGATAGGACATTGAGTCCTTGTCCTTAAATATACAGCATAACAAACAGCCCTAAGATACAGCATAGAAAGAGCAGTTTGAAAACCACCTGGGGTAATACAGGAGGGAGATTTATTTACTAATCTCAGAGTGTATGCTGGAGCGACAGGGATCTTTGGGCAACTTCTCCAAGAACAAAAGAGCTGGCTGGCACCATTTCCCACTTCCAGCCTAGATATACCAACACCTGCATGAACCAGCTCAGTATGAGTACTCTCCACCTTGCTAACAGCACACCCCTCCTCTCATGGCAGAGCCTCCTAAACCTTGCTAACACTGCCTACCCAGCCCCTGTGCTCTTCTGTGGATCCACTCCCTCCAAAGCAGACTGCCTCAGTCCCCAGCAGCTGCATGGACCTTGCAGGTACTCTCCCATGGACTCACTCCCTCCAGCACTGCAGAAGGAGTCTCCTAAACAGCTCCCAGTCCCTTCCTACAACAGACATGCAGAAATCTTGCTAATACCATGCATCCTGCCTTCGTAATATCCTGTGGACCTGCCCTTCCTCCAACATGCCCTTGGCAACAGTCCACCCAAAGCTGTGCCACAAGCCTGGCTATGTACAAGGGCCAGGACCGCTCTGAACTGACTCAAGCCTTGAGCAGAGAGGAAGATAACCACACACACCAGTCCAACTGCAACTCTAGCAGTGGGCTGGGGGCAGACATCTGGTCTGACAGGCTGCACCCACCAATGAAAACCTCTTGGGACAACACAAGGAAAACACACTGCAGTTCAGTGGGAATGTAGCTCTGGCAAACATCTGGTCTGACTCAGCTCAAGCCCACTGCATCCCTAGATAGGCCCCTTAACAACATAGGGACCAAACCCTGCCTATACCAAAGAGAGCCATATTAGATGACTGGACTCAAGGAAAAATCAGCTTAGCCAAAGCTCAGCCAAAAGAGTAGGATACACACAACACACCTAGGAGACCCTCCTGAAGCACCAGGTTCTGGTGAACAGGGGACAGTGCACTGTAGAGCACTATAGGACCTCAGCTTCATAAGGCTACTACTCTTAAGAGCAGAACATGTAGCTGACTTTCCTAGCACACAGAAACAGAAATGTACAGAAATTCATTGCGTTTCTATACACTAATAGTGAAGTAGCAGAAAGAAATTAAACTGTCCCACTTATAATTGCCTCCAAAAACGGAATAAAATACCTACGGATAAACTTAGCCAAGGAGGCCAAAAACCTGTACTCTGAAAACTATAGCACACTGATGAAAGAAATTGAAGATGACACAAATAGAAAGGTCCTCTATGCTCATGGACTGGAATTTTAAGATGTCCATACTACCCAAAACAATCTACAAATTTAATGCAATCCCTATCAGAGTAGCAACAGCATTTTTTAGAGAACTAGAAGAATCCTAAAATTTTTATTTGAACCAGAAAGGACCTCAAATTACCAAAGCAATCTTGAAAAAGAAGAAACTGGAAGTATCAATTCCAGATTTCAAGGTGTCCTAAAACTATAGTAATCAAAACAGTATGGTGCTGGCACAAAAATAGATGCTTAAATCAACAGAACAGAATGGAGAACCCAGAAACAAATCTACAATTTATACAATGAGAAAAAAATCTCAATAAATGGTGCTGGAAAACTGGACAGCCACATGCAAAAGAATGAAACAGGACCGTTTTCTTCCACCATACACAAAAATAAACTCCTAATGGATTAAGGACTTAAATGTAAGATGTGAAACCATAACAATCCTAGAAGAGAACGTAGTCAGTAATTTCTCTGATATTGTTCATAGTGAATTCTTTCTAGCATGTCTCCTGAGGCAAGGAAAACAAAAGCAAAAGTAAACTATCAGTAGTACATCAAAATAAGTTTCTGCACAATGAAGGAAACCAACAGAACTAGAAGACAACCTATGGAATGAGAGAAGATATTTGTAGAAGATGTATCTTATTAAAGGCTTAGTATCCAATATATATATAAAGAATTTATGGGCAGAAGACTGGAACAGACATTTCTCCAAAGACAACGTCCAGATGGCCAAGAGACATATGAATAGATGCTCAATGTCACTCATCAGGGAAATGCAAATCAAAACTACAATGAGATATCACCTCATACCTGTCAGAATGACTACAACAAACAAAAAACAACAAGTGTTAGTGAAGATGCAGAGAAAGGGGAACCATCTTGCACTGTTGGTAGGAATACAAACTGGTGTAGCCACACTGGAAAACAGTGTGGAGGTTCCTCAAGAAGTTAAAAATAGAGCTACCCTATGCCCCAGCAACTGCACTACTGGGTATTTGCCCCCCCCAATATAAAAACACTAAATTCAAAGGGATACCTGCACCTATATATACATTGCAGCATTATTTGCAATAACCAAATTATGGAAGCAACCCAGTTGTCCACCAACAGATGAACAGATACATATATATACATATATGTATGTATATATTATAGAATACTATTCAGCCATAAAAAAGAATGAAATGTTGCCATGTGCAATGACATGGATGGATCTAGAGGGTATAAAGCTAAGTGAAATAAGTTAGAGAAAGACAAATGCCATGATTCCAGTTATGTGGAATTAACAAATGAAAAAACGGCTGAAATGGAAAGAAAAGATCTTCAGAAGCTTGTCTCTTTCCATGCAGCTCTACGTAGTGATATGGTATTGGAATAACTGTGCATATTCCAATGCAGGAATGGCTTCATCCACTATAGATGCTGACTCAGAGATCCTGGAGGACACACAGATGGGCCCTGGGCTGAAGCACAGTCTCTGATGTTGGTTTGCAAACCGGACCCCATACAGGGAGGTAGGGGACAGACCAAAGAAAGAGGCAGGCCCTTCCAGGCAGGTTTACTAAGCCAGGGCACTTACATAGGATGCTGTCCCGGCAGCAGCAAAGGGAGTACATCCCTGCATCTACATACCAGAATCTCAGATGATCACATGGAGACCTAGATGGGGTTTGGGCCCATGCACTACCATCCATGTGGCCTTAACAGCACAAGGCTTCACCCTTGAAACAGCTCTGGTCATGGGAACAGTGGGCAGTCATGTCCTGTCACTGAACTACAAAACTCCATCCCTAGTGACCGGCTCCTACAATCTCACACACCCGCCCCCTCCTCCTCTTCAGTGATGGCCCTGTGCTATGGCAAGGGGTCTTACTAGCTTGGAGGTGGTTTTTTTGGCAGCTCTGTGGCTGCATTAGAGGCAGATGGCACAGCAAAAATAGAGGTACATACAAGAGAAAATACAGATCAAGATAGTGATTCCCCAAAATAAGGAATTCCTTTCCCACCAACAGCCCCAGGATCCAAATCTTGGATTTATTGAGTCCCTTGAGCTAGAGGTCAGATAGTTCACAGTATTCATTTGTGCCTTCGTGTGATTTACTAAGGATACATCAGACCCATCAGGTATGAACACATAATATTCTTCCTGAATAGCACAGGTGCCTCTTTATGAGGCAGTGATCATGTCCAAGCCCATCCTATTTTGGAAGACAGCTTTTCTCTTAGAGACACTTCAGTGTTCAGAAATGACAGGCTTTGTCAGCTATCCTCTCTGGCTTGCTGAGTGAATTTAGTAAGCATTTCCATGTGTGCTATGATGTCCTCCAGGCCAATGGGGGAACAAATATGGTGGCCAAACGACCATAGGAGTGAAGGAGCAAAATGTCCTCACCTGGCCTTGTGGAGAGAGAGGTTGGCAGCTTTAGGGATTGGACCAGGTTGTGCACATCATACATGCTGGCTGGGAGAGGCAGCACTGTGAGGTGTGAGGAGACTGGGGACAGGATGTTCCAGACCAGGACCCCTACCCTTGTCCCTCTTTTGATGGTGCATGTTCCATTCCAGACATAGTACATTTCCACAGGTCCAGCTTGCAGCAGGACAGTGAGATCCCAGTGGAGATGGAGTAGTTCTCCCTCACTTAGGGGTGAAAAGTAACTCACCCATTCCAGGGGACCTCCCACTGCAAATTCCAGTAGCTGATGCCTTTTCCAGGTGGGATGAGGCTTGCTGTTCTCAGGAGCACAGCAGGTCAATCCATAGTTTCTTGCAACTTCCGTACCTTTACGGTACTGGGTGCCTAGTAGGGTTCCCAGTCTGGCCTGGGAACAGCCCTTGTACTTGATCAAATATATAGAAGTCTGAGATGGTTGGTTAGTTCACTCAACTAACATGGTTTTGCATACTAGTAATTTGATCTGCTGCTCTAGTATTCATTTTTCCTTTCCATTACCCCTGTGAGTTATAGGGAAGATGAAACTCTCATCCAATGTCCTGTTCTCAAGGCATATTTAGAATCCTCACTTGGAGGGAGTGGGGCAATACAGTCAATTTGTCAATCTCTCACTGGCTAGGAAGTCCAGAGGATGGTCCTAGACTCCTCCGGCAGTAGCCGGGGGAGGGGGGGGTGCAGGGGGAGGCCATTGTGGAAAACACACAGGACATGGTGATACTGCATTAACCTAGTCACTGTACTTCAAGGGCAATCTGGCATCCTTGGCAATGTGCCATCCCACCTTGGTGTTATGGTGGTTGCTCTTTCTATGCACCCGATCTGCTGTATCTACCAAAGGATCAGTAGCTGGGGTTTCAGGTCCCCGATGGTGAAGCTATGGTCAGTGCCTTATGAACCAGAAGGTAGAAGGCAGGGAGGATGCCTCAGACTCTTACGGATGGACCCAAGGGCCTTTCCACGCATTCTGGTCCTGCAAGGGTTTATTCATGATCATCCACCCCTCAGCTTCCCATTGTCCAAGACATAGGGTTCATCCGTTTAGAGCAGGCCTGCTGTCCGTGCAAGGGGCCAGCAGCATGGGCTCATGGGTGATCACCAGCCAGTCCACTCTGAACTCAGCCCCCAGCTGCTGCATGACTGCCATGTGAGAGGGTCCCCCTGGGGGAGTGCTGCGGACACTGCTAGGAGCTAGCGTTCTGTAAGGGAGTGGATCAGCTTTCTGTCCCCTCCCAGAGCTGGGACCAAAGTGCAGGGGTAATCTTTCCTTCTGTTGTCTGCCCCAGTGCCTGACTCCTAGCTTCCGGGGTCATGGACGCCTCTGACGCAAATGGCAGCCCTGCTTAGGAGATGCCCAGAGCTTTCATCTGTTTTACTAGTACTTTTGCTGTCTGAAGGTGGCCTGCTACTCTGACCCCCAGCCCCACATGAGCCCTCTCTCTGCCAGGCAGCATAAGGACAGGAACACTGTGCCAGGTAGGGAATTAAAGTCCCCCAGAGCCCCCCAAGCCCCAACAAAGGCTTGCACTTCTCTCGTTCTTAGGAGTTGGATAAACCCACAGCTTATTAATCACAGGTTTTGGAACAACAGGCGTCTTACCTGGCCAGACGACACCCAAAAGCTTACTGTAGTATCTGGGTCTTGAATTTTCTGTAGGTTCACTGCCCATCCTCTCCCTCACAGATGCTGCAGCAAAGCTCATGGGGTGTCCTGCAGCAGGGGCAAATCTTCACGTTAACATATCATGTAATGGGCCCATTTCACCGACGTGCAGGAGGAGAAGACAGGTCTGGAGTTACCATCCCATGACATACGGTGGGACTTGCAGGTAGCCCGGGGGTGGGGGGGAACACTGGAAGGTACACTGCTGTCCCTCCCACATGAGGGCACCATGCATCTCCTTGAAGACAAAGCTATTCTGCAGGAACACTTTAGCAAAGGCATCAGAGTAAAACAATAACCGTAAAGGACAAAACTCAAAAATGTCCGTAATTAAAGATCTGGTAAGTTCATGATAATGCCATTGACACGGACAGTGGGCTACTTCTGCGACACACAACACAGTAAGAGAATGAGAAGGAGGACTGGTAACATACCAGGACATAGATTTTTAGGAATTTCATGCAAGTAGAACCTAAAGAAAGTTTAGCATTTCTTATTTGACAGTGCTTCTCATATGATTTAATAAAGAAACCTAGTTAGTTTTTCTCTCTCCTATAATGAGACAATACATCTTTTGGGATGTTCCAGGGATCTTGTGGAAAAATCCCAAAGTTAGCTCAAGGTCAACAAGACCTCATATAGAATTTAATTTTTTTTAAATGTGTAAAAAATATGAAAATGTTTTAAAGCACTTGATTAAACAGAATCTGTTTAACCAAAATGACAAAACTTTCCAGGCAAATACAGTTACCTAGGGTAAAAAGAAACAGAGCTCTTTTAATAAACACCATTTTCTTAAGTATTTAGGGCTTTCAGTTAAGGCAACATGTCACACAGGGGGGTACAGAGGACGTGATCTGTTCTCTAGGCAGATTACTTGAAAGGTAAAGAAAAACTGTTCACCTTCTTCTCAAGAATACACCAATAGTCCAAGAAAACTTTGTCTTTTCAGCAGATAAAAACTTTTTTAGCTTTAAATACAGCATTGATAGTGAAGTTTATTTTTCTTTAAGCCAATTAAATAGAGCCCCTTTAACAACGGATTTTGGTCTTACCCCCTGGAGGTGGAAACCCTCATGTATGCGACATACCCATGGACGTACTTCACAGACTTCACAGCTTTCACCCCAAATTTTAGCCATGAATTGGCTACAATACGAAAAAACTCACTCGTTTATGAAAAACAGTTGACTCCTAATTGCATCTCTGGCAGACGGAACAAGTTACCCACTCAAATGGCTGAAACTTCATAATCGTGGAGAGGACCGCTTGGATTTTTATCTGCCCCTTACCATGGATGTTGCGGGGGCTGGTGGACCGTGCCGGGGGCGGCAGGGGAGCTTCGGCAGCAGTCCATGTGTTGGGAAGCTGCTGTGTCTCTTTGCCCTTCAGTCTCCGGCAATCCTGGGCAAGGTCTTCATTACCTCCTGGCCATTTACACTTCAGACAGAATATGGAAAACTTAGAAAGCACAGAAGTTCCCTCCTCCGAGCTTGGAGGCACATTTCTCTGTCAGGAGACAAACCACAGGAGAGGCTGAACTCTAGGAAACAGACCGAGGGTTGCTGGAGGGGAGGGGGTGGGAGGTGCTGTAACTGGGGGGATGGACATGAAGGAGGGCACATGATGCAGTGAGCACTGGGTGTTGTATCTGATGAGTCACTAAATCCTACCTCTGACACTAATACACGTTAACTTGAATTTAAACAAGGATGTTAGTTGGGGAAAAAAAAAGTTCAGGATAGTTACTGTTAAAACATTCCCTCATATCGGGGTGGGACAGCATGGGGTACGGTTTCCATTTCCTCCTCAGCCTGCGCAAATCCTACCCCCTCCACTCCCTCTCCCAGGGATTCCACCTTCCAGTGTCCCTTGTCAGGCTTCGCCACAAGCACCCAGACCTCAACGCCAGGCAGCTTGCCCCCTCCCAGCTCTGCACACTGTCAAGTCTGCCCGCCTCATCTGCCAGCCCTGAAGCCAGCAGACTAGTGGGCACCTACAAAACTCAGCTCTTCACCTTCTTCAGCCTCCAGGTGGGCATCAGCAGCCAGGCACATGCCCACTGCAGACGCCAGGCCACTGGGCAGCCGTGTGCTCTGCAGTTTCTCAAGGAAGCACGTGAGACTACCTGGCCTCTTCAGGGAGATCCACAAGCATCTACCAGACAAGCCACTCGTCCCCACAGAGCTGGGTGGCCAACTCAGGAGGCACCCCCCGCCCCCATCCAGATGTCTCCTTCCTGAAACCATGTCTTGAATCTCATGGCTTGCTCGCCAATTGTTAGTTCATATGCTGGCCCCCACACGTGGAAAGCAGGGAGATGCTGAAGAGGCAGGCCACTCCAGATTGGTAGGTGGCCGGTTTAACAGGCAAGGAAACTTACATACAAGTTGGTCTTGGGTGGCCACAAGAGGAGTGTAGCTCCACCCTACCCCACCCAAACCTTAAGTTTAGAGAGACCTTCCCTGGGTTCAGCCCCATATACTGTGCAGATAATCGTGGCACCTTACTCTCTCAAGAATGGTTTCCACTCTGGGAATGGTGGAGAGCGCTACATTCCAAGGATGGAGAAGGTGGGGGGCGGGGGACGTCTAGTTGCCTGGGGCCAGCTTGTGGGTAAGGGTTCACATCCTGTGACCTTCAACAGACCAAACTATACCCTGTTGACTTGCTATTCTACAAGGAATACACAGATCAACCATTCAAGAGAACGGAGTGTGAACACACTGTCCCAAGCGAAGCTCTTCCCTGAGGCCCCCAACTTCTAGGACAGCTCTCCTGTCACCACCACCGTCTCCCACAGGACCAATTTGATGCTCATCTGTTTTCCTGGATGCCGCAGGGTAAGGAGCACCCACCTCTCCCTCCATGTTCATGTCCCCAAATCAGTTCCTGTGGGATACCCATCGTCCTCCTTACTCCTTTGCTGTAATAGGGAACTTAAAATCCATACAAGATCCAAACACTGGCCTGCATCTATCTTCTAAAAATACTGACATTAAAGAATACAATGGGAATGCATTAATACAGTAATAAGTATTGAAAGACCGTTTTAAAACTTTACATTGGGATATAAGTGGAGTTTTTAATAAATGTCATACAATGTTTGACAGTGATCATATAAGCAATGAGAGACATTTAAAGACTAACCTTCAGATATGGTTTTATGTAATTCTAAAACTGAAGAACCAAAGAAATTGAAGCAAATCCAACCACTGCATTAGTGGTTGCGATGTTGTCCGTTTCCCTTTACTCCAAAAAGCTTTACTTCTGATTGACCTGAAATGCTCGATTTCTCTTCTCTCTTAAGAGCAGCTTTGGACCCTGAGGCAATTAAAATATTGATTAGCCATTGCCTAAGTGTTAGCATTACTGTGAAAAACTGAGGCATGTTAAAAATTTTTGAGTTTGAGCAAAAATCGATTGGCATCAGGCAGCACGGAGCTAGAGGTGGGTAGGGGCCCCCACCGATGGAAGACTCTGGTGGAGAGAAGGCAAGAGCAAAGCAAGGGAATCATCAGCTGGCTTCAGCTGGAAGCCTGGCCCACTGTCTGTGCCTGGTCGTCCTTGGGTTCCCTTTGGATGCCTTGAGGCATCACGGGCTGAGGTTTGGGTTTGCCCAGGTCATCTGCCACGGCATTTAGCCCAGTGCTTGGCCGAACCCAGGAGCCCCCAGCTTGGATCACCAGGCTCTTGAACTTAACAGAACTTAACTGTATTTCCTCATAAAGCCTCCACATACTCCCATATTTTATGTCATTGGATAGGATCCAGAGAACATTTGCTTTGGGGAAAAAAAGGATGAGAAGTTGGCTAGAAACAAAATCTGATGCCTCTTTTGTCTTCAGTGGGGCTACTATCAATTACTTTCCCAGTGATCAATTCTGAAGTGTCAGCTTGCTTTAATGTATGCTTCAAAGGACACACATATCCACATGTACCAGGGATCACACTGGAACTCAGGCTCATAATAGTAACAAGAGCTAAGTCACTGAGCCTCCTCTGTGTCTGGAACAATTGTTTTTCTTACAGCAGTCTGATTCAACAAACTTTGTGAAGGTATTTGTCCCAATTTATAAAATGAAACAGAGGGGATCTTGCAAAGTCATGTCTAAGCAGGAATAGGAAATATCCAGTAACTTTTAAGGATTTATTTACCATTTAAATCAATCCTCAAAATCACATGCCCAGACTCTATGGGGTGAGGTTTGATGACATTCTTGTAGCACGCATGTCAATTCCCACTTGGTCAACTCCGATTGCATCTTTCCCCCCTCCAACTAGTTCATTCAACACCTAAAAAAGTTCCATGCTAGTATTAAATGTGGTTCCCCAAAGGCTCTCCAATTTTCATCCTCAAAGCTTTGCATTTCAGGTCCCAGATTCTAAATGTCTTAAGGACGACACATTACCTCCGGTCTAATGAATAGATTAAGATTTTGGACCAAGCACATGAACAGGTCCCCTGAGATCCCTTGGAAAAAGAACTTGAAAACCACTGAGGTTTTCTGGGGTAATTTTGCTACAGAGGCCTCTTGAGAGTTTTGCAGACTAGGAAAGATGTGCTATTTGATTTTTTGGTTTTTCTCTTTGACTTTGCTCAATCCTGTCCTTGCCATATTCCCAGGCATTACACCATTGCTACTGGGGGACTACAGTGAGCACCCTGGAGGAAAGACTTATTCCTGGAGCGTGTTTCCTGATGCTCTGCTTCATCTCCATATTTACTGATTCCAGCATGCAACCCCTGCCACTTGAAGGGGGGTACATTTTCAGCCCTAATAAGCCTCTATTGTGGGACTTCTCATATTGAATTTTTTTAAATTTCAGTATAGTTGACACATTATCTTCAGGTGTACAGCCTAGTGATAAGTCTATGCATTATGCTATGCTCCCAAATATAGCTACCATCCATCGCCATACAACACTAACATAATACCATCGTCTAGCTGCACCTTTCATCCCCATGACTTATTCATTCAACTGGAAGCCCACACTCCTTCCCCCATTTTCCCCATGCCTTCAATCTCCCTTCCCTCTGGCAACCTGTTCTTCTCTATAGGTCTGATTCTGCTTTTTGTTATTGTTTTGTTTGGACTCCACATATAAGTGACATCACATGGTATTTGTCTTTCAGACATCTCACTTAGCATTATGTCATCTAGGTCCATCCATTTTGTTCCAGGTGGCAAGATCTCCTTTGTATAATATTCCATTATGATGTGTGTGTGTATCCATTCCTTATCCATTCTTCCAAATAGGTTTTTAATCTTTATTGCCCTTGTTTCTCTCTACTGTCATCTAAGATGGTTGTACCTTTCCAATACCTTTCCTTAGAAAATCACTGCCTGAGGGGCACCTGGGTGGCTTGGTTGGTTAAATCACTGCCTTCAGCTCAGGTCATGACCTTGGGGTCCTGGGATCGAGCCCCACGATCCTGTCATGCACATAAGTCTTCCTGATGTAACAAGTCGTCACTGGTAATAGCGCTCTTTCTGGTACAGGGTCCCCTGAGTTCTCTTAGGCAATTGAGAGAGAGGTAAATGCTTTTCCTGTGTCTGCTGGGTGTTCCTTGCCTTCAGCTCAAAACTATCCACATGCCGATGTGGAACCTCTTGGGGTGACGTGTTCTGCTCCCCTCAGTCCCAACAAAGATTCTCCAAGAAGAGTCCTAATCCAGAAGCTGAGGTGGCAGACTGCTTCATCTCATTGAATTAGTCCTGCCAAGAGGTCAGTTCAGTTCAACTCAAGAAGTGCTGACATAGGTGGGCTCCTCTATTGTACAAGCAAAACAAAAACAAAACCAAAAGCCAAAAGCTCAGAACCATAAATCCCACAGTGGACTAGAATCCTAGTTTGAGTTCTAAAGGCTGCCAGTCGAAAGCATGTTTAGAGGCCAGGCTCAAACCATCCTTAGATGGTGTTGGGGCCGGCCTGGCAGGGACAGCTTGCTTGCTTTCTAGTTTGAAGATCTCTGATGGCCTGGCGGTCACACAGCAATGGGCACAGGGATTATCCCCACAGGAGCCGCAGTGGTGGGTTCTCTACAGTTTGTGCCAGCTTTATCTAGCCTTGCCAGGCTTTGGCTAAAGGGGTTGGAGAAAATGGAAATGTTCGTTTGGGGATGGATAGTCAAATCCTGGAGAAGCCAGAGGAATTCAGGATCCAGTTACAGTTAGAAAACCACCTCACAAACATAACAGTACTAGAATCTAAGACCCATAAGGAGTTTAACTGAAACAACATCTCCCTACAGTTACTCCAATTTCTATCAAAGGTAATCAAAGAAAGACTGATTTCTTTGCGAAGTCAGTCCAGTCTCATTAAATTTGGCCTGATTATTCACACAAGCGCAGCATGAATAGTGAATGGCCAAACAGGTTCTTTTAAGTCTGTTTTGCTGGAACTTTTCATAAATGTCAGATTAGGGGGCACCTGGGTGGCTCAGTCGGTTAAGCGTCTGACTCCATCTCAGCTCAGGTCTTGATCTCAGGGTCGTGAGTTCAAGCCCCGTCTTGGGCATGGAACCTACTTAAAAAAAAAAAAAAAAAAAGTCATTCAACTTTTAAAAGGTTCTCAAGTCTGGGGAGGCCATCCAGGGACTTACCATCAGATTTTACCTGCAGTACCTATGGATTTGGGTGAATTCCTGTCTTCTCAAGGTCTCCAAAATATCCAGAGGTCCCTGAGCCTGTCAGGTGGAGCCTTCATCAGTTGTGAAATATGCACCCAAGGTTTGATACTTTGTAATTTTGCAGAAGGGTCAGTGGTCAAGAGTCTTTGGTGGGGTCCTTTCACAAAAGCATCTAAGTAAAACTGTAAGGCTTTAAAAATGCCCATGGTTCAAGTTCTGATGAGCATTCGTTTTATAAGAAAATGTACTTCTATGGCATACAACCATTTAAGGAACTGGACAATAAATATCAACAGTTTTCTATAAACTCCCAACAATTTCTAGACTGCCTGTGTTAGTAACATACCCACATATATAACCCTAAGGAGGTTTATCACTTATTTGACAATACTTCCTACATAATTTAACATACTAAATCAACAAAAGTAATCTAAAATCTCAATGTTAGTTTGAGGTTGAAAACTCCACTTAGAATTCGATTTTGGGAAAATGTCAAAATGTCTGAACATGTGATTAAATAGGGTCACAGGTCATTAGGAAATAGTGTTATTTAACCCAAGTGACAACATGGTAAGGCAAACACCCAAGGTTATGTAGGTGTGAAACTACTTAGCTCCCTTATTTTTGAGGAGACTGGGTTTTCTCAGGAAATCAAAGCACTGAAAAAGACAATGTGAAACATGGCAAGTTATTTTGAGAAGACAAAAATCTTTGCTGTCCTAGGAAAGAACTTAAAAAAAAACAAAAAACCTTGGTTATAATTTCTTAAGATCGATAATCTAAAAAAAACAACTGTCCTTTTAAAAGGAAATCTAATTTTGCACCAGGGTTCTTTTGATTTTAAAACCCATTCTTTGAAAACTTAAATCCATTCCAATGTTAGAGTTTGACCACACATAAAATTCCTGCCTTGAGACACCTTTCTACAGACCTTACCCACAGATGCCTATCCATCCAGATTTTGTCCTAGGTTTTTCTTTTCATTCTTTTTCCTCTTTTGGTTTTTATGTACATAAAAACACTATCAATATTAAAGCTTTAACAAAAAACTTGAATTTTAGTTGGCCTGAGCACACAAGAAAAATGTCTCACCTACCCATCTTTCTACACACATTGAGATGGTTTTCCTTTCTCATCTGAAATAGTCCTTGTACTACTCTTTAACCAAACCTCTTCCTACCTCATAACCATTGTTCTCTAAAACACATTCCACTTTCCTCAGGAAAAAATTTCCCTTATTTCTAGTAGTTTTACTTTTATTAGAGTTATTAGCTCTTAGAAAACTTCACTTCGTGAAAATGAAGTCAGCAATTTTGAACTGTACAATCCAGCATTCTTTAAATTGCCAAATTAATATATTTTGCAATTTCTAGAGGCATATGCTTTCTCAGGACATTCTTAAAATATGGCCCAGGATCTATTTACTCAGGTTCATAGATCTTTAGCTTTCCTGTAATAAGCATCCTGAAGTGGATAAGCCTATGTTCAGTATTAATGCTCTAGTATTTTATGTTATTTAGATATCACCTAGATGTTCCATGAATTTCCATCACTTACCTTCAATAAGCATTCCTCTAAGGGTGAAACAAAAAAAAAGTGGGGGAAACTAAGACCTACCATAAAATACATTTAGTGTTAAAAAAAAGTTCATTTATAAGCTCTTATTCCACTTATATCTAAATAATTCACTTGTTATATTTCGCTTACTCATGAAAAGTTCATGAAATCTTCAAGAGCAAATGATGTGATTTTTCTTGCAGACCCATATGGCATCAGAGGTTACATGAGCCTGTGTGACTAATAACCCGGGTAGAATAGGAGTTGTAGGTCTGCATATTATCTCCTCTCGGTAACACTGAAGACCTGTTTTAATTAAGCCAACAAACTAGATTTACTGAGGATTATCCCAAATAATGTTCTTAAAAATCATTCGGATTAGTTTCTATTCTATTTCTGAGAGTCTAGAAGTATTTAAATTGGTGAGCACTTATTTTTCTTTAAGCCACCTAAGACAAATTTTTGGCATTACTGTCTAGAGGGAGAAAACACACACAGGCTCACCTTGGAGATGTTGGGGGGTTCAGTTCCAGATCACAAAGCCTACGCAATAAAGTGAGTCCAATGATTTTTTGTTTCCTCATGCATATGAAAGTTGTGTTTATGTTCCACTGTAGTTTATTGTAGTCTATTAACGGCTATAGCAGATCCTAAATACCTTAAGTGTTTTCATTACTAGAAACTGCTAATCATGATCTGATCTTTCCGTGAATTGTCACTTCTGCTGGTGGAGGGTCTTCCCTGGGTGTTGAAGGCTGCTGAGGGATCATCACTTGATCACCACCACAGAGGATACAGTGGCTGAAGGCCAGGGTGGCTGTGGCAAGTTCTTAAAAACAAAGCTTGCCACACTGATGGACTCTTCCTCTCATGAAGGATTTCTCTGTAGCCTGCAATGCTCTTTGACAGAATCTAATCCACAGTAAAATTTCAAAATTGGAGTCAAGCCTTTCCAAACCTGCTGCTGCTTTATCAACTAAGTTCACGTAATATTCTAAATCTTTTGTTGTCATTTCAAATCTTCACAGCATCTTCACTGGGAGGAGATTCCATCTCAAGAAACCACTTTCTTTGCTTATCCCTAAGAAGCAACTCCTCATTCGTTCAAGTCTGATCATGAGATTGCCGCAATTCCATCTTCCGGCTCTACTTCTGGGTCATTGAAAGGACTTCCTCCACACAAGTCTTGAGCCCCTCAAAGTTGTCTGTGAGGCTTGGAATTATCTCCCCAACTCCTGTTTCATGTCGGTATTTGATCTCCTACCATGAATTATGAATATTCTCAATGGCATCTGGAAGGATCAGTCCTTTCCTAAAGGTTTTCAATTTAGTTTGCTCAGATCCATCAGAGGAATCATGGTCTCTGGCAGCCATAGCCTTACAAAATGTTTTTCTCAAAACTTGATAGTCGAAATGACTACTTGATCCATGGGCTGCAGAATGGATGTTGAGCTAGCAGGCATGAAAATATGAATCTCTTTGTACATCTCCATCAGACCTCTTGGCTGACCAGGTACACTGTCAATGAGGAGTCCTATTTTGAGTCTTTTTCTGAGCAGGTCTCAGCAGTGGACTCAAAATAAACCATGTTATAAACAGAGGAGCTGTCATCCAGGTTGTTTTGATGAGCACTGGCTTCAACTTAAAAGTCATTAACTTCTAACAAGAGAGTCAGCCTGTCCACTGAAGTTTGAAGCCAGACATTGACTTCGCCTCTCTAGCTGTGAAAGTCCTAGATGGCCTTCTCTTCCACTGGAAGGCTGTTTCATCTACACTGCAAATCTGTTTCATATAGCTACCTTAATTAGCTTAGCTAGATCTTCTAGATAACTAGCCGCTTCACCTTGCACTTCTGTTCTAGAGAGAGCTTCTCTTCTTGAACATCATGAACCAACCTCTGCTGACTTCAAGCATTTCTTCTAGAGCTTCCTCACCTCTTTCAGCCTTCACAGAATTGAAGAAAGTCAGGCCCTCACTCTGGAAGAGGCTTTGGCTTATGGCAATGTTGTGGCTGGTTGGATCTTCTATCTGGACCCCTAAAACTTTCTCCACATCAGCAATAACGCTGTTCTGTTTTCTTGTCATTGGTGTGTCCACTGCAGAACTTTTAAATTCCTTCAAGAACTTTTCCTTTGCATTCACAACTTGGCTTACTGTTTGGTGCAACAGGCTTAGCTTTTGGCCTATCCCAGGTTTTGGCATGCCTTCCTTGCCAAGCTCAATCATTTCTAGCTTTTGATTTAAAGAGAGACAGGTGACTCTTCCTCTGACTTGAAGACTCAGAGACCATTGTAGGGTTATTACTGGCCCAATGTCAGTATTGTTAGGTCTCAGGAAAGAGGGAGACCTGAGGGGGAGGGGAGTGATAGGGGAATGGCTAGTGGGTGGAGCACTCAGAACACACACGTTTATCAATTAAGTGGGTGTAGTTCGTGGTGCCCCAGAATAATTATAATAGTAACATCAAAGATCATCGATCACAGGTGACCATAACAAGAGGAAGTTTGAAATACCATGACAATCACCAAAACAGGACACAGACATAATGAGCAGATGCTGTTGGAACAATGATGCTGACAGACCTGCTCAATGCTGGTTGGCCATAAATCTCAAAAAAAAAAAAAAAAAAAAAGCTAAATGTGTAAAGCACAATAAAGCAAAACCCAACAGAGGGGCATACCTCTACTTATCATACACAGACAAAGCTAAAAATTCAGGGACCCTCTAGCTTCTGTTCCAAACTTCAGCCATGAAGCAGGTACAACACATAAAGCACACCAGTTTATGAATATCAACTGAATCCAAATTTACCACTGGCAGATGTAACCATAAACTTACATGGCTCATGTTTTGGTTTTTATATTTACAGAGAAGACTTTCAAGATAGGTATTTGCCTTTTGTCAGTAATCTTATGGAGGCTGTGGATTAGATCTTGGTAGGTTTTATTTTAAGGCAGCTCTTTTCTGGGGCGCCTGGGTGACTCCGTTGGTTGAGTGTCCAACTCTTGGTTTCGGCTCATGGCATGATCTCAGGGTCCTGGGATTGAGCCCTGCATTGAGCTCCCCACTTGGCTGGGGAGTCTGCTTGGTCTCCCTCTTCCTACCCTTCCCTTGGCTCACACTCTAGAATTTAAAAAAAAAAAAAAAAAGTCTCTTTTTTATTCTCTTGCAGATGATGTGCTTGGTGTTTTAGTTACCTCCTGGGCTGCTTCTATTTCAAAGACATGGTGAGATTTAGAAATCTTCAAGGAAAAGAGAAAGAATGCAAGTGCACTCCTAGGAATTTTGAGGTGTAGTTCTCTATTATGAGAAGTCTTGGGGGATTCATATTTAAGGTTTTCCTTCATTTTCTTAAGAGCAGTACTGGTCTGTCCCTGAAATCCTCCTCTCTCACAAGGTCTACAAGCATGGAAATGAAGAGGGAAGGTTTTGAGGATGGCAACAGCAGCTTTGAACTGTTTCTAGAGCTGTATTTCAGGTTTTGTAAGACTTTCTGAGAAGGACAGTTGCTTTTAATGCCTCAAAATCATTGGGTTGTCACCAGACTAATACCAAGGGTTGATCTGCCCCTCCATTACCTCCACTGTGCTTCTTTAGATCAGGGGGTAGACCCCCATGTTTGATGGAAGTGAAATGATTTCCGGGTTTGGGAGAGGCAGGGTTTGAGGCAGGTGGCCTTTAGAAGTCTATATAAAGCACTCAATAATGGCCTCTCATTGTTTTTTCTTTTTCTGAGCGTATGATTCAACCTTTGAGCAACTCAGCTGAGGGGGAAAAGCCTCTGTTATTGCTTCTATCAGCCCTGAACACTGGACTCCAAGATGATCCATTTGCTGACATTTGTAGAAGGGCCTGGGAGAGATTCTGGTCATCTGCCTCCTCAGTGAGGTGGAGGGGTGGGGGCACCTCTGGCTTGTGTCTTAATCAAGGTGGGAAAGATCACCCTTAAGCAGCTGGAAGTAGCGAGACGACCTTTCCCTGCCATTTTAATTCTTCTCTGAATTGGGAAGTATCTTCTGAGAATGAGTAATTTAAAAGATCTTCTGCTGTCCAAGGGCTGTGAATTCTTTGCACTGGGCAGGGTGGGGGGATCCAGGATATGCCAGCAAAGAACAACACTGCATGGGAAGGCTTGAGTTACTCATGCTCTGGAGCTTCTGCTCAATGCACTTCCTGGCTTTCAGCATTTACACAAACACCTGCTTCCCTGGGCCTGGAGATCAGGAGGGAGTGCTCTCTGGAAGTCCTGTAGGGAAAGGAGAAGGTAAAATGGGCAGTTTGTGTGTAGGGTGGAGGACTTTAGGGGCTAGGGGAATTTGCTAAGGACATGGGGCAGGATCTGGAGAAGGGAAATTGACATTGTATGTTGACTTTAATTTTTGCTCTACATCTATTATCTGTCCTGTCATCTCATTATGGGACTCCCTAGGGCTAGTGATTACACTCATGTCTTTTATTTTGGTCTTTCCATAGGTAGCAATAAGAGGTTTTTTTTTTTTTTTGGATATGAATGCTCTGTATACAGTTTTCAAATATACAGGTTTCTCCTAATCAAGGATTCTGTCATTTGGCCCTTAAAAAGTAGACTGTTTTCTTAATCTCAAAGCAACCTCAACCACTAGGCCTTTTCATGGCAGAACAATGGACTTAAGAAGCATCCCAAAAAAGGGTGCAGAAGCTGCAGTCTTCACAAGATGCAAAAGCTCACTCCCCAAATCAGCTCTAGGAGCTAAGACCCCTGCTGCACAGGCGGTGAGGATGGTGCGGCAAAGTGGCATCTCCCATTTTCCACAAACGTGAGACCCCTCCAGTCACAGACCTGCTAACCTGTGACACGGGGCAGGCATTACTGCAATGGGACTCTCCTGGACTGACCAGACAGTTAGTGTCAAGATGACAAAGGCCCTTAGGGACCGGAACCCCTTAGGACAAACCCCCAAGAAGTCAGCTGGTCTAGACAGAGTGCCAATGGTGACTTCCTGTCTGGGATCCCAGTCTATGCAACTGGCCACCAGGGTCCCCCTGCTAAGTGCACCCTCCAGATGGGAGGGACCCAAGGGAACATTCTCCCTGGTCATGGAACCAAGCTCTCAGATATAGAACATAAGGAAAACACCATCCGGTTTTTACAGAAAGTTTGTCTAAACAGACACCCATTTGGTGAGAACCATGAACTCACCAGTCCGGGGGCCCGGGTTCAATGGCAGACAATTGGGGCTGGGCCTGCATTCTGCCCTGTGTTTTTCCTCCTTGTGACAGATGACACAAAGCAAAGGAGCACAGTGGCCTCCCTTTCTGGGAGGAAACCATAGCATCCATTTTAAGTCTTTACCAGGGTCAATCTACGGCTGCACTAGGTTCCCCAAGTATTTCCTCTGGCTAATCCTAATTTGGAAAACAAAAAGGGACTCTCAGCACCCCATGCCTTCCACCAGACCTGCAACAGAGATCCAAGAGACCCACATGGTGAGAGTTCTTCCTTTCTGCCAGTTTCTGTCAGAAGTCCCAACATCTCACCCTGCAGCACTCCCCAGAAAGAGGGGTCCCTGGTGGGGAGACTTAGAATGGTTACCAATCTGTACAGGTGGGCAATTTTCCCCTCTTCCCTTCTAGGTTCTTTGGTCTAATCAGTAAGACAGACTGACAGGAGTGACAGGAGAAAAACAAGTTTTATATGTAAGGGAGGCCTATAAAAATAGACGGACACTCAGGCATTTGAGCTCTGCACACCACCACCTTTAGGTAAGAAGCAGTAGGGATCCAGGTTTCTAAGGGGAGGAGACAATCCTCAGGAAGGGGAGGAAAAGCTGATGTTTAGTGTTCAGACATTTGCCCTGCCACGTAGTGAACTAGAGCAGAAAGGCTTATCCCTGGTACAGGTGCTCTGTAAATTCCTTCAGAAAGTTAAGGGACAGGTAAACACCTTTCCTTGAGTCCTCTGGGTCTTCAGTGTGTTCGGCTCAAAACAAATCCACATGCCAACACAGAACCCCTGGGGGTGGTGTGTTCTGCTCCCCCTCAGTCCCACCTGTGAAATTTCTCTAAGCAGAGTCCTAGTCCGGAAGCCCAGTTGGCAGATGGCTCCATCTCAAGTAGCCTTACAGTCCTGATCAAAAGTCATCTGAGATAGTTCGGTCTCACTTCTGGAGGTGAAGATGCAGGTGGGCTCCCAAGTTTGGTCTATATTGTGCAATCAATCTGGTATCTAATAAATCACATTACATGGAAACAAAAGAAAAACAATGACTAATGATTACAACATACCATAATCCCAGGTTCTGAGTCCCAAATGCAGCCAGTCATGGAGTGTCCTAGATGTTGGTCAGAAGCACCTGCATGTGGAGTTAGGGTGGGCAGTTGTAACCTGACATTCTCCAGGTTTCAAGTTTGAATTGCTCTGGTGATCTGAGTGGGTACATACAACAGGCATGAAGATGGTCCATATGCAAGCTGTTGAATAAGGTGGTTTCCCTTAAGTTCATATGTGCATATCAAGGTTTTCCCCTTTAGCTTGCATGCCTTTGGAAAAGGGGCATTTTTTATTCTCAGTGATTCCAAGACAGAATAGTGGAAAATTAAAAAATTTTGGAGTTATATCCAAGTATCAGAGAAATTTGAATTCAGGATTCAGTTTATAGGTGGAAAAAATACCTCTGAGACTATTAAAAGCCCTAGAATCCTTACAAAGGTTATTAGTAAATAATTTCTCTAGAATTACCCTTATTTCTACTCAAAAATAATCAAAGACTATTGTTTGCCAAACAGTCTGAACATGGCCTGATCATGTGTGTAAGTGCAGCAAAAATAGTGGTTGACCAGATAGCTTCTCATAAATCTGCCTTGCTGGATTTTTAAGGAATGTCAGATTGGACTTTTAGAAGTCTTAAGGGTAAGAAGCCAATCCAAGAAGACTCACCATCAGAATTCACCTGCAGTAGCTGTAAGATTTGGGTTCTTTTCTTCAAGGTACCCCAAATATCCAGAGGCTCCTGAGCCTGCCTAGAACTGACCTTCCTCACTCAACTTGTCAGACTGCTGGGAACCCTGTAAGCAATGCACCAGGCTGGTTTCTCTAAGGGGTATTACTGGCTCCATAATTCAACTTAGTTCCTTAAAGCTGTCGGGTCAGCTCTGAGTCTCTACATATCATTCTCAAATATGAAGTCCTGGTCAAAGTCTTGCTAATATAACCAAAGTTTCCATTTGGGTCCTGTTAGAGAGGACAGATTCTTACTGAACTTTTGCAAATAGTATTGTTTTCATGGCGATAGAGCTAAGAGCATCTGCATCCTGGAGAGATCAGGTAGGAAGAAAAAGATAAATCTTCCATCTTTGCTCACATAGGTCTATTTTACCCAATTGTTGATAGCTTATAAGAAAAAAAATGGCTTCTTTAATCAGGAAAAACAAAAGAACAATGTTTTTTTTTATTCTTATGTTAATCCCCATACATTACAAGAACAATGCTTTTTAAAAAGCATGCAAATTTTAAGATTCATCAGTTCATTCAGGCTCATGTAATTCTTGTTGATCCTCATCTTTTGCTGGCAGTTGTACCAAGCCCTGTTTCTCCATTGAAGTTTGGCAAATCCTTACCCTGTTCAGTGATATGATCTGGAAGTTGTCGGAAACCTATCCTTGCCAGAATCCTTTCCAAGAGTCTCCCTAAAGATCAAACAGTTTTACACAAACACTTTCCCCAAACCATCAGAATAAAAGTCACTGTATATGACAAAGGCTTAAGAATGTATCATTCATTCAGCACTCCCCAGAGTATCATTCAGAGTTCACAGGATAAGGACATGTAGTTATTATGAGGGAACAATTAAGCAACAATTTAAGGCACTAAATGGACAGTACAAGTCTGTATGAACTGCAAACAGTTTCTAGAATACCTGCATTAGTAACATATCCACATATATATAACTGTAAGCTTATCATTACTTGACAACATATCCTACATGATTTAGCATACCAAATAAACCTAGTTAATCTAACAGCTCTCTTTCACAACGTGAAAGAAGTCTTTTGAGATTTTCCCAGGACCAGCTGGGAAATCTCAAAATTTGAGTTCAGAAAGACTAGTTAGCATTTGATTTGGAGAAAACACCAAAAGGTTTGAACATTTGATTAAGTAGGATCACAAATTAAAATAATGATCTATTTAGGGGACAGGGCAACACAGAGGATTGTAAAGGCAAGTCCTGAACTTTATTGTAGGTGTGAAACTGCTTAGCACTGATAGGACGACTGGGTTTTCCTTAAGAAATTAGGATGAAAACACAAAGCTCAGCAAGTTATTTGATAGGACACAAAATTTTTGCTGTCCAGGAAGATTACTTAAGAAGAAAAATAGGGCTTCTATTGAGGGAATATCAGTAATCTAAGAAAGCTTTTAAAAAAAAAAAAAAACAAAACAGAAAACCCATATTCTAATTTTGCACTAGTGTTATGATATTAAAACTCATTTTTTGAAAACTTAAATTCCCATCTTTGCTCGACTACACATAAAATTCCTCTCCCAAGATTCCTTTTCCACAGAACTTCTACAGTTTTTTATATATGTTCAGATTTTTTTCATGATTCTTTCCCCTTTTTCTCATTCTGGAACAAGCCATCATTTACTTTCCTTACTACTTTCACACACAGCTGCTTCATTATTTCAAGGTAGTTTTAATTACACGTATTGATTAGACTTTTGAACTCTTAAAATCCTCAATTCCTAGTGAAAACTAAGTAAGCAATTGTGGATATTATGCTTCTATTCTGTGGACTGGCCAACTGACAAACACATTTCTTGAGTTGTAGAAACATTTTTCCTCATAGTAGATTCTCCAGTGTAGCATTAATCTGTTCGGGTTTCAGCCTATCAGTAAATAATGTTGTGGCTGGACCATCCTTTGTGTTCTTATGCCTGCCAGACCCCCTCAGCAATAACCATCAGGAAACCTTGATACAGTAAAGGTTTATTCCTTACAAGAGCTGGAAGTTACAGAATGCACCTGGGGCCACATAGTGAGGTCACAGGTAGAGGGAGAGCATGCACATGGGCCTGGGGTTCTGCTCCTTTTGGGGCAAGAGATAGGGGGCCTAGGATTTCCCAGGCTCACGGTTTACTGGTAAATCTAAAACGTAAGAGCAGGTATTTAAAACATGTGGAGAGGGGAAAAAAAAAAAAAAAAGTGGCCTAAATGGTCAGTTATCAATATCAACCAAGATCTCCAAAGAAGCCTGGGGGCAGTGGAGAGTAGGAATCCTGGCTCATTATCAAATTGTGGAGCTGGCAACATGCTTATTGGAGGGTGCCATCGTCGGGGAGGGTGCCTGGGAGGTCAACACTTAAGGCAGGTACTACGCGTTACAAATAAGGAACACACACCACTCTCGGGGTTTACATGCAGGCAAGAGCCAGGTTTTCTTACAGACCTAAATACATTTAGTTCCTCTTTAAAAGGAAGTCAAGAGTGGATAAACCTATGTTCAGTAGTTAATGTTTCAGTATTTTATTGTATTTGGAAATAACACAGTCAATGAATATCTAGCACATGTCTCCATATAACTCTAAGGCTTCAAATCACCAGAAAAATTTCTGAAACTATTTTAAGGCAACATACCATAAGGTGTAATTTGTTGGAAAGTTCACTTCCTTTCATCTTACAAGTATTTACTTACTCTTCCTGATTATGTTTATTCATGAAAGTGTCACACTGAACACCTAACCATCATCAGCTATCGTTCCTCTTGAAAAATTCTGTAAGAGAACATGAACTTATTTTTTTTTAGTGAAAGTAGAAGTATTCTATTTAATGCTGATAACTCCAAAGACATAGCCATTTTAATTAAACCAACAGGGGCGCCTGGGTGGCTCAGTCATTAAACGTCTGCCTTCGACTCAGGTCATGATCCCCGGGTCCTGGGTTCAAGCCCCGCATCGGGCTCCCTGCTCAGTGGGACGTCTGCTTCTCCCTCCTCCACTCCCCCTGCTTGTGTTCCCTCTCTGTCAAATAAAATCTTTAAAAAAAAATAATAAACCAACAATTTAAACTATATTTACCAAAGATTATCCTGGACCACAGGATCTTGAAAAATATTTCAAGATTACAAATATTTCTCTATTTCTGAGAGTACACTTCATTTATATAAACACTTGTCCTTAAGCAAATTAATGGAGTTCTTTGGATGTATTCCCAAAACTTGTAGAGGTTAAAAAAAAATTATATAGACAAACATATATACAAATGGAATCAGATCTCATAACTTTCACTTTAAAATTTTAGCCATAAGACATTTATAGTAACGTATAACTAATTTATAAGAAATAGCCGGATTTACACTATTGTTTCTGGAGTATAGAAGTTTCTTTGCTCAGAGGGCTCATGTTGTTGGCTAGTATTTGTGGAAGAAACTTAAGAGATTTCATAAGCCTGGTTTTTCAAGTATCCTTTTCATTTTTAAGCTTCTGGAAAGAATTACCTTGTTCCCAGAAGAAAAGGTACAGGTACCAATTCCACCAAGGAGGACTTTATTTTTTCCCCAAAATTCAGATCTTTTACAGTTTCTGAAAGCCTTTTTGATATGAATAAGGGAGGTTTTGGTAAGAACTCACAATGATCTAACTGCATTATCTTCAGTTTTCTTCTTTGTATCAGGGAGATGACCTACAACTAAGACGGAAGTCAGGAGATTCATACATTCCGGATTTAAAGTTATATACCTTTGTAAATTTTAGTAAGTCCTTCTTCAAAAGGCTTAGAATGTTTTTCTTTCCCTATTGTTTGTACAAAGTTTTATTTTAGCTTAGGAGACAAGGCATAAAGTTCTTATCAGGCTGTGCATATAAAGCTTCTTCTGAACATAGAACCACTTAAAAACAAACAAAAACACCTTTCAAATCTCTTGTCAGGTTTCAGCTGGGATGAACAGTAAAAATTCCTGGCAATATTCAACTCCTTGGATGCAAGAGGCATTCCCAAAGAGGATGCAAAACATACTACTTCCCCAGGATCCAGAGCCACTCCCAACACTAGCCAGAAGAATGACTCAGATAATTCCTCTGCGTTGTTGGGGGGTTAGGGGGAGGGAAGGCAACATTTGGTAAGACCCCGGCTGCAGATGCACTACAACTGACTTTCCCCTTCCAACAGATTTTGGGGTTCCCCTTACTTAATGGTCATCAAGCCAAGTTCTCAGGACATGAGGCAAGTCAAACAAGGTGGCAATCACCGGACCTGGGAGGGAAAAAAGAAAACCACCAATGGGTACTTGAAGGCAAGTTTAGGAGTCACAACTCAAAGATCTACTTCTTATATTTTTGGCCTGCTACTGTGAATCTGGGAAGGAAGGGACAACAGGAATTTTACCTTCCTCTCCTGACCAGGCATAGCAGAGATCCGGGAGAGCAGACTTCAGCAAGAATTCTCACCCATTGCCGGCCTCCACCACTTTCCCCACAATACCATCGGGAGCGAGTGGGGTGTCCAAGTGGGTCTCATCCTGGTCAAGCACCATCTATGGAGAAGGAAAAACAATTTTCTCTTTTCATTATGGTGAGTGCTTAGCAGAGACCCCTTTATTCTCTAGGACACCTCATAATAGGCAGAGGGGGTGGGGTAAGCTTATGTAGGCTGAATGTTCTCCACTGTGGCGACTAGAGTTTAAGATGACCTTTCATCAGGTTGACCTTCTTGTTCAGCCTCAAAGCAAAATTTGATTCACTCCAGGCCTCACGGTGGATCTACTGTGTGTTGGACGTGGTCTGGTTTCTAAGAAGAACCCACTCTCAGCTGTGGAGCTAGGATCCAGGATTTGCCAAAGACTTAGAGGTCAAGAAAGCACTGAGCTCAAGGGGCCCAAGAGTACCTTAGCTCATCTGCTTGTTGCTCCTGGGGGCCAGCAGGAGTCTCGTTTGGTTTTCTCTTCTGACACCAGAATGGCTGTTAGACAAAATGAGGCCTATTAAAGGTTTTTGTTTTGTTTTTAGCAAAAATGGATTTAGTCAGGCAGCATTCCATCTAGCAGACAGGAGCTCCAAGCTGCTGTACAAAAATGAAAGGCTTCTATAGGTGGAAGGGAGCAGGAACAAGGGGGTTATACTAGACAGAAAAGCAGGTTGCTTAGTACAAGGTCACTTTTCTTGGGGATGGCAGGGGTCTATCGAGCAGATTCCTTACCTCATGCAGATCAGCGGATTCTTGGTTGAGAGGCTTAAGATTCCACTTCTGGAAAAGGCTCTAATTTAAGTCTTCGTTTAGTGACCATGGAGTTCAGGATAAGGTACTTCATATTGGGTGTGTCATCTTGTTTTTAACAAGGAAATATTTACAATCTTATTAAGAGCAGACCAAAAGTCCAAGACAATCCTATCTCCTGAAAGGCCAAAGTTCTAGTTTATATGAGCACACTATTGATGTGAAAGCTGCAACAGCCCTGGAGGGAACAGTGACCACCAGCGGTGCCCCACGGCTTTAATTCAGTCATGGATTCAGATAAGAACCGGTCACTGGAAATGTGTGAAAAACAATACAAGATGACCAATATTTTGGATCACTATGGATCATTCCTGCATCTGCAAGTCCTAAATAAGATACGAGCATAGTGGTGTGGGCATCTTGGTTACTTTGGCAGAAGATGCTAAAAAAAAAAAAAAAAAAAAAAAATGTGATCAATAAACGAATGGCCAGTACACAAAATAAAATGTTTATGAAAATTACCTGAAAGGGGAGAAAACCTTATCTACGGATGTATTCAATCTCAACTCAAATAGTAAAAATTCTACTGTAATAAAATTGGGAACTTCAATAATTTCTAGTGTGCTTTTAAGAGGAATTCTTCATTTAAATTATTTTATTGAATTTTGGTAAGAAAAAAAGTGTAGGAAAGGATGCTGGATGAAATAAACAATCCAAAAGGGTTTTAAAGACATGCAAAGCGTTTACAAAGTCTTCTTAGGCTAGAAAAATAAGCTATTCCAGAATGTCACAGCTCCATAGTTGACATATTTGTCCTGATTCTCCTTCCTTTTGTTAAATTTCAAAACTATGACTTCAAAAATTAAATGTATTTGCATTTGATAACATTTAAATGTTGAAAAATACTTGCTATAGCAAACTCCTAAATGCTTGTTCATGACCATCGATTCCCCGATTTTTATTTAATTCATGATGTCTAAGATAGAGCATTTTTGTTGTTCCATAAACCACTGTGATTTAGATTATATATAATCGTCTGAGGGTTTTTTCAGTCATTTTTAAAAGTTTGTGTCCATGTTCTTAGGTTTTGAAAAACAAAAGGCTTTAACAGGAAGACAGCAGTGATATAATTAAACCCAATAATTTAAAACCCACCAAAATTTTAACGTACAAAATAAATGAACTCCAGCATTCAATTACACAGCCATTCATAAATCTCATAACTACAGCCCAGTTCTCAATGATCAGAGCCACTAATATGATTTCAAGCACCTGGATGTGGGTTACTTAGCCATTTTAGTTTATAATTGCAGAACACATGAAAAACAAAACTTTATTGATTAAATCACATCACCAGATATACCTATAAAATCGAGTCTTGATTTTAATAGAATTATCTCCTGTATTATATGTAATGTAGATAGAAGGTATAACAAAACTCGTTTTGCCCACCACGCTGTTCAAGAAATAGAGTAATAAGTACACCTCTGAAGCTCCTTGTAAACCACTTTCTATCATGACCTTTCTCAGACTCAAGACTCACCATGATGAGTTTTGGGTTTAATGACTCCTGTGTTTTCCTATAGAGATTTGCTACTATGTATGCATTCCTATTTTTTTTTAAGTTTTATGTTTATGTACATTTATACATGAAGTTCACAAATATACAGAGATGTGCATATGTGTTTGTATACACATGCATATATAGCTTTCTAGAAATAAACACTAACATGTAATTTTCTACAGCTTTTTGTTCTAGGTCTTTGGGATTCACCTATATCAATGAGTGAAGATGAAGTTCTTGACTACCATGCCCTTCTGGAGTTTTTATTGAAGGGATTGTCAATTACTTATTTTAATAATATATTTAAGGTGTACAGCATGGTGATTTGATATACAGACTGAAATGATCACTACAGTCAAGCTAACACACCTCGTCTCCTCACATTGTTACCACTGTGTGTATGGTGAGCACACCTAGAAATCTCCTCTCAGCATGTCCAGTATTCAATACAGGATTAACAACTATAGTCCTCATGCTGTATATGAGACCCCTGGACTTATTTATTCTAGTGAGTTGCAACTTTGTACCCACCTCCCCATTTCCCATCTAACTCTGCCTCTATGTATTCAACTTTTTAGATTCCACGTATTTTTTTTTTCTTCTGTGTCAAGTTTATTTCACTTAGCATGCCCTCCAGATTCATCCGTGTTGCTATTATAGGATCTCCTTTTTAATGGCTATTTCATTGTATATATATATATAATTTCTGTATCCATCAACAGACATTTAAATTGTTCCCTCTCTAGACTATTGAGAATAATATTGCAAATGAACATGGGAATGCAGAGATCCAGATATCCTGATCCTGATTTCATTTCTTCTGGGTAAGTACCCAGAAGTGAAAGGACTAGATCATATGGTAGTTCTAATTTCTTGAACCTCCCTATTGTTTTCCATGGTAGTTTCACCAATTTACATTCCCACCAACAGTGCTTGAGAGTCCCTTTTCTCTATATCCTCAGACACTTGTTACCTTGCATTTTCTTAAAGACTATCCCAACTGATATGAGGTGATAGATTTGATTGTGGTTTGGATGCACATTTCCTTGGATCAGTGAATTAAGCCCCTTTTCACATCCCTTTCAGGCATTTATAAATCTTTTGAGAAATATCCACCCATTTTCTAATAAGTGTTTTTTTTTTCTATTGAGCTATAGTTCACTACATATTTTGAATATTAACCCCTAATCAGTTATATGGGTTTGCACTTATTTTCTCCCATTCCGTAAGTTGATTTTACTTTGTGGACTGCTTCTTTTGTTGTGCCAAAGCTTTTAAGTTTGATGCAGTTGTACTCTTACTTTTGTTGCCTGTGTTTTGGGGTAACATCCAATAAGTTATTGCCAAGACCAATGTCAAGGAGCTATTCATGTTCTCTTAGGAGTTTTGTGGGTTTAGGACTTATATTTGCCTTTAACCTAATTGAATTCTGCGTGCTTTAAGACAAGGGTCCAGTTTCATTCTTTTGCATGTGGATACTGTTTTCTCAGTGCCATTGAGATTATTGTGTATTTTTGATTACCCTGTCAAAAACTGGTTGACAGTATATACTTGGATCTCTAAAGCTCTGTTTCATAAGTCTATGTTAGTTCTTATGCCAATACCCTACTGTTTCAATTACAGTAATGTTCACTTATAAAAAGTCCATAGCTAACCAACAATGGGGAAAGGTAAAAAGCTTTTAATACTCAGCACAAGGCAAGGATACTCACTCTTACCATTTCTATTCAACATAACTGCATTAAGAGCAAAAGCTAGCAGATCCAAAAAGAAAAGGTACCCAAATCAGGAGTAAGATTATCCATTTGCAAATGACATGATCTTGCATGTAGAAAACCTTAAAGACTTCCCAGAACTGTTGAGGGCGCCTGGGTGGCTCAGTTGGTTAAGCGACTGCCTTCGGCTCAGGTCATGATCCTGGAGTCCCGGGATCGAGTCCCACATCAGGCTCCCTGCTCAGCAGGGAGTCTGCTTCTGCCTCTGACCTTCCTCCCTCTCATGCTCTCTGTCTCTCATTCTCTCTCTCGCAAATATAAAAAAAAAAGACTTCCCAGAACTGTTGATACACATTCTATACAGTTGCAGAATACAAAAGTAAGTTTTTTTTACATAAATAATCTCTTAAAAGGAAATCAGAAAATAATCCATTTAAAATTGTATCAGCAGGAGTTCTGGTTTAAGATGGTGATATAGGAAGAGTGAACTCATCTCCATGGGGCACACCAAATAACATTAATCGAACAATTCCTCCTGAAGAAAAACAGAGCTGACTGAAGAGCTACCCCAATAACTGGAGAGAGAAAAGCAAGATATAGAGACATGGTAACAGAGGGAACTCCAGGCCCCCCAACACTGCAATGGGCAGTGGGGAAGGACAGTACTTAGGGATTATGAACAGATCCCTCGGTCTTGGGCACAGAAGAAAAGCTGCAGTATTAAAGAGCAATTAACATACAGAAGAAACACTAGAACTCTGGGAAGCAGCTGAGGAGCTGCAGGAAAGCTCTCCAGGTTAGAAGGACTGGAGAACTGCACAGTTTACGTTCCTATCCAACCTTGGAAGCAGTGTTGGGACTCCCGAATGGGCAGATCTGCTGGTCTCAGTGAGCTCACAACTTCAGGAAGCCCAGGGTACACAAGCCCACACCAGCCCTAATTGCACTGAGGCATGGAAAAAGAAGCCACAGTTAAAAGGGCCAAGGAGCTGTGTGAATGCTCTCCTCCACTCCACTTGAAAAGCCTAGACTTGAGTGTGGATGTCATCAGGGGCAGGTTCAGAAGCCATAACTGGAGGCTCACAAGGCTCTAACAGGCATGTACAGATGCCATAACTGGAGGGTTGGCATCTCACAGGGATCTCATGACCTCAGAAAGCCCAGGGTCCATGAGCCACCTCCTGTGGTGCTGGGGCATAGAAAACAAGGCTTTTTAATATTTTTAAATTTTGTTCTACTTTTTAAAATTTGCCTTTTTCTTATTGGTTTTGTTCTTGTTTTTTTCTTTATTCTGTAAAAAGCCACAGTTTAAAATAACTAGCATATACATCCACAGCTCCAGCCAGTCAGCAAGACATCAAGCACACAGTCTGCATAGAAGACACCATAGACCACTCCCTTCAACTTCAGGAGATGTAGTATTTCACCTAATCCATAGAAACAAAAGTCAAGCAAAATGGGGAGACAGAGGAATACGCTCCAAAAACACGTGCATGCGCACGTGCACACACCTCATTAAAAGAAATGAGGCATTTAAGCAATGTGTCTAAAAGAATTTAAAGTATTGATCATAAAAATACTGGGCTGGAAAAAGAATGGAAGAACTCAGTGAAACCTATAGTAAAGAGAAAAAATTAAGAACAACCACAGTTAAAAATGAAAAACATTTGAGAGAATCAAGAGTAGATTAGAAGAATGTACCCACAATATGGAAGACCAGGTAATGGAAAGCACAAAAGCTGAACAGAAAAAAAGAACTTTTTTAAAAATGAGGATATATTAAGAGATATCCAACATCAAGCAAACAGTCACAGTATAGGAGTCCAAGAGAGAAAAACTTGAATTAACCGAAAACTTCCTTAACCCAGGGAGGGAAATGAACATCGAAGGCCAAGTAGTACAGAGTTCAAAACAAGATGAATCCAAGGAGATCTACACCAGAGGACATAATAAAATGTCAAAGGTTAAAGATAAAGAGAATCTTTGAAGGAGCAACAGAAAAACAAAGTTATCTATAAGGGAAAACCAATAGGATTATCAGCTGATTTTTTCAGCAAAAATATTATAGGCCAAAAGGAGTGCTAGGATATACTAAAAGTGCTAAAAGGAAGAAACCTGCAGCCAAGAATACTCTACCTGTCAAGATTATCCAGATTTGGAGAGAGAAAGTTTTCCAGACAAAAGATAAAGAAGTTTATCACCACTAAATGAGCCTTACAAGAAAGATGAAAGGTGAAAGTACATGCCTAGCAATAATTACTTTGAATAAATGGACTAAATGCCCCAATCCAAAGACATAGGGTGACAGAATGGATAAAAACATAAGACCCATCTTTATGCTGCCTACAAGGGACTTCTTTGAGACTAAAGACACATGCAGATTGAAAGTGAAGATATGGGGCGCCTGGGTGACTAAGTCGTTAAGTGTCTGCCTTCGGCTCAGGTCATGGTCCCAGGGTCCTGGGATCAAGCCCCGCAATCAGGCTCCCTGCTTGGCAGGAAGCCTGCTTCTCCCTCTCCCACTCCCCTTGCTTGTGTTCCCTCTCTCACTGTGTCTCTGTCAAATAAATTAAAAAAAAAAAAAATCTTAAAAAAAAGTGAAGGGATGGAAAAACTTTTATCATGCAAATGGAAGTGAAAAGAAACCTGGGTTGCAATACCTATATTAGACAAATAGACTTTAACAAAGACTAACAAGACATAAAGGAAGACACTATATAATCCAAAAGGGAACAATCCAATGAGAAGATATAACAATTGTAAATATTGATGCACCCCACAAGGGAGCACCCAAATATACAAAGCAACCAATAACAAAGAAAATATTAGTAATAGAGTAATAGTAGGGGGCATTAACACCCCCACATACATCCATGGATAGCTCAAACAGAAAATCAACAAGGAAACAGTGGCTTTGAATGATACATTCCATCAGATATATCTGAACATTCCACCCTAACAGAATATCCATTCTTTTCAAGTGCACACAGAATATTCTCCAAAATAGATCATGTATTAGGCCACAAGTCTCCACAAATTCAAAAAGATCAAAGTCATACCTATATGCATCTTGTCCAACAATGCTATGAAACTGGAAATTAACATCAAGAAAAAAAATCTGGCAAGACCACAACTACATGGAGGTTAAATGTCATGCTACTACAGAATGAATGGATCAACCAGGAAATCAAAGAGGAAATCACAAAATACATGGAGACAAATGAAAATGAAAACACAGTAGTCCAAAATCTTTGGGATACAGTGAAAGCTATTCTAAGAAGTTTATAGCTATGCAGGCCTACCTCAACAAGGAAGAAAAATCTCAAATAAGGAAACTGTACCTGAAGTAGCTAGAAAAACAAAACCCAAAATCAATAAAAAGGAAATAAAGATTTGAGCAGAAAATAAGCAAAATAGAAAAAAAAAAATAGATCAATGAAACCAGAAGTTGGCTCTTTGAAAAGATCAACAAAATTGATAAACCTTTAGGCAGACATCTGGGGGAAAACAATCAGAAATGAAAAATAACTGACACCACAGAACTACAAATGCTTACAAGAGAATATTATGAAATATTATATGCCAAATTGGGCAATCCAGAGAAATGGATAAATTCATAGAAAATATAAGCCCCCCCCCCCAAAAAAAAATATAAGCTCCTAAAACTGAGTTACTAAGAAATAGAAAATTTGGACAGTCCAATTATCAGCAATGAAACTAAATAATCAAATTTCCAACAAACAGAACTCTAGGACCAGAGTACTTCACAGGTGAATTCTACCAAACATTTGAAGAATTAATACCGATTTTTCCCAAAACTATTCCAAAAAACTGAAGAGGAAGGAAAGCTTCCAAATACATTTTGTGAAGTCAGCATTACCCTGATACCAAAACTAAAGACACTAAAACAACACAAACAGGTGCAAAAATCCTCAATACTAGCAAACTGAATTCAACATATTAAATCATTCACCAGATCAAGTGAGCTCTTCCTGGAATACAATGTTGTTTAATACTGGCAAGTCAATCAAAAGGATACATCAACAAAAAGAAATCATTTCAATAGATGCAAAAAGGCATTTAACAAAGTACAACATCCATTCGTGATAAAAATCCTCAACAAAGTAGGTTTAGAGGGAACATAGTAAGGGCCATATACGAAAAACCCACAGCTATCATCCTCCTCCATGGTGAAAAATGGAGCTTTCCCCTTAAGATCGGGAACAAGGATGCACACTCACCACTTTTATTAAACATAATATTGGAAGTCCTAGCCACAGCAATTACAAGGCATTCATATTGGTAAAGAAAAACTGTCACTATTTTCAGATGACCTAATACTATACATAGAAAAATCCCAAAGATATCAGGAAACTACTAGAATAAATGAAATCAGGCAAGTGACAAGATACAAAATTTAATACCCAGAAATTGGTAACATTTCTATACCCTAACAAAATTGCAGAAATTAAAAAGAATCACTTTTACAATTGCACTAAAAAGAATAAAATACCCAGGGATAAACTTAACCAAAGAAATGAAAGTCCTGTACTCTGAAAACTAAAAGACATTGATGAAATTAAAGATGACATAAATGGAAAGATATTCCATACTCATGAACTGGAAGAATTTATATTGTCAAAATGTCCATATTACCCTGTCTACAGATTCAATGCAACCCCTATCAAAATACCAACAGATTTTTTCACAGAACTAGAACTAATCCTAAAACTTGTATGGAATCCCAGAATACCCCAAATAGCCAAAACAGTTCTAAGAATAAAGCTGGAGGGATCACAACTCCAGATTTTGATATACACTACACAAAGCTGTAGTAATCAAAACAGTATGGTATTAGCAGAAATAGACACATAAATCAATAGAACAGAACGGAGACCGCAGGAATAAACCTACAATGATACGGTCAATTAGTTTTTGACAAAAAGGATAAGAATATACAATGGGGAAAAGATAAGTCTTTTTAGTAAATAAGTGCTGGGAAAACTGGACAGCTACATGTAAAAGAACAAAACTGAATCACTTGCTTACACCATACCCAAAAACTCAAATGTGAGACCTGAAACTATAAAAATCCTAGAAGAGCACAAGCAGTAACTTCTTTGACATTGGCCATTGAACATTTTTCTAGATAGGTCTCCTGAGGCAAGGGAAACAAAAGCAAAAATAAACTATTGGGACTACATCAAAATAAAAAGCTTTTGCACAGCAAAGGAAACCAACAAAACTAAAAGACAATCTACTGAATGGGAGAAAATATTTGCAAATGACCTATCTGATGAAGGGTTAGTATCCAAAATACGAAGAACTTCTACAACACCAAAAAAAAAAAAAAAAAAAGATATGAACAGACATTTCTCCAAAGACAACAAATAGATGGCCAACAGACATATGATGAGTGATGTTGATCATATTCTCTTCAGGAAAAATCAAAAAACCACAATGATATATCACCTCACATCTGTCAGAATGGCTAAAATCAAAAACACAAGAAACAAGTGTTGGTGAGGTGTGGAGAAAAACCCTGGTGCACTGTTGGTGGGAATGCAAAATGCAAAATAACTATGAGTTATTTACCCAAACAATATGAAAACACTGTTTTGAAAAGATATGCTCCCTTATTGCTTACTGAAACATTATTTGCAACAGCCAAATTATGGAAGCAAACCCACTGCCCATCAACACATAAATGGATAAAGAAGATGTACATAAACATACAGTTTATTATTACTCAGACATAAAAAAGAATGAAATCTTGCTATCTGCAGCAACATGGATGGATCTAGAGTGTATAATGCAAAGTAAACTAAGCCAGAGAAATACCATGATTTCACTCACGTACAATTCAAGAAAAAAAAAAAAAAAACCCTGACTCAACTATAGAGAACTGATGGTTACCAGAAGGGAGGTATGTTAGGGGATGGGTGAAATAGATGAAGGGGATTAAGAGTACACCTATCATGAAGAGCACAGAGGAATATATAGAATATTTGAATCACTATATTGTACACCTGAAACATTGTATATTAACTATACTGGAATTAAAATTTTAAGAACAGACTGAAGTACTTAATATAGCCTCTTCTGATAAAGGAAGCAGTTGTCTAGCAAGAAGAAAAAAATGTTCAAGGGACTTCTTTAAATGGACAGGAAATGGCCATAAGTGGACATAAGAAAAGCATGAATAAAATATGTAAAATATGACAATGTGTACAAAAGATGTGGAGAAGGGAGTAAAAGTGAAGGGGAAAATTTTTTTTTAGAATATGATTGAGCTTAAATCATCAAACTAATTTGGACTGCTATTTACTTAGGATGTTATATATGAACCTCGTGGTAACCACAAACCCAAAACCTATGATAACCAAAAAATACAAAGAAAACCAAACACTATACTCAATCACAAAGAACGAGAAGGAACAAAGAACTACAAAACCAGAAAACAAGTTTTTAAAATGGCAATAAGTACATATCAGTAATTACTTTAAATGCAAATGATTTAAACGCTCCAATCTAAAGACAGAGTGGGGAAAATGGAGGAAAAAGACTCATCTACATGTTGCCTATAGAAGACTTGCATCAGACCTAAAGACCCATATAGACAAAGTGAAGGAATAGGAAAACATTCACCATGCAAATCAAAGTAGGAAAGAAAAGCTAGGGTAGTAATACTTAGACAAAATAGACTTTAAAACAAGGACTGTAACAAGAGACAAAGAAGGCCATTACATATTGATGAAGCAATCTATCCAATAAGATGACATAACAATTATAAATATCACAAGTGACCTCCATAATACCCATTTAGCCCATCCCCTGATGAGCACTGGGGGATTATATGTGATAAATCACTAAATTCTACTCCTGAAACCAATGTTATACTATATGTTAACTAACTAGAATTTAAATAAAAACTTGATACAAAAAAATTGTAAATATCTATACACCCAGCCCTGGCGCACCTAAATACATAAAGCAAATATTAACAGGCATAGGGCACCTGGGTGGCTCAGATGGTTAAGCATCTGCCTTTGGCTCAGGTCATGATCCCAGGGTCCTGGGATCGAGTTCCGCATCGGGTTCCCTGCTCAGCTGGAAGCCTGCTTCTTCCTCTGCCTCTCTCTTATGAATAAATAAAATCTTAAAAAAAAAATATTAACAGGCATAAAGAAAAACTAATGGTAACATGATAATAGGAGACTAGAACTGCACTTACATCAGTAGAAAAAAATACACGAGACTAAACCACATGATAATAAACCAATGGGCTAATGAAGCAATCAAAGCAGCTTTCAAAAAAAAAAAAAAAATACATAGACCCTAATAAAAATAATCCAAAAATCTTTGGGACACAAAGAAAGTTCTAAGAGGAAAGTATATAGCAATACAGGCCTACCTCAAGAAACAAGAAAAAGCTCACACCATCCAACCTCACACCCATAGGCACTAGAAAAAACAAAGCCCAAGGAGAGTAGAATGGAAATGAAGATCAGAATGGAAATAACAGATTAAAAAAAAAAAAATAGAAAAATCATTGAAACCAAGAGCTGATCCTTTGAAAGGATAAACAAAATTGACAAACCCTTAGCCAGACTCATCAAAAAAGAGAAAGGACCCAAATAAAATAAGAAATGAGAACAAATGACACCACAGAAATACAAAGAATTATAATACTATGAAAAATAATATGCTAACAAGCTTGGCAACCTAGAGATGGGTAAATTCCTAGAAACCTATAATCTTCCAAAACTGAACCCAGGAGGAAATAGAAAATCTGGACAAACTGATTATAAGTAATGAAATCAAATTGGTAGTAAAAGAAAATAATACTACCACCAAAAATAAAAGCTCAGGACAAGATGAATAAGATGGATTCACAAGTAAATTCTACTATTTAAAGTTCATACTTATTCTCAAACTATCCCAAAAATGGAGGAGGAAGGAAAGCTTCCAAATCATCGTTTGAGGCATTAACCTGATACCAAAACCAGATGAAGACTGCACACAAAAAGGAAACTATCGGCCAACATCCCTGATGAACAGATGCTGAAATCCTCAAAATAATGGCAAAACACCTACAACAATACATCAAAAAGATCATTCACCACAATCAGTTGTGATTTATTCCCAGGATACAAGGATGGCTCAATATTCACAAAATCATCATCCAGCACATCAAGAAAATGAAGGAAAAAGTATCTTAATAAATGCAGGAAAAGCATTTGACAAGATTCTACATGCATTCATAGCAAACTTTCATCAAGGTGGGTTTGGTTTAGAAGGAATATACTTCAACATAATAAGGGCCATATATGAAAAACCCACAGATATCATCCTCCTGAATGATGAAAACAGCCTTCCCCCAAGGTCAGGAAAAAGACAAGGATGTACTCTCACCACTTTTATTCAACAAGGTAGTGAAATCCTAGCCATAGCAATCAGACAAGAAAAAGAAATGAGGCATCAATATTGGTAAAGAAAAACAGTCCTAATTTGCATATAACAGGATACAGAACATAGAAAATCCTTAAGATACCAAAACCACCACTAAACAAATTCAGTAAAGTGCCAGGACACAAAATACCCAGAAATTGGTAGCATTTCTAGACACCAACAACAGAGTTGCAGAAATTAAGACAATTCCATTTACATTTGTACCAAAAAGAATACTTAGGAATAAACTTAACCAAAGTAGTGAAAGACCTATACACTCTGAAAATTAAATACTGATGAAAGAAATTGAAGAGGACACAAATAGACACTCCATACTCACAGATTGGAAGAATTTATATTGTCATAATGTCCATACTACCCAAGGCAATCTGTAGATTCAGTGCAGTCCTTATCAAAATAGCAAGAGCAGTTTTTGCAAAACTAGAGTACTAAAATTTCTATGGAACCACAAAAGATTCTGAATAGATGAAGCAATCCTGAGAAAAAACAAAGCTGGAGGTATCACATTTCTAAATTTCAAGACATACTACCCGAAGTAGTTACTGAAACAGTATGGTATTGGCACAAAAATACACAGATCAATAGAACAAACTAGAGCACCCAGAAATAAACCCATGATTGTATGGTCCATTAGTCTTCAACAAAAGAATATGCAATAGGAAAAAGGTGTTTTTTTGTTTGTTTAAAAATGATGCTGGGAAAACTGACAGCTACATGCTAAAGAATGAAACTGGACTTTATGACACCATACACAAAATTCAACTTAAAGTAGATTACAGATTTAAAACTATAAAAATCCTAGCTTAGACATTGGCTGTAGCAACTTTTTTTTTTTGATAGGTCTCTTGAGGAAAAAGCAAAGCAAAAATAAACTATTGGGACTATATCAAAATAAAATGCTTCTGCACAGCAAAGGGAATCAACAAAACAAAGAACCTACTGAGTGGGAGAAGATAATTGCAAATGATATATCGGATAGTGAGTCAATATACAAGATACGGAAGAAACTTAGACAAGTCAACATCCAAAAACCCAATCCAATTAAAAAGTTGGCAGAGAACCTGAAGAGGACCTGTCTTTTCCAAAGACATCCAGATGGCCAACAGACACATGAAAATACGCTCAACATCATTCATCAGGGAAATGCAAATGGAAACCACAATTACATCACCTCATACCTGTTAGAAGGGCTAAAGTCAAGACAGGAAGCAAGTTCTGGCCAGAATGTGGAGAAAAGGGAACAACTGGGCACTGTTGGTGGGAATGTGAATTGGTACATACACTGTGGGAAACAGTATGGAGGTCCGTCAAAAAATTAAAAATAGGACTACCTTCACTATATTGTACACCTGAAACTAACACGATGTTAACTGGAATTAAAATTTTAAAAATAGTTATACCATATAATCCAGTAATTCCACTATTGGATATTTACCCAGAAAAAACAAAAACACTAACTTGAAAAGATATATGCACCTCTATGTTATTGCAGCATTATTTATGACAACCAAGACATGGAAGGAACTAAGTGTCCATCAATAGAATGGAAAAGGATGATACGTGTTTATGTACAATGGAATATTATACAGCCTTAAAAAAAAGGAGATCATGGCATTTGCAACAGCATGGGTGGGCCTGGAGAATATTGTGCTAAATAAGTCATACTAACACAAATACCACAGGATTCCACTTATAAGTGCAATCTAAAAAAATGAAAAAGCAAAATGAGAACTACAAATATAGAGAACTGATAGTTGCCAGAGTAGGGAGCAGGGGTGGGGGGGTGGTTGTGGAGGGAGTTGATCAAAATGTGTGAAATGGAAAGGGAGATACAGGTCTCCAAGTATGGATTAAGTTCCAGGAGTAAAGATCAGAGCATAAGGAATACGGTCAGTGATATTGTAATAGTGATGTAATGGGACAGATGAAAGTTATACTTGTGAACACAGCATACTGTTTTAAACTTATCATTAAGTTGTACACCTGAAACTAATGTAACACTGTTCCAACTTCACTCACATGACATTAGCAGAAAAAAATTGTATCAAAGAAACACTTAAGAATACATTTATCCAAGGAAGATCTGTACACTGAAAATTATAAAAACCACTGATGGAAGAAATTGAAGACACAAATGAAAGATCTCCCCGGTTCATGAATTGGAAGAATGTTAAAATGTCCTTACTATCCAAAGCAATTGACAGATTCAATTTAATCCCTATCAAAATTCCAAATGCCATTTTTCACAGAAAATACTAGAATTCATATGGAATCAGACCCTAAATAGACAAAGCAATCTTGAAAGAATCAGTGGTATCATATTTCCTCATTTTAAATTCTATTTCAAAGCTTACCCTCATTTTCACATGACAGTATATTGTACAGTATTTGATCAGGGTCTTTTCTGTTTTTTCATTTTAAGTGAAATTCTATAAACTTTTAGGATGAGTGAGAACTTTTCTCTTACTTAGAATATTTTTTTTCTACCTTAATTTGGTTTCTGCTTGGGGATTTCTCCTTGATTAGAAATTTTATTCTGGGAAGACACCTGAGTTTGCAGTTTTGAGGTCTTTAGACCACTCCACAGTGGACATTCCCTTTATTCCCATCCATTAACTGGGGTCTGAAAATCCTTCCCATTTGCTGCTAAGATGACCTGTCCAGCATCCCCTGCCTGATGGGGGCACATTTTCTGATGGAGGGCCCTCCATAAGACGCTTCTATCATCACACAGACAGTGCTTCATACTCCACAAAGATTTCTGAAAATTTGGGGGTACTCACATAATTTTACTATTCTACTTATTCTGCCTGATTCTGACGGGTTTTCAGAAGAGAAAGGTAAGCATCATTTCCTGAGATTCATCTTTTGATTTCTTTTGATGAATTTTATTAGAGCAATTGGATTTTAACATATAATGTATTATTTCAGGGGTACAGGTCTGTGATTCATCAATCTAACACAATTCATAGTGCTCACCATAGCACATAACCTCCCCAAGGTTCATCACCAGCCATCCCATCCCTCCCCCCCCACTCCACTCCAGCAACCCTCAGTTTGTTTCCTGAGATTAAGAATCTCTTATGGTTTTCTCTCCCTCTCTGGTTTTGTCTTGTTTCATTTTTCCCTCCCTTCCCCTAGGATCCTGTCTTGTTTCTCAAATTCCTCAAATCAGTGAGATCATATGATACTTGTCTTTCTCTGACTTATTTCACTTGGCATAATACCCTCTAGTTCCATCCACATTGTTGCAAATGGCAAGGTTTTTTTTGATGGCTGCATAATATTCCATTGTGTGTGTGTATGCATATATATATGTTGGCCACACACACACACACACAATCATCTTTATCCATTCATCTGTTGATGGACAGCTAGGCTCTTTCCATAGTTTGCCTATTGTGGACATTGCTGCTATAAACATTGGGGTGCAGGTGCCCCTTCAGACCACTACATTTGTATCTTTGGGGTAAATACCCAGTAGTGCAATTGCTGGGTCGTATGGTAGCTCTATTTTCAACTTTTTGAGGAACCTCCATACTGTTTTCCAGAGTGGTTGCACCAGCTTGCATTCCCACCAACAGTGTAGGAGGGCTCCCCTTTTTCCACATCCTTGCCAACATCTGTCATTTCCTGACTTGTTAATTTTAGCCATTCTGACTGGCGTGAAGTGGTATCACATTGAGGTTTTGATTTGATTTCCCTGGTGCCGAATGATGTTGAGCACTTTTTCATGTGTCTGTTGGCCATTTGGATGTCTTCTGCCCATTTCTTGATTGGATTATATGTTCTCTGGGTGTTGAGTTTGATAAGTTCTTTATAGATTTTGGATACTAGATCTGATATGTCATTTGGAAATATCTTCTCCCATTCTGTCGGTTGTCTTTTGGTTTTGTTGACTGTTTCCTTTGCTGTGCAGAAGCTTTTTATCTTGAAGTCCCGATAGTTCATTTTTGCCCTTGCTTCCCTTGCCTTTGGCGATGTTTCTAGGAAGAAGTTGCTGCAGCTGAGGTCGAAGAGGTTGTTGCCTGTGTTCTCAAGGATTTTGATGGATTCCTGTCTCACATTTAGATCTTTCATCCATTTTGAGTCTACTTTTGTGTGTGGTGTAAGAAAGTGGTCCAGTTTCATTCTTCATGTGGCTGTCCAATTTTCCCAACACCATTTGTTGAGACAAAAAAGACAGTCTCTTTTTTCCACTGGTCATTCTTTGCTGCTTTGTCGAAGATTAGTTGACCATAGACTTGAGGGTCCATTTCTGGGCTCTGTATTTTGTTCCATCGATCTATGTGTCCATTTTTGTGCCAGTACCATACTGTCTTGATGGTCACTGGCCGGGTGAGCACAGAGTATAGCCAGAGACCAAGGAGAGAGGAGTGAATGACTGCTTTTCTCTGAGGGCTCACTGAGGAGTGGGGCCCCAAACTCTAGGCTCTTCTGGGACCAGAGATTGGGAGGCCGTCATTTTCACTCTCATTCTCCAAAGCTGTATGGAAAGCGTTCAGGGAACAAAAGCTACTGAGAGCAAACCTGAGCAGATTACTTAGCCTAGCCCCTGGCAAGAGCGGAGCAATTCTGCCTCAGGCAAAGACATTTGAGAATCACTGCAACAGGCCCCTCCCCCAGACGATCAGCAAGAACATCTAGCCAAGACCAAGCTTACCGATCAATGAGAACGGCAAAACCCCAGTGCTAGCAGAATACAGCACATAGAATTCATGGCTTTTTTCCCCATTATGCTTTAGTCTTTCAAAGTTAATTTTGAAATTTTCTTTTTAGTTGAATTTTTCTTCTTTCCTTTTTCAACCAACATCTTATCAATTCCTTTTTTTAAATCTTTAATTTTTCATTTTTACAATCATATTCTATCTTTTCATTGTATTTAACCTTATTTTTTATATGTATGTGTTTCTTTTTTCTGGATCTAACTTTTTAAGTTATAACTGCTTTTTGAGACTTAAATATTCTAACTTGAAGTCCATAAATAAAACTATCATTTCTCTTCTAAATGTATTCAAGTTTTGCTTTTATACTGCCCTTAATACATCCTCTCCCCATCTCATTTCTCATGGCAAAACAAAGACACCAAAAGAAAAGCACATCAACGTCCCCACTGTCAAAATGAGGCATTTTTCATTTTTGTAACACCAGGTTTGCCATTTGTCAATGTCCATTTATATGTGGAAATGGTTTGTAGTTGTATGTTGTTTCACTGATCAACTTTTTCCCTGCAGAGAAGGCATATTAGTGTTTTCATACTAATTGATGACAATGTATATAAATTTTGTATATTATACCCAAATCTACTGTTAATAGCTCTTGACACTATTATTCCTGTAGATGCTGTTAGGGGTGTTTTCATCATTTACAATTCATAGAGCTTTTACATCTGTTTTGTTTTGCTGTTCTTGTTAGTAGCTTCTGTAAATATTATAAGTCAGGGTCCCTGGGAGTTTCTAGTTTCACATTAGGCTACGTGTACTTAGTAAATATAAAGATTTAGGGTATTTGACAGGTAACTATTCAACTAGTATAAAGTTCATTTCTACTTTGAGTTTTTTTTTTTTTTTAATTAAAGTTTTGCCTAATATTTTTTCATATTATTCATCCCTTTGGTGAATTCTAACATACGAAATGGAAAAGCATTTAATAACCAAATATAGAGAAGAGAATGGCATTCACCAGCCATAGCTGTTCTTTTGATGGGGAACAAAAAGTCAGGAACAACCTAACTATTCAGGGACAGCACACCATCTGAACACAGGGGTGAGGCTGAAGCACCCCTTGTACCAGAGACCAAGACAGATGGTGTTGAAGGTAAGAGGAAAAGCTACACATTCTCCACACTGGCCTTCCCTGAGACTCCAGTTCCTACAGTGGGAGTAGAGGGTGTAAGGGTGTCAATCCAGCCTTCACTGCTGGATGGGTTTTGTTATCGATTGATCATAGCCACTACATCAGGAAATACATAATCCCTGGTATGCTATCACTGCCAACTGCTCCATCCTGTGGAATCCCAAGGGGGCTGGACAAATTGAAAACATAGCTCCTAGCTGGACTGGTGAACACTGTTGCTGAAGAAACTCAGTTAAACCCATTGCAAGAGAAGCCGGCAAATAAAGACAAGGGTTTGAAAAAGAGAAAGGGAAAAATTTGGGGTGCAGGCAGTTAGGGGAGGTGGCAGACTCAAGCCTTAACAACCAACCTCTCCCCAGGCAAGACAGACACCTAGAGTTTTATAGAGAGAGGTTCAGGGAGGTACATTCAACAGAGCAGGCAGAATGTGTGATCATGGGCAGGGGCCTGTTGGGTGTTGTCTTCTAGGCATTCCACTGCTATCAGGGATTTTCTGGCCTGGGAATTGAAATGTCCTGGTCAATGTCTCAAAGTCTGAGAAGAAATAAGTGGTCTCCTATTTCTGGTTTTAACTGTTGGGGTCTATAGTTTGAGCAAGAGGGCTTGTTGACAGTTTTACCCCCCTCTCCTGGGGAACACAGGAAATCTGTGATGGAAGACAAAGGTCTTCCTACAACCCCACCCAGATGTTGGCAAACTGAGCTTGTAACAGTCCATCCCAAATAGTCTCAACCAGCTGCTTTGCTCACTTCTAGAACAAAATAGGTAGTGTAATGTGACCAGGGAACTTGGCAGATGCATGTTTGTCTGATTTAGGTCCTCAGACACGTTTTCCAAGCCCTAGAGCCTGGTTTACCCATACCAAGATGAGAAGCTCATAGACCCACCCACTACAGAGCGTGGCCCCCAGCCCAGTCTGAAGGAAGGGCTGACTACAATACCTGGAAGTGTCTGTGTAATCCAGCCAGGCTCAATCCAGGAGGCAGGCAGGAAGAACCCATCACACTCAGAGCAGTAAGAGTGGCCCTGTTCAGCCAGGGAACATGGGGGCACACCTTAAGTCAAGACCACAGATAAAGGGCCTTGTGGACTTGGAGCTGCTCGTCCCATTCACTTGGGCAGGAAAACAAATTCATAGCCCCACTCACCATGGAATGCAGCCTTCATCCTGCCTGATGGGGAACCTAATGGGGACCTAATGTCCAAAGACATTACCAGCAGACACATCCAGAAACCCAGAGCTGGCTGGTGAACACTGCCAAAACAAACCTGTGAAGTCTGGAAGAGAACGTTCTAACATAAGGAACTAGGGATGATGAAAAAAATCAGGTAAATATGACACCAAAGGAAACTAATAGGATTCTAATAACTGACCTAAAAAAATGGATATCTATAAACTGCTAAAGAATTCAGAATAAGCCTTGAAATTTTAGTAAATAACAATAAATTGAAATTACAAAACTGTATTTAAAGAGGAGTTCAGGACTTTTGGGGGAAGATGGAGTAGGAGGACCATAAGCTCAAATCATTCCACAGATACAACTAGGTAATACATCAGTGTAAAAAAACCAAAAAATGACCCAAGGACTGGCAGAAAAACTCTAAATGTAGGAAAGAGACCACTGGAAATGATAAGAAGGGCAGAGACAGGTTGGGATCTATAGGGACCCACAGGTCTGTCCATGTGATGGAGGAGGGGAGAAAAACACTGAGGACCTCATGCAGGGAAGACAAATCCCCATAATGCTTGGGTTGAAAACTAAAGGGGCCAAATTTCTTGAGTTCTTACCAGCAGTGGGACTTAAAACCTGAAATTTTAAAAATCAGTGGACTTGCTCCAGGAGAGCCACAAAGGCAAGAGGAAACGGAGCCCCAGCTTTAGACAGAACAAACAGCACTGTGGAGATACAGACTCGAAGCAGCAGTTTGAAAACCATCTTCCCTCGCCCACCCCCAGCATAAACACACAGCCACCTGCAGGAACCGACACAGCAACACCACTTATACCTAACTTGTTAACACCATCTCCTTGCCCCCTCCAACAAGCTCCTGGCCAAAGCCCATCCAGGGTGGTGCCACAGGCCTGTCAGTGTGCCAGCAGCCTTGACAGGAGCCAACACCCCTCCAAAGTGACTTCTACACCAGACAGAGGAAAAGATAACCACACATACCTGCAGACTAGAATCCGACAATGGGCTGGTGGCAGACAACTGGCCTGACTGCAGGCCCTGTCCACCAACAAAAGCTTCTTAGGGGACAACATGGGGCAAACACCTGCAGTCTGGTGCTACTCCATCTCTGGCAAATGCCTGGTCTGACCAAACTAAGGCCAAAGTGGGCCCAGACTGGCCCACAAAACTGCAGAGACCAAACATTGCCCAAAACAGACTAAGAGAGCCATTGCAGATGACTGAAAAAAAAAAATGAAAAATAAAAATAAAAAAAAATTTAAAAACCTCAGCCACAACATCAGCATGCACACAACACACATAGGGGACACACTTGAAGTGCCAGTTTCCAGTAAAGAGGGGACACTTCACTGCAGGGCAGTACAGGACCTCTTTCATAAGGCCACTACTTTCCAACAGGAGACATAGCTGACTTTCCCAACACACAGAAACAGTTAGAAAATGAGACAGAGGAATATATCCCAAATGAAAGAATAGGACAAAAAAAAAAAAATCACAGCAAGAGACCTAAGTGAAACATAGGTAAATAATATTCCTGATAGAGAATTTAAAGTGATGATCATAAAGTTACTCACTGGAATTGAGAAAAGAGTGGAGGACATCAGCAAGACCCTTAAATTAAAAACACAAATTAATACAGTAGATGGAATAAATAGGCTAGAGAAAGCAGAACAAATCAGTGACCTGGAGAACAGAATAATGGAAAGTAATCAAGGTGAGCATGTGGGATAAAATGCAAAATGACAACAGACTTAGAGAACTCAGTGACTCACATAAAGTGTAATATTCACATTGTAGGATCCCAGGAGGAGCAGAGAAAAGAAGGCAGAAAATTTGAATACCTGAAAACTTCCCTAATCTGGGGAAGGAAACAAATTCAGATCCAGGAGGCAGAGAGGCCCCTAACCAAAAATCAAGCCACTGAGCTCTACACCAAAATACACAGTAATTAAAATGGCAAAAAAGTAGTGATTAAGATTTTTAAAAGCAGCAAGAGAAAATAAAACTGTTATATACAAGGGAAACCCCATAAGGCTATCAAGCACGTTTTTTCAGCAGAAACTTTGCAGGCCAGAAGGGAGTCACATGAAAATTCAAAGCACTGAAAGAAAAAACCTACAACCAAAATATTCTATCCAGCAAGGCCATCACTCACAATAGAAGAATAAAGAGTTTCCCAAACAAAAGCTAAAGGAATTCACCACTAAGCTAGCCCTACAAAGGAATGTTCAAGGGGACTGAGTGGACAGAAATGACAAGGAGGAGTTAAAAAAGTAGGAAGCACAAAAGCAGAATTAAATCTATAAAACCTATTCAAGGGATTCACAAAAAAAGGATGTAATTATGACACTATATACCTAAAACATGGGGAGAGAAGAATGGGGTCACAAACAGCCATTCACTTAATATAGACTGCTATATGCATAAGATGTTACATATAAACCTAATGCTAACCACAAATCAAACCAGTGATATGCAAAAAAAAATTGATAAAGGAATCAAAAAAATTGATAAAGGATAATGCCAGCTAACCATGAAAGAAACAGAATTACAAAAACAACCATAAAACAAGTAACAAATTGGCAATAAGTACATACAGATCAATAGTTACTTTGAATGTAAATGGACTAAATGCTCCAATCAAAAGACATAGGGTGATGTAAGGATAAAAAAGCAAGACCCATTTATATGCTGCCTACAAGAGACTCCTTTCAGACCTAAAGACACCTGCAGATTGAAAGTGAAGGAATGGAAAAGCATTTATCATGTAAATGAATTCAAAAGAAAACTAGCAATACTTAGATCAGATGACAGGCTTGAAAACAAAGACAAACAAGAGTCAAAGATGGACACTATAACCATAAAGGGAACAATCCAACAAGAAGATATAAGAATTGTAAATATTTATGCACCCAACATGTGACTACTTGAATGCATAAAGCAGCTAATAACAAAGGAAGTAATGGATAATAATAATAATAGTAAGAAACTTTAACAGCCCACTGACATCAATTGATAGATCATCCCAACAGAAAATCTACAAGGAAACAGTGGCTTTGAGTGACACACTGGATAAGAATTTAACCAATATATTCAGGACATTCATCCTAGAAGAGCAGAATACACATTCTTTTCAAGTACACATGGCACATTCTCCAAAATAGATCACGTATTAGGCCACAAAACAGGTTTCAACAAATTGAAAAAGATCAGTCATGTCATGCATCTTTTCTGACCACAAAATTATAAAACTACAAATCAACCACAAGAAAAAACTCTAGGAAGACAACACATGGAGGTTAAATAACATGATGTTTAAATAATGTACTACTAAACAGTGAGTGAATCAACCAAATCAAAAAGGAAATAAAATACATGGAGACAAATGAAAATGAAAAGAGTCCAATATCTTTGGGATACAGCAAAAGCTGTTCTGACAGGATTATAGCAATACAAGACTACCTCAAGAAGAAAAAAAATCACAAAACAACACTTAAGGGAGCTTGAAAAAGAAAACCCAAAACCAGTAGAAGAAAATAAATATTACAACAGAAATAGAGGGCGCCTGGGTGGCTCGGTTGGTTGGGCGACTGCCTTCGGCTCAGGTCATGATCCTGGAGTCCCGGGATCGAGTCCTGCATCGGGCTCCCTGCTCGGCAGGGAGTCTGCTTCTCCCTCTCCCACTCCCCGTTTGTGTTCCCTCTCTCGCTGTGTCTTTCTCTGTCAAATAAATAAATAAAATCTTTAAAAAAAAAAAAAAAAAAGAAATAGTAACTAACAAAAACAATGAAGAGCAATAAAACCAGGAGCTGGTTCTTTGAACAAAATTGATAAACCTTTATACAGACTCAAAAAAAAAAAAGGCATCAAAAATGAAAGGAAAAATAAACAGAAAGGGTTAAAGAATATTATGAAAAATTATACACCAACAAATTGGAAAACCAGAAGAAATGGATAAATTCCTAGAAACCTAACCTTCCAATGATGAATCAGGAATAAATAGAAAATCTGAACAGACCTTTATCAACAATGTAACTGAATCATAATCAAACTCCCAAAAAGTCAAAGTCCAGGACAAGATGGCTTCACAGGTGAATTCTACCAATAGTTGAAAGAGTTAATACTTATTCTTCTCAAACTCATCCAAAAAATAGAAGAGGAAGGAAAGCTTTCAAATTCTGTCTATGAGGGCAGCCATTACCCTCATACCAAAACCAGATAAAGACATTACAAAAATAGAACTATAGGCCAGTATCTCTGATAAACATAGATGCAAAAATCCTCAAAAAAATATTAGCAACCCAAATGAAGAATACATTGAAAAAATCATTCAGCAAAATCAAGTAGCATTCATTCCCAAGATGCAAGGGTGGTTCGATATTCACAAAATCAATGTGATACATCACAATAAGAGAAAGGATAAAAAACAGTCCTTTCAATGGGTGCAGAAAAAGAATTTGACAAAGTACAACATCCATTCATGATAAAAACCCATTCAACAAAGTTGGTTTAGAGGGAACATACCTCAAAATAATAAAGCCTATCTATGGAAAACCCATAGCGAACTTCATACTCAGTGGTGAACAGCTTTTCCCCTAAGGTAAGACACAAGACAAGGATGTCCACTCCCACCACTCTTTTAGCATAGTACTGGAAATAGTAGCCACAGCAATAAAACAAAACAAACAAAACAAAAAGGCTTAACAGTCATCCAAATTGGTAAGAACTAAAACTCATTATTTGCAGATGACATGATACTGCATATAGAAAATCCTAAAGACTCCACCAAAAACCCACCAGAACAGATACATGAATTCAGTAAGGTCATATGATACAAAAATCAATGTAAAGAAATCTTTTGCATTTCTATACAATAAGCAACAGGAAGAAATTAGGAAAACAATCCCTTTTATAATTGCCCCCAAAATAAAATACTTGATAAACTTAAAGAGGTGAAAGATTTGTACTCTGAAAACTATAAAACACTGATGAAAGATGGTAAAGACACAAAAGACATTCCATGCTCAGGGATTGGAAGAATATTGTTAAAATGTCCATAATACTCAAAGCAATCTACAGATTTAATGCAAACCCTATCAAAATACCAACAGTATTTCTCACAGAACTAGAACAATCCTAAAATTTGTATGGAACCACAAAAAAAAAAAAAAAAAGCTGGAGCTATCAATTCCAGATTTCAAGTCCTACTATAAAGCTGTAGTAATCAAAACAGTATGGTACTGGTACAAACTAATATTACACTGTATGTTAACTGGAATTTAAAAAAAATAAAACACACAGAAACAAGCATTGGCAAGGGTGTGGAGAAAGAGAAACCCTCTTGCACTGTTGGTGGGAATGCAAACTGGTGCAACCACTCTGGAAAACAGTATGAAGGTTTCTCAAAAAGTTAATAGAACTACCTTATGATCCAGTAATTTCACTACTGGGTATTTACACCCCAAATATGAAAATACTAATTCAAAAGGAAGTATGCAGCCCTATATCTATTGCAGCATTGTTTACAATATCCAAACTATGAAAGCAGCCCAAGTGTCCATAAATATATAAGTGGATAAAGATGTTGCATATATATTTGCGTTGCTGAGGTGAGCACAAGATGATGTGGTATATATATACACAACAGAATATTATTCTGTCATAAAAGAATGAAGTTTTGTCATTTGCAACAACATGGAAGGAAATAGAGAATACTACTAAGATAAATATCATGTGATTTCACTCGTGGAATTTAAGAAACTAAACAAAGGGAAAAAAAATGGTCTCTTAAGTATAGAGAACAGAGGGTCACCAGAGGAGATGTAGGTTGGGGGGGGGTGAAATAGGTGATGGGGATTAACAACACATTTCTCTTTAGGAGCATAGAATATATAGATTGTCAATCCCTCTATTGCACACCTGAAACTAATAACACTGTATATTAACTACACTGGATTTAAACACATCAAAAAATGGTTTTTGCTACTCTGAATAAAAAGTTCAAATAGAAATTATGAAAAAAAAAAAATCCTAGGCCTAAAACATACAGTAACTAAATTGAAGAATTCACTGGAGAGTTTCAAAAGCAGAGACCTGTACAGAAATCAGTACCTGAAAAACAATGCATTTGAAGTTATCCAGCAATGAGAGGAGCACAGAGAATAAAGTCTATGGGAATTATGGGACACAATGTAAAAAATATTTACATTACGGGAATTCCAGGTGGAGAAAAGGGGCAGAAAGTATATTTTAAGCAATAATGGGTGAAAACTTCCCAAATGTGGAGAAACAGACCTCCAGATACAAAAGGCCTGAGACCCCAATAGGTTTATCCCAAATAATGTTACAATGTGACACATTATAATAGTCAAAATTCGAAAAGCAATTTTTAAAGTAGCAAAAGAACATTCACATACTAGGAAACTCCCATAAGACTGTAAGCAAATTCCTCAACAAACAGAAGAGAATGGTATGAATTATTCTAAGTATTCAAAGAAGAAATATCAACACAGAATTCAATACCCTGTGAAGCAGTCCTTCAGAAATGAAGAGATCAAGACATTCTAGAACACAAGCTGAGTAATTCACTACTAGACCTGCCACACAGGAAATGCTAAAGGGAGTTCTTAGAGTGTAAATAAAATGATGTTAATTAACATCATAAAAACATAAAGCAGTGTAAAAGCCATGGGTAATGGTAAATATATAGTCAGATTCAGGGGTATTATAATGGTGATATGTAACTTACTTTTAACTTATAGGTTAGTTGTAGTAAAAATAACCATAACTACATTAATCTGTTACACAATGTAAAAACTAAACTGTAACATCAATAATCTAAAATGAGAGTGGGAAGTGTAAAAACAGGAATTCTACTGAAATTGTTTTTAGTTTAAAATAGGGACTTAACTTAAATTTTAAGATACTTTATGTAAGCCTCGTAGAAACCACCGGAGAAAAATATGTAGTAATTACATAAAGTAACACAATAGTCAAAGCATACAAATACCAGAAGATATCAAAACAAAAGACAGCAGGATACAAATCACGGAACAATGGATCTAAACAAAAAAACCAAAAAAAATTAATAAAATGGCAAAAGTTCTTACTTACCAATAATTTTGTTAAATGGAAAATGATCACCTTCTGCCATCAAGACACAGAATGACTAAATGGATAAAAAAAGAAGACCCAAGGATATGCCGCCTACCAGAGATGCTTTAGTCTTAAGGACACACAAAACTGACAGTGATGGGATGGAAAAAGAGGTTTCAAACAAATGGTAACAGACTTTAATAATGGTAGCAGGAAGGGTCATTATGTAATGATAAAGCAGTAATTACATCAAAATGTTATAGTAATCGTTATGTACCCAACATAGGAGCACCTGAATACACAAACTACCAAAAGCAGAAATAAACAGCAATGCAATAATAGTTGGGAACTTTAATATCAATGGTTAAATCATTCAGAGAAAAAGGAAATTTAAACAGTACAGAGCAAATGGACCTAACCTATAAAGAGAGTACTGTATCAACAGAATACATTTTTCCTAAGGATACCTGGAACATTTTCTAGGATAGATCATGTTAGCCACAAAACAAGTCTTAAACTCAAGATTGAAATCATACCAAGTATCTTCTCTAACCACAATGGCTTTAGACTAGAAATCAGTAACAAGACAAATTGGACAATTTACAAACACATGGAAATTAAACACTCTCCTGAACCAATGGATCAAAGAAATTGAAAGGGAAATCAAATATCTAGGGACAAATACAAACATACCAAAATTTATGGGATGCAGCAAAAGCAGTTTGAAAAGGTATGTTTATAACAATACATGCCTGTATCAATAAGAAAGATCCCAAATAAACAACCCAACTGTATTCCTTAAGGAACTAGATAAAGAGCCAATGGAGTTCTGAATTTGGGGATGATGGCAGAGTAGGAGGATGCTGAGCTAACCTCCCACAGACACAGAAGTAACATACAAAAATGCAACTAACTCCAAAAAAATGACCTGAATACTGGCAGAACAAATTTCACACTAATCTTAGAAGAGGCCACATCAAAAAGTAGATGCTGTTGGGAACCAAAGCCCCAGCAAATCTAACCATCCACAGGAGGGATATCATAAGCACAGAGAAGAGAATCAGACCCCACATATCAGGCATCCTTGGCACTAGGGACCCACATTGGAAGACAAGTCTGCATAATTTCTGGCTTTGAAAACTGGTGGGGCTTAACTCCAGGAGAGTTGGAGGGCAATGGAAAACTGAATCCCCACCCCTAAGAGTCAGCACACTGAATAACTTGCCCCAAACCCACCATGAAGCAGCAGTTTGCAAAGCACCTGGGGGATATGTGAAGGAGATTTATCAACTAATCCTAGAACATGTACCAGAGGAGCAAAGATCAGATTTCTCAGAAAAAAATTTAAGTGCTGGTAGGTACCATTTCTCTTCCTCAATCTAGATAGGTGGACACTTGCCCCATCCTCTTCAGCCTTACCCCAGTTGACCCAACTTATCCAACACAACTACCTTGGCAAGAGTCCCTCCAAGACAGCAGCTCCTGCCCCTCCACACCTGGCAGGCAGCTCAGGTGCAGACAAGCACCACTACTACCATGGGGAAGTGGGGAGATAATCCCACACACCAACCCACCTGCAGTTCCTGCAGATGAGCCCCTTAGCTCGATGCACAGGAAGCAAGCCCTGACCTTTGGTGCAGCTGCTACAGAGAGGCTAATGGCAGACCACTAGGCACAGTGCTGGTCCCATCCACCCATGAGCCCATGGCCACTACAGACAGGCTTGTCAACAGTGTGAGGAGCAAACCTTTCCCAGGGGACCCACAGTAGGCAAAGTGGGTCACTATAGCCAGATGGGCTCAAGGCAATCATGGCTCAGCCACACAAAAGGGTATATGCTGCCTTCACAGGGGACATAGCTGGAACACCTGTTCCCAATGATGGGGGGGAGGTAGTATGCTACAAGACACTACAGAACCTCTTCAACACAGACCATTATTTTCAAGACCAAGAGTTATAGTTGGCCTAGTACACAGAAGACAGAGGAGATGAGGAAACAGGAGTATGTACCAAATAAAAAAAAATAGGACAAAAATCACAGCATAAGAGCTAAATGAAACGGACAACCAATATGCTTGATAAGTAATTCAAAGTAATGGACTTAAGCTACTCTGAGAATTCAGAGAGTTTCCTAAACAAAAGTTAGAGTTCATCACTAAACCATCCTTACCAAAAGTGTTAAAGGGAATTCTTTGGGGGTGGGGGGAAGATTGTAGTTAAGAGAAAATTACAAAAGAAAAAAATATTCACAGGTAATAGCAAACATAGTGAAGGCAAGAGATTACTTACAAAGCCAATATAGAGATTAACACTCAAAAGTAGTAAAATCAAAAATAGTACATAGATACAAAAGGTGTAATATATATATACATACAACATGGGGTGGGGGAAGTTCAAATTCAGTGCTTTTAGAATGTTCAAACCTAAGTGGCCATCAACAATATAGACTGCTATATACATGTTATATGTAAACCTGATGGTAACCACCAATCAAAAACCTGTAATATATACATAGAAATTAAAGGAATTCAAGCAGAACACTAAAGTAAGAAGTGAGGAAAAGAATGGAGAAATGCAAAACAAAAAAAGCAGAAACTAGTTAAAAAGCATTATGTACCTATCAATAATTGCTTCAAATGTAAATGATCTAAATGCTCCAATCAAAAGACAAAGGGTGACTAAATAAAGACTCATCTATCCACATGCTGCCTACATGAGACTCACTGCAGACCTAAAGACACATACAGACTGAAAGTGAAAGGATGGGCAAGATATTTTATGAAAATAGAAGTGAAAAAAAGGGTAGCAATACTTATATCAGACAAAATAGATTTCAAAACAAAGACACTAACAAGAGATAAAGGGCATTACATAATGATAAAGGGGATATAACAATTATATGCACCCAACATAGGAGCACCTAAATATTAACAGACATAAAGGGAGAAATAGACAGTTGTACAATAATAGTAAGGGATCTTAACATACCACTTACATCAACAGCTAGATCATCCAGGCAGAAAAATAAGGAAACAGTGGCTTTGAATGACACATTAGACCAGATGGATCATTTATACATGGAACATTCTATCCATTAAAGATATTTCATGCACTAAAGAGAATACACTTTCTCTTCAAGTGCACAGGGAACCTTCTCCAGTATAGATCCCATGTTAGGTCACAAAACAAGTCTCATTAAAAGACTGAAATTAAGTGGTTTTTTGTTTGTTTGTTTTTAAGACTTAGCAAGTGTGAACAGGGAGAAGGGCAGAAGGAGAGGGAGATAATCTTAAGCAGATTCTGCACTGAGTGCAGAGCCCAACACAGGGCTCAATCCCATGGCCCTGAAACCAGGACCTGAGCTGAAACTAAGAGTCGGGTGCCTAACTAAGCCAGCCAGGTGCCCCAAGAATCTTTTCTGATGACAAAAATATGAATCCAGGAATTACAAGAGGAAAAAACTGAAAAAAAAAAAATACAAACACATGGAGGCTAAAAAACATGATACTCAATGACCAAATGGTCAATGAAAAAAAAAATTATCAGGAAGACAAATGAAAATGAAAACACAACTGTTCGTAATCTTTGGGGCATAGCAAAAAGTGCTATGAGAGAAGTTTATAACAATGACAAGCCTACCTCAAAAACAAGAAAAGACTCGAAAACCTAATGTTAAATTTAAAGGGGCTAGAAAGACAATGCCAAAAGTCAGAAGGAAATTAGAACAGAAATAAGTGCAATATGGAAAAGATCAATAAAACCAAGAGCTGATTCTTTGAATAAAGAAACGTTAGCTAGAGTCATGAAAAAGAGGAACCAGAAGTAAAAAGGGAAAAATAGCCACCAATACCACAGAAATACATGTAAACAAACTGGACAACCTAAAAGATGGATAAATTCCTAGAAACAGTTTTCCAAAATTGCATCAGGAAGAAATAGAATATTTGAACAGAGCAATTACTAGTAATTAAATTGGATCACTCAAGCTAAACAAAAGTCCAGGACCAGATGGATTCACAGGTGAATCTACCAAACATTTAAAGAGTAATGGCTGTTCTTCTCAAACTATTCCAAAAAATAAGGAAAACTTCCAAAATCATTATACATGGCCAACACTGACCTGATACCAAAATCAGACAAAGGCACTACAAACCAAAGGAAAAAAAAAAAAAAAAAAAACAAAACCCGTAAGGCAGTACCTCTGATGAATATGGATACAAAAATCTTCAACAAATTGCAAACCAAATTCAATACATTAAACAAATCATTCACCATGATAAAGTGATTTGTTCTAGTGATGCAAGAGTGGTTCAGTATTTGCCAACCAACGTGCTACATCACATTCCACCAAAAGATAAAAATCATATGATCATCTCAACAGATGCAGAAAACACATCTGACAGAACATGTCCATTCATAACCCTCAATAAGTTTATAGGGAACATACCTCAACATAATGAAGTCCACATATGAAAAAAACCCATATCTTTTTCACCGAGTGTGATGTTAGCTATTAGCTGACAGGTTTTTTACCCTAAGATCACTCTTACCACTTCTATTCAACATGGTACTAGAAGTCCTAGCCACAGCAATCAGTCAAATAAAAAGCATGCAAATTGGCAAGGAAGACAAATTATCACTGTTTGCAGATGACACTATATTTAAAAAACCCTATAGAGTCCACCAAAAAACTGATAAGTTCAGTAAAGTTGCAGGATACAGAGTTAAAGTACAGAAATCTGTTGCATTTCTATACACTAATAATGAAATAGCAGGAATTTAAATTAATGATCCATTTACAACTACACAAAGGGATAAAATACCTAAAAAGTTTAACCACGGAGGTAAAACACCTACACTAAAAATTATAGCAAAGAAAAACTGAAGACAACACAAATAAATGGAAAGATATACCATACTCATGGATTGAAATGTCACTGAAATGTCCACACTGCCCAAAGCAATCTACAGATTCAATGCAATCCCTATCAAAATATCAATGGTTTTTCACAGAAGTAGAATAATCCCAAATTTTGTATAGAACCACAAATGACCTCAAAAAGCCAAAGCAATCTTGATAAAGAACAAAGCTGGAGAAGTAAGAATTCTAAGTTTTAATATATACTACAAGGCTTTAGTAATCAGAACAGTATGGTACTAGCACAAAAACAGACCTAGATCAGTAGAACAGGACAGAGCCCAGAAATAAAGCCACACATATAGTCACTCTACAACAAAGGAGGCAAAAATATCCAATGGGGACAAGACCATCTCCTCAAAACAATGGTACTGGGAAAATTGGACAACTATATGGCAAAAGAATGAAACTGGACCATTTTCTTATACCATATACAAAAACTCACAATGGACTCAAGACCTAATGTGATATTGGAAACCCCAAAACTCCTAAAGAAAACATAGGCTGATGATCTCAGGCATCAGCCTTAGGAACTTATTTATGGATAGGTCTCCTTAGGTAAGGGAAACAAAAGCAAGAGTAACCTTGCACAAATGGCGTTTCTGTACAGTTACATTTTATCTAAGAATTAGATTTTCTCTAACATTAGAAACAGAACACTTGGGGCACCTGGGTGGCTCACTTGGTTAAGCGTCTGCCTTCAGCTCAGGTCATGATCCTGGAGCCCTGTATCAGTCTCCCTTCTCAGCGGGGAGTCTGCTTCTACCCTCTCCCTCTGACCCCCACCCAGTTCGAGTTCTCTCTCTCTCCCTCAAATAGAAATAAAAACAGAACACTCAGGAATAAACTTCATCAAGAAGGTGAAAGAACTCTACTGAATACTCCAAGACATTGATGAAAGAAAGTCAAATGGCCACTCATGTAATGAGTATTGTTAAAATGTCAATTTTACCAAAAATCTATAGTTTCAATGCAGTCCCTATCAAGATTTCAACGTTTAAAATTTTTTTTCCACTCAAGATTTTGATCTTTCCCAAAATTATATCAAGTGCATAAGCAGGTATCCTCTCCATTGTAAAAGCATTTCATTTTAACATAATTTGTCTTAAAGTTGCAGTAGCACAAAGAATTTGCATATACCCCACTCAGATTTTCCAACTGTTGACATTTAACGACACTTGCTTTATATTTTTTTTTTCTGAACTCTGAAAGTTGTGGTCTTTACCACTAAGTATTTGAAGGTGTATTTTCTAGAAACAAGCATACTCTTTTTACATGACCCCCACATAACTTTCAAAATTGGGAAATTAATTCTATTAGCTAGTTTACAGACATTTAAATTTTGACTATTGTCTCCATATTGCCATTTATAGAAAAAGAAAATTTGAAATCCGATTTCATTCAGTTTGTCTTAGTCTTCAAGTCCTCAGTTTTTCTTATCTTTCATGACCCTGGCATTTTTAGTAGTCTAGTTATTTTGTACAATACCCCATCGGAGTTTTTGTTTCATTTCCATTTTTTAGGTGAGGAAAATAAGACTCAAAGTTTGAAAGATGGACAATAATGGAGAGGGGGACTCAAATTTGTCTTTTGACATCAATATAATTGCTCTATACCTCCAAAATAATAAATTAACTTATACGTATGTATAACTTGCTTTTGCATATATTAATCTGTTAAGATGGATGGTCAAACACCAGCTGCTTGACTATTTGCCATTTAAATTGAACCTCCGAATGGGGAGTGGGTAGTGATTTTCAGACTGTTCTGCAGAAGTGCTTCAGTCAGAGTGGGCAAGGATTCCCATTCCTACACCAATTTCATTAGGACAGAGCCACTGCATTCTCTGTTGGTTATATCTATAAATCCTTAGACTCTTTAGGAATTTATGATATATTTATAGTGTTCTAAGTAAATTAATCTACTAATAAATGTTTAATCAAGAATGTATTTTCACAAGAATATTTGTAATATTCAATATTGAGGAACTTGAAAAATTAATCCTGGGTCTACTAATAACTTGGTATACAATCTTTGGCAACTACCTAACCTCTGTGAACCTTGTTTTCTCATCAATAAAATGGGGTTAATTCCAAACTCATAAGGTTTTATGAGGGTTAAATGAATAGTACTTGCAAACGGGCCAGATAGAGGCACCTGGGTCAGTCAAGTGTCTGCCTTCAGCTCAGGTCATGATCCCAAAGTCCTGGGATCAAGCCCTGCATCAGGTTCCCTACTCAGCAGGAAGCCTGCTTCTCCCTCTGCTCCTCCCCTGTTTGTGTTCCCCCTCTTGCGGTCAAATAAAATCTTAAAAAAAAAAAAAAAAAGGGGGGGGCCAGATATAGCATTAAGCATTTGACATGCATTAATAAAAACTCTATTATGCAAAAGAAAATTAAAAATGGCATAAGAAGTCCAGATAATGAAATTTGAGGTGAATGAAGATGTTACTTCTAAAGAGTCAGCAGGAAGACTTCATGGAGGAAGTGGCATGTGAACTGGGATTTAGTATATGTCTGAACTGATATCAGAACTTAGGCTGTAGAAGGATAGACACTGTACTTAATGTAATATCTTAGGAATATTTTAAAGTTTGCTAAATTTTTAGAAATTGCTTTTTCTGAAGTAATTTTGGTAATTTGGTTTTTTTCTTCTTCCTCTTGCTTAATAGGTCTCTACCTCTACTTTTCTTACCTATTCTTCCATTCTTCTATTCAGCACTACTTGCAATAAGCTTAAGGGTCATTTCATTTAATATTTTTCAAGATCTTAGAAAAAGTATCTTTTGAAAAAAATCATTTTTTAAATAGCCAGTTCTAAATTTTATATGGAACCATGAAAGACCCTAAAAATCCAAAGTAATCCCAAGGAAACAAAGAGGCATCACATTTCTTGATTTAAAGGTATACTATAAAGCTAATCATCAAAACAGCATGGTCCTGGCATAAAAACAAATAGATCAATAGAACAGAATGGAGAGCTTAGAAGCCCAAGCATATATCAAGCATATATAGTCAAGTAATATTTGACAACAGAGCCAAGAACACTCAAAGGGAAAAAAAAAAAAATCAGTCTCTTCAATAAATGGTTCGGAAAATTAACTGAAAATTGATTCAAAACTTAAAGACCTGAAACCATAAAACTCCCCAAAGACCAAAAAAAAAACCCAAAAACAAACAAACAAAAAAGCTCCTTGATATAGGTCTTGGCAATGAATTTTGAGATAGGACACTTAAAGCATAAGCAACAAGAAAAACCAAGAGGAATTACATCAAATTAAAAAGCTTCTACACAGTAAAAAAGTGAAAAGGCAACCAACAGAATGGGAAAAAATATTTGCAGACCATATCTGATAAGGAGTAATACGCAGTACACATAACTCCCAACAATAATCCAATTAAAAATGGGCAAACCAGCATATTTTCCTAAAGACACTAGACTAATTCGCTAACAAGTGAAAAGATGCTTAACCACTAGTCATTCAGAAACACAAATTACAACCACAATGAAGTATCACTTCACACCTGTTAGAAGGGTTCTAAGACAGCAAGAGGTAACAGATGCTGGCAAAGGTGTTGAGAAATGTGAACTCTTGCACACTGTTGGTGAGACTGTCAACTAGTATTACATCCACCATAGAAAACAGATGATCCTCAAAATATTAAATATAAAACTGCCCTATGATCCAGCAATCCTACTTCTGGGAATATGTTCCCAGGAAATGAAAACACTAAGCCCAAGAGATATGCACCCTCCATGTTCATAGCAGCATTAGTTACAACAGCCAAGATGTGAAAAGAACCTAAGTATCCATTAACAGATAAATGGATAATGAAGTTATGGTACACACACACCTATCCCACAGATTAGTCATAGAAAATGAAAAAAAATGCTACCATTTACAACACCACCAACAGACTTTGAGGGTATTATGCTAACCAAAATAAGCCAAAAGAAAACAGATACTGTATGACCTCACTTACAGGTTGAATGTAAAAACAAAAGCCAGACTCATTAAGAACATCAGATTTGTGGTTACCAGAGACAGGGGTCAGGGAATGGCGTAGAGTAGTCAAAAGGCATAAGCTTTCAACTGTAGGCTAAGTAAACATTAAGAAAGTAATATATAGTGACTATATTTACTACCACTATGTGATAGACATCTAAGTTGCTGGGAGTAAATCCTGAGTTCTTATTCCAAGGCAAGAAAATAGAAAACTTGCATTCATTTTTATTTTATGCAGGAGATGATGTATGTTAACTAAGCTTGTTGTGGTCACTGTTTCACAGTATGTGTTATCAAACCTTTATGCTGTACAGCTTAAACTCCTAATGGACACAAATCACTATCTCGAAACTGGAAAGAACTTACTGCATTATCACAAACACAGGTGTGACCACCACGCGTCAACACATCCAAGTGACAACCTCCCGGAAGCCATTCTAGTACCCACCCAGTAACCAGCCTTCCCCCGCTCGCCACCCTCTCCCCTAACTCACAGAAATCACTTTTCCTGGTTTTACCCCATCCCAGCTGTTCAACGCCAGTTTAATTGTGACTACTTTTATGAAAGTGTGATTGCATGTTCGTTTAGTTTGCTGTTGTGAGAATCATGTGCTTAGTTGCATGAACTACCACTTTACTGTGATTGCTATACTCCATTGAGTGGACCACAATACATGTACCTATTATGCTTTTGATGCATTTTTCCAGTGTGTGGCTTTTCTAAACACTGCCTTAAGCACTTATATTAGTGCATATGTGAACATATTTCTACAGGGAAGTGTTTGAAAATAGGATTTCTGAGTCAGTATTAATTTATTCGACTCCAGTAGACTATGCCAGATTTTTTTCAAAAGTGCTTGCAAAGGATTTGAACTCTGTATTTTCTGAATGTAAGACCATTATTGGTCATATATACGTATTATAAATAGGTTTTACCCCGTTGTGTGCCTTTTTGCTTTCAGTGTTCTTTGATAAGCACAAGTTATGTCCAATTTGTTAATATTTTCATTTACAGCTGATGCTGTAAGTTCTACTCAGTATGACTTTTTCCTAAGGTTTATAAAATGTTCTGGAATTTAAAAAGTTATGCTACTTTATTTGCATCCACAACACTTGTATTTGGTATGAGGTGGAGTGGGTGGCTTTTTAAAATACGGTTATACAAGTAACCAGTTCCTCCTTATTGAAGACCCTATCATATCCATTTGTCAGCAGTTCCAACTGTTTAGAATTTATCTTAATAAGTGTGGGTAGAATTCTGGTCCTCTCCTTTTACACTATTTTTTAAGATTTTATTTGAGAGCAAGAGCTGCACGTGTGCACACACAACCAGGGTAGGGGTGGGGAGGAGAGGCTGGGGAGGAGAGGCTGGGGAGGAGAGGCTGGGGAGGAGAGGCTGGGGAGGAGAGGCTGGGGAGGAGGGGCTGGGGAGGAGGGGCTGGGGAGGAGGGGCTGGGGAGGAGGGGCGGAGGGGGAGGGAGAAGCAGACTCCCCACTGAGCAGGGAGCCCCACGCGGGGCTCAATCCCAGGACCATGACCCAAGTCGAAGGCAGCTGCCCAACCAACTGAGCCACTCAGGTGCCCCTACACTATATTTTTTTTAAATCCTTGAGTAGATATAGCATACTCTCTTAATTATGGTAACTTTAAAAAAGGTACAGTATTGAAGAGAGGAAGCTCTCCTACAGATTTTCTTCTAGACTTCTTGGCTATTCTTGACCTTTTATATCCTCATGTATACTTTAGAATCTTGTTTCCAAGCTTCATCATCTTATTTTTATTAGAGATACAAATAATCTATATTTTGGAGGATAATTAACATTTTCATAATGCCCTTTGTCTTTTTTTGGCATTAAGGCAATGCTGGCCTCAAAGACAGGCGAAGTTTATTTGAAAGTTTTAAACTTGGGTTTATATTTTGTAGACTACACTGAAATAGGGCCTTGGAAATTACTTTGTATGTTTTAACTGGCTTAAATTGCAATGTCATTCGTATGCTTTTGCTGAAATTGCATTTTTATGGTTATTTATTTGATCTAAATTTAAAGTAATGAAGTCAATCAGATAGCTTTATTTTTATCTCCGTATTTAACATAATTACTGGCATGTTTGTTTAAATCTATCTTTTTTGTTCCATCTACATTGCTTATTCTTTTTCCTGTTCTCTTAATCTTTTTTAAACTTCCCAGGTTTTCCTTCTAATAGCTCTATTACAATTTTTTGAAGTGAGCAGTGGGAAGGTTATTTCTCAACCAACTTCCATCATTTCTTGAACTGTGTGCTCCACTGTAAATTCCATGGGACTTCTGGCTTGCCCAGATATTTGCCCAACCATGATCCATCCAGTCAGCAGAGAATACCCTTAGGAAAGCCAGAAACATTACAAACATGGAAAAACCATTTGCAGAGGATCAAGAGTAGGCAAGGCATCAGGAGTGTCTCACCAAGTTTATTTTGCCTGCATGTTTTAAAGAATGTGAGGCAAACATTTAAGAATGAACCTCTTGTAAAGTTCATTTCTAGGGAAGGGTGAATAAGGGGGAGGCAGCATGGAGAAAAACAAGTGACGTGAGGTACACTGAGCAGACCTCAGGATCAGGACAAGCTCTGCTGAGTGCTCAGTGTCCCAAGACATCATCACAAAGACCTTACACAAGAGCGTGAACGGGCCATTGAGGGAAAACCACATAGTCCGATTTCAGCTCTGTCCTAATTTCCCTATTCCCATAGATCAAAGCTCACTGCACAGAAGGTAACTTCTCTATAATTTCACATCACATTGCCTCAAGATGACCCGGAGAGCCCAGAAATCAACTTGAGTACACAGAGGTTCTTGAAAGTGTAGTTTCACGTTTTTAAAGAGTTTCCAGCCATTTTCTTCAAATATCCTATTTGCTTTTTCCTTTCTCCTCCTCTCATACTGCATCACACACGTTAGTATGTTGAATAATGTCCCCTAGGTCTTTGAGTCTCAATTTTTCTTCATTTTTTGTGTTCCTCTGACTGGATAATGTCAACTACCTTCAAAATAGTGATTCTTCTAACTGCTCAAGTTCCACTGGTGAGCCTTTCCAGAGAAATATTTTTTGCCACAAGTGTAGATTGCATCTCTCCCCATACAATTCTGTCATCTTTGACTATATTCCCTATACTGTACCTTTCATCCCAGTGAATTATGCATTCTGTAGCTGGAAGCCTGCCCCTCCCAACACCCCTTCACCCATTTTCCCATCCCTCACCCCTTCTGGCCACCATTTCAATCACAGAATCTTTAGAACACAATCTATTGCTACAACAGATTTCAGGAGATACTTCCTTTATGCTTCTACATAATTTTTAGTTATTGTACACATCTAAATAGGTGGAATTTTAGTCCTTTTAAGTCCAACATTTGGGCTTCATTGGGGATGGTTTTATTGATTTTCCTTTCGGGTCATTTCCTTTTATCTTTAAATTTGGGGGAAAAAATTGAAATATGGTAAAATCTCCCTAGAGTTGCCACAATCTCCAAACTTATTTTAGTGACTATCTTGAACTGAACAGTCTATTCCTTGTTATTGTGGCCCAACTGAAGTTTCTGCTCAGCTTGCTGGTCACCTAATAATTTTGCCTGGAACCACTAAGTCTCCCAGGTTTAGCTGAATGTGTAGGTATACTGAGATATGCTTTCAACAGTCAGCCAGGGAGTTGAGAACTCTGGCTTGGCCTTCACTTCATTCTTGTGCAGAGACACAAGACCAACCAGATATTAAAGAATCAATCTTTCTTCTATCTTTCCTGAACATTCACACAATCCAGGCATGCACAAGACCTCTGCAGTCCGAAGACTATGTTGGTCCTTTTAGAAGGATTCAGATTTTGCTTTTCAGGTCTTTTAGATTTTTTTTCTCTGCAATCTTCTCCCAAACTCCGACAACTGTAATGTTTAACAATAGCAAGGGTTTGTTTTGTAATCAAGAAAAGGCTATTCACACTGGGAAACATTTGAATCAGGTCAAAGAAAGGTAAGTAAACTCTACCAACCAATTTTGAAGTAATCTCCAAGACAGGTCAAATGATGACTAGTCTGAGAGTGGGACTTTGAAGGAGCTCCAGACCTTCAGGTGGCTTTTGGGCTGCTAGCTTTTATGTGATTACAACTATTTTCAAGACTACGATGGAGCTTGGAAGGCTACTGAATAGACCAAGTTAAAACACCACAAAGTTTCAGATGTGTTTTCTTGAGTAAGAGTTTCCAGATTATGCAAGTCTTTGGTTATTTTCTAGAATTCTAAATAAGTTTGACAAATTTTGGAAATGTTCTTGTTTTTATGGAGGAGAGGATTTTTGGAGGTCTATACTCTGCCTTCTGGACAATCTCTAAGTCAAATATGGAGACAAACTCCAAGTACTTTCCTTTGGGGTTTGCATGTTCTTACAGTTTTTAGAGTTCAATAATCTTTTGAGATTTTCAGTTTTAACTTTTATATCCTTGAATACAAATTATATACACACACACACTGACTATAGGACCTACAAATACATTTTAACTCCTGCAATTCCATTTATGCTTTCTGCCTCTCTCTTGACTTTAACTGTCCTCATCTCTGATTACTCTATATTTAATTGGTGCCAGACACTGTTTTGTATTTAATGTATTTTTTTTTTTTTAAGATTTTATTTATTTGACAGAGACAGAGACAGCGAGAGCAGGAACACCAAGCAGGGGGAGTGGGAGAGGGAGAAGCAGGCTTCCTGCTGAGCCGGGAGCCCGATGTGGGACTCGATCCCAGGACCCTGGGATCATGACCTGAGCCGAAGGCAGTCACTTAACCAACTGTGCCACCCAGGCACCCATATTTAATGTTTTTAGAGACAATTTGTAAAAACCTACTAGTGCAATTGCTGGATTGAAGAATAGTTTTATTTTTAACTTTTAGGAACAGATAAAGATGTAGTATATATATACACTGCAATTTTATTCAGCCATACAAGAGGAAGAAATTTCGCCATTTGCAACGACATGGATGGACATAGAGGGTATAATGCTAAATGAAAAGTCAGAAAGAAATACCATATGATATCACTCATATGTGGAAATTAACAAATGAGTAAAGGGGGGAAAAAGATGAACCAAGAAACAGACTTATATATAGAACACACTGATGGTTACCAGAGGGGAGGTGGGTAGGCAGATGGGTTAAATAGGTGATGGGGATTAAGTGCACTTGTGATGAGCAAAGGGTGATGAATGGATGTGTTGAATTGCTAAACTGTACACCTGAAACTAATGTTACACTGTTAACTGGAACTTAAAAGCTTAAAATAATTTGTAATTTAGATTGTTTTAATAAACCTTTGCTACTACCCATATGCCTGAGCAGGACATCAGATCTGATATTACTCCATTCCACTCTTTTCAAAGGACTGACACTGGAATCTGATCTCTAGTTATTATGAATATTTTGACATCTTAAGAGATTTGCCCTGAGTTGTTTTTGATTTAGCAAGCATGTATAGGATGTTTTTATCAAGTCATTACAAAATACATTTGCCTTAGGTATATGTACTTCATTTTGAAAATATTACATTCTTGAACATAAATCAAATCCTTTTTTTTGTGAAAAACTAATTCTATTCAACATAGTACTGGAAGTCCTAGCCAGAGAAATTAGGTAAGAAAGAAGACCTCCAAATTGGAAATGTAAAAAGGTCACTACAGCTGACATATATAGAAAACTAACACCAAAAAAGTTAGAACAAAAATCATTGTACAAAAATCTGTTGCACTTCTATACACTAATGCAGTATCAGAAATAGAATAGACTAAGAAAAGATACCTATAAATAAATTTAACCAAGGAAACCAAAGATCTCTACAAGGAAAACTAGGATTAGTGGGGGGGGAGGGGAATGAAAACAGATATTCCATGCTCATGGATTGGAAAAAACCTTGTTAAAAGGCCTACTACCCAAAGTAATCTACAGTCTATGCAATCTTTATCAAAATATTGGCATTTTTCAGAAAAAAATTCTAAAATTGGTATGGAATGACAAAAGACCCTGAGTAGCCACAGCAATCTTAAAAAAAACAATGCTAAAGACATGACACTCCCTGATTTCGAAACTATATTACAAAGCTATTGTAATCAAAACAGTAGATTGACCTAAGAACAGATACACAGATCAAAGGAACAGAATATAAAACCCAGAAATAAACTCATGCATATAAGATCAATTAACTTACAAAGGAGGCAAGATTATATAAGTCTACTCAGTAAGTGGTGTTGGAAAAGCTGGGCAGTTTCATGCCAAAGAATACACCTGGGCCAATTACACCATACACAATAATTAACTCAAAATGGGTCAAAGACGAACAAGTGCCAAAATAAAATCAGAAATAGGTGAACTCACAACGGACACCAAAGACAAGGATTCTAATAGACGACTACAATTATATGCCAACAACTGGACAAACTGGTAAAACCTTACAAACACAATACTCCAAGACTGGATCAGGAAGAAACAAAATCCGAACAAACCATTTAGTAATGAAATTGAATAATTAACCACCTCCCAGAAATCCAGGTCCAGATGGCTTCACAGGTGAATTCCACCCAAAGTCTTTTTTTTTTTTTTTAATAGTACATCTTTCTCAAACTGTCCCCAAAACCTGAATCAGAAGGAATTCTTTCAAGCTTACTCTATACCAAGCTAGTATTACTGATCCTAAAACCCAAACACTACAAAAAAAAATTACAGCCTGTATTCCTGATGAACATAGATATGAAAGTATTCAAAATTATGCAAACCAAATACAACAATGCATTGAAGAAATCCTTCACCATGATCAAGTAGGGTTTATTCCAGGGAAACAAAGATGGTTCAATATCTGCAAATAAACTAAGGTGATACACCACAGCAAAAGAATAAAAATCCAATGATCATCTGAAATGCAGAAAAAGCACTGGACAGAATTCAACATAAGATTAGGATAAAAATCGGGTGCCTGGGTGGCTCAGTCGTTAAGCGTCTGCCTTTGGCTCAGGTCATGATCCCTTGGTCCTGGGATCAAGCCTTGCATTGGGCTCCCTGCTCAGCCAGGAGCCTGCTTCTCCCTCTCCTCCTACTTGTGTCCCCTCTCTAGCTGTCTCTGTCAAATAAAAATCTTTAAAAAAAAAAAAAAAAAAGATTAGGATAAAAATCTCAGCAAAGTGGTTTGGAAGGAAAATACTTCAATATAAAAGGACAAAGCGATTGGGATCATTCCCTGCCTATTTTCAGACCACAGTGCTTTGAAACTAGAACTCAATCACAAGAG
>NC_138373.1:37742105-37758944 GCF_054177405.1 Leptonychotes weddellii | reverse complement strand
TCCCGGCTCCGTTACCTGGGAGCTCTGCCACACTCAGGCACCCCCGGTCTTTGTGTGACCCTGAGGGTCCTGAGACCACACTGTCCCGGAGGGTTCCACCCCCCGCTTAGCCACCAGAGTGACGTCCCTCAGCAGAGCAGACTTTTAAAAGTTCCAATTTTGTGCTCCGTGGTTCTATCACTTGCCAGAAGCGGCCGACGGAGGCCCCTCCCCCGCTGTCTATCCTCCCGAACATCGCCTCGGATTCACTTCTCCGCACGTCCTACCTTCCAGAAAGTGGTCGCTTTTCTGATGAGTTGTTGCTCTTCTTTTCTTCAATCTCCTGTTGAGTTTGTAGGTGTTCAGAATGGTTTGATCCCTATCCAGCTGAATTCCTGAGAGGAGACGAAATCCAGGTCTCCTACTCCTCCGCCATCTTGCTCTGCCCCCCGAATGTGTTTTGTTTCTTTCGTTGGATTGTTGTGACTAAAACTGCCAGTACTATATTGAATATAACTGGGTGAGAGTGGGCATTCTTGTTCCTGATTTTAGTAGAAAAGATGTTTTTTCCCCCACTTAGGATGATCTTAGCTGTGAGTTTTTCCTAGATGGCCTTTATTATGTTGAGGTACGTTCCCCCTAAACCTACTTTTTTGAGGGTTTTTAACATGAATAGATGTTGTTCTCTGTCAGATGCTTTCTGTGCATCTACTGAAATATATTTATCCTTTCTCTTATTGATATGATGAACATTGATTGTGAATATTGAAACACTTGCATTTTAGTAATCCTACTTGATCATGGTGTATGACTAATGTATTGTTGGATTTGGTTTGTTAATACTTTAAGGATTTTAGCATCTATATACATGAGAGATTGGCCTGTAGCTGCTTTTTTTTTTTTAGTGGTGTCCTTATCTGGTTTTGGTATCAGGGTAATGCTGGCCTTGTAGAATGAATTTGGAAGCTTTCCTTCCTCTTATATTTTTTATTTTTATCTGGAATAGTTTAAGAATAGATATTAACTCTTCAAGTGTTCAGTAAAATTCACCTGTGAAGCCTTGTGTTCCTGGACTTGTATTTGAGAATTTTTTGATTACTGATACAATTTCATTCTGGTAATCAGTCTGTACAAATTTTCTATTCCTGATTCAGTTTGGGGAGGTTGTATCTAGTCATTTATTCCTTCCAGGTTGTCCAGTTTATTTAATCTTTTTATTTGTGGTGTCAGCTGTTAGTCCTCACTTTCATTGCTGATTGAATCCTTTTTTGTTTTGTTTTTTGACTCTGCCTTAAGGTGTACCAATTTTGTTTTAAAGAACCAGCTCCTGGTTTTACTTTTTTTTGTTTGTTTCTATTTACTTCTCCAATCATTATTTCCTTTACTGGTTTTCAGTTTCTCTTTTCTAGCTCCGTGAAGTGTGAGGTTAAGTTTTAAGATTTTTTTCCTTGAGGTAAGCCTGTATTGCTATAAACTTCTCTCTTAAAGCCACTTTTGCTGCATCCTGAAGATTTTGGATCATTTGTCTCAGTGTATTTTTACATTTCATGTTGAAACTCCATGTATTTCTGTTCTTTCCAGATATTTTCTTATAGTTTTTGTTTGTTTCATAGTGTTATGAGTGAACATGCATGCATGGTAGGACTTCAGTCTGTGGAGACTTATTTTGTGGCCTATATGTGATAAGTTATAGAGAATGTTCCATGTGTCCTTCATGAACGTGTATTCTGTTATAAGATGGAATGTACTGAATGTATTAGATCCATCTGGTCCAGTGTGTCACTAAAGGTCACTGTTGCCTTGTTGACTTTGTTTGGATGATATGTCCACTGATGTAAGTGGAGTTTTAAAAATCCCCTATTTTATTATTGATGTCTTATGTTATTAGCTGCTTCATGTATTTGGGTGCTTCCATGTTGGGTGCATAAATATTTAGGTTTGTTATATCTTGCTCAAATGTTCCCTTTATGATCAGGTAGTCTTTGTTTCTTGTTACAGTCTTTGTTTTAAAGTCTATTTTATCAAGGCACCTGGGTGGCTCAGTCAGTTGAGCATCTGACTCTTGATTTCGGCTCAAGTCATGATCTCAGGGTCATGAGATCAAGCCCCATGTCGGGCTTCTGTGCTAAGCAGGGAGTCTGTCTGAGATTCCCCCCCCCCCAAAATTTTTAAAGTCTATTTTGTCCAATATAAGTATTGCTATCCTGGCTTTCTTTTCTCTTTCATTTGCATGATATTTTTTTCCTTCACTTTCCATTTGCATGTGCTTATAGGTCTGAAATTAGTCTCTCATTGGCAGCATATAGATGAGTCTTGCTTGCTTTTTTATTCAGCCACTCCAGGTCTTTCAACTGCAACATTAGTCCATTTACATTCAAAGTAATTGATAGGTAAGTATTGCCATTTTGTTACTTTATGATTTTTGTAGTTCTGTTCCTTTTTATGGCTGCTCACTTTCTTTAAGTGATCTTTTTGGATTACTTTTTTACATGTCATTCGTTCTTGATTTTTGGTTGCCATTAGGTTATATATAATCTCTCCTGCATATAGCCATCTATATTTAGTTGATGGTCACTTAAATTTGAATCCATTCAGAAAACACTTTACCCCCAACCACATTTTAGGTATATGGTGTCCTACTTTACATCTTTTATTTTGTAAATCTCTTGGTTCATTTTTAGATCTACTTGATTTTGCTATTTTTGTGCTTCCTACTTTCCTTACTCCTACTTACTGTCTTATCTTTCCACTCAGACTACACTTAAACATTTCATGTAGGACTAGTTTAATAATCATGAATACTAATTTTGTTTGGGAAACTAGTTTCATTTATCTCTCTGTTTTAAATTCTTCCTGCATATAGTATTCTTGGTGGCACGTTTTTTCTTTCAACACTTTGAAATTATCATGCCACTGCCTTTGGGTCTGCAAAGTTTCTGCTGAAAAATCCTCTGATAGCTTACAGGATTTCCCTTGAATGTAATTTTTTTTCTTAAATTTCTATCCATACTTGTTGCTATTTTAATGTGTCTTGGTGTAAACCTCCTTGGGTGGATGGGATCTCTGTGCCTCCTGTATCTGGATTTGTTTCCTTCCCTAGATTGGGGAAGTTCTCAGCTAGTTCTTAAAATTGCCCCCTCTTCTCTATTGTCCTCCTTGGCTACCTATAATGTGAATGTTACTAGGCTTGGTGGTCTCGCTGAGTTCTCTTAATCTATTTTCATTTTCTCTCCTGTAAAGCATGATTGCTTTCCATTACTGTTCTTCAGGTTGCTGATCTGTTAGGCTTCTTCTAGTCCATTTTTTTTCCTCTGGTGTATTCTTAATTTTAGTTATTGAGTTCCTCATCTCTGGTTCTTTTTAGTGTCTCACTGAGGTCCTTAAGTCTAGTGAGTATAACTATTACTTTAAATTCTTCATTAGGCAGATTGTCTACATATCTTTAAGCTATCTTAATAGCTTGTCTTTGGAACATATTCCTATCGCTCATTTTGTGTAATTGTGTATGTTTCTATGTGTTAGGGAAGTCAGCTATGTCTCCTGCTTTTGAAAGCAGTGGCCCTAGGAAGATGAGGGCCTGTAGTGGCCTGCAGTCCAGTGTCCCCTCTTCACCAGAACCTGGCACTTCAGGTGTGTCTTTTATGTGTCTTGTATGTGTCCTACTGTTTTGGCTGAGCTGCTTTTTCCTTGAGTCCAGTTGTCTGCAATGGCTCTCTTTGCCTATTATGGGCAGGGTTTGGTCCTTGTGTTGGTGACAAGTTGGGGGATGACTTGGGCTTGAGCTGAGTCAGACCAGCAATTTGCCAGAGCTGTAGTGCCACTGAACTGCAGGATGCTTTGCTTGTGTTGTCCCCTGAGATGCTTTTGTTGATTGGTGAGGCCTGCATTCAGACCAGATGTCTGCCCTAGCCCACTGCTGGGGCTATAGAATTGGTGTGTATGGTATCTTCCATTTGCCATTGGGGGGATGGTCACTTCTAACACCCTGCCATACTTATGGTGCTTCCTTTGATGGACTGCTGCCAAGGACGTGTTGGAGCGTGCCAGTCAGCAGGAGAACATGTTGGGTGGGGCACATGGTGCCAGCAAGGTTTGGGCTGGTCTCCTGTGGGGGAAGGGGGGAGTGTATGGGGGAGGAAACGTAGCTGTCTTGAAAATGGCCAAGGGTGTGTTGGAGCAGGCATGTCTGAAGAAGAGTGCAAGTGTGGGTTGTGTGTCAGCAACACCAGGTGGAGTGTCCGTGCTATACTGGTTACTGCAGGTGTCCCTGGATCTAGGCTGGGGGTAGGAAATGGCCCCCACCTGCTCTTCTGTTCTGGTAGAAGTCTCCCAAATATTCCTGCTGCTCCAGCACATGCTCTGAGATTAGTTAAAAACAAAAACTCTTCATACACCCTGGGGGCTTTTCAAATGGCAATTTCTGTGCCGTATCTCAGTGGGACTGTTCTGTGTCTAAGGGTGGGGAAACTTTTTTCTGCCATACCTCCAGCTCTCCTATAGCCAATCCTGCTGATTTTTAAACTTCCATGTATTAAGTCCCACTAATTGTAAGAACTCCTTAAGTTAGAACCGTCTGATTTCAAAGCCAGGCGTTACAGGGATTCTTTTTCCCTGTATAGGTCCTCATTCCTGGTGTGGAGCCTGCTCTTCTCCATGACTGCAGAGTCCCTCCCACCTGCAGACAGTCCAGCACTTCCCTTTGGCTCCCAACAGGTCTTTATACGTTCTATTGTCTTGAATATGGTGGCTTCTCTACATTGAGCTCTAGAGAATCTATTCTGCCAGTCTTCAGGTCATTTGCAGGGTTATTTATGCTGATGTGAGTATTTTAGGTATATGTGGGTTGAGGTGAGCCCAGGATCCTCCTCTTCTGCTATCTTCCCCCAGAAGTCCTATTCTCCTCTTATTAATATGAAGTATTACACTGATTTGTGAATGTTGAACCAACCACCCTTGCTTCCCTGGAATGAATCCCACTTGATCATGGTGAATAATTTTTCAATGTTGAAATTGGTTTGCTGAGACTGATGACTTGTGCATCTGTCTTCATCATGGATCATGGTCTGTAGTTTTCTGTTTTTATAGTGTCTTTGGTTTTGGTGTCAGGACAGTGCTGTCCTTGCAGAATAAATCTGGAAGATCTCCTTTTCATTTTCAGAATAGTTTGAGAAAGCTTGTTATGAACTTGTTAAATGTTTGGATTTTACCTGGCATCTTGTCCTGTATTTGTGTTGGGATGCTTTTGATTATTGAATTTCATTACCAGTAATTTGTCTATTCAGAGTCTCTATTTTTTCCATATTCAGTCTTGGGAGAGAGTGTTTCCAAGGATTCATTTCTCTGAGGTGGTCCAGTTTCTGGGCATGTCATTTTTCACTGTAGTTTCCTAATATTTTTATTTCTGTGCTATTAGTGATTTTTTTGTTTGTTTCCTTGAGTCTGGCTAAAGGTTTATCAATTTTTAATTTTTGCAAAGAACCAGCTCTTGATTTTGTTCATCTCTATTTAGTCTCTATTTTTGTGCTGATTTTTATTTCCTTCCCTAAAAGTATGGGCTTTTTCTATTTTTTAGGTGTAAAATTAGAGATTTTTGTTTCTGGAGGTAAGACTCTTACTGTAAACTTAAAACTGCTTTTGCTATATCAAATATTTTGAACTTCTGTGTTTCCATGTTCACTTATGTCCAGTTATTTTTGTTATTTCCTTATATTTTTCTTGGATCCATCAATTAGTGGTATGTTTAGCCTCCATGCATTTTTTTTTTTTTCCAAATTTACTTGATTTCTAGTTTCACATACTTGTGCTTGGAGAAGTTGCTGGATATGAATTCCATTTTTATTGATACTTGTTTTTTAACCCAACATGTTATCAGTCTTGGAGAATGGTCTGTGTGCATTGGAAAAGAATATATCTGGATGAAATGTTCTAAATATGTCCAGTCCATCTGGTCTAATATGTCATTTAAAGACCGTGTTTTCTTATGAATTTTCTACCTGGATGATCTATCCATTGATGTAACTAGGAAGCTAAATTTCCTTGTTAATTCAGGTCTGTTAATATCGGCCTTCTGTAGGTGCTTCTACATTGTGTACGTGTTTATTATGTCATCCTGTTGGATTGTTCACTTTATTGTTCTGTAGTGAATCTCCCAGTTGGAATGTTTGTCCATACCTTCACTTTCAGTCTGGATGCCTCCTTACGTCTGAAGTGAATCTCTTGAAGGCAACATAGAGATGGGTTTTGTTAAATCATCCTATGTCTTTTTGAGCATTTAGAACATTTGCACTGAAAGTCACTTATAGGTATGTACTTACAATTTTTCTGGTGGTGGTTGTAGTAACTCCGTTCTCTTGTTCTCTTCCTTTGTGGTTGTCATTCTTTAGTGTTTATGCTTGGATTGCTTTCTCCTTTTTCTTTATCTGCTATGGTGTTTTGCTTTGTGGTACCATGAGGCTTAAGTATAACATCCCGAAGTCTGTAGCAATCCATATTAAGTTAATGGTTGCTTATATTCCAACACATTCTAAAAGTGCATTTTTCCTCCCCTGTTCCACATTTTATGCATGTCCTATTTTATATCTTTATTTTGTGAGTCCCTTAACTAATTTCAGATATAATTGATTTTTACTGTTCTTGTATCCTTCATACTACATATCATCTATTTTACTATGTTTGCTTTCACCCATGAAATTTTTTTTTCATGATTTTCCTTGTTATGGTCTTTGCCACTTAAAGAATTCTGTTTAACATTTCTTGTAGGCTGGCGTAGTGGTCATGAATTCCTTTGCCTTTTGTTGGGGAAACTTTTTCTATTCTGAACCTTGCTAGACAGAAAATTCTTTAAGATTTTATTTAGAGGGTGGGGGGGGTGGGCAGAGGGAAAAAGAATTGCAAGTTGACTTCACGCTGAGTGCAGAGCCCGACAGGGAACTCCATCTCACAACCCTGAGATCATGACTTGAGTAGAAATCGAGTCCAAAGCTCAACTGACTGAGCCACCCAGGTGCCCCTAGAATATTTTTTGCTTGTTAGTTTTTGTTTTTGTTTTTTTTTCCTTTCAGCACTTTAAAAACATTTTGACACCACCATCTGGCCTGCCAAGTTTGTTAAAATCAGCTGATAGCCTTATGGGGTTTCCCTTGTATGTAACCAGTTGCTCTTGCTGTTTTTAAGATTCTTTAACCCTTGACATTTTAATTATGTGTCTTGGTGGACCTCTTGGACACTCGGTGCTTCCTGGACCTAGATATCTGTCTCCTATCTGTCTCCGTGGAAGTTTTCAGGTATTTCTTCAGGTAAGTTTTCTGTCCCTTTCTCCCTTCTCCTTTTGGGACCTCTATAATGTGAATGCTAGTATATTTGATGATGTTTGGTATCCCTGAACCTATCCTTTTTCATTCTTTTGGCTGCTCAACTTGGCTGTTTTCCACTACCCGGTCTTCCAGATGCTGATTCATCCTTCATCCTCCAACCTGCTCATCTTATATTGATTACCTCTAGTGTATTTTCCATATCTGTTATTGAATTTCAACTCTGATGGGTTCCTCTCAAAATTATTTAAACTTCTCACTAAATTCATCTAAAGTCAAGTGAAGCATCTTTGCGATCATTGCTTTGAACTCTATCAGGTAGATTGCTTTTACCTCCTTTTCATTTTTCTGAAGTTTTGTCTTGTTATTCTGGATAATACCTGTCTCATTTTGTTTTACTTTGTTTCTTTGAATTAGGCAAAACACCTAGCTACCCCAATCTGAGTGTGCTTTTGTAGGACTGTCCCTTGTGTAGGCTACCTGTGCCTGGTTGCTATTGCTAGCTGGCAGGAGCTGTAAGTGGGTATGCACTGTGGGTTTTGGGGTGTTCCTACAGGGGGTACCCTGGTGGGACAGCTGAAGCAGGCATGGGGCATGGGTCCTGGAATGCTTTGCACAGAGGGTGCCTGGCAAGTCAGCTGGAGCTGTAATGGGAGCAGGACAAAGTGCCACACTGTGCCATACCGGATCTCCTTGGTGGAATGGAATTCACAGTTGCAGGTGTGGGAGGCTGCCTTTGGGGGACAGCTGGGGCTTGCTGAGCCAGTAGGCAGATAGTCCCTGGACCTTGATCCTATCTGTGACATCAAGGTGGAGGGGGGGAATAGAAACAGTGGTGCTCACCAGCACCTGCTACCCTGGGGAGAAATCCAGCAGTTCTCCTATTTGGGTGCTCCAGGGTTAGTTCACTTGTATTCTAGTTGCCATTTAAAACAGGGCTGCTTTTCTGTGCCCCCAGGCACAGAGGCAAATCTGCATGCAGGTTCCTCAGTGCTGTTCCTCCCCAGTAGAATTTGCAGGGTCATGTGGGGTGTCCATTACTGTGGCTCTGTCTCCCACCATTCTGTGTGGTGCCTGTATTGTTTGCAGAAGTGCTCCAATTCCCTGAGGTGGTGGTCTGAAGGAATTGATGTATATGTAGGTGTTAAGTATGTATTAGAAGAGGTGAGATTGAGTCTTCCTATGTTGCCATATTGGATCCTCTAACATCTCCTTTATGGCTAAAAAGTATTCCATTATATATATCACAACTTTATCCGGTCACATCAACAGATGCTGAAGTTGTTTCTCCATCTAGGCTATTGTAAATAATGCTGCAGTAAATGTGTGTACATATGAATTTTGAGTTTGTTTCCATTTTCAGCCAAAGACACAGAAGCAGAATTGTTGGGTCTCCTGGTAGTCTTAACATTGAATGTTTCATGTACCTGTTGGCCATCTGTATGTCCTCTGAAAGATCTCTCTTTAGATCTTGTTTTCAATTGAACTGGGTTTTTTTGTTTTTTTTTTTGGGAGGGGGTTGTTGGTTTTTCCTAGTCATCTCTATAAATCCTTTATATATTTTGGGTATTATCCCCTTGTCAGATAAATCACTTACAAAAATTTTCTGCCATACAGAAGTTTGTCTTCTCATGTTGGTTTCCTTTGCTGTGTAGAAGCTTTTTAGTTTTAGTCCCACTTATTGTTTTTTTTTTGCTTTTTATTAGGTCCAAAAATTTCCCGTCCAAAACCAATGTGGAGGCTTAAGTTCTCTTCTAGTTTGATAGTTTCAGGTCTTAGGTTTTAAGTCTTGTTATTTTTATGGGTGAGATGGAAAATTCTGGATACTTCTCTACAACTTACTTTATTTTAGTATTGTCTAAAATTCATGCAAATTAAGGCAAATGTTCTCTCGTGAATTAAACTTCAGGTTTGTGTCCAACTCATAAGTTGATGCCCACATGAGACTTGTTTACAGGTCTTAGGATCTTTCTAAAGGTTCTAATATTTTGCATTTCTCTTGTAGTATAATATATCATGATATATTTTTTCTTCAAATTCACCTAGCCAACATACAGTACATCATTAGTTTCAAAGGTAGAGGTTCAGTGAGTCATCAGTCTTACATAAGACCCAGTGCTCATGACATCATGTGCGCTCTTTAATGCCACCACCCAGTTACCCCATCCCCTCACCCACCTCCCCTCCAGCAACCTGTTTGTTTCCTAGAGTTAAGAGTCTCTCTTGGTTTGTCTGCCTGATTTCTTCCCATTCAGTTTTCCCCCCTTCCCCTATGATCCTCTGTGCTATTCCTTATATTTCATTTATGAATGAAACCATATGATAATTGTCTTTCACTCAGCATAATACCCTCGAGTTTCATCCATATCGATGTAAATGGTAAGATTTAATCCTTTTTGATGGCTGTGTAATATTCCCGTGTGTGTGTGCATGCACATGTGTGCACACACCACATCTTTATTCATCTGTCTATGAACATCTGGGCACTTTCCAGTTTGGCTGTTGTGGACATTGCTTCTATAAACATTGGGATGCCGGTGCCCCTTTGGATCACTGTATCTTTGTGGTAAATACCAATGTTTGTTTCCTGAGTTGTTAATTTTAGCCAGAGTGGTGTGAGGTGGTATCTCATTATGGTTTTGATTTGTATTTCCCTGATGCCAAGTGATGTGGAGCATTTTTTTCATGTGTCTGTTGGCCATTTGTATGTCGTCTTTGGAGAAATGTCTCCTGTCTTCTGCCCATTTCTTGATTGGATTATTTTTTGGGTGTTGAGTTTGATAAGTTTTTATAGATCTTGGATACTGGCCCTTTATCTGATAAGTCATTTGCTTCCTCCCATTCTGTAGGTTGCCTTTTAGTTTTGTTCACTGTTTCCTTTGCTGTGCAGAAGCTTTTTATCTTGAAGTCCCAATTGTTTTTGTCTTGGTTTCCCTTGCCTTTGGAAACATGTCTAGCAAGAAGTTGCTGCAGCTGAGGCCACAGAGGTTGCTGCCTGTGTTTTCCTCTAAGATTTTGATGGATTCCAGTCTCATTTAGGTCTTTCATCCATTTTAAGTTTATCTTTGTATATGGTGTAAGGAAATGGTCCAGTTTCATTCTACATGTGGCTGTCCATTTTCCCCAACACGATTTGTTGAAGAGACTGTCTTTTTTCCATTGGATATTCTTCCCTGCTTTGTCAAAGATTAGCTGACCATAGATTTGAGGGTCCATTTCTGGGCTCTCTATTCTGTTCTGTTGATTGTGTTTTTGTGCTAGTACCATACAGTCCTGACTACAGCTTTGTAATATAGGTTCAAGTCCAGAAATGTGATGCCACCAGCTCCAGTTTTCTTTCTCAAGCTTCGTCTGGCTATTCAGGGTCTTTCCTTGTTCCATACAAATTTTAGGATTATTTGTTCCAGCTCTGTGAAAAATGTCAGTGTTAAAATAGACACTTTAACAATATTTGTTCGAATCCATGAGCATGGAATGTTTTTCCATTTCTTTGTGTCTTAATTTCATAAATGATCTTTAGTTTTTAGAGTACAGTTCCTTCTTTGGTTAAATTTATTCCTAGGTATCTTACGGTTTTTGATGCTATTGTAAATGGAATTGATTCCTTAATTTTTCTTCTATCTTGTTGTTAGTGTATGGAAATGCAGCTTTATTTCTATGCATTGATTTTTCTATCCTGCCATGTTGAATTGTTTGAGTTCTAGTGATTTTGGGGTGGAGTCTTTTGGGTTTTCCACATAAAGTATCCTGTCATTGCAAAGAGTGAGAGTTTGACCATTTCTTTGCCAATTTGAATGCCTTTTTTTTTTGTCTGATTGCTGAAGCTAGGACTTCTAGTATTATGTTGAATAGCAGTAGTGATAGTGGACATCCCTGCCATGTTCCTGACCTTAAGGGAAAAACTGTTTTTCCTCGTTGAGAATGATGTTTCCTGTGGGCTTTCCATAGATGGCTTTTATGATATTGAGGTATGTTCCCCCTATCCATACAATGTGAAGAGTTTTAATCAAGAAAGATGCTATACTTTGTCAAATGCTTTTTCTGTATTTATTGAGAGTATCATATGGTTCTTATTCTTTTATTAGTGTGGTGAATCACATTGATTTTATGGATGTTGAACCAACCTTGCAGCCCACGAATAAATCCCACTTGGTTGTGGTGATTAATCCTCTTAATGTACTGTTGGATCCTATTGGCTAGTATCTTAGAATTTTGGCATCCATATTCATCATGGATATTGGTCTGTAATTCTTTTTGGTGGGGTCTTTGGTTTTGGGATGAAGATAATGCTGCCCGCATAGAACGAGTTTGGAAGTTTTCCTTCCATCTCTTTTTGAAACTGCTTCAGAAGAATAGGTATTAGTTTCTTCTTTAAATATTTGGTAGAATTCCTCTGGGAAGCCATCCAGCCTTGGGCTCTTGTTTGGGAGATTTTGATTACTGTTTCGATTTCCTTGATGGTCATGGGTCTCTTCAGGTTTTCTATTTTTTCCTGTTTGTTTTCCTAGTTTGTATGTTTCTAGGAATGTATCCGTTTCTTCAAGGTTGCCTAATTTGTTGGCATATAGTTGCTCATAATATGTTCTTAAAATTGTATTTCCTTGGTGTTGGTTGTGATCTCTCCTCTTTCATTCATGATTCTATTAGTTTGGGTCCTTTCTCTTTTGATAGGTCTGCCTAGGGGTTTATTGATCTTATTAATTCTTTCAAAGAACTAGCTCCTTGTTTCACTGATCTGTTCTACTGTTCTTTTTGTTTCTAGTTCATTGATTTCTAATCTTTATTCTTGTCTCTTGATTGGTTTAGGCTTTGTGTTCTCTCTCCAGCTCCTTTAGGTGTATGGTTAAGTTGTGTATTTGAGACTTTTTTTGTTTCTTGAGAAAGGCTTATATTGCTATGCACTTCCCTCTTAGACCACCTTTGCTACATCCCAATGGTTTTGAGTAGTTGTGTTTTAATTTTCATTAGTTCCCATGAATTTTTTAAATTCTTTAATTTCCTGGTTGACCCCTTCATTCTTTAGTAGGATCCTCTTTAACCTCCGAGTGTTTGAGTTCATTCCAAATTTTCTCTTGTGATTGAGTTCAAGTTTTAAAACTTTGTGGTCTGAAAATATGCAGGGAACAATCCGTCTTTTGGTACCAGTTGAGACTTGATTTGTGACCCAGTATGTGATCTATTCTGGAGAATGTTCCATGTGCACTCGAATAATGTGTATTCTGTTGCTTTAGGATGGAATGCTCTCTCTATAGATCTGAAGTCCATCTGGTCCATTGTGTCATTCAAAGCTCTTATTTCCTTGATCTTCTGTTTAGATGATCTGTCCATTGCTGTGATTGGGGTGCTAAAGTCCCCTACTATTACCACCAATGTGTTTCTTTAATTTTATTAATTGTTCTATATAATTGGCTGCTCCCAAGTTAGTATAAATATTTACAATTGTTAGATCTTGTTGGATAGACCCTTTAAATATGATAAAGTGCCCTCTTCATCACTTACTGCACTCTTTGGTTTAAAATCTAGTTTGTCTGATAAAAGGATTGCCACCCCAGCTTTCTTTTGATGTCCATTAGCATGATAAATTGTTCTTCACCCCCTCACTTTCAAACTGGAGCTGTCTTTGGGTCTCAAATGAGTCTCTTGCAAACAGCATATGGATGGATCTTGCCTTTTTTTTTTTTAATCCAATCTGATACCCTGTGTCTTCTGATTAGAACATTTAGCCCATTTATATTCAGAGTAACTCTTGAAAGATATGAATTTAGTGCCACTGTATTACCTGTAAAGTTCCTGTTTCTGTAGATTGTCTCTGTTCCTTTCTGGTGTGTTACTTTTGGGATCTCTTTGCTTAAAGGATCCCCTTTAATATTTCTTGCAGGGCAGGTTTAGTAATAAAAAATTCTTTTAGTTTGTCCTGGAAGCTCTTTATCTCTCCTATTCTGAATTAAAGCTTTGATGGATAAAGTATTCTTGACTGCATATTTTTTCTCATTTAGCACCTTGAATATAACTTTCTGGCCTGCCAAATCTCTGTGGGTAGGTCTGCTACCATACTTAAGATTCTATCTCTGTGGGTTAAGGACTTCTTGTTCCGAGCTGCTTTCAGTATTTTCTCCTTGTTGCTGAAATTTGCAAGCTTCACTATTATATGTTGAGGTGTTGACCTATTTTTTTTTTTTTTTTGAGGGGGGGTTTTCTGTGCTTTCTGGACTTGAATGCCTGTTTCCTTCCCCAGATTAGGGAAGTTCTCAGCTTTGCTCAAATATAACTTCTGTCTCACGCTCTCATGCTCTCTCCCCCCCTCCCCCTACCACTTACTCTGGGACCCTAATTTTTCTAATATTTTTCTTTATGGTATCACTGTTGTCTCAAATCCTCCCCTTATGATCCTGTAGTTATCTCTTTTCCTCAGCTGCTTTATTCTCCATCATTTTATCTTCCTTGTCACTGATTTTCTCTGCCTCATTTATCCTAGCAGTTAGTGCCTCCATTTTTGGTTGCATCTCAGCAATACCCTTTTTTGATTTTGACCTGATTAGATTTTAGTTATTTCTCCAGAAAGGGATTCTCTAGTGTCTTCTATGCTTGCTTTCAAGGCCAGCTAGTATCTTTATAATTGTCATTCTGAATTCTAGCTCCAACATTTTACTAATATCCATATTTATTAAGTCTGGCAGTTAGTACTGCCTCTTTTTCTTTCTTTTGGGGTATATTTTTCTGCGTTTTTGTCCATTGAAGAATAGATGAACGAGAGAACAAAATACAAAAATATCAACCACAACTGCAGCATAATCTACTCTAAACAAATCAGAGATCAGAAACCAAAAAAGGAAAAAAAGGAAAAAAAATATAATCAGGTGGGCAGAACAGGGTAATACACTAGGTCCCTGGTGTATTTTGGTCTGTTAGAAGATTCTAGATCAGGGGCGCCTGGGTGGCTCAGTTGATTAAGCGACTGCCTTCGGCTCAGGTCATGATCCTGGAGTCCTGGGATTGAGTCCCACATCGGGCTCCCTGCTCAGCAGGGAGTCTGCTTCTCCCTCTGACCCTCCTCCCTCTCATGCTCTCTGTCTCTCATTCTCTCTCGCAAATAAATAAAATCTTATTTAAAAAAAAAAAAGATTGGTTTAAAAAAAATCACAAAATTTTAAAGAAAAACATATATGTAATTGAATATAATAAAAGGAAGGCAAAAATGAATATATAAATAAAATGTAAATGTAAAAATGAAAATTAAAGACTTAAAGAGTTGATAAAATAGTTGAAAAGGAAAAAGAAAAAAAAACTGAAAGACTAAAGAATTTTGCCAAAAAATTCCCATAAATTCTATATACTATTTTCCCCTAGTACTGGACTTTTGTAGTTCTGTATGATCGGTAAACTTGGTATTAGGTGGATGTTCTTGCTGATCTTTTGGGGGAGGGGCCTGTTGCACTGATTCTCAGGTGTTTTTGCCCCAGCAGAATTGCACTGCCCTTGCCAGGGAGCCAGGCTCAGTGGATGGCTCTATGTGGCTTTTGTTCACTTACGGCTTTCCACCAGCTTTAGGGGATGAAAATAAAAATGGCAGTACCCTATTTCTAGCCCGGGAGCTGAAAGATCATGGCCCCCAGTCTCCAGCACACTCTTAGGGAAAAGCTGTCAGTCAGTGCTGTCTCCCTAGTTTCTGTCCATACTGTTCACCCAGCCTGTGATGAACTGTTTTTATCTCAGGCACGTGACCCTGTTTTGAGTCTCCAAACTTTGCAGACTCCTGTGGAGTACACTCATGCTGCTGCTCCTGGGGGGAGGAGGAGGGTCTCTTGGCAGTTCTGCCACTTGCTGGACCACCGCTTGGAGAGCGGTCACCAAACAGTGTTGCAGTTCATGGTATATGACAACCCCAACCTGAGAGCCCACTCCTGGGCTTGCTGATTACAGGCGCCTTCCCCACTCCGAGGCCTGGGAATTCTGCACTCAGGCACCCTCATTCTGTAATCCTGGGAATCCTGAGACCACACTGTCCCACCTAAGATTCTGCCCTGCTTCACCACCTGAGCACCTTTCAGGCAGGGATGTCCCTCACTGTAGCTGACTTCTAAAAGTTCCGATTTTGTGCTCTGCTGGTATATCACTTTCTGGTAGCCAGCTTATGGCGGGCCCTTCCCCCCTCCCCCCCCCCCCCCGTGGTTTATCTTCTGATATATCACTGCTGATTCACTTCTCCACACCTCCTACCTTGCAAAAAGTGGTCACTTTTCTTTTTTTTTTTTAAAGATTTTATTTATTTATTTATTTGAGAGAGAGAATGAGAGACAGCACAAGAGGGACGAGGGTCAGAGGGAGAAGCAGACCCCCTGCTGAGCAGGGAGACCGATGCGGGACTCGATCCCGGGACTCCAGGATCATGACCTGAGCCGAAGGCAGTCGCTCAACCAACTGAGCCACCCAGGCGCCCAAAGTGGTCACTTTTCTATTTGTAGAATTGCAGCAATTATTTTCTGTGATCTCTGGTTGAGTTCACAGGTGTTCAGAATGATTTTATAGCTATCTAGCTGAATTCAAGGGATCAGATGAAACTAGGGTCCCCTACTCCACCATCCTTTCTCAAGAACTATTTTCATTTAAGTGGTTTTGATGTTTTCATTGAAGCAGTTGATATACAGTATTTTCAGGTGCACAACATAAGGATTTGACACTTGTATGCATTACAAAATAATCACGTTGTCTAGTTAATTATCATTGTCACCAAACAGTTATTACAGTGTTATGGAAAGTAATTCCTATGTGGTATCTTGCATCCCTATGACTTATAATTAGAGGCTTGTTTCTTCTAATCCTCTTGTCTTATGTTACCCATTTCCCCACTCCCCTCCCATCTAGCACCCAGTCTGTTCTCTTTCCTTACGAGCTTGGAGTTGTTTTTTGATTTTATACTACACTTAAGACCATCCAGTATTTTACTTAGCATAAACTCCCCTAGGTCAGTCCATGTTTTTGCAAGTCATAAGATCTTTCTATGGCTGAGTAATATTCCTTATATTACATCCTCTTTATCCCTTCTTCTATGAATGGACAGTTAGGTTGCTTCCATATCTTGGCCATGGTAAATAATGCTGCAACAAACTTAAGGGTGCATGTATCTTTTTTGTTACTGTTTTCATTTTAAGATACTCATATTTGAAATTGCTGGATGAAAGAGTAGTTCTGTTTTTGAGGAACCTCCATACTGTTCTCCGTGGTGGCTGCACCAGTTCATTCTCCCAAACAGCTCTCAGTGGTTTTCTTCTCTTCACGTGTTCACCAATAATTACCATTCCTGACAGTAGCCATGCTGGCTATGTGGTGTGAGGTGACACTGTTTGTTTCCTTGATGAGTGCTACTGAGCATCTTATGTCTGGCCATCTGTAGGTCTTCAGAAAAATGTACTCTACTTGGATTTGGGGTGTGTGTGTGTGTTGAATTCAGTGAATTCTTTATATACCTTGGATATGAACCCTTTATTAGATAACATTTGCGGGTCTCTTCATTTTATGGATGGTTTCCTTTGTTCAAAATATTTTTAGTTTA
>NC_138373.1:37717590-37741605 GCF_054177405.1 Leptonychotes weddellii | reverse complement strand
ATCGGAGGGGTAGACGAACCATGAGAGACGATGGACTCTGAAAAACAAACTGAGGGTTCTAGAGGGGAGGGGGGTGGGAGGATGGGTTAGCCTGGTGGTGGGTATTGAGGAGAGCACATTCTGCATGGAGCACTGGGTGTTATGCACAAACAATGAATCATGGAACACTTCATCTAAAACTAATGATGTAATGTATGGGGATTAACATAAGAAAAAAACAAAACACATTCAAATTGGTAAGTACAACTTCCACTATCTGCAGATGACATGATACTATATATATGTACACACACACACACACACACACACACACGAGTAAATAAACTCAGGTTGCTGGATTAAAAAAAAAAAAATCAATATACAGGGACACCTGGGTGGCTCTGTCAGTTAAGTGTCTGCCTTCAGCTCAGATCATGATCCCAGGGTCCTGGGATGGAGCCCCGCATTGGGCTCCTTGCTCAGCAGGGAGCCTGCTTTTCCACCTATTGCTCCCCGTTTGTGTGCACTCTGACAAAATTAAAAAAAAAAAATATATATACAGAAATCCATTGCATTTCTATACACTAATACTGTGGAATTAAGGGAACAATCCCATTTACAATTGCACCAAAAATAAAATACCAAGAAATACACTTAACCACGGAGGTGAAAGACCTGTACTCTGCAATCTATAAAACATCGAGGAAATTAAAGTCCACAGAAATAAAAGATATTCCATGCTCAAGGATTGGGCAAAGCAGTATTGTTAAGATGTCTATACCACCTAAAGCAGTCTACAGATTTAATGCAGTCCCTCTCAAAATGCCAATGGCATTTTTCACATAACTAGAACAATCCTAACATTTGTATGGAACAACAAATGACCTCCAACAGCCGAAACAAACTTGAAAAAGAACAAAATGGGAGGTATCATAATCCCAGATTTCAAGATACACTACACAAAGTCGTAATCAAAAGACAGAATGGCACTGGCACATAAAGATCAGTGCGAGAATAGAGAACACAGAAGCCCACATTTTATAAGGTCAATTAATCTTAGACAAAGCAGTAAAGAATATACAACAGGAAAAAGACTGTTCAACAAATTGTGTTGGGAAAACTGGACAGCCACATGCAAAACAAAAACCAAAATCCATAACCCACCCCCCACCTGACACACACACCAAAAAAAAACCGATCACATTCTTACAGCATATACAAAAAAAATTCAAAATGGATTAAAGACCTAAATGTGAGACCAAAAACCGTAAAAGTTCTAGAAGAGAACACAGGCATTAACTTGTTTGACATTGGCTGTAGCAACTTCTTTCTAGATAGGTCTCCTGAGGCAAGGGAAACAAAAGCAAAAAAACTATTAGGACCTACATAAAAATAAAAAGCTTTTGCACAGCCAGGGAAGCCAACACCACCACCACCACCAGCCAATCCCCCCGCCCACCAAAGTAATCCAAATGAAAATTGTGAAGACCTGAACAGACATTTCTCCAAAGACCTACAGATGGCCAAAAGACACATGAAAACATGCTGAACATCACTGATCAGAGAAATGCAAATCCAAACCACAATGAGCTATCACCTCACCTCTGTTGGAATGGCTAAAATCAACACAAGAAACTATTGGCAAGGATGTGGAGGAAAGGGAACACCTGGTGCACCTTGATGGGAATGCAAACTGGTGCAGCCACTGTGGAAAATGGTATGGGTCCCTCAAAATATTAAAAATTGAATTACTGTATGATCCAGTAATTCTGCTACTGGGTATTTACCTAAAGAATATGAACACACTAATTTGAAAAGATCTATGCTCCCCTATGTTTACTGCATTATTTACAAGAGAAATTGTAGAAGCAATGCTAGTGTCCATGGATAGATGGATAAAGATAGGGTAGGTACACATACAATGTAATATTCCGTTATAAACAGAATGAAATCTTGCCATTTGCAACATGGAATGACCTAGAGAGTATAATGCTAATTGAAGTCAAAGATAAATGCCAGATAATTTCCTATGTGGAATTTAACAAAAACACCCCCAACATACTTAACTATAGAGAACAAACTGATCCTTCCTGCTAGAGGGAGGTGGGTGGGGGGATGGGTGAAACAGGTGGAGGGGATCAAGAGGACACTCACCATGAAGAGCCCTGAGTAATGTGAAGTGTAGAATCACTATATCGTACACCTGAAATATAATACTGTATGTTAACTATGCTGGAATTAGTATTAAAAGGACTAAAGTACATAACGTAGCCTCTTCTGATAAACAGTTGGGAAGCAAAAAAAAAAAAAAAAGTGTTCAAAGGACTTCTTTAAATGGAAGAGAAATGGCCATAATTCAGCATAAGAAAAGGGAACAAAAAGAAACATGACAACATACATAAAATGTAGAGGAGTAAAAGGGCAAGAGAAGGGGGAAGAACTTTTCAGCATATTTGAACTTAAATAACTATCAAATTAATATGGACTGCTACTTACTTCAGATATTCTCTATGAACCTCATGGTAGCCACGACCCAAAAACCTATGATACACGATAGAGAAAGCCAAACAAAACAGTATACTAATCACAAAGAGCAAGAGAAGGAACAGAACTACAACAGCCAGAAAACATTTTTAAAAATGGCAATACATACATACCTATCCATAATTACTTCAAATGGAAAGAACTTAAATGCTCTAAAAAAAAAAAACAAAACAAAACACTACAGTGGAGAGGAAAAAAAAAAACAAGACTGCCATACGCTGCCTACAAGAGACTCACCTCAGACCTAATGACCCATACACCAGGTGAAGGGATGGAAAAACATTTTCCATGCCCATGGCAGTGGGGAAAAATAAGCTGAGGTAGCAATACTCTTATTAGGCAAAATAGACTTTAAAACAAAGACCAACAGGAGATAAGGGCAATTTGTAATGTTAAAAAGAACAATCCAACAAGGGGATAGGACCATTGTAAATACCCACTCAACACTGGAGCACCTAAATACATAATATATAAGTAAATATTAAACTGATGGTAGTGCAGTAGTTGGGGCCTTTAACACTCCCCTCATATCAGTGGATAGATCACCCAGACAAAATCAGTAAGGAAATAGTATCTTTGAATGACACATTGGACCTGAGGGACATGACATATATACAGAATATTCCATCCAAAATTAGAATCCACATTCTGTAAGTCCACATAGAACATTCTCCAGAATAGATTACATATGAGGCCAGAAAACAAGCCTCAAATTTAAAATTGAAATCATACCATGCATCTTTTCCAACCATGACTGTAAGAAACTGGAAATAAACCTGGAAAAACATGTGGAGACAAAAGACTCTAAACAACCAATGTGTTGATGAAGCCATCAAATAAGAGATCAAATACATGGAGACAAATGAAAGTGAAAATGTTTCCAAATCTCTGGGACACAATGAAGCAATTGTAAGGGGGAAGTATATAGCAATACAGGCCTACCTCAAGAAAACAATCTAACCCTATGACTAAAGCAACTAGAAAAAATTCAAAGCCCAAGGTATGAGCAAAAGGAAGATCAGAGCAGAAATAAATGGTGTAGAGACTAAAAATATTAAGGAAAAAAATTGATGAAACCAAGAGCTGATCATTTGAAAAGATAAACAAAATTGATAAACCCTTAACCAGACTCAAGAGAAAGGACCAAATAGAATCAAAAATGAGAACTGACACCACAGAAATAGAGGATTATAAAAGGAATTCTATGAACCATTATATGCTAACACAGCTGGCAACCTAGAATAGATAAATTCCTAGAAACAGTTTCCAAAACTGAACTGAGAAGAAATAGAAAATCTGAACAGACCAATTACAAGTAATGAAATTGAGTCAGTCATCTGTAAGCTACCAGAAAATAAAAGTCCAGGACCAGATGCATTCACAAATTCTAACTTTTAAAGAATACCTATTCTCCAACTACTCCAAAAATTAAGAGGAAGGAAAGCTTCCAAATACATTGAGGCCAGCATTACCCTGATACCAAAACCAAAGACACCACACACACAGTACTACAGGACAGTATCATTGATGAACATACATGCAATAATCCTCAACAATATTAGCAAAATGCCTCCAAAAATAGATGAAAAAGATCTTACCCCACAAGCAGGTGGGATTTGTTCTCAGGATGCAAGAGTGTTTCAGTAGTTACAAATCAACACCATAAACCACATCAAAATGACGGATAAAAATCCTGTCATCTCAACAGAGGAAGAAAAACATTTGACAAGATTCAACATCCATTAATGATAAAAATATTCAACACAAATGGTGTTAGAAGAAACCTACTTCAACATAATAAAACATCACATATGAAAACCACACTTCTAACTATCCTCACTGGTGAAAAACAGCTTTCCCCCTAAGGTCAGGAATAAGCAAGGATCCATTCTCAACACTTATTCCACATAGTACTCCAAATCCTAGGCATAGCAATCAAACAAGAAATAAAAATAAGAGGTATTCACATTGGCAAAAACCTCACTATTTGCAAGTGACATGATACACAGAAAATCCTACAGATTCAAGCAAAATACTAGAATAAACATGTTCAATACAATGGTAGGATGTAAAATACCCAGGAATGGATAGCATTTCTGTACACTAACAATGAAATTGCAGACATTAAACATCACCATTTATAATTGCTGGGCACCTGGGTGGCTCAGTTGGTTAAGCGACTGCCTTCGGCTCAGGTCATGATCCTGGAGACCCGGGATCGAGTCCCGCATCAGGCTCCCTGCTAGGCAGGGAGTCTGCTTCTCCCTCTGACCCTCCCCATCCTCATGCTCTCTCTCTCTCTCTCAAATAAATAAAATCTTAAAAAAAACTAATCACCATTTATAATTGCATCAAAAATGAAATACTTCAGAATAAATCTAACCAAAGAGGTGAAAAACCTGTACCCTGAAAACTACAGAACATGGACAAAAGAGATGGATAACAAGCAAATGGAAAGATATTCCATGTTCATATATTGGAAGAACACTGTCAAAATGTCTACCCAAAACAATCTATAGATTTGCTTCAATGCCTGTCAAAATACCAGCAACAGTTTTCAGAAAACAAATACTGAAACGTGTATGGAACCATAGAAGACCCTATATAGCCAAAGTAATCCTGAGAAACAACAAACCTGGAGGTATCAATTCCAGATTTCAAGATACACTACACAAAGCCATAGTAATCCAAACAGTAGGACACTGGCACAAAAATAGACAGATCTATGGAATAGAATAGAGAGCCCAGAAATAAATCTTCATTTATTTGGTCAATTAATCCTTAACAAAGGAGGCAAAAATAGGTCATGCGAAAAGTCTTTTCAACAAATGGTGCTGGGAAAACTGATAGCCACATGCAAAATGGAACTGGACCACATTCTTACACCATACACAAGAGCTCAAAATGGATTCAAGACATAAATATGAGACCTAAAACCAGAAAAATCCTAGGAGAGCACATGCAGTGATTTCTCTGACATCAGCCATAGCAAATTTTTTTAGATATGCCTAAGGGAAATAAAAGCAAAAGTAATTTGGACTACATCAAAACATATTTCTGCACAAAGGAAACAAAAAGAATGTGCTGAATGGGAGAAGATATTTGCAAATGACATATCCAATGAAGGATTAACATCCTAAATATATGAACAGCTTCTATAAACCAACACCAGAAAACTGCAAATAACCCAATTAAAAAAAATGGCCAGAACACATGAACAAACATTTCTCCACAGACAGATGGCCAGACATGAAAACATGCTCAACATCACTCATCAGGGAAATGAAAATCAAAACTACAATGAGCTATCACCTCACCTGTCAGAATGGGTAAAATCAACACTAGAAATAAGGATTGGTCAGGATGCAGAGAAAGGGGAACTCTCGTGCATAGCTGGTGGGAACAAACTGGTGTAGTCACTCTGGGAAACAGTATGGAGATTCCTCAAAGAATTAAAAATAGAACTACCCTAGGTTTTTTTTTTTTTTTTTGGTTTATAAAATGTAGTTTTATTTTATGTTACTCTGCTGTTAAATAGGGCATAACATTTCCACAAGGCTTTTTTGGGACTACAGTCAATGATTAGCAACACACAATAGTGGTCCAACTCTCTACATGATAATCACTAGACAAACAGGACACCCTCTCATATGTGCACAAATCTGCATGGAAAAGTACTAATGTTTTAGACTCGGACTTGTGTACTTTATCTCCCCTTTCTAGCGTAGTAAGAAATGACATGCACCTTAATTTGCCAAAAGCAATGCTTGTGTTCTGGCAGCAACGTGCTACTTCTATTACATAAAGTGAATACCAGAACTACAAAGGCAGGAGGCGTAAGTGAATTTTTATTGGAAAGGGAAGTTGTCAACTTAAACAGCAGCAATGAAGAATGAATAAGGAAACTTCCTGTTGTCACAGATATACAAGACCTCCATCATATGATACAGGAGGCATTTCAATTTGTGACCCCCAGCACAGAAATGCCAAATGCTTTTCCATTTAATCGAATACTTCTGGATTCCTACCAAAAAGGAATACATTAAGAGCAGGGAAAAGTTGCTTACTGAAAGGAAACCTCTGAAGAGTAAGGGAGGGAATGTAGAAAGAAGTTACGTAGAACACTTTGTAAATTGTAATGACTACATTTTCATATCTTCACAGTAATACAAAACACAGTCACTTGCAGAACTGGTTCAGATTACTTCAACACCAGATCCATTTTTAGTCCTCTACATAAGTGTTTGGAAGTTACTTAGGTTTATATGAAATGAAGCTATTAATACTTTTCTACAGCAGTAACTGCACACCAGGAAGGCCAAGACAAATCAAGGAATGGAGTTTTCCCAAAGCTGTGGTGTGAAGACTATAAACAGTTGATTCCATACACAAGAATAGGTTTCTTTGCTATAGGAAATCCAAATAGCATAAGGAATGGAGGAGTAAAAAGGTTTCTTGAGGGGAAGAAGGATGACCACCCTGTATGCATTTAGTTTTCTGCCCCTTCTGCCACACCACATTCTTCTCCTGCACTGTCTGATGTCCGTAATGTTAGGCTGTCTCTAAGCAACTGCATGAGGAGGATGCTGTCTTTGTAGGAATCTTCATTCAGTGTAAAGCCAAAAGCTGATCAAAGTGGTGGGACTCACGCCGTGGAGACGTGAAGGCCGTCCGCACGCCTCTTCCCGATCCGGGTCAGTGCTCACCCTCACTCTCCTCTCCGCGTCCCCATGGAGGGGATGGAGCTGATCCAGAAGGCGAAGCTGGCCGAACAGGCCGAGCACTATGATGACATGGCCACCTGCATGAAGGCCATGACCGAGCAGGGCGCCAAGCTGTCCAACGAGGAGCACAACCTGCTCTTGGTGGCCTACAAGAATGTGGTCGGGGGCCACAGGTCTGCCTGGAGGGTCATCTCGAGCATCGAGCAGAAAACCGACACCTCGGACAAGAAGTTGCAGCTGATTAAGGACTATCGTGAGAAAGTGGAGTCTGAGCTGAGGTCCATCTGCACCATGGTGCTGGAATTGTTCGGTAAGTATTTAATAGCCAATGCAACTAATCCGGAGAGTAAGGTCTTCTATCTGAAAATGAAGGGAGATTACTTCTGGTACCTTGCTGAAGTTGCATGTGGTGATGATCGAAAACAAACGATAGGTAATTCCCAAAGAGCTTACCAAGAGGCTCTTGATAGAAGAAAGATGCAACCCCCACACCCAATCCGTCTGGGGCTCTTTTCTGTATTTTACTAGGAGATCCTTAATAACCCAGAGCTTGCCTGCACACTGGCTAAAGCAGCTTTTGATGAGGCCATTGCAGAACTACCCTATGATCTAATAACTTCAATACTGGGTATTACCCAAAGAATATGAAAACACTAATTCTAAAAGATATATGTACCCCCATTCTTATTACAGTATTTACAGTAGCCCAGATATAGAAGCAGCCTAACTGTCCAATAGATGGATAAAGATGTATATGGACAATGGAATATTACTCAGCCATAAAAGCATGGAATCTTGGCATTTCCAACAAGGAGGGTTCTAGAGGATACCCTTATGCTAAATAAGTTAAAGACAAATACCATGATTTCAGTCATGTGAGATTCAACATAATAAAAGACAACTACAAAAACTTAGAGGGGAGGTGGGAGGTGAAATTTGTGAAGGGGATTAAGAGGACTCTCATGATGAGCACTGAGAAACGTACAGAATTGTTGATTCACTATGTTGTACACTTGAAACTAAACACTATGTTAACTATACTCGAATTACAGAAGAGGAAGGATAAAAATCCTATCTCAAGAGATGAAGTGACAAAATTCAACATCAATTCATGAGATAACCCATTTTGTTGAGTTTTAGAGGGAACTTAGTATAATAAAGTCCATATTTAACAATTATCCTACTCAGTTGGGGCAACAAAGCTCTTATTCTGAGACGAAAAAGGATGTCCATAGTCCTTTTATTCAACATCATACTGAAGTCCTAGATGCAGCAATCAAACAAACAAACAAAAAAAAGCATCCAAATTAGAAAGGAAAAAATAAAACTATTTGCAGATGACAGGATAGTATGTACAGAAAACAGACACCGAAGAACTGTCAGAACCAGTAAATTCAGTTAAGTTTCAAGGATACCAACATCTGCAATCTGCCATGTTTTTGTACACTGAGAAGATAAAACAATTCCATTTACACTTGAAGCAAAAATACACCTGGAAATAAACTTAACCAAGGTGGTGAAAGACCTGTACTCTCAAAACCAAGACATTGTTCAAAAAAATTGAATACATATGGGAAGATATATCATGCTCATGGTTTGGAAGAATATTGGTAAAATGTCTACTTCCCCAAGCAATCTACAGATTCAATGCAATCCCTACCAAAATACCAATAGTGGGGCACCTGGGTGGTTCAGTTAAGCATCTGCTTTCAGCTCAGGTCATAATCCCAGGGTCCTGGGATCAAGCCCCGCATCGGGCTCCCTGCTCCACGGGGAGCCTGCTTCTCCCTCTCCCACTCCCCCTGCTTGCTTGCTTTCTCTCTCTCGTCAAAGAAATCTTAAAAATACCACTAGTATTTTCATAGAAGTAGAAGAATCCTAAAGTTTTCTGTGGAATCACAAAAGGCCTTTGAAAGTCAAAGCCATCCTGAGAAACAATACTGGAGCTGTTAATCCCAGATTTTAAACTATACTACAAAGCTATAATAACAACAGTATGGTACAGACAGAAAAATGTAAGAGCCCAGAAATCCACTTTAATGGTCAATTAGTCTACAAGAGGTGAAAGTATATAATGGGGAAAATACTGTCTTTTCACTAAGTGCTGAGACAACAGCTACATGCAGAGGAAACTGGACCACGTTCTTACACTACACACAACTCAAAATGGACTGAAGACCTAAGAATGGAAACCATAAAAATCCTAAAAGAAAACATAAGAAATGATCTCTTGGACATTGGCCTTAGCAACATTTTTCTGGATAGGTTTCCTCAGGCAAGGGAAAGCAAAAAAATCTAATGGGACTACATCAGTCTAAAAACTTTGCACAGTGAAGGAAAACAATTCATAGAATGACTACTCAATGGGAGAATATACTTGCAAATGATAGATCTGATAAGGGGCTAATATCCAAAACACACAAAGAATTCAGTTAACACCAAATAAATACAATCCAATTAAAAAATTGGCAGAGAACCTGAATAGACCTTTTTCCAAAGACGACCTACAGATGGCCAACAGACACATGAAAGGATGCTCAACATCAATCATCAGGGAAATGCAAATCAGAACCACAATATCACCTCATACCAGTGAGAATGCTTAATACCAAGAACATAATGAGTGTTAAAGATGTGGAGAAAAAGGACCCCTCGTGCACTGTTGGTGGAAATATAAAGTGGTGCAGCCACTGTGGAAACCAGCGGAAGTTTCTTTCAAAGACAGAATTACCATGTGATTCAGTTATCCCACTACTATTTATAAAAAGGAAACTAGTCAAGAAAACACATGCACCCCTATGTTTATAGCAGCATTATTTACAATAGCCAAGATACAGAAACAGCCCAAGTACCCATCAACTGATGAATGATTTATGTATACAATGCAGTATTAGCTTTAAGAAGGAGAGCTTGCCATTTATAACAAAATGGATGGGCCTAGAGAGTATTATGCTAAGTGCAGTCAGAAAGACAAATACCATAATCTCATTTATGTACAATCTAGAAAACAATGAACAAAAACATTCATACAGAGAACTGATGGTTGCCAAAGAGGAGGGGAGTTGCAGAATGGGTGAAATAAGGGGATTAAGAGTATAAACTTCCTGTTATTAAGTCACAGGGATGGGAAGTATAGCATAGGGACTATAGTCAGTAATGCTGTACTATACTTTGGTGAGCATTTTGTAAAGTTTACAGTTGTTGAATCACTGTTGTATACCTAGAACTAATTACAGATCAGCTATAATTACAAAAAGGGCAGGTAGTATTATACAGACTGTCCTTTCTCTAATACATAGATCAATATATTTCCATGAAAATCAAGGAATCTGTCAGAAATCAGACTAGTGCCTGTTAAGTAGGTTTAATGTTTGTTACCAGCAAGACATTTCCCATGAGAAAGCATGAGAACTTCTAATCCATAAGCAAGACATACAGACAGCCAAACACATCAGTATCATTAGTCAGGGAAATGCAAATTAAAACCACAATGAGTTATCTTACAGCTATAAGAATGGCTAGAATAAAAAGGAAACAGCAAATGTTGGCAAGGATAGAGAAAAGGGAACCCTTGTGCACTCTGGTGGAAATGTAGACTGGTGAGGCCACTGTGGAAAACAGCAGAGAGTTTCCTTGAAAAAGTAAACCTAGAATTACCATAGGATCCAGTTATTCCACTACTGGGCATTTACCCAAAGGAAGGAAAACATTAATTTGGAAAGGCATACATACCTCTATGTTAACCGCAATGTTTACAATAGCAAAGATATGGAAACACAAGTGTCCATCCATAAGTTAATGGACATTGAAGAAATCCATTCTATGTGGATACATGTGATACATATATTCCAGTGGAATATCAGCCATAAGAAAGAATGCCATCTTGGGGCACCTGGGTGGCTCAGTCATTAAGCGTCTGCCTTTGGCTCAGGTCATGATCCCAGGGTCCTGGGATCGAGTCCTGCATCAGGCTCCCTGCTTGCAGGGAGCCTGCTTCTCCCTCTCCCACTCCCCCTGCTTGTGTTCCTGCTCTCACTGTCAAATAAATAAAATCTTTAAAAAAAAAAAAAAAATGCCATCTTACCATCTACAACATGGATAGACCTAGAAGGGATAATGCTAAGTTAAATAAGTTAGAGACAAATACCATATGATTCCACGTATTTGTGGAATTTAAGAAAAAAAAAAGGGGGGGGCAAACAAAAAGACCAGACGCACATACACAGAACTGGTGGTTGTCAGAGGGGAAGTACATGAGAAATGGGGGAAATAACAGGGTTTGAAAGTATACTTAACTTGATGAGCACGGAGAAATGCAGAAAACTGAACACTATGTTAATTATAATTGAATTAGAAGAAAATACAAACGCTCCAGAAAACTGAAAAACCAAAACTAGCCATGACAATGGTCAGCATAGAAAAACTGAAGAATGAAACTGAATAGCTCAGAAACTCCTACATGAGGCCTTAATGTATGCCAGGGGTGTGGAGCTCCATTAGTGAAGGCTGAACGATCATGCTATTGGGATAGGACATTATCTACATGAAAACATTAAAATGAGTGTCAGTTTCCAACCACTGTTACACGCAATGAACCATGGAACACTACATCAAAAACTAATGATGTACTGCATGGTGACAAAAAAAAAAAAAATTTATATATATATATATAATGGCTGTCAGGTAAATTAAAGACTTATATGAAAGGGAAGTTTTAAATTAAAAAAAAAAGATTTTAACCCATCTTGATACTGTGAAGATCCTCCATTCCCCCAAAGAAACAAGAGAGTGAAACATGAGGTACTAACCAGGGAAACGGATTTTCACACTTTTAAACAAATCATACTAACCTGAAGATAGCACATAGATCAGTACAGGGAAAAAAAAGACCAAAAACAGAAGGCAAAAATACCCACTTAAAACACATAAAGGAGCAACAGAAGGCTGTTTAACCTCCTATAATGGCCAGTTCAAAATAAACAGTAATATGCATTTTTAACTCTTCATTTGGCAAAAATAGAAAGCCAATTTATGTTCTTAAAAACTATTGGTGAATGAAACTTTGGGCAGAAGTCTCGAGCACTTGTAATCATCTCAAACTCAAACATGCACACACGGTGTGCCCCAGTAATGTCCCTCCCAGAGAGAAGGTCCCACATGAGCAGAGAAAACACTCAAGAACATTCATGGCCACATGGCTGGTAACCTTCCAAGACTGTACACAGGGAAAACCTCCATTGACAGATAATTGATAAAATATGATGTGTTCAAACAGTATTAGACAGCCCTGGAAGTAAATGGAGTACAGCTATATAAGAAAGGAGGATAAATCTTAGAATGTTGTGGAGCAGAAAATAAAATTCAGACTACGCATAGCCTGTCCTTTACATAAGATCAAAGGTGGAAGAACTAAATAGGATGTTTACACCTTGATAAAACTGAGAACAAAGGAAAGAAACAATCTGGGAAAGTGACTTCCCCTCCACATCAGACAGAATGGGTTTTGGAAGAAGCACACAGGTATCTCAATGGTCTTGCTATCTTAATTTAGATGTTGAGTTTGCATGTATTTTTTGTTCTGGTTTTTATTATTTCTGGTTTTATTCTTCCTTCAAATCTTTAGATTCCAGTTAACATACAGCATAACATTAGTTTTAGGTGTAGAATTTTGTTCTTCACTTTGTTAATTTTATGTTTCAGAACTTATAATGTACATTCTCATAAATGCATTTGTACATATTAGATACATCAAGATTCTGTAAATTTATCAGTAATAATGCTATTACTTAGTTTTACCTTTTACTATTGGAGTAAAAACTAATTAGAGAAGTTGCTAAAAGTACATTTTAGAGTATAAATAGGTGATTGAAAGTAATCCCAACTGTATGTTAAGACAAAGTTCTGATATATTAGTCTTGTTATAAATGATTAAGATCAAGATGCTAAGAAACACGCTCATGAAAAAAGGTGAACTAATCAAGGCTTCTCAATGACAGGGATTGAAACCTTGACACAAATGTTTTGACAGTAGTCAAGGGATTCAGAGTAAGTCTATAATTTAATCACGTAATTTCAAAAAAGGAGTCACACCAGAAATACTCTTGCACAACACTGACAAGGTGGCCAGTAAAAATAAGGGGATGAAAACAGCACACTACAAGTGATCTAAGTTTGATTCTGGGAAAGGAAATGAGCCTAACAAATTAAGATAACCCCAAGAAGTGCAGGAAATTCCTTACGTGCTTATGTACATTTTTAATCTTATAATCCCGCAGCCCCCTGCAGAAGCTTAACCACCAGATGTTCGTCTGCAGCACACTAAAGCAAAGTACCTAAAATGCTTACCCAAGAACACCACACAATTCCTTTCTAACAATGCAAAAACCACAATCTCAGAGGGCATGAGACTGCTGCTACAATCAGGCTACAACCATGGTTTCATTTATCAAAATACCTTATAGATTTGTTTAGGTGAAATTAGATACTACACTAGGTATTTAAGAAGACTGAAATAATTCATATAATTGAAGGACTTTAGTACATCTGGAATTTTCCAATTCTAGTTGAAAAATAGTTTAACGTTCCTTAGGATATTTAAAATTTGTAAGTATTCAAACACCTTTTTCTTACAGCATTTTACCTCTTCAGCCTTACAAGGCAAAGACTAAGAATACCTACAAAGGAATGTTATCCCATTTTACACACAAATGCATTAATATTCATACATGTGGGTACACGTAATTCTTAAATTTGTGTTCATGGATGTATGTACCTACTTAAAATTCTGTTAAACATCTAAGGTGCACATAGCATAGTTACCAATACAACTTAAACACTTAGTACTTTAAACATTAAGTTGTTTATTCAAAGCACGCTTTAGGGTTCAGACAGTGGAAAGAAGTGTACTGTAGGAGATCCTCTCCACAAATCTTCAGTGCTAAAGATATTTTAAAAATATAAACCCACAAAAATGGGAACAGGAGAGCAGAAAGCCATCAATATTAAATCTGGAAGATGGACAAATAGAAACTCAGCAGACCTAACAAGGCACCCATCAAACCTGTGATAAGGAAAGCAAACAAAACAAAAAAATATGGATTTAAAGGCTCAGAACCTAGGGGCTCCATAACACTGGACTGAGGATGGAGGAGGGGGGCTAAATCAAAAGGTGGCTTCTAAAGTTAATTTTGTGTGTTAAACTTGACTGAGCATGGAGTTCCTAAACATTTGGTCCAACAGAATTCTATGTGTGGGAGGGCATTTCTGGATGAAGAAAGCACTTAAACTGTTGGTGGGAATGCAAGCTGGTATAGCCACTCTGGAAAACAGTATGGAGTTTCCTCAAGAAATTAAAAATAGAGCTACCCTATGACCCAGCAATTGCACTAGGTATTTACCCCAAAGATACAGACGTCGTGAAAAGGGGCACCTGCACCCTAATGTTCATAGCAATGTCCACAATAGCCAAACTGTGGAAAGAGCCTATTCATCAATAGATGAATGGATAAAGATGTCACATGCTCACATACATACACACACGCAGGAATACTACTCAGCCATCAAAAGGATGAAATCTTACCATTTACATCAACATGGGTGGAACTGGAGGGTATTAGAGAGTATTATGCTGAATAAGAGAATTATCTTATGGTTTCACTCATAGGTGGAATATAAGAAATAACACAGGATCACAGGGGAAGGGAGGAGAAACAATGGGAAGAAATCTGAGGGAGACAAACCATAAGAAACAAACAGCATTGCTGGATGGGGAGGTGGGTAGCGGGAAGGGGTAACTGGGTGATGGGCAATAAGGAGGGCATGTGATGGGATGAGCACTGGGTGTTATGCATCTGATCGATTACTGAACTCTACACATCAGAAACTAATGATGTACTATATGTTGGCTAGTTGAATTAAAAGAAAAAAAGGTGGCACTTAAAAGTCAGTAATGCTGACTGCATTCCACAGTGTGGGTGATACTCCAAGCATCTGAAGGCCTGAATAGAATAAAGACTGACCCACCCGCACCAAGTAAGAAAATTCCTTCCGCGTTCAAACTGGGACAGGAGGTTTACTTCAATGGGACCCAAACCCAGCCGCTCTTTTTGGGTGTTGAGCTTACCAGCCTTTAGACTGGAAGCCATTGGCTCTCCTGGGTCTGCAATTGATAATGGTAGATCTTGGGACTCTTCAGCCTCCATAATGGTCTGAGCCCATTCCTTAATAAATCCCAGCTTCTTAAATTATTTAATTCCAGTTAACATAGTATATTAGTAGTTTCAAGAGAATTTAGTGGTTCATCAGTTGTATACAACACCCAGTGCTCATTATGTCAAGTACCCTTAATGCCCATCACCCAATTCCCCCTCCCGCCTCCAGCAATCCTCAGTTTGACCTAGAGTATTTTTTTTTTTTTTTAAGATTTTAATTTATTTATTTGACAGAGAGAGACAGAGCGAGAGACGGAACACAAGCAGGGGGAGCAGGAGAGGGAGAAGCAGACTTCCCACAGAGCAGGGAGCCCGATGCGGGGCTCGATCCCAGGACCCGGGATCACGACCCGAGCTGAAGGCAGACACTCAACGACTGAGCCACCCAGGCGCCCCTGACCTAGAGTATTTCTAATGCACATGTATCTTATTGGTTCTTTCTCTGGAGAACCCTAATATAAGGCAGGGTTATTTCAAATCAAGGAAAACAATCTGAGAAACAAATCGTCTCATTCCAGGCTTCTGGTTAACTGTCTTTCCTTAAGTTCACTGAAGTCTAGAGGTTTATTCCTTGTGAAGAGTAACAGTGTCTCAGGACTGGACAACAGTCAATTCTGTTCTGCCAACAGTAGATCCACCTTGCTCACTGGAGGCTGGTTCCCAGTTTTTCCAAACCTGGCTCACCAAATACTATTGGATGGATCCCTACCTTTCCAAAGATTAGAAAACCATTTTATGAAGAACCTGAGCTCCCCAAGAATATGTAATGATAGGACATTGTGTATTTCACAAAACCAGATGTTTTATCCACCAGATTACTTCATAGTCAAGGTCAAAATTGACAAATCCCATCTCCTGCTCATAACTCCCAATAGCAGGTTATTTCATTATTTTCATCCACATTCATGAATGGCCCAATAGCCAAAGAAAGTCTAGCACCTGAAATATGCTTTTAAAAAACTCAGGCAACTACTAAACTTAAAAGATAAAAAGCATACACAGGGAGGAAAAAAATTCACACACCATGTCACTTAGTTATTAGAGTAATACAAGTAATTGTAGAACAGAGATAACAAGGCACTTCTCATAAAGACAGTTGACAATTTATATTGAAACCTCAGTAGAGAAACAGAACATATAGGGACACCTGGGTGGCTCAGTCGGGTGGTATCTGCCTTCGGCTCAGGTCACGATCCCAAGGTCCTGGGATCGAGCCCCATGTCAGGCTCTGCTTGATGGGGAGCCTCCTCCTCCCTCCTGCTCTACTTCTGCTCTGTCAAATAAAATACCTTAAAAAAAATGAATATCTAGATGAACTCTCTCTGAACAGCAGCAAGATAGCAGGAACAGAGGGAACTTGAAGGACTAATCCTACAAGTCTAATGTCTGAAGATCAGGACCTTCAGTGGGTGAGGGAAGTGAACTACATGTATAAGGGGAGCCTCAGAATGAAGAGTGGATTCCTAGCCAAAAGGGCCCACTCAACTCAACAGATAAGACTATGCACTCCCACACTATGACACATCAGTGGTAAAATTTGGGAACACCAAGATCAAAACCTCCAGGGGGAAGAAAAAAATCTAGTCTTACTGAAAAGAACGAGAATTACAACATCTTTAGATTTCTCAGCAGCAACACTAAAAGTTAGGAAACTGAAGAAATGATTTCATAACACTGAAAAGTTATTTCTTAGAATTCTACCTCCAAACTATCAGTCAAGTGACATAAGGGCACTACTATTTACGAATTTTGTAACAAAACCTCACTTCCCATAGGTTTCTTTTTGCCAAAATCTACCAGAAGATGGGCTTCACAAAAAAAAAAAAAAAAGGCAGAGACCAAGAAATATAAAAGGATCCCGGAAAATAGGAAGGAGATGGAGAAACCCAAAATGATATGGAAGGGAGTTCTGAGGACTAACATGGGCAAAATGTACAGAGCAACTATTCAAAATTGAAGTAAGATTGATAATCCTGAGCTGGGAGCACTGCATGATTTGTATCCATAACAGTTTCCTTCCGGGATGCCTGGGTGGCTCAGTTGATTAAGCGTCTGCCTTCAGCTCAGGTCATGATCTCAGGGTCCTGGGATTGATCCCAAATCAGGCTCCTTGCTCAATAGGGAGCCTGCTTCTCCCTCTGCCTGATGCTCCCCATGCTTTGTGCTGACAAAATCTTAAACACGGTTTACTTTTAACAACCGAGAATTAGAGTGAAAAGTAGGACTATTAATCTCATATCTTTGATTGGTATTGACAATTTCAGCTGTTACCGTGAGGCTTGGTGTTCTTTTGTTAATCAGCTTCTTAGCTAGAGCATCCTGATCCCCATGGAATGTAGAAAATTCATAAATGCCCAAATAAGCTCCTATATATACATGATTTCTGAAAGGATAGAATAACCTAGTATCATGGGCTAGTCTCTAGAAATTGGGTGACTTCAGGAATAGGTTAAGAGACTTCTATTCATGCTATTGTATTTCTTTTGAATTTATCATGACCACACCTCATTCAAATTGAATACATTTCCTAAAGACATTAGCTGCAAACACATATACAATTTGAGCCAGAAATTTTACTTCTAGGATTAGGTCTTGTAGGTTTACATATACCTCGATAAATGTAGAGGGAATGTCATGCAAGATTTTCATTGCAATATTGTGCTAGAAAAATACTGGAAGTGATCCAGATTATTCAAGAGACTAGGAAAAACACTGCAGTTACACAGAAGTAATTAGGTACTGATATAGAACATTTTCCAACATTCACTATAAAGTGAAAATATGTATAATATTCTGCCATTTGTGTGAGAAGTTTTATATATCTTATCAGATATGCATATGTGAAAGGATAAGAGATAATTGAAAATTTCGGTTTTACCCAGTGAAGAGATTTTGGTTAGGAGATATGAATGGTAAGGATTTTCAACCATTTTTCTGGAGTCTTTTACATTCTGAACATGTGGGAATATAACCCATTCAAAACTTTTTCCTTTATAATAAGTGAGAAATTGGAAGATCAAGTGAAGATGAGTGATATAAGAATGGATGGTATACAGAATTTTAAGTGTTCAAAGAAAGTGTTATTTATCTCAATGAAAGGGAGAAACTAGTCAAGATTCAAACTTACAGGCAGAAAAAATATTTCAGTAAATACCTGGAGGAAAACCACAAAACATACTAACAGTGGATATTCCAGTATGACTGGAGTGCAGGAAGTAACAAAAAGACTGAACACTCATGTCACAGATGGTGTTGAATGCTTGGGATGGCCATCTGAATGGTCTATCCATAAATCAAAGCCTGAGACTAAAAGTAACCCTAATGATAATCTCAGAAATTGCCTTGTTTACAATCATGCATTATTCTCAAATGCAGTTTTAGTTTTTCTGAAAATGATATATTACTTTACTCCTATTATATCTATTTTATCTTTTGTTTCTTCATCAGAGTATTTTGCTTAGCTAACTCCATGAATTGTCATGTGTGCCCGTTTCTTGTATGGGTATATTGAACATTTAGAACATGTTTGTCAAAACCTTTGAAATTTTGTTTTGGCAGTGACAGTGTATACAAATGTGTCCTGGGTCCCCACTAAATCCTCCATTTCCTTTGAAAAGTTAAGTTGTAGAACTATTTTTAATTATGACAAGTCTTTTGAAAATGTTAGATTGAATGGATATCTACAATGTTGAGGATGCTAAACCCCTAAGAGAAACACGTCTACAAATAAACCTGCATTAGGCATAGTAAATGATTTACGATGTATGCAGTCCCTAGCAGATTAGTTTCTAAGACAATCTAAATGATCACCATTTAGTGCATTTACCAACAACTATTTTGCAAGGTTATGGGCATAAGAATAAGTAGCTCCTGCCTTTAGAGAGAACAGAGACTGAAAGTGAAGGGTAGGAAAATATTCCATGCAAATGGAAAGCAAAAGCAAGCTGGGGTAGCTATATTTATATCAGAAAATAGACTTTAAAACAAAGACCATAGTAAGGGACAAAGAAGGGCATTACATAATAAAGGGGTTGATACAAGAACATAAAAAGTTTTTATACACCCAACATAGAGGAAACTAAATAAAGCAATTAATTGAAGCAAAGGGAGAAATTGACAGTTATATAGTAATAGCAGGGGACTTTAACACCCTACGTATGCCAACAGATAGATCATCCAATTAACAAGGAAATATTCGCCCTGAATGGCACAGTAGACAAGCTGGACTTTTTGGATAGAATGTTCCATATATAAACAATGCACATTAAGTGCACATGGAACATTCTCCAGGACAGAGGTTAGGCCACAAAACAAGACTATACATAAGATTGAGGTCGTACCAGGAATATTTTCTGAGCACCAAAAAGGTATGAAAGTAGAAACCAATTATATGAAAATTAGAAAATCCACGAACTATGTGGATTAAATATGCTACTGAACCAATGGCTCAAAGAAGAGATCAAGAGTCAAATACCTTAAGTGGAAATATACCAAAACTTATGGGATACAGCAAAAGCAGCTTTAAGAGGGGAAATTCATAGCCATAAGTACTGTTTCAAGGAACAGCAAAAAAAAAAAAAAATCTCAACTGAACTTTACACCTCAAGGAACAAGAAAAAATGAAGCTGGTAGTTAGAAGTAAACATCCAAGCAGAAGTAAAACCAGGAATAGAAAAGACCAGTGAAACCAAGAGCATTTTCTTCCCAGAGAAACAAAAGTGACACACCTTTAGCTAAACTCCAAAACCCAAAAGGGTTCAAAATGGGAAAATTTACAACCCACACAAAAATACAAAGGATCATAAGAGGCCACTCTGAAAAGTTATACCTCAACAAACTGGACATTCTAGAAGAGAAGGATAAATTCCTAGAAACCTACCCACATTCTAAGACTGAATCAGAATTTGAGTAGGCCAATTACTAGTAAGGGGATTGAAATCAGTAATCAAAAACCTTCAACAAAAAATGTCCAGGATCAGAGGTCTTCATTGGTGAATTTTCCCAAACATTCAGAAAATTGATGTTTCTTAAACTCTTCCAAAAAGGGGGAACATTTCTAAACTTCTAGGAGGCCAGAATTACCATAACAAAAACCAGACATGGACACAACTACAGTTCAGTATCCCTGATGATCATAGATGCCAAAATCCTCAATAAATTAGTGGCCATGTCCAACAATGCATTAAAAGGATCATTACAGGGATGCAAGGAACCAGGGTTCTACATCCACAAGTCAGTGATAGACCACCAACAAAATTAATAAATTGTATCTCACTAGATGCAGAAAAAGCATTTCACAGAACTCAACATCCGTTTATATCCAATTTGTTGAGTTCTTATAAAGGGAAAATAAAGCCCATATAACACAAGCATAAAGCAGACCTACTCAGTGTGAAGAGCTGAAAGGGTTTCCTCCAAGAGATCACCAAGAATCCCATACTCCACTCTTACACAACATAAAATTTTAAGATCTAGCCAGAGCAATAAGAAAAAACATCCAGATTAGGAAGTAAAATTCACTATTTACAGACAATATGGTGTCTTACATAGAAGACCCTAAGGACTCTAAAAAAAAAAAAAAGTTCAAGGAAACAAATTCAGTAAAGTTGCAGGATACAATAGCAATATGCAATAACCTGCTGTTTTCTATACACAATATATCAGCAATTAATCCCACTTACAACTATATAGAAAAACCTAGGAATAAATATAACCAAGGAGATGGAAGACTTGTACACCAAAAGTTTTAAGACTGATGAAATTGGAGTAATGAAAGCTATTACGTGCTCATGGGTTGTAAGAATATCAATGTTGTCCACCTTATCCAAAGCAGTCTAAGATTCCATGCAATCCCTCTTACAGTGTCAATGGTATTTTTCACAAAATAGATCCTAAAATTTGTATGGAGGCACGAAAGATACTGAATAGTCAAAACAATCTTAAAGCTGGAGGCATCATGCTGACTTCAAACTAGATGACAGAACTATCATAATCAAGACAGTATTGGCCTAAAACACACTGCTCAATGGAGGATAGGGCCCAGAAATAAGCCCATGCATTTATAGATTAGTTTCCAACAAAGGAGACAAAGTACAATAGGGAAAGGATAGTCTCTTCAATGAATGGTGCTGGGAATACTGGACAGCCATATGCAAAAGAATGCGACTAGCTCACTGTGTTAGATAATACACAAAAATAATTCAAAGTGGATTAGAGCCCTAAAACCATACAACTCCCTGAAGAATACAGATGGGAAACTCCTTGATGTTGGTTTGGCAAGGATTTTTTTCTCATTTGATGCCAAAGAGACTACATCAAACAAAAGCAGTTTGCACAAAAGAAACCATCACCATAAAAAGGTAAACCACTGAATGGAAGAAAATATTTACCAGTCACATCTGCTAGGGGGTTAATAGCGAAAAGATATACAACTCCCAGTATATCAAAAAAATGAGATTAAAAATAGGCAGAATATCTGAATATTTCCCCCCAAAGACTACACATAGATGACGACAGGTACCCTGGGAAAGTGCTGTCACTAATCAAGAAAATGCAAATCAAAACCACAATGAGCTAGCACACATTTTGGAAAGACCAAAGGGGCAGGAAACGAGTGTTGGAGATTTGTAGAAAAGGGAACTTGTACACCGTTGGTGGAAATGTAAATTGGTGCAGCCACTAGGAAAAATAGTATGGAAGTTCCTCAAAAAAAAAAAAAAAAAAAAAAAAAATAGAATGACCATCTCCAGCATTTTCACTTCTAGGTATCTGAAAATGAAAGCATGAAAATGAAAAGTATGCACCTCCAAGTTCACTGCAGATTTCTAGTAACCAAGATCTAGAAACACTGAGTGTCCGTTGATGGATAAATGGGTAAAAGTGTGTATTTGTATACACACAATTTTTCAATAAAGGAAAACTTCCCATTTGACACCGAGGGACCTTGAGGGCATTAAGTCAGAAAAAGACAGATATAGAATCTAACTTAAAGACTTAACCTAAAAACAAGCTGCGAAATACAGAGATTTGGTGGTCACCAGAAGTGGAGGGTGGGAGAAAGGTAGAGGGGGGTCCAAAGGTCCAAACCTCCAGTTCTAGGTCATGCAGATGCAATGTACAGCAGGATTGAATATTTGTATACTGTATTGAATATTCGAAAGTTGCTGAGAATAGACCTTAAAAGCCCTGATCACAAGAAGTTTATAACTATGTATGGGGATGGTCGTTAACGAGACGGATTTTTTTCTCTCGATGTAGACAGATACTGATTGTGTTGTACACATACACACCTGTTGCAGGTCAGTTATACCTCAGAAGAGAGTGACAGGAAGATGTAGTTGTTGAAAATCCTTTATTACAGATATATACAAATCCAATGGAATGAGGCATTAATGTTAATCAAGTTTTGGTTTCCGCCTTTGAAAGGTATAGAAGAGCATATGCACAGGACAAGACCACAGGTAAAACATATATAAATTTGAGGACATTGGTATCCTCATCTTCCCCCCCCCTCAAGAGCAGCAGGAGGGGAGAGGGCAAAATCCTAAGTAGGCTCCACACCCAGTGCAGAGCCCCCATACAGGGCTCAATCCCATGACCCCGCCCTGAAATCAAGAGCTGGACGCTTAGCCAACCCAACAACTGGGAGAGGGGCGCTCCTCTCCCACATGCTTATGTTCTCCTATACATTCTGTTTCAAGGAGAGTGTACCTAAGTTCAGCATCACCACACATGCACTGCAAGTAAAATCAATACTCCTACTTTAAGCAAAAGAAAGCCAAGAAAAACTTCTTGTAAGGTGTCAAGATACAGCCTAATGAGAAAATTAGCAAAATGATTTGAAACTGTGACCATTTGTGACCCCAGGGGAACACAGCCAGGATTACCTCCCAATGAGGATGGTGGAGCCCATAGTTCTGTTGGGGACCTACTCAGTTTTGTGGTGGTGTTTTTCCAGACTTCACTTCTTCTATCGACAAAACCTCTCGAAAGGCCCGCACAAGACACCAGCAATAGGACCCTGGGAACATGGAGCATTGTTGACTCAGCACCAATTCAGACAAATTACCCCTAATGTGTATTCAATGAGTATTTGCTAAATGACAAGTTACTAAAACCTTGTTTTTCTAAATTCATTTGAACAAGGGAAATGTTATACCATGAAAATTTAGTGATCACAGAGAAAATAAGACCGATTTCTTGTAAATATTTTAAGTTTATGTGATAGTTCTGTTGCTTCAAATTCCGAACATATAAAAGCAACTAGCTTACCTACCAATGAAAATTCGCATCTTCAAGATATTAGAAAACAAAGAAAGTCCTATAGAATTTTATCACTCCAAAGGAAAAAAAAAACAGTATCAATATATAATTGCAATAAGACAAAAAAATTCAATAGGACTTGAGGCACCTGGATGGCTCAGTCGGTTAAGCGTCTGCCTTCGGTTCAGGTCATGATCCAGGGTCCTGGGATCGAGCCCCACATTGGGCTCCCTGTTCAGCAAGAGCCTGCTTCTCCGCCTACTTGTGCTGTCAAATAAAAATCTTTAAAAAAAAAA
>NC_138373.1:37677509-37717490 GCF_054177405.1 Leptonychotes weddellii | reverse complement strand
CCCCCATAACCGCCACTTAGTTTAAAAAAAAAAAAAAAAAAAAGCTCCCCCAGGATGTTTAAGATCTTGGTCATGCATTGAACAGTATAGTGTTGTCTGAATAGCATCTGACTATTGCAGATCAGCGGTTATAGGGGAGAGGCTCGGAGTCTTCCTAATACCCAGCAAGTGGAAATCTTGTCAGCATACGGTTTTTCTGCTCTTTGCTGGCAGACTTGTACTTACGTAGCTTCCAGCAGCACATTATTGTTCCCAAGGAAAGAAATGGCACATCTCTTGGACATCACAAGATCTGACCCACTGCTTTAGTTAGCATTTTTCTACAGGAAAAAAAGGTGAAATGACAGTCAATCTTCCCCCACCTTCTCCACATTCTAGTTTGCAAGTAGCATTCAAAACTGGTTGTAAAGTCAGGCAAAATTATTACCTTGGTGACTCTTGGATTATGAGGGTATTTGTAAATGGTAGTATTTTAAGATTCTGACTGAAAGCACGAAGTTGAATTTCCCTGAACACAATAAGAAACTCTTGACAAGAGAAAAACTAAATATATTCTTAGTTTGCCAATTTTTAAATACCTCCTAAAATGGTCTATCACTTTACATAATTAACACCATTGCACGTGGAATTGGTAAAGCTAGAGCCTGCTCAACACACCTGGCACTAACTTGGAGCCCCGCATCTAACAAGTATGGCCCATGTTACCCTGCTCTTCGATCCAAGGGAGTATCCTACAGCTCTTTGAAAGAGTTGACTCTTCATTTTCATCATTCTGCCAAAACAGTGGTGATCTGATGAGGCAAGAGGAGGGCACAATGCCTTCCAGACAGGATTTGAACCACCAGACTTTCCTTCCTTCAGATCATTTCTAAGTTGGCAAAGGCAAATCACAACAGCCTAAGTTTAGGGGGATCTGTTATTTCATTATCAAGATCATTTAATTTGCAGCAAGTTTCTTATGGCTAACAAATACCTTCTACCCCCCACTTCATAAGATGTAAGAACAGATGAAAGAGAAGTATAACGGCTTCGATCCCATTAGGACATTGGCATTAGCGGGGGAGCAATTACAGAAGTAATTGACTATACTTCACCGGCATCGGGAGGGGGTCATCTTGAAGACCCATCCTGCTCCGGGTTAGTGTCGATATCATTCATCTTCTAGCTGTGTGCCCATGTGTTCAGTTTTCATTCCTTGGAGGCATTTAGCATTTCTGAGACTGAAAGCACAGCAACATCTTGGAATAATCTTGGAGGTTGGTTACCACTGCTGACAATTTACTATTCACCCCCCTGCTCAGGCAGAGAAACCAAGTATGTTGCTTCCATCTTGACATTGTTAGGATTATCTGAAAATCTGCGTATGAAAGGCACATATTCCCTCCAGTGATGTGTAACTTAGTGACCCCAGTGCATCCAGTAAAGCTTTTTATCATTGATATAAATTCACAGGATGTGTCTAAGGTTTATAGTATGACTGACTTTTTTTTTTTTTTTAAGTTTCAGATGTTTTTGGTTAAAAAAACAAAACACGAAAAATACAGAGATCCCATGTACTCTACAACCAGTTACTGAAGAGGTTATAGTACATTTGTCACAAGTATGAAATGAATATTGATAAATTATTCTTTACTAACATCCATAGTTTCTTCCCCTCCAGGATCTCATGAAGGACACATTACACTTAGGTGTCCGGTCTCCTTAGGCTGCTCTTGGGGGTGAGTTTCCCATACTTCCTGGGTTTTGATGACCGAGGCAGTTTTGAGGAGTGCTGCTTAGGTATGCGGTAAATTGTCATTCACATGAAGTTGGAGGTCTCAGACTCCATTAAAGACTTCTGGAAGACCAGAGAAAGGGCCCTTCCCATCACAAGGTGACACGTGGTCACCATGACTTGTCACTGTGTGGACCTTGATCATCTGGCTGCAGTCATGTTTGTCAAGTTCTCCCCTTCATTTCTCTTTCCAAACTCAAGTAATACTCCACGTCCTTGAGGGTAGAATATCCACACAAGTTTCGAATGCTCCACAGATCTTTGCCATTTATAGTTCGTTTATATCCCTTTGAACTCATGGATACTTAGGTTCTACTTTGGTTTCTAATTTAGCTGCTCAAATTATTCCAAATTTGAGCACAGATTTCAGTTGGCTACTTTGCTCCATTAACCTATTCAATGCCTGTTAGCACTTTTCCTGGCATTACAAGACTCCAGGCATATGTATATTTCCTTCTCCAGATTTAGGGTCCACCATTTCTCAAAGAATCCCAGGAGCCATTGATTAGAGAATGGTATTAAAAACCAAGATCTGGGCACTGAATGTTCTCCCTGCTACTGGGTGTTGCTTCCAGGTCTTGTCAACTGACAGCAATAGATCTATTCTAATCCTGGTATATTCAAATATCTAAGTATTTTTTATGCAGATATAGGAAGCAAAAGGATTTCATATGGAGATCTTCAACTCTGATCTGGTACATGGATCATTCAGGGGTTCTTTGGAGAAGTTTACAGACACATCTGGCCTGTTCCCTGGGGGACTGATCAAGATTCCAGTGCCTACAGGCAGTCCCCTTGCTTCATTGGGCAGAGTCCACTCTTTCTAATAGAGTTAAATTGGCACCTCCCCCACAAGCTTTCAGTGAGGTAGATTCAAATAAATATAGCCTACGTTTATGGAAACTTCTGTCCCAGTCTGCATTTCCCCAACCTCCCAGGTTGTTTTTCAGACAGGAAGCATTCCGTGTACCAGGCAGCCACAAGACCATAACATACAGGGTACTTTCACAGCCCACAACTTCAAATATGTTCTAAGCTATACTGTTAGAAACTGAACTCATTTGGAGAGGACCCTTTAGTATCAACAACTCACCAGTAATTCAAGTCTCCAATTTTCACTGTGATCCAGTAAGATGGATTCATCAGAATACTTGAATTTTAGTCTAAAATTTTTGGGAAAGTGTAATGAATCTTGTGAATTAATTTGATCCTTTCAGTAGACTCTCACTAGACCAGAGGAGGATCTAAAGGGGTCAGATAAGGATTTTGTCTCCTGTACCAGCACTTTGAACAGGTTCTAAGTGGCTCCATATGTTCTAGACAAGAATCACCTTTAAATGGGAGATTTCATCAGAGCAGTAGAGACCTACGCATGTCCAATACACAGAGCTAGGACACTAAACTTTCCTGCACCCACTGTTACATGGCCTCATCACACCAGTCAAAAGGCAGAGATTCTCAGGGCGAAGAACAAGGCCTGGTCATGTTCTGTCAGTAAGATATAGCAACACAGTAACTGGGAATACCCGAGGTGGTGAAAGACCTGTACACTGAAAGCTACATACAAAAATGGATGACAACACACAGAAAGCAATTCTGTGCTCATGGATTGGAATACTGTTGAGGTATCCATATTACCCAAAGGAATTTATATTCAATGGAATCCCTATGCAAAATTCCAATGGCATTTTTCAGAAATAATCCTAGAATTTGTATAGAACTAAAAATGACCCTTAAAAAGGCTATGGGATCTTAAAAACAAAGTAAGAGGCATACCACAGAGCAATGGAACAGAGACCCCAGAAATAAACCCACATTTGTATTGTCTATTTTATGACAAAGGAGCCGGGAACGTACAAGGAGGAAGACTCCTCAGTAAACGAAGTTGTGGATTACTGGACAGTCACAAGCAAATGCAAAAGAAACTGGACCATGATTACACCACACACAAAAATTAAGTCAAAATGGGTAACAAGTGGGAGTACATCAAACTATAAAGATTCTGCACAGCAAGGTAAATAATCAACAAAATAAGGCAACCTACAGAATGGGGGAAATATTTGCAGATCTTATCAGAGAAGGGGTTAATATCCAAAATGTATACAAATTCCTACAACTCAATAGCAAAAAAAGTCAGATGTAAAATGGGCAGAGGAGGGGCTCCTGGGTGGTTCAGTCAGTTAAGCATCTGCCTTTGGCTCAGGTCATGATCACAGGGTCCTGGGATCGATCCCAAATTGAGTTCCCTGCTCAGCGGGGGAACACAACAACTCATGTGCTGTTTCTCTCTCTCAAATTAAAAAATCTAAAATAAGATGGGCAGAGGACCTCAACAGGCATTTTCCCCAAAGACCTACAAATAGCCAACAGGTACATGAAAAGATGCACAAAATCACTAATGAGTAATATGCAAGTCGAAACCACAATGAGATATCACCTCAGCCTTGTCAGAACAGCTAGAATCAAGAAGTAAAACGCAGGCAAGGAAGTAGAGATAAGGGACCCCTGTGCACTGCTGGTGGGAATGTCCATAGGTACAGCCACCATGGAAAACCACATGGAGGTTACTCAAAAAGTTAGTAGTACTGTATGATCCAGCAGTTCCTCTCATGGGTGTTCCAAGAAAAATAAAGCTTGACCTATACACCCCCATATTCTTCTCATTTACAGCTGCCAATATACAGAAATAACCTAAGCGCCTACTAGATGAATGGATAAAGATGTGGCATATACACAATGGAACTCTGCCATAAAAATGTTGCCATCAGTGACAGCATGGAGGACCACAAAGACGTTAAGTGAAATGTGTCAAATACCGTATGATCTCAATTACACATGGAACCTAAATGGGGGGGGTCAAAAGCCAAACTCCAAACAGATTGGTGTTGCCATGGGTGGGGGGTGGGAGTCAAAAGGTATGATTTTAAGTAAGTGTGGCTTTACAGAAGTCGTGGGGATGCAGTGTGCAACATAGCACCTATAGTTAATACTAGGTTATCTGAAATTTGGTAGATCTTAAGTTCTCAAAAAATTTGTCCCAAGTTGGAAAGTTATTACCTAAACTTACTATGATCACTCTTCAAGCACACAGATATCAGATCATTGTGTTGAATACCTGAAACCAGCTTCCTGTTATACCTCAAAATTATTTTTCAGACACAAAACGTCAACAGCAAGTATTCTCAATGTAACTTCCTAGTGATTTTCTTCATGATTTTTACCAGTTAAATTTTTTTTTTTTTTTACATCAAAAGCTATTTTAAGATCTTTTAGGTTAAAAGTCCCAAATAAAAAGACTTAAAAGAGATTAACACTAACTAGTTAAAAAATGGAACTATCCATACTAAGTTCAGAAGCAGACTTTAAAACATGGAAAATTAGGGACAAAGTGAGACTTCATAATCATGAAAAGATCAACTAACATTTCCAAATGTTTATGCACCCAATAGAGCTCTAAAATACACAAGGCAAAAACCATTAGAACCAAAAGAAATGGATACATCCACTATCACAGGTGGAGACTTGAATGCCTCTCATAACCAAGATGTTCCACAAAAATTAAGATGGCAGGATGAGTATAAGAACAAGGGAAGGAGGGTGCCTGGGTGGCTCAGTTGGTTAAGCGACTGCCTTCGGCTCAGGTCATGATCCTGGAGTCCCTAGATCAAGTCCCGCATCGGGCTCCCTGCTCGGCAGGGAGTCTGCTTCTCCCTCTGACCCTTCCCCCTCTCATGTGCTTGCACTCTCATTCTCTCGCTCTCAAAATCTTAAAAAAAAAAAAAAAAAAAAAAAAAGGGAAGGAGTCCTTATGATCATCTCAATGGCTCACGATTACTTAAGGGTAACTTGTCCAGTTTAATAGAACCTCAGAATTAGTCTTTAATGTTACTCAAAAAGCTAGCATGTAAACTATGCATCACTGCTGGGATTTGAGAGCATAATTCCAGACCAACGCTTTCCTGTATAGCAAGTCAACAGACTTCTGGATGTATCCAATTCTGGAATATTTAACAGTAAACTGTAGGAAGGGATGTGGAGCCCAGATCTTAAAAAATCAGGCCAACGTGAAGTCACTGTGGGAACATTTATGGACAACACCTCCTGTAGACTCAACCAGTCACAGGAGCACCCCAGTATTTAACAGAGCCAATGCAGATGGAGAAGGCTTCTCTAAACATCAGTGTGAGGGTCTCAGGCAGTGTGGGGACTAAGCCTGGGCAGGCTACCTGCCTTGGGGGAAAGTCCTTCTGAGGATACCCATCGTGATGGGAATCTTCTGGAATTTGAGATAACGGACATATAGCATTGTAAGTTTAAGGGGCACAAGGTGACAGGATACAGGTTTATGTGTGGTAACTTTATTGTGGCAATCTCTTGACCTATTACTTCATGTAACTTTTTTTAAACACAGGGAGAATATTAAAGCTCCACTCTTCAGCTTGCAAGCACACAGTGTGAACTATAGTCCCTATGCCATGCATTAGGTCCCTGAAACTTAGATTTAGACCAACCTTCCCCCCCCCCACCACAAACCCTCCAGCCCCTGCCAACCAGCATTGTTTTCCAGTTCAGTTTTAGATCCTGTGTAGGAGCTCAGTATTTGACCTATAACCCCAATCAAGCCAATTAAGCTACCACTCGGGATCCTAAACTTTTGAGACCATGTGTTTACATATATTTATCTAATTTCTATGAAGCAGATTCATCCATGGGGGAAAGGGGTTGGTTTCTGCCAGGGTGTCAGGAGGACCCAGAGCCTAGTTAAGTTTTCCTGGCAGCTCTAGGAAATAGAAATGAATTGTGTCTTCATGAACTCTTAAAGAGAAAAAAAACTTCCCATCCAGATCCTTCAAGCTCCCTGGAACCTGGTACTGTATGGAAGATTTCCTTCCTTCCAAGGTCCTCTCAGAATCCTTCTGTAGATCTTGACTGGAGGTTTTCTGAACCAAACACATCAATAAATTCCCATATAAGACTAAGACTTTTACGAGAGAAAAAACAAACAAAAAAAGACTTTTACAGGTAAACCCCACAGGTCTGGCCAGTCCTCCTTTCCCAACCACACTGTAGTGATGGGTGTCATGGTCCCTCCCCACTTAGATTCAGCCTCTGTGCTCCTTTGTGCCATTAAAAGCCAGACCTCAAGGTCCCCAAGAATAACGAATTCCCACCAGACTTCAGAGAACAGCAACAAGAATCATTGTCTCCCTGTTCAGTTTTCAGCCTTGGGAATTTCCCTGTTTGCAGCTAGTTTATCTGAGTGACTTGTTAAACTGATTTTTGACATTCTTACGTGTCTTGCAGTAAGAGTACCTTCTGAGTGTTGCCCCCACCACAATGCGCTTACACAGAATTTTATTTCCAGAGAGCTTAAATTCTGTGAAACTAGCAAGTTTACCAGACTGCTGAGGGTCTCGAGTCTCCACCGGCATCTCCTCTCAGGCCCCCATCGCCAGCTGCGAGTTGCAGCTCCTCACAGTGACCAAGAATGAGGTGGAGCAGAACCACTCCCACAGGCTCAAGGATCCTCCCACAAGTGATTCTCAGACTTCAGGACACACCTGCCAAGTTCTGAATGGAGAAACCTGGCAGACCCTCACTTAACCAAGCTCAAGTCACCAACACCGGGATGCTCCAACATCCAGGATCTCCTGAAGAGCAGTCCCACCAGGACAGGGGACTTTCCGAGGAAGATTAGGAGGCAGAGCTCAGCGTGAGCCACTCCAGACAACTAGTGGGCAGCTTAGAAAGCAGCACACGGGTGCTCTTCCGAGTGTCCAGCGCAATACATACAAGCCGACCCCTAGTCCAAGCCTGGATTTTTAACCGGGAAGTCTTTCCTAGAAGCTCGAACACAGAGACAAGTGGTGAGAATGGAGCAGGAACCGTTAAATTCTAAATCGATGTTAACTTTGTGTTGGTAATTGTGTTCATGAAACAATCTCCCTTCAGACTAAGTGGAGACTGGGGGTGGGGGGTGAGGTAATTTCGCGCACCTGTGGTTGGTATTTAGCTTTGAGAACACCCCACACACGGCACCAATGGAGACTGACCAGAGAGGAGCAAGTGGGGAATTGGAGTCAGAAGTGCTCTAGTTCCCTCTGTTCTCATACTTTCGCGGAGTCTGAAACTAGGTATATTGGAGAGTTATTAAAGTAAGCACAAGGGTAACGCCCCAGGCTGTGGAGCTCTGGGCCTTCGTCTACCCAGGGGGCCCCCTTTCCCCAGTCTTTCAGACCCTCGGACTGCCAGGCGGTCTGCTCCGAGCCTCGCCAAATTAATCCATGGTTAAAGGATCATGAGCTCCTAGGACTCTCCACACCTTTCTCTAGACTCTGGACAGAGTTTTGAGCAGAACTGGCTTCTTTCCTGCTTATATTGGCATTTACATTCTAGTGGAAAAGGACAAGTCGATGGAATAGGGAGTTTATTATAAGGCTTCTGATAGAAGTTTCTAGTAAGTCAAACGCCAGGGGCCTGAGCCTGGAAATGTAATAAATGCGGGGGAGGGGCACGGGTCAGCAGGGTCCTGAGCTCAGGTGGGGCCCTGGTCTTCAGCATTAGCCCCTACTGGAATCACCTGCGGGTGCCGATGGCTCGGATTCCCTTCACCTGGGTCTGGGGGTCAGTGGCTGTGCAGTGCAGAGGCTCCAGCTGGGGTCAGTCCCAGGAGCTCTGGCCTGAGGCTGTCCCTTAACTGAGTGGAAGGGATGGAGCAGGGGTGGGAGGGGAGGGTGGGCACGCAAAAGTGCTTCTAGAAATGCTCCCCGTAAGTAGACCCAGGAGTAAGGGGTGCGAGGGGCCCTGGGTGACAGTACAGCGCACACAGGCCTAGGGAGGCTAGTGCAGCTGGAGGGCGAGCTATGGGATTGCAGGGGTCTCTGCCTCAGTATCCCCAAGCAGCCGAGGTTCACGACCCAGAGGGAGAGGCGGAGGGCGCCAGCCTAGATTTTTGAACAGCTCCAAGTGTGTTCTTGCCATTACCTGAGAAGGGAAGGGGGTACGCAGGGCCAGTAAATCTGGTTTGGGGCATATTCAGTTTGAAATAGCCAAGTTAGCAGTCGAATAACCCAGTGAGAATGAAGGAAAGTGCCTATTAACCTAGGCGAATCCGTACCTGGGAGTACTTAGAACTAAGGAAGCTTAGAAGCTTACTTCCTGATAATTTTTTCTGCTGACGGTTTTGACCGGTAAAGAAAGGTTACGAGGTAAGACAGTTTTAAATCCTTGAGGGTTTTGCGAGTGGACCCCAGTGCGATTCTTGAGGGTGGGGTACACGAAGCGCTCCATGGTGGGTAGCAGGGACCCGGCTGGAAGTTTACCTTCTGGAGAGCAGGAGAGTGGGGAAGCCTCCAGGCTGCCTGGGGAGGCCTAGGGAGCTGGAGGACCTCGGCATGCCCCTGTCCTAGCAGCCAATTCTCCAAACTGGGGCGCTCCTGCACCCTGGCCCCCGGCACACCAGCTGTGGAGAGTGCGGACACAGTGCGTCAGGTAGGGGACTCACCTGCTCTGGACGGGGACTGAAGCCCAGGCCCACTGGTCTGGCCCCAGCAGGGCTTCCAGGCCACAGACGCTGACCTCGGGCCATTGCGGTGGCTGGAGAACCAGGAGCAAGGCCCAGCTTGGAGGGGGCCTGGCCAGGGCTGCTTACTTCTCCAGAAAAGGCGTCCTCCCGTTGTCCTCCCTCGAACGTTCTCTCTTTTTGTCCTCCCCTAGGAGAAGGGGTGTGTGAGCTGGCTTCTCTTTTATAAGCACTAAGGCACTCACCAGGGCTCCACCCCCACGCCCAGTTCACCGCCAGGGTCCCACCTGCGGCCACCATCACCTGGGGGGAGTTAAGATTTCAATGCAGAAATGGGGGGGGCACAAATGTTCCATCCACAGCACCCCGCCCAATTCCAAGACAAGCTTCATCAGGGTCTGAAAGTAGTCTTGATTAAAAGAAAACTGCCTCTCTCAAAACCCTAAGCAAATTCCACTCTTCGGCACCCATTTTATGAGAATAGCACAAACAGATTTTAAAAATCAATCAGGACAATGGCCAGTGTGTTCCAAGTAAAGTCAGGTTTGACCCAGTGCCCTCGCCCAGAACTGTGGGTGTGAGGGCTCCACCGTCTCCTCGGAAAGTGGGCTGGCTGGAATTCTCGGGAGCTCGTGACATTTTACCTGGCACAGGGAAGTATCAGCACGTTTAATGTCACCTCGTGAACTGAGGACATTTAATTACAGGAGAATATGGGTAAATAATGTTCATAGGATGTCAGATTAAAACCACGGCTTCCTGGTAGGCACTTAAACATATTCACCTGTTTCTCATAGTGTTGGTTAATCCTGGTTATTAGTGACTTGTTGATTCCATCATCTGGTACCACTCTGCGGCTTTCCTAGAAGGTACCAAAGAGCAAACATGTGAAAAGTGTATGAAACTTTTTATTCATTAATCTGTTTTTTTACAAACTGGTTTGAAGGTAGTACTATGTAATTTGGTGGTAAACACCTTAATCTAGTTCTTTGGATACCCGCGTTCTACAGAAATAGAGGTAAGACATGGCCATTTCCCACAAAAGTAGTAAACACTATATAATGTGTTTCCTAAAACACACGACCCTTAGTGGAACATGGCGTGAGGCGACCTGCTCTTGATGGGAGGCGGGCAGGGCCAGGCACCAGAGGACCGGCTCTGCGAAGGGCACATGCTGACCCTCTGTCAGGCTCACTTCCTACATACTCACCTGCAAAACGGGGAAGAAGCTTAGGATCTGAATCCTGGATTTTGTGAGGATTGGATGAGGGACTTTTGAAATGTGTGTGTTTGCCTACCACGAGGTAACTGTTCAATTTTTGTTAACTTTACATAAAGTCTCTCTAAGACAGCATCACAAAGTTGATACATATTTTACCTTTGCAGATAGGAAAATAGTGACTCAGAGGACCTCAGGCAGTTTTCAAGGTCACACAGGAAGGAGATGACAGTTGGCATTCAGCCAGGCGTGGGCGCCTCCAAGCCTGGATCTTCCTCACCTCACGGGTGCTTATGACCTTGCACAGATTCTACCCTAGAAGGTCTGCAGAAGTCTACAAGTTCCAAAGTTTTGGGGTACTAATAACATAGCACAAAATTTCCTTCATAAAAAAGAACACTTTTACTTTGATTTTCTCCTGCTACACAAAATAACTTTTTTTTCCCCCTCCACAATTACGATTTTAAAAGTGAATATGTGTGGGAGAATAATTTGAAAGATAGTATCAACGTCAGGAAGTTCAAACATAGCAATTATGCATGCAGTGCTTTTTAAGAAACTCTCTGAATATGAGAATAATATTGGCAGCAGGTATTTCGCCCTGACATTGCTTTGTAAGTATTGGAAATTGCCCTGTACAGTAGCTTGTGGTACCAAACAGCCCTGGTTGTGTAAGTGCAAATATCTGAAGAGTCAGATGGACAAACCAGAGGTCAGAGTGCTCTGCTCAGCCCTACCCTTGGATGTTGAGATTCTACAAATACCCTTCTGCATAAATATGTCCCAGCCAAAGCTCGTCACCTTGCTGAGCTACCACGATCCCATATCTCTGGTATTTCCCAGGGATTGATAAGCAATTACTGCAGCCTTTGATTAATACAGGTTGTTCTGGTCAAGGGACTTCACTTCTAAAATTCCCACCAGTGAAGAAATATTAAGTCCCTTCAAGGTCATGCTGACAATTCATGTGGTCTTCTGTCCAAATGCAGGTAACAACTTGGCAAAAAGACAATTATAATTGTGGCCGGGATGTACTGGAATAAACCAAGCTAGCCCTCACTTCTGGGTGCAACGAAGCCATGGGCTAGTTTCAAAAAGTGGCCTCTCAAAACTCCATTTTTAAAATATTTTCCATGAAAAGACCAGGCAACAACACCAGGACTTTAAGCTATACCCACTTTCACCCTAAGCAAGCAATTATCTTTTATGATTTTTCAAACACGAGATAAAAATATCTGGATAATCAAAATGTTCAAAAGCCCCAAGCCGATTACCATCCCCCTTTTTACCCACATCATGTGCAGCAAACAGAAGTTTCCTATTGGAATTTTCAGTTGGCAACAGTTGCACAGTTTACTGATTTGCATTGACTTCGACTCGTACATCACATCTGTGATCATTAAGGACCTCATTACCCCATTGTTTCAGTTGCTAAGTTGAATTATGTAAAACAATTAGAAAAAAATGTTAAGAGGGATGTTCTAAAATGAATTTTTAATCTTGATTGTATTTCAGTCTCGATTTACTGCAAAAAAGTGGTGACAACTTCAGATTTTTAAATTTACCAGTGAGTAGTTGGCCGATGAATGTAAAATCACATCCTTGAAATTCCTGCAAAGATTGGAATTTTTTTTAACTTCTCACCAGTTTGGCTATCATGAACTCTGCTTTCATTATTAACATTTTTGCTTAAATGGCCAGATCTGGATGCTTTTCATGATTCATTTAGATTTGTGGGCAGAGCCTGCGTTACTAGCCTAGCTTCTACTGAGGGCTGCAAGTGGGACAATGTACCAGGGAGACTGCTCGGTGGCCTGAGGCGGTTCTGTACCAATCACCGCCCCGAAGCCGCCACACCTGCTTTCCATCCATCCTTATTAACAAGCCCAATACAAAAGCACAAGTGGTAGAAAACAAACTAACCATTACCAGCTGGTACATGCAGATGTCAAAACAAACGAACGTCATCGAGGTGGGAGATCTGAATTCCATATAACCTGCCAACGTGTGTGCCGAGAGTCCAGAACTTCCCTCGGTCCATGAGGTTGGGACCTAGAGGCTCACATTCTCATCATGCACCTGTCTACCATGGTTTCTGAAGGGAGAGATGGAAAAGTTATAAAAGCAAGTTGAACGGTCAAAATAAGTGCTTTTTATATTTCAGGAACTTTTTGTATCCCTAATCCAGTCTCTAGAGATAAACAAGTTTCCGTGTCTCATTTTTGATTAGGGCTTGGAACAGGCCAATTTGCTTTGGAAGAGCGGCGAGGAATGGCACCCATTGTCTCCCCAGCTGTGGGGGCTGGCATTCGTTATCTGAGCAAACAATGACACGGGAAAGCAATGGGGTTGAATTAAAAATACTCACAACCGTATCTGCTGCTCACATTTCAATATTTTCTCAATTGAGAGAGTCCTTCAAAGGGAGAGACAGGAAGGCATGGTATCGACCAGTCTTTTTCTGAAGTTCACAAATTGGGTTCCTTGCCAGGCCAAGGGACATTCCTTGAAATAAGGTGTTTTGCTCAACAAAATGTGCTCAATAATATCACAGGTCCTATTAGTTAAAGAAATAGTCCCCGTGAACCTAGGGGGAAGAAACAGCAGAGGGTTAAATAAGACCAAACTGATTAATTACAAACATGATTCTTTACAGATTTGATTCCATAAAATAGAAATCTTCCAGAAATAGTTTTGTTAGATTCTGCAGTTCTTCTAGATGAGCAGGAGTACTTTTGCTCATACTTTATTCTGTTCCAGAAAGGAAGGATTGAGGATATTAGAAACTGTGTGTGTGCATGTGTGTGTGTGCGTAAGTGTGCATGAGTGTGCATGTGAGCATATGTGCGTGCAGGCACCCATAACTGCATAGTTGTTAGTGAAAAACAAGAAATGTGCTGCTTCCCTAGAAGTCTTTAAAACCACAGTGTCCATACTAGATTATACTGACTCATAGACAACCTACCAAAATTAGTTTTCTTAAATCCACATTCTATAGGAAAAATGAAGAGGAAACAGTATTTAGAAAGTAAAAAAGTGAAGAAAGTGTTCATGGGAAAAATCAGGAAAGTTAAAGACCTTGGGACCAAGAGAAACTGAGAGAATATCTCTATGCTTATGTTATGGTTTCATGTTGAAGGGCTGCCTCCTCTGGGAAGCCTTCTGGGATTACCTCATTTGAAAGAGCAAACTTCTCACTCACCACTATTTCTTTAATCTCCTTCCTCCCCATCATCACTTTCTGGCTCTAGACAATTGTTTTTGTTTTGTTCTGTTTTCAGGTGGTCAGTGGTGAGTCTTGCCCAAAAGAAGACAAATGGGAATTTGTCTCATCACTCCTTCTCATCACTGCATCTCTAGACTCAAAAGAGCCTGAAACATACTAATTCAGTGAAATGAGGAATGAATAACTGGTACAAGCCACAAAAATCCTTCTACAGATTCATATCTACAAATGAATAAAACTCATTTTCCGTATGTGAGCAAACAAAGCATAGAAACTTCCTTTTTCTGCTAAAAATACATCTTTCACTTATAAATGTTGCAAACCTCACACCAATTATTTTTGGTACTTGTCATTGATCAAGGATTAAATTGAAAGCGTGGATTCGCCAGGGTTCCCCATTACTTTTAGGAGAAAAGCAATTTCATCATTTTGGTGGCGGCTTTGCAATGGGAATTTGCATGTCCTTGTTAAAACCCAAAACACACAGAGACCAGCTTCGAGTATTCCCTGAGCAGACAAAACAAGTTTAGTCACACAAAGTTTAATTTAGCTTATTTTGCAAGACTAACTTGACCTGGGTCATTTGTCATTTATGCCACCGGAAATCATAAGCAAAACTGAAGTTGTTTCCGAAGGTGGGTCTCAGGTAACCACTGACCGACTCCCTAGCATTTAAGAACATTGTAATATTGTGACCTGTCACGGAGAAGACGGCCCCATCTCTGCCTGCTCAGCACCTAAGCTGCACGTGGCCATATAGCCTAGAGCCTCGTTCCAGGTGTGGCTGGAGTGCTCCCTGTTCTCCAGCTGCCTGTCTGCTGTGTGCACAACAAACTTTCACAAATTAGCACTGCGGTGAGTCACTGGTTTTACTTCTGTCATCGCTGAACTCTCACACCTTTTTAAGCTATTTTCAGTTACTGCTTTTTTCCTTAAATCTGAACATGCAATCACTACCACTTACACCATTTAAAAAATAGAGAATTAGGCACACCAAAGTCCATGATTTTTTAAAAGTATGAGTTTTTGGTAATCAGGATGCCATAACAAAAAATATGTATACGTAATTTTACCAAAAAACTCTTAATTTTACTACATTTTACTATAGCTAGAAAGAATTTGGTCTGTTCCTATATTTTGTTTCCATAACATTTGACTTAGCTAACAATCTAAAACTCTTTTAAGACTGAGATCATTAAGGACATCAATATCTAATGCTGAAAAGTAGTACAGGTATTAAGTTGACTTGAACGTTATAATTAAATGCCTTGAAGAAGGTATTCACCTGCTTTTAACATATAATAAAAATCATGATGATGATGATGATATAACGTAACACTTACACATATTAGGGTCTCTTCCACACACTACCTTTTTCTTATGTTTGTTATAAACCTGTGTGTAAGTGGCTGTGTCCCTGAGTGTGTCCACATCTGTATGTGTGTGTATGTCGCTGTGTGTGTGCACGTGATCTGAGACTGTTTGCTAAGGTTAAATCTTAAAGTCATGGGTTCTAAGGAATCTGACTTAATAAGGACTTCCAGGACACAGCATTATAGAACGTTGGTTTATATTCTCCTCTACAACATTTATGGTATTCTTTACTGTTCTTGGAATTTAGTTTTGAAAATTGAATTTGGCAAGGATGTCCCAATCTTGCCTAATTGGACACTCCTAATCTCCTGAATAAGCCATCCTTTTCCCAACTGATTAGAAATACTACTTTATCCAATGCTCCTCTCCACTTGAGGATTATTTTGTCTCATGGTACAATACATTGTACCATACAATGTACAATACATTCTCACTATGTCATTATTCTCCTCCTGAAACAGGACAGAATCACACAGTTAAGAAGACAAAATGAAGCAAGAGAGAAGGAAAAGATGGAGCAAGAGGAGGAAGAGAACCTGCATTTCTTGAGAATTTATTCTCAGCCAGAATTTGTGTGAGCGAAACACAACTCCAAAAAGTTAAGGACCTTACTCCATCCTCACTGAAATCAGCCACTGAATTAAAATCATTTTTTTCTTCTCCCACAGAAGATTACTATGTGATAGGTGGCTGTGGTAGAATAAATGTTAGGTTTATAGTCAGAATACCTGAGTTCAAAGATGGTCTTCCCCAGAGGCAGAGTTTTAGTGAGGAACAGATAAGATGTCTTATGTAAGTATGTGTGCCTAGGAGCAGGACATTTCCATATGGGGATTGGTAGTTAGGCATTTTTAGTTTTAAAGATGACCGAATATGTTTATTACATTCCCATTTAAAAAGTCGCTACGGATTAATACATTTTTTTAATTTTGTGAACATACTAATGAGTTCAACACATTGAGTTTAAATGCTGTGCATGAGCTGGGCCCCAGTGGCTCTCAATAGGGCACTAGACTGGGCTTCATTGGGGGAGACAGATGCAATGCAGAACAAGATCAAACCAAGCTGAGCAGAGTGATGGCTACACGGTAGGACTCCCTTTCCCAGTGCATTTGAGCAGGTAGTTAAAAGCTTCAGGATTTGGGAGAGGGATAGCCAAGAAGAGCCATCATCACTCTGTGATGCACAATAAATGTTAAAAATAGAAACCTTAATTCAAAACATGAGTTCAAATTTACATGTAAATACATTCTATAATATAAAATAATCCTATCACATATCTGACATATATTACTCCGTCTAAATTATTTATATTTTGCTCACAAACAGTCCATATTCATAAATATCATGTTTGGATTGATTTATTTTTGTCTTTATACACAGTCTGTTCTCCGAGCCCCAGGCTTTTAATTAATCTGGATTTCGGGTATAAATTCTTTGTGCCTTGATTAATACCAAACAGGCTTTATTTAATTAAAGAGACAGACTGGTGAAAGACATTTTAATCAAAAATTTCATATGCATACAGTACATCTGTATTTAATACTTGCAAAGGAAAAAAAACCTGATTTATTGTATTTATTTTTTAAATGTTTTGAATAAAGCAATAGTTCCTGTGATGAATGCCTTTGTGTACCTACTTCATCTTGAAGCCATCACCACCGAGAAGAGAAAGAACATGGAGGCCCAGAGGAAGTGCCCGACATCATGGCATGCTTGATGAGGCGTTCTGGCATATCTCAAAGGAAGACATGAAAACGTAAGAGATTTTCTTTAGGCTTTCTTTGTTGGTACCTGGCACCTCTGTTTAGGCCCCTGGAGGGGCACTGCTCTTCAAAACAGGTAGGTGAGCAAGTGGAAGGTAATCCTAAAACTTGAGAAACTCATGTTTTTTAAATTTGTGATTTATGCTCTCCCGAAAATGGGCATCCTTTTAGAAAGTTCTGCGTGTGTACGCACGGCCCGCTGTACTGGACGTGGCAGACTGTCGTCAGCAAGGCGATATTTAATCTCATGGAAATGCCAGAATCTATGGCTGGTGGAATCTCAGGGCAGAAGGCAGGAACAGTCACAGAATATATGAGCTGTGAGGAGTCAAGGGAACTTCCTGCTAGAAGCTCACAAGTTATGTTCCTGAGAGCTAAAAACAGTGAGTTCCTAATAGCAGTGACCTGCGTTCGCAGCAGTTGTGTGGAAGGAATTTCTTTTTCACGTTCTGTTAGAAGATCCTTGGATTTGAGAACTCCAGCCTTGTCCAGCATGGCCACGTTTCTCCGTGGTGGCTCTGTGCCAGGGGAAATGATCACCTAAGACCACAGAGACGGAATTGAGGAAGATCAGATAACAGAAATACACTAGCTTTTTAAAAATGGTTTTCTTGGGGCACCTGCGTGGCTCAGTCCGTTAAGCATTCAACTCAGGTCCTGATCCCGGGGTCTTGGGATCAAGTCCCGTGTTGGGCTCCCTGATCAGCAGGGAATCTGCTTCTCCCTCTCTTTCTCCCCCTGCTCCTGTTCTCTCTCTCTGTCTCAAATAAATAAATAAAATCTTTAAAAAAATAGTTTTCTTCTTTAATGCATTTACGCAGATTAGCTGTATGGTAGTTGGGGAGACACCAAAACGAATCAACCTGACATTTAAGAAATGAGATCTCCAATGGCCAGGTTTAAGACCCCTGTCACTATAAAGGCATGTTATCTTCTGTAAAACAGAACTGAGAACTGTTTATAAAGTATCAAAGCAATATTGCTTTGCAACATGTAGACCTAAGGTTGAAACTACCATATGAACGGCACACTCTACATACTTTGTATAAACATGTATTTTAATGTTTTTAAAAGGGACAGTTCTTGTAACATAATTTCTCTGTTTCTTTCCTAGTCCTGTTTTATGAGAACCCCAAATTGGGTGGGCGTGGCAGTCCCTCCCCAGCTATTCAGAAAGAAGGACCCGGAAGGGAAGGACCCGGACAGTGTAAATCTGTCACTGTACTTCGTGTACAACATGGGGAGTCGCCAGAAACAAACCCTCTAGGACATTCAGTGTTTCCTAATGTACAAGTTTCTAAAAGGCACTCTAATGTTGAAGTTTGTTATACAATGGAAGGTATGGTTTGGGGAAATAAAATGGCTTTTAGCAGGCTGAAATCTGCAAGTCCTTTCCGATCCGTTCATTGTGTGTGTGTGTGTTTACATATTCCGTTCCACAGCTGCTTTTGTCTGATTTTGCAAGGTGTTTGAACACTTATTCCCTCATTAGATTAATTAATCCATCGTGGAGATGTAATTATTTCCAAAATCAAAATTCTGAGGGAATGTCAACATTCAAGGGAAAAGAGACCACTTAGGATTCAAATATTTATAAAGCACTGGAAAAGATGGAACCAGTTATGTGAAATTGTAGGAATTAAAATATTTGTGTAAAGCTTCTTTCTTTGTGAATTTAATGTACTCAAAGAATATAAGTGTCTTAGCACTGATATTAAATCAAAAGAAAAGGAAATACAGGTCTTTTGCCATTTTATGTGCATTTCCTATGTGGAAATGTGAATTACTGGGACACAAAATATTAATAAAGTCTTGTTTTTCTGACAAATGTTGAAATAAAGGATATATATATATTTTTACTTGGTGAAGATTGCATAGTTTCTAACCTACGAATTAAAAGTGTTTTCTCTATTTCTATACTTTCTCTATCACCATATAATAATAGTACTTTGGTTAGTGAATTGAAATATTCACTCTGTTTTATAGGAGTTTATGCTTATGTTACTTTCTGGCTGGTGTGATTTGGCTTTAAATTTGTTGTCAGAGGAAGGAGGAACTATCTGATTATGTTTTAGGAGCAAGAAGGGCAATAAGGCATGGAAAATATACATTTCTATATTTGTCTAGCTGAGCCATGTATCGCAAGCAATGCTTTGGACTGGATGTAACAAAATCTGACAAACGTTAACTAAAAAAATATTTAATGTTTTCACATAACAACTTTAGGATAAATGACTTCTGTGGTAGGTTTGACACATCAAATCTGGGATTGATTTTTCCAGATGTTTCCCAAGTAGCTGCTGCAGCCCCCAGCATGAGATCCGTGTTTAAAGTGGGAGTGGAGGGATGGGAAGAAATGGTACACATCCCATCTGTCCGTCTGTCCCTTTGCATCAAATTGAAAGCTTCCCCAGAAACAGCCATCAGACATTTATTTAGCTCACTGCTCTGGGCTGGGTCACAGGGATGGTCATCCAGCTGCAAATGAGGCTGGAGGCGGGGGGGGGTTGGTCAGCGTCCACCTTCTCTGCCTTTCATCCAGGGATGTGGAGGGGTGGGGGATGAAGGAGAATCCATTGCTCTGAACAACAGGCTCTACCTCGTGAGCACGGATGCAGCAGGGGCAGGGCCTCCGGAACTCCCCACTGAGTAATCTCTGGGTTCTCTACTTGCAGATGAGCCTATTTCTCCTGGAAGTCCAGTAGACAAGCGCAGACAGAGAACTTCAATTCTTTTGATGATTTCCCCCATACTGGCCAGATCAGGGGTCACTCAGTCAGTATTCATTGTCAGAGGGTGCATTTCCAAACATGTCTGCCCATGCACAATGCGGTCTCCATCTATTTAGCTTGTAATGCTAAAATAACCCCAAGCTAAGGTTTTAAAGAAGTTTTCTTATTATAGCACACTCCCCTTTTATGTTCCAATTCTATGCTCATTGGGGTAAAGAGTTCTGGTTCTCAAAATAAATGACCCCCAGATGCAATTGCACTCCTGGCTGGCATCAGAATCCAATGGGAGCTGGCTGGGCTGGGGAGACCTGCCCCATACCAGGGCTCAGTAACCCAGGTACGTTGTGCGTTGTGAATTCACAAAGCGCAACGTAATCTTTGGAAGATTCCACTGACCATTTACCTCTATGATCTTTCACCGTATCCATGAGGCTTGGGGCAGGAAGAAAGTCCATACACTATACATCTAAATATTTAAAGTTATAAATCAAAATAACTAATTGTTCAAGGTAATCTTATTCCCCTACCTTGACAAACATACAACTATAATGTTTTAAAGGACATATTTAAATGTAAATTCTCAGACCCCTTACATTTCCATGCCAAAATGTGGTAGCAAATGGAGGACCTGCCCTTGGCCCCAGCACCTGGTCCTTGCCTCTCCACCAGCCCAGTCTCCCCTTCTCTTCCCCTGCCCCTAGATTTGATCAACATCACAAAGAGCCATGTTTGCCCATATGTACGCATTCAGGTTTGAGCACACATGCAATCCCCCTCTACCCACCCTGCCAACAGCAATCCCTGATCCCCAAAGCCTGGGCTGCAAGTGTGGATGTTGGCCACCTTGTTGTGCCTCCAGGAAACATACTCGAGAACAGGACACTGCATGTCCTGCAAACTTGCTCAGGAATCGGGGCAGGAAATGCCAGGGCTTTAGCTCCCAGAAGCGACTTTTCTTCACGTAGAAGGAGGTAGCCGCAAAAGAGCCCGAGCGGGGGCCTTCACAGTCAGGATCCAGGCCCCTGGGGTCTGAGGTGGTTTAGGGAGAACAGACAGGGACACACACAGAGCATGCAGTATCTCTGCGAATCTGGCAGAGAGAGACCTCCTGGCGCATCCACCACTTTCACTTCTGCTTCAGCCATGATTCAGCCACCTGGCAGGGATGTAATAAAATAATAGTAATAATGTGTTTTAGTTTAGGTTATATTTTCCAATTTAATGGCAAAGAAAGTTTAGATTTTGCAAGGACAATGTCTGTTGATGATATTCCATGAAGAATCTTGCCAGGATTTCAGGGGAGAAGGAAAATTACCAAAATCAATGAAATCCATCTTTACTTACAGTGGAAATCCTGGTGAAAGCTCTCCTTTCGTATTTGTTTCTATTTGTTACTGTGCAGACGTGTGTATCTTGATCTAAACAGAGCTATTCTGCATCAGTGTCCCAGGAACAGCACTGGATGAGGAACTGCAGGTGTTGGTCCCTGCCCATCACTGCCTCTTTGGCACTCCGTCCACCGCTTCCCTGCCCAACCTCACAGTCCTGCCTGAAGTATGTGTTGACGTCCCTGAGTTATGCCTCCTGCCCCAACTTCTATGTGGAACTCTGGAATGCACATCCACTTACAGACTCAATATTCCCATCTGCACTTGGACAGAAGCTTCAGATCAACACGTTCCAAAGTGAAGCCCTCTTCTCTTTTCAACTTGCTCTGCCCACCATCTTCAGCACCTCGATTCTTCAGGTTTGGCTTTTAAATTCCTTGAGCCTCCCCAACCCCAAACAAAAATCTGTGCTCTTTCTTTCTGTCACAGTTCAATCTTTCAGGAAAGGCTTTTTTGCTTGATCTTAAACATAAACCCAGAATCTGGTCACTGATCTAAAGGCCACCATCATATGTCAGTGGGGTTTCTGCATCAGCCTCCTCCTGAATGTCCTTGCTCCTTCCTTCCACCCCTGACCATGTGTTCTCTTCCAGACAGCAGCCAGATTGATCACAATCTTACAGTGACCCCCATTTTATTTGCAGTGGAACCGAGTTTTCAGGATGGACTAACGGCCGCCTGGGTCACCTTGCCGTGCCAACTGTCCTCTGAGCCCATTTCCAGTTGCCCTCTACCTTGCATGCCCTGCTCCAGCCTTACAAGCTTCCCTGCTGTTCCTCAAACACACCAAAACCATTCCCTCCTGCCATGGCTATATAGCTGGGCTGTGTCCTGCTCCAGGAACCTCTCCTTCCAGATCCCCTCCCCTTCATTAAATCTTTCATCAAGTCTCAACTTTCCAAAAGTCCCATGCCAACCATCCTACCTAATATAGAAGACGCTCCTTCTCCCAACCCTGCATCCCTAATCCTGCTCACTCTGCTCTGCTTTAATTTTTCATGACACTTAGACTGTTCTAACATTGTTTACAAGTGACCTATCTATCATGTTACTCAGCTGCCCTCCTGTAGTGTAACGTTCTCGGAGAACTCAGATCTTTTATGATAATTTCACTGATACCGCCCAAATGTTTAAGACAATGTTTAGCACATTGGAGGAACTCAACAAATACGTTTGTAAGAGGGAATTGAATAAATGAATGAATGAGTGGATTTGTCAAGAATTACCTGTCTAACTTAGATAACTTCTCTTTCTTCCAAATAAAGAAAAAAAATTAAAAAATATAATTAACTCAAAATATATTTAGGCATAACAAATAAAATAGTTGGGTAAGTGATTTGAAAATTTTAAGGAAAATACAATAAAAATGTAGGGTTTCATGGCTCACTCTCATGTTTGGTATGGTCCCATGTTTGCAAGCTCTAAATTTAGGTGGGGAACGCCATAAGGAAAATTTCAGATGTGCTTAAGGCATCAGAAGGCATCTTGGCTCAATCACACTCAAGGTTTGGATGGCTTGAAGGAGCAGGCAAACTTAAATGTAACAACCACACAAAGAATTTTAAAATTCTATTAATGCTCCTAAATCTCCAACCCACAAACATCCATAATTGTGGTCACACCTAACATCAATCTACCATCTTTACTCTTATATTCATTTAGTAGTTTTTAAATAAACTTTCTGTTTTGGAATAGTTTTATATTTCCAGGATTATGATGACTATATTATGGAGTCCTCACGCACCCTACACCAAGTTCCTCTGTTGTTAACATCTTATGTTAACAGGTACACTTGTCAAAATTAGTTAACAAAAATTAATACATTATTATTCAATGAAGTCAGTGATTTATTCAGATTTCCTCTCTTCATCCTTAATTTCCTTTTTCCGTCCCTGGCTCCCGCCCGGGACAGCATACAACATTTACAAGTCACATGGCAGTTTCTCAGACTTTCCTTGGTCTGGATGACCTTGACAGTTTTGAGGAGTGCTGGCCAGGTGTTCTGTGGAATGGGCCTCTGTTGGAATTTGTCTGATGTTTTTCCAAGGTTAGACAGACCAGGACAATGCGTTTGGGTAGGTGATTGCAGTGGTAAAGGGCTGATGTCATCATCTCGTCTATTTCCTTCCCCACGTTGGAGCCATTCCTTCTCAGATCCCTGTTCCTTTTAGTAGAGAATGGTGTTAGAAACCATGATCTGGGAGCTGGGGTGCTCGTTGCTACTGGGTGTCCTTGTCTCTAGACCTTCAGTTGACAAAGCAGGGAGATATGTGTTTCTACAACCCCGGGTATACACATGTACCTAAACATTTTGATATACAAACATCTATATCTACACTAAGCTAAACAAGAGTTCATACTGACACCTGCAACTTTCATCCATTGCCACACAGATCATTCTGGCCTCTTCCCCTCTCTTACCTGTAACTTCCTACTCTAACACTGGAAACCTGTCTCCTACCTCCCCCATCCATACACTTTACCATTCAATTCCAGCGTGCATGAATAGTGTTTCCAGAACTGTTGATCACTGTCCTCATGGGAAAGAACTTCAGCTCTGTCAAACAGAGTGCAGAATTAAGCATAGCTCCTTTTGCCTTTACTCCTACAAACGCCACACTTTTCCAAAGCTACCAAGGTCACACCCATTTCCTCCCACAAACACAAAGTTGTTTCATATATTGTAATTCATCTAAATTTATGTTACCTTCTACAACTTATCCATCCCTTCCTAAATGATTTTTTATTTGCATTCATTAAGATTCACTCTTTCTGCTCTGAAGTTCTATGAATTTTGGCAAGTGCTCTACATCTTGAATTCATCATTACAGAGACCTGAAAAATAGTTCACCACCCACAATTTTCCCTTGTGCTTCACCCATTCAACCCTCCATCCCTTCTCAAAGCCCTTGCAAACACTGGTATTTTTTACCATCACTATAGTTTTACCTTTTAGAATGACATATAATTGGAAACATCAGTATGTGTCTTTTTAAAGACTATCTTCTTTCACTTAGAAATAGGCACTTAAGAGTCATCATTTTCTTTTCAGGGCTTGCTAGCTCATTTCTTTTTATCACTGAATAATATCCATTGTATAGACATAACACAGCTTGAAATCAAATCACTGATTGAATTTTGTTTGGTTCCTATTTGGGGCTATTATGAATAAGGCTTCGATAAACATTAATGTGCAGGGTTTTGTGTAGACATAAGTTTTCAAATCAGCTGGGCAAATCCCTAAGAGCATGAGTAATGGATCATATAAGACTATGCTTAGTTTTATAAGAAACCACCAGACTCTCTACCAAAGTCACTGCACCATTTTGCATTCCCACAGCACAAGCATTCCACACCCAGGCCAAGAGTCTGCACTGTCAGTTTTTTAGATGTTAGCCTTTCTAATATATATGTCAATAGAAATATCTAATGAAATTTCTAATAAATATGCCATTGTTGTTTCAATTTGGTATTTCCCAAGCACAGAGTGTTGTATGGAAATACTGAATCACTATATCGTACACCTGAAACTAATATAACACTGTTGTTAACTAACTGGAATTAAAATAAAAATGTAAAAAAAAAAATTGGTGTTCTCTAATGACAAATAATGAATCTGTTCAGATCTCTTGCCTATTTTTAATTGGTTTGTTTGTCGCATTATAGTTGAAGTTTAATTACCTGTATAATTTGAACGTATGTCCTTTATCAGATTTTTCTTTTGTAAATATTTTCTCCAAGTCTGCTGCAGCCTTTCCATTCTCTGATAATGAGTTCCTCAATGCTGACATTTTTAATTTTTATACATAACAAATTATCAGTGTTTTCTCTCATAGATTGAGTTTTTGATGATATGTCTAAAAAATGTACCACCAGATCTAAACTCACCTAGATCTTCTTCTATATTTTTTCTAGAAATTTTATAATTTTGTTGTCTTTTATATTTTGGTCTTTGGTCTATTTTGAGTTAATTTTTAAGAAGGATCTATGCCTAGTTTTTTTTTTCTTATAGATGTTATTTTAGCACCATTTGTTAAAAACCCTGTCTTTTCCCCGTTGAATTTCCTTTGCTCCTCTGTAAAGTCAGAGTCCAGTTGACTATCAACTCTATTGTGTGGGTCCATTTCCAGACTTTCTATTTGTACCACTGGTCTGGGTACCCATTCTTTGAGCATTACCCACTGCTCTGATTATGGGAGCTGCATGGTAATTGTCAAAAAAACCTTTCAATGCAGACTCTGATTATGGTAGCTTCCTGGTACTTGGTGTGAAGCTGTCCAAACTTGGAGTTCCAGAACTTTGTTCTAACATACTGGCTATTCCAGATCACACAGCAACAATGCTTCTAAGTCACATCCTGTGGCTGCTCATAACATTTGGCCTCCTGCAGATTTTCTTCGCTTGGACTGGAGCAGAACATCTGAAATACAAATAAGGAAACAGTTTTTTTGATTCACCTAAACATTTATTTTGAGTTATTGAAGAAACTCAGTTTTCTCCTTAAAAGTAAGCAAATCAGATCTCTTCCCTTCAATTACACCAGCAACTAACTAACCTAATTAATCACCAGTTAATTTATCTTATGATCAAACTGATAAAAGTCAACATTTGTCAGGGGGTGTTTATATGCCAATTACAGTAAAATATTACTAGCCCCTAATTAAGTTGTTTGTTTTGAATAAGCTGGGTTTGGTCTCTGGGCTTCTCTCATAAATTAGTTGCACATTTGAGTTATGGAAAATATAACTGTCACTGTAACACTCAAAGAGTACACTCTCTCAGTACCATAAATACTGAAATATAAACTCTCTTTTTTCCCTATTAAATTATTACAGTTCCAATAATTAGGCTATAATGTTTATTTAGTGTGTTTCCTTTAATGAAAACTTAGATCCCATTAATAACTTAAATAATGTAATTTTAAGGAACTTGTGTTCAAGATGTTATCATAATATTTTAACTAGTATCTCACTGTTAACTATACTTATTATTTTGGGGAAACCACATATTTATTATTTGCAGAATAATGAATTATATCAGTATCCCAAAATAATGGCATTCTTGGTTATCATTCCTTGGAAATCTTTATCTAGGACTATTATAATTAGGAATTTGGTACTCCAATAATGGAATCCCCCTTTGACTCATCCATGATAGTATAAATGTATTCTGAACCAGGTTCTACACATATGGAAGGTGTAGTGTATATTAAACAAAACTACTTTGTATGTAGGTATGTATTCTATTACTTATGCTCTAAAAACACATTGAATGTGCCCCAAATGAACAAAAGTAATACTTAACAAATTTATAGTTTCATATGTTTTACTTATTTTGGTTTTGTGACTTGGTGAAACTAAGACTCTGGGATTTAATTTTCTAAATTAGAAAAATAAAAATAATAATGTCACCTATCTCATTGTGTTTCTTTAACATTAGATGTTAGGTAGAGGACCTTGCATAGTGTCTAGCCAGAGGAAATGCTAAACATATATTCGGTGGTCACCTATTGGTTGTCATTGTTAATACTGAAATTAATACTACCTTTACTTTTTTTATTTATGACAATCCTTTCAATATCTTTTTACGGTAAAGCAAATAAGATTTTGAAAGACATGTGCATCATCTTACAAGCTTTTCCCTCCAGAGCAAAACAAGGGAATCTCTATAATAATGGTAAGAGAGCTGAGGAAGTCATCCTTGTGCTGTAGATTTGGGGACGGGGACAACTGCTCACTGAAGAGAGGTCATGAAAACCCACCTGGCACTTTCCTCTCTCTCCTATGTGGAAAAGAATCTATAATCTTTAGGCATGATTATCTACCTAAAAGTTCCCAAAGAATCTTTGAAAAAAAATCTATAATCTATGGATATTAACTTATCACTTTGAGGAGACTGATGAAAACCCATTTTAGCTAGGATAGTGGAACAGGAGAAATGCCCCTCAAGCCCTGAAAAAAAAGCAGACATACGTGTGGGGTCAGACCCATACTGGCAGAAGGGTAGGAGCACCAAGGAGGCTGCAGATCTGCAATCCAGGAAGATGTGCTTTCCCAAGATGAGAATTCTCAGGAAAACAGACTCCACAGACAAATGGAAACCAAGAAAAAAAATAAGCCTAAAAACTTGACAGTATAAATTAAACTGACCAAATCCTTGAAAGACACAACTACCAAACTTATTCAGAAAGAAACAGATCACCAACATAGTCCTATATCTGTCAAAGAACTTGAATCCCTAGTTAATTCATCAGTTTATTTCTGATAAAGAAAACTCTGGGTCAGATGGTATCACTGGTGAAGTATAACAAATGTTTAAGAATTGTTAGCAAGTCTACACAATCTTTTCCATAACACAGGAAAGAAACAGAGTATAGAAAACTAGACCAACATTGCTCTAATATGGAAACCAGACAAAAGTAATACAAGGTTAGCCAACCAGAGAACAGTATCTGCCATGAATATAAAGACAACTATCCCCAACTAAATATCAGCAAATTGAATCCAGCAAAGTACAACGAGGATGATCCATTAGTAGAATGTGATGTTTATCCCCTGATTAAATATCAGCATAGCAATCAAAATAATTCACCATATTAATGAGATAAGTCACAGTAGATTCAGGAAAAGTATTTGACAAAAAAAAGGTAATCTTCATTCATGATATATATTCTCAGTAAATTAGGAATAGATGAAAATCTCCATGATGTACTGAGTGTTATCGATGGAAAACATTAAACTAGCATTATAGCTAATGATGGAAGCCTGAGTGATTGCCCATCAGACTGAACACCAGGCAAGGACTTCCTCTCTCACAACTATAATTCAACATCATATTGTGCTGTAAATCAGAAGTCTCTCTTTACAGAAGGCATGGTCAGGTACCTAGAAATTCCCAAAGAATCTTTCAAAAAGAGAAATCTAGAAATAGTAGGTAAATTTCACAATATTGCATACTGGGTCTATAAAAGATCATTTGTATTTCTACATGCTAAAAATGAATAATTGGTACAAAAAATCGTATTTGCCATAGCAACCAAAAAATAAAGCGCTTAGGTATAAACCTAAGGAAATATGTGCAAGGTCGGTGTGTTAAAATCTACAAAATGCTGAATAAATAAATCAAAGAGGACCTCAATAAATGGAGATATACACCATGCTCCTTCTCGGAAGTATCAATATTGTTAATATGTCAATTCTCCCCAATTTAACATACATATTTAACATAATATCAATCAAAATGCCAGCAGGCCTTTAGGAATATACTGGCAAGCCTCTCCTAAAATCTAAATAGAAAAACAGATGAACAGCAAGAGCCAAACGATTTTGGAAAACTATAATACGGTTTTAGGCTGTGAAGACTATATAACCCAAGGGTAGGTGGGACCCTAGATTGGATAATGGGATAGTAGTAGTATTAAGTATTTCACCAATGTCAAATTCTTAGTTTTTAGAATGGTACCAGGTTTACATAAGACGTTATATTAGTGTAAATTGGGTGAAACATATGTATGAATTCTGTGTACAAATTTTCTAGATAAATTTTACCGTTCTATATGTCTAATACTGTTTCAAAATGAAGGGTTTTAAATGAAAGATGACTCAGACGCAATGTTTCCTTAGGAGATTTCTCTCTGTAAATAGAGAGAGTGGGAAAGCTAAGCCAGTGGCTACTAACGTGGTCCGGTGCCATGGTGAGCAGCAAGACCGGGGAGGGGAGGGTCGGATGTCATTCCACTTTCAGAGTTTAACAAGATAAAAAGGCTGCATGTGAAACTTCAGCGTGCCAACTAAAACCATACTGAGGAACTCTATATACCCACAAGAATGGGCATCATTGAAAAGACAGAGTTCTGTGTGTTGGCTAGGATGTGGATCCATGGGGACTCTCATTCATGGCTGTGGGGATGCAAAATGGTGCAGCCACTTTTGGAAGACCGTTCGGTGGTTTGTCTAAAAATTAAACGTAAACTTAATATTCAGTCCAGAAATTCCACTCCTGGGTATCTACCTAAGATAAATAGAAATACATGTTCACACATAGAGGTGTGCAAATATTCAAAGCAGTAATCATTCACAATAGCCAAAAACTAGAAATAACCTAAATGCCCATAAACTGATGAATGGATAAACAAAATATGGTATTTTCTTACAATGGAATGCCGTTAAGTATTTAAGACATGAAATTTTGAGGCATCTATACCATGATAAACCTCAAAAGCATTATGCTAAGTGAAAGAAGCCAGATACTAAAGGCCACCTATTATATGATTCCTCTTACAGAATATACGCAGAATAGATAATAGATAAATTTATACAACAAGTAGATTAGTGTCTGCCTGGGGCTGGGGATGGTGTGGGGATCTACTGTAAACAGGCTCGAGGGAACTGTTTGCGGTAACAGAGATGTTCTGAAACTGGAGGTGGGTGATGGTTGACCAACTGAAAATCTACTTTAAAAAAATCACTGGACTGTACACTGGGCAATGGTAAATTTTGTGGTGTAAAGTACTCTGTATTAAGCTGTTAAATCAGTTTGCTAAGAGAAGACAATGACCAGAGACAGGCACTGATGGGCGCCTCTGTCACAGGTTTCTGTGCCAGGATAGTGCACAGAACACACGGGGACACACAATGCCGCCTGCTCTTTAGGGTGGGTTTTCTGAACTCACTATTCAAGAATGTTATGCTTTCCTGGAGAAATTCCCATGACGAGCTCAGAAAACATGGAACTGGTATAGTGAGAGAAGCAGGGAGGAGGGGTTTGGAAGCCCAGCATCAGCCTGTGTGGTGATGCTTATTTGCTTTTTGATTTGAGTGGAGAAGACCAGAGAGACTTCCCTGAGCTCCTTGTTCAGGCTGCACCTGCTACAGTTTTACCCAGCTCTTCTTGGGTTCCTATCTCGGTAATATGCGATCACCACACACCCTAACCTTTAGAGTCGGAGTTCTCCTGTCTTTTGATCTTCCCTCCAGTCCCAAGACCTTACACTGTTGCATGAAGGAGGTGGATGAACCTGATTTCCTCTGTAAAAGAGAAACAACCATTAAGTCACAGGGATATTGACTGTCATTACTGAGGGTATAACGTGGACTGTGATGCTTGCCTACATTAGATCAGACACCCTCTCATCTCGGCTTTAGAGTGATGCTAAAAAGGAGAGCCTATTTTTAGGCTCATTCCCACCATTGAGAAAATATCCACAGAGGAGTCAAAATAGTCACCAGGGTCATCGGATGGCAGGTGGTAGAGCCAACATCGGAACCAGACAGCCTGATTCCCCATGCATGCTTAACTGCCCCTCTCGACACCAGACCATGGGTGGCCTTCAATGGCCCTGCAGGATGAAGCCACCAGACGCCAGGAAGTGCTTGAGTATGACTGTCTATTTACCAAGGAAGGGACATGCGCAGTTTCTCTTGATCACCCCAGGCTGATCTTATCCCCCCTCAAAATCTGCCCTTCTGGAGCATAATGTGCACCAGGATGTAGCCATTGGGGACTTTGAAATCACTAAAGGATGGAAACTAACTTTTAAAAAAAGGTTACTTACTGAATGAGTCTTCACAGAAAAAAAGAGAGATCAAGAGCTCAAGTATCTGACTTAAATATCTAAGTGACATTTACCACGTTTGATGCAAACTTTGAATTCTAGAAAATGAAATCTGCACTGGCTCAGCGTGAAAGCTGCATCACCATGGCCCATGGGTGGCACGCGATTATCATCCACGGCCAAACACGCACCTGGGCTACAGGAAGTCGCAATCAGCTGTACTCGCAATGCTGCTCAGCCTCACTCCCTGAATCGCCTTTCCACATCCTCAGATAGCAAGGGAGATGCTGGGGAGGGGGATGCAGGCGGGGGAATGTCAGCCTCGCAAAGCTCTGGGGCTGGAGAGAAGACAGACAAATTATCTGATAACACCAAAGAGCCAGGCGCAGGCAAGCCTGATCATATCAATAAGGGGATTTGATAACTGTGTTCCTCCTCAGAAGAGAAGACAGATACTTTGAAGTCACCTTAACATGGACCTTTCATCTGAGTTTTTACTCACCTAAACCCAAAATTAAAAATCATTTTCAAAATCTCAAGGCTCCCTTTGTGAACAGCATGCTTTGGATTTTTAATTACCAGCCTTTGGGGGGGGGGGGTTGTTATCTGTAAATATAGAAGTGTTGCTAAGATAAAATTTCTGTCCCTCCGCAGCCAAAACCGGAGCTGACGGCCACCCTCCCCGGTTACTCCACGTGCCAGTCCTGTCCCCTCCAGTTCCCATTTCTCTCTCGTTAAATCACTCTGGTCCTTGAGTTCTGATGCCTACATTCACCTGTCTCTGTGATGGTCTTGGAAAAGAAATTCATGTCTTTAAGAGTCAGACAAAAAGGACAGAAGCACCCACGCCTCCTGAACCTCCTGGAGCAAAATCCTTTTGGTAAAATCATTAAACACTGTATTCAAATGTCCTCGAATTCAGGGCAGGAGGTTTTTCAAAGTACCATGCTCAGTGCCAGGTATGGACAGGCAACAAAGGAATTGTAATGGTCCGATAAACATTTTTGTTGTTGTTTTTTTCTCTTTAAGGAATGGGTTAAAAATCTTAGGGATGAGAAGACTACATATTTCATGATTCCAACTCTATGACATCCTGGAAAAGGCAAAACTAGGGAGACCATAAAAGAGGAGTGGTTGCCAGGGAGAGAGGGAGGAGTGAACAGGTGGAGCACCGGATTTTTAGGGCAGTGAAAATACTCCATATGAAACCATGATGGTAGACACCTGTCATTATACACCTGTCCGAACCCACAGAATGTGCAACATAAGGAGTGATCCTAATGTGGACTATGGATTTTCGGTGATGATGACTTGTCAGTGTGGGATCATCAGTTGTAACAAATGTAGCATTGGGGGGAGGAAGAGGATAGTCGGGGAAGCTGTGCATGAGGGCGTGCAGAAGGCATATGATAAATTTTGTACCTTCCCCTCAATTTTACTGTGAACCTAACACGGCTCTAAAAAAAATAAAGCCTTAATTTAATTTATTAAAGATTTTATTTATTTTTATTTGTGAGAGAGAGTGAGCAAGAGAGAGAGGGAGAGAGCATGAGTGGGGGTAGGAGACAGAGGGAGAGGGAGCCTGGTGTGGGGCTTGATCCCAGGACCCCTGGATCATGACCTGAGCCAAAGGCAGACGCTTAACCAACTGAGCCACCCAGATGCCCCAAAGCCTTAATTTTGAAAATAAAGAAAAGAAAAATGAAGAAAGAAAGAAAGTAAGTACAAACCAAATAAAATTGAGGTATAAAACATAAAAAGAAAGAAAGAAGAAAGAAAGAAAGAAAGAAAGAAAGAAAGAAAGAAAGAAAGAAAGAAAGAAAGAAAGAAAGAAAGAAAGAAAGAAAGAAAGAAAATCTAAAGGTTGTGGTCAAAGGTTTTAGCTTTGAGGTTTAGCTTTGGCCCCAAAAGCAATGTTGTGTATCCTTTGATGGCTCCTTTATTCTTGGTACGCCTTCTTCGGTCTTTAACATAGAGCTAGTATGTAATTGTCCTGAAATAGTAAAAGGTTAGGGCATTTTGAAAAGTTCAAGCCTAAAGAAAGCCAAGCTGCCTGGCTGCCTCATTCTGCTGGTGGGCCCTCACCTCTGAGCCACACGGAAACCTTCAGGCTGAGGCCCCAGCTTCGGGGTGCAGCCTGGACAGGACTGGAGGCTCAGGCATCCTGACTCAGAGAAGTGAAATAGAGCTGTGTTGCTTTGGATTTGGCACCCACAACTGACCGGGTTCTTCCTCCGACATTCCCAAGTGAAGCCACCTCCATTCTTCTCAGAGCAGAAGTTCTCACCCGGCTCAGGTGCCTGGGAAACGGGACCCCGAAGCACCCTCAGAACCAGAGAGATTGAAAAAGTGCTGCAAACCACTGATGTCTTTTATCCCGTTTAGCCACCATTAAGGTATGACCAACACATTCACCCCAAAAAGGTGACCTGTCAAACCAGCGGTTGATAAGGTTTCCTCCAATACAAACTCACTATCTGCTCACCAATTTCGATTTTGGTAAAAGCTCAGCGAAAGAAAGGTGATCGTAGATAACAGAGATTTAAGGGGATTTTACAAAGAGAACAAATATCAAATGAAGAAAATATCACCCATTAAATTTTCTGCAAAATGGGGGGAAAAAGGCTCTTGTACAATTTCCGTAGGAAGACACCCTGGGTCCAGCTCTCAGAAAGCCCAGTTGCACGGGAGCATAATTGGAGAACCTCAGTGGGAGAGTCTGTGCTGGTTTTGTTCAGGTCACTCGGAAACCTCTGGGGGGAATTACAGTAATTCATGAGAAGCAGGGGAAGATGGACAGGTGGCCCTTTGTGTGCTTCGAGCTCCTGGCAGGTCTCCTCTGTCACCTCCCTTTGTCTGTGTTGGGAGGGTGTGGGGTATTTATAAGCTGTTTTTTCTCAAGCGCATCTTTCTTTGCTTCTTTTCAATAAACTTTAAAAACTTTTTCTAGGGGAAAAAAATTTTGTCCTAGGTATAACAAACATATAGTAAAGGGCACAAATCTCAGTGACCTCTGCAAACATTCAGACCCTCATAACCACTGCTGATGGAGGCAGAGAAGGTCCCAGCAGCCCTGACGTCTCCCTGGGGGACCGTCTTGGCCCCCAGAGCCCTGGCAGCCCCCCTGGGGGCCACCGACAGTTTTCCAGCCCAGGGGCTTACTTCCTTCTGCTTGGAACGCGACATGAGTGGCATCCGACAGCGTGTCCTCCACTCACAATGATGCTCAAGGTGTTTTCCCCCCCTGGGATGACAAAGGGCAGGCCTTTCTGTACTGAGGAATGCCTCAGGAAGGGTGAACCGTGTGTGCGAGCCGAGCCCAGTGCACAGAGGCCAACGAGCAGATAGGTGCTGGTGAACAGGAGTGGCCGCCGCTCACGGCTTATGGCCGATGCTCCCTTCCTGTGGGCCCTGCCTCGGTCTCGCCGGCCAGCAAAACCCCTTCCGATGTTAGCTGCAGGGTGGGACACCGCGCACCACAGAGCACATTCAGATACTCGGGATCAGATCATGACCGGGGGACCCTTGCCTTCACGATTGTTTCGTCGTCACTGTGGCTGTTAGTTCTTCTCACTCTCAGATGAGGCAGAACGGCCTTGACTCCCAGTGAGTCATCTTTTTGGAAATGCTAACTTGAAATTGACTAGGAGGGCTAATTTGAGTTTATTTTAACTTGTGGGGATATAAGCAATAATTTGGGGGGGAAAAATAAAAAATAATCCCATGCTGAATGACTTCCTGTGTCGTGCACATGAGGGCCTGCAGGAATATGCCACAGAGCAATTTCTGGGTCAGAATAAATTAGAGTTTGTAATGCATTTGCCTATATTGAGAAAGCATAAAAAGAAATGAGGTAATTTTGTCAGGGTTTGATGCTCATTGTTCACTGAAACATAATGCAAGTTATGTCTGTGGCTATAAAATAAAATAATGAGGCGATAGATTCCAAGTCATTCTCATAGATTATAAGCTCAATATTCCAATTGTGTGTATTTAATGACTCCACAGTGCTGATCACTTATTTTCAAATGGTATTTGGAGATAATAAGCCCGAGTTTTCACAGTGTGCTGTGGAATTTACTTCCCCAAAATGAAGGATGAAGAGAATCTCCTTACATGACCCGATTGGGTGAGCCCCACAGCAGAGTCCTCCTCCCCATGCCAGCTTCCAGAACAGCGAGGAAAACTCCAGTCTTTCCAGCTGGGTCATCTCCTCATTAAGTTCATTAGTTGCTTTTAACTGTTTAACAGTAATTGGCTTCTGAACCCCAAGGCAGACAACCAGACTCAGTGATAAGGCCCATGATAAACAAAACCACAATAATGATGATCTCGATGAGTGATAAATATCTTAACATTTAAATACTGTTTGTAACAAAGGAAAGTCAGGAAGAGATTACATTTGAAAGGTCCCCAGTAAATGACGATTGTCTTTGCTTCTCTAAGACTCTGAGCAGGTGGAATTATTTTTCATGCATGCTCATGTTTGTGTCTGTAAGTCATTGTCAAGATGGAGCTGAGTGAGAAGACTTTTACTTCCCAAAGATTATTTGAAGGGTGGGAAAAAGAATTGATAAGAAAGTCACTCCAGATGAAAAGAGGGAGCAAATGGGAAAGCATGCAAACAGGAGAGGTGGGGCCCCAGGGCCCTGGCCTAGAGGGTTATTTGGGATTACAGCAGGTGTGGTCTTGTGCCATTCACTAATCATGAGGACTTCCCTCTGCAATACAAGAGCACCTGATTTTTAAGGAAGAGAGAAAAATGTTGTTTTTGGAAAATTAATTCTGATGAAGCAAGGACGTGAGGGAATGAGAACAGGAATATTTGTTAGGCTGCTCTGAACGGTCAGTCCCTGCCAGAGAATGGGGCGCAGAAAGGAAGGGGAGAAGGAGGGATATCCCGTGCCTCTGAGCACACAGGCTTGTGATTGCATGTTCTGCAGGTGAGAGATCTGAGAAGACAGAGCCAATGTCTTCTGTTGGGATCCAGAATCTTCTGCTGGAAGTCATGTTAGTATATAAAAAGGTTTCCATGCGTACGATCTTGATTTGTCAACTATGACTCAATAAAGATGGAAAAAAAACACAGGTAGGTCAATGATTTTATCAAATAAAATGAACAGATCTGCTAAACTCTTATTTCCATGTTCTCTCCATGACTGAGAAGCTCTGTGGTCAAGATAGGATAACTCCCCAGCTGGGCATCACCAGCTTCTTGCTGCAGAACGGTCCATCTCCCCCCACGACTCCGGGGGAGGAGGAGAGGGAGAGCATGGGAGGAAAGCAAACTTGTTATTCTGTCCCTTTTATCCATGTTGACCCAAAAGCCCCATGGAAGATGACTTATTATTTCTCTAGCTTTCACACTCTGCGTTATTTACTCCTATCTGGGCTTGAAACTTTTATCAATCTTCCCACCTCTCCAAATCCCAGTGCTATCAACCCAGCCATCTTCTAAGTCCAGAATGACATTTTCTACCCCAGCTGCTTTCTGCCAATAACATGTTTCCATTAAAGTAAATGTACTCCAAGTATGAATTGCTTTATTGTGTGCTTAAGGAATGCAGTGTGTGCTTGGTTTTCATGGTACGTTAATGTAAAAATAGAATTTAATCTTAATATATTATTTTATTGCACCCCCAAAGCACAAGAAACATAACTTTGGCCCAGAGGAAAATAAAGAAAGCACTTAGATCCTTCGGTCAATGGAATTAGATATCTTCGTTGATCAAATTTAATGGATGTTGCCACCTTCTTTAAGTGCTGTTTATATGAAGGCATCATGCCTAAGATAACCTTCGATTTGTCTTCTATTATTTTAACATTTTTTAAGCAACTCTGTTTTTCATTAAAACATATTTTAATTCCCCAAACAAATGTGTTTCTGCTTAATTATTATACGTTCTTTAAAACTCGTGAGGGGATGTCCCCAAGAATCACCATTACTAGGAATTCCTCTTCCAAAATCCTTTCCATGTCTTTTGAAATCATCCCACAAATGCTGTTTAAAACCTGTGAGCCACACACTCACGTGGTGCTGGCCGTTAGGACAAAGGACACCGGCCCCCAGATGTCCTGGTCTAGCACAGAAGAAGGGACTGAAAACAGGTCCTGTCAAGACAGCGTGGGAAGTGCTCCAAAGGGTGAGGTCAGCGTACCTCGGACCTGGACCCACAGTCTGGGGATGTGTTGGAACGCGTAATCCCAGACCCGCTCCCACACCCACAGCTTCAGAAGCCTGGGATGGTGCCCACAGTCTGGGTGGTAAGGAGCCCCCAGGGGGGTCACCATGCATGCTAGTTTGGGAATCATGATCTAAACAGACAGGACATTATTCCCAGGCAGAATCCACATCGCAGAGGGCACACATTTGTAAGGGGAAAAATAGCATTGTTCTGACAGGATTCACTGTCAGAGACTGAAGTTGCTCAGGGGGAAAAAAGTCTAAGACCGGTCCTTGCAAAAGCATCACTCCACAGAAGCTTTACCTTACCTTCTCTAGGAAGTGCGACAGATGCCTCTCACCTCAGAAGCAGAATTTTGATCCCAGAGCCAAATGTTACTTTATCTCCTCTTTGGTTTAGAAAATGTCCCCTCTTTATGAGGATAAGTAAAGATACTGAGAGATAACTTTATTATTACTTATTGAGAGGATATTGAGAAACAACTTTATAGAATTTTGGGTTTGTTTTTTGTTTTTTTGTTGTTTTTTTTGCTTTGTTATAAAAAATAACTTAAAAGAGACACCTGGGTGGCTCAGTCCGTGAAGCGTCTGCCTTCAGCTCAGGTCATGATCCCGGGGTCCTGGGATCAAGTCCCGTGTCGGGCCCCCTGCTCAGCGGGAAGTCTGCTTCTCCCTCCACCCCTCCCCCCACTCATGCTCTTTCTCTCTCTCTCTCGACAAATAAATAAATAAAATCTTTAAAAAGAATAACTTAAAAGTCTTCATATGGGGCACAAAATTGCTAATAGGAATGAAGGTGATACAATAATACTTATTATCCTATCATAATTATCCTTACAATATCCTCAAGTAAATATCGTTTATGTGACATATTTTAATGTCTACATTTGGAACATATAATATATAAATTATTCTTCACATTTCTATTCTAGATTTATTTCTTACATAAAAACTCATCTTAATGAAATGCATCACAGTTGCAAATGCGCATATACTTAACAGGGATAATTGACTTTAAATGTGGAGTTATACATACAAGTAAGTTTTTATAAGAGCAGATGAGTCACTTATTACAAAGAAAAAAAGCTTATCACAGGAGAAAAATATGGCTTCATGATAAAATCACTATAATTTTTGATTTGGCATTTTCGGCCTCAGACAATACATCATTTTCAATCACTCTTATAAGCAGCGTGCTGTATATGCTTCAGGTTTTGAAATCATGAGCATTACAAAGGAAAGAGCAAGTGCAAGAGACATTCAAGTGCTTACCTCTCAAATCAAGTTTAAAGATTCTCTTAAAATATTTGATTAATCACGAAATGAGAATAGTGCCATTGTGAGATAGAACATTTATCATATGGCTCAGACAAATGATAAAATGACTTTTTATCCTGCAGGTTTTTATAGAGGAAAAAAGAGGGAGGATCCTGACATTCTCAAAGAAGGGAAGAATTTTTTATACAATTAGCGTCCCACTCCGCATGTTTCATAAGCTGGCCCTGGACATGTGCTCCCTCAGGAACAGGCATTCAGCCTCTAAAACCAAGGGATGTCTTTCTGGAGTCTGCCCCAACCTGGACACATTCCAACCCAGACTAGACTAAGTCCTTAGGAGAAGGATTCCCTACAATTGGCAGGAGTAAGGAAATGTTACCATTTTATCTACAAGAATCCACTCCAAGTGAAAGTCAATACATCCGTTTGAGACGTAAATAAACGTGAAAGCCGCATCATCCAGCAGGTGGGATAATATAATGTTCTGTGCTTCCTGACCCACGCAGCACTCCCTTTTCCTTAAATGCTCTAAAACATGTATCTCATCTGTCAACCTGAATTCTAGCCACTTCAGTGTTCCTGCCTCACAGAATAACACACCCACAGGTTCTACGTGCAGATTGGAACATTAAGTGTCATTCTCAAAGTTAGCTTACCGAGTGCGAACAGCGCCAGCGTATGAAAGAGCTCATGGGACCAGCACACTCTCCTGATACCTTAGCTCCCCGGCAATGCCGACGCCGTGGTCCCACGCGCAGGAGAGTGCTAACGCGGCCCGGGTGGTAATCATCTGTTGTTCAGTCTTCCTATGAAGAGCAGATGTTTTCTGCAAAGTCTTACTTGATTCAATATGGCTTTAAGATATGGCTTTGGGATCTGAAGGCTCACATCCCCCACACAAGTATGGCTCCCCAGTGTCTCCATACAGCACAATACTATTCCTCAACAAAATGCATTTCCTGAAACTCACAGAAATGTGTATGAAGAAGGAGGACTTTCCCTGAATGCAAATTATCTCCTAATTTTTAAAAATTCAAGTGTTACTGGGTACAGCTGATAGAAAGTGAGTGGTTAAATTAATGCCTCTTTAAGAATATTCTCAAATGAGTTGTAGTTCTCTATATAAAGTAATAGTCAGAACATAGTTTAGTGTGGTAGCCAGTAGTCTTATGCGTCCAATGAAGAGAAGCTACTAGTTTACACCTGTTTTCACATGTTACCTTCTATTTAAAAAGCAGACAGCTGACTAGTTCTGCGTTCAAGAACAAACACACCCGGGCGCCTGGGTGGCTCAGATGGTTAAGCGTCTGCCTTCGGCTCAGGTCATGATCTCAGGGTCCTGGGATCGAGTCCCGCATCGGGCTCCCTGCTCCTTGGGAGCCTGCTTCTCCCTCTGCCTCTCTCTCTCTCTCTCTCTGTCTCTCATGAATAAATAAATAAAAATCTTTAAAAAAAAAAAAAAAGAACAAACACACCCAAAGAAGGAAAGCAGAGGGTTTGATAGGGTTGTTAGCATTATAGTTCTTATTAAGTATTTGAAATGCTACGGTCACTGCTGATTAAGTAGCTTAGGAATTTCAGAGGACATATGTATAATTAATAATATTTACATTAAAAATGTGGAGAGATTTGTCACACCTCATTCAACCCCCTCTTTATTACTATTTCTTGTAATGTCCTTGATGTCCCTGAAAGCCCGACACTTTAAGATTATTCTTGAGAGGGGAACCCTCCTACACTGTTGGTGGGAATGCAAGCTGGTGCAACCACTCTGGAAAACTGTATGGAGGTTCCTCAAAAAGTTGAAAATAGAGCTACCATATGATCCAGCAATTGCACTACTGGGTATTTACCCCAAAGATACAAAAGTAGGGATCCGAAGGGGTATGTGCACCCCGATGTTTATAGCAGCAATGTCCACAATAGCCAAACTGTGGAAAGAGCCAAGATGTCCATCGACAGATG
>NC_138373.1:37637141-37677009 GCF_054177405.1 Leptonychotes weddellii | reverse complement strand
ATCCAGCTGAATTCCTGAGAGGAGACGAAATCCAGGTCTCCTACTCCTCCGCCATCTTGCTCCGCCCCTTCAATACAGTTTCTTAAAAGTTCAAAACATCTGTCCAGGAGTTGGCTTTTATAGAAAGCTGACACAGTTGTATGATTTCTCAATGATGATGCTACTTTCCTACTTTAGGAGAAGCTGTCAAGTAATGTCAAGTGCAAACTGAAGGAAGTAATTCGATATTTTGTACAGAGTTATTGGTGTCTCTTCATCTTAGCTTGAAATGTGATTTCCTTGTTCAGTTTGATAGATCATTCTGGTGCCTGTCCTTTGTTTCAGTGAGGAGCAGGTTATGGCCAGGATTAAATTTATTAAAAAATTATGATGTCTTGGGCGCCTGGGTGGCTCAGTCATTAATCGTCTGCCTGTGGCTCAGGTCATGATCCCAGGGTCCTGGGATCGAGGCCCGCATCGGGCTCCCTGCTCCACGGGAGGCCTGCTTCTCCCTCTCCCACTCCTCCAGCTTGTGTTCCCTCTCTCGCTATCTCTCTCTCTGTCAAATAAAAAAAAAAAAATTAAAAAAAAAATTATGATGTCTTTCAGGGCAAGCATTATAAAATCGATGTTTCTCTTCCCTTTAGTCTAAGATACAATATCAAAACCAACTTGATAAATTCTTATCTGGCTCAATCTCAGTTAGACCAGTGGAATGTGATTTCAAGATGGTCTTCCCGAGGATGGACTCAAAGTAGGACTGGCAGCCAATGACATTCTAGGCTCCCCTAACATATTAAGCATTGTGAATGATCCTTGGTCTGCTATAATTAAGCATGGTGGTGATGAAATCACATTTGTTTTTTTTTTCCTTTTGAAAATCTTGTGTAAAAAGAATCATGTTTTTATAATATCTGTGAAGGGGGAAAACGTAAAGGGTAAAATAGTAAAGTGCAAGAAAGAGGGGTTAAAATTACATTAAAATCCCACAATCTGGAGGTAATAGATCAACACTGTGATTAATGAATGTACTCCCCCAACCCTGATAGGAGCCCACACACGTTTCCATAAATGCATAAGGGTATATAGTCTTGCATAAGTGGAATAAAGTTTACCATGTTTTCTGCAGCCTTTCTTCTTTACTCAGTGATATGTCATGGACATTCTTCCAAATTACCAATTATTTTCCTATTTTTAAAACTGATTTTGATTGTGATTGCTAGGTTTGTTGTTTGCTAATTGTGTCTGTTTCTATACAGCATTTTTTTTTTCTTTTTTGTAGTCAAGTCTATTTTTCTCCTGTATTTCTGATTGTATAACATAGTTAGAAAGTCCATCCTCTCTGGAAAATTACTGAAATCTTCATCCATATCTTATTTTCGTGATTTTAAGCACTACTCTTCAAAATTGAAGTCCTTAATCCATCTGTAACTTTTTAAGTATGTCAGGAAGCCACTGTAATTTTCCCAAATTACCAGCCCATTATTTAAACTACATTTGTTGCAAATTTTGACTTTATTGCCACTTATTTCAGCTAAATTGTGTAGCATTCATCACATCCCTATCTCTCATGACATTGTAGGAGATGAAAAATATTTGCTCTAAGCCCTTTAGGTTCAATAGCTGGGTCCTGTGAATTAAACTGACAAAATACTGATCAACAGGAGAATTATTTCATACACATACAGGCACCAAGGAAAGAAGGAGCAGGCTTGTTAAATGGTTAAGGGTAAAGGCTTATATACCCAACTTAGCAGCGAAGAGGGAGAGGGGGAGAAATAGCTCCTGTGGGAAAAACAATGGTTTTCTTTAGGAAAGACAGATGGAGAACAGACAGGAGATAAGGAAGTTTGGAACAGTGTTTGTGTATACAGATCTGAGTGGTCTTCCGGCTTCTTCAGGACCCCTGAGGAGCAAGCCCCCAGGGTTTACCTCTGGCTTCTCTTTCCTCCCAAATCTGTGTGTGCTGCTGCTAGGACCCCATTCCCTGGTGGCTGAACAGGGCACCGTGGTGTCCTTCGTGAAAGGGATCACCCAGGCTGTTCTTATGCAATCACATCCTGAGCAAATCACTGTCTCCTTGTTAAGTTCTAAATAATCCTAATGATACTAAATAAACTTAATTAATTTGGGGAGATGTAGCTTACCTGAAATATTGTGCCTTCCTGTATAAGGACACATTTTTTGTTTGCTGCTTTTTTGTTCTCCTCTTTCCACTTCTGATTTTCCATGAAGAATTTTACGTGTGTATTTACATAGATACACCATTTTATGAAAACCTTATTGCTAGGAATTTTAGTGTTTTTATTGCCATTATGAATGGAATCTTATACTTCATTACACTTTTTAATTGCCTATGGGGTGTCTCTTATAAATTGCTTTGTGTTGTTCATAAAAGTTTTCCAGTCATTTATCCTGGGTTTTATGACCAGAACTTTTTCTGTTACTGAAAATGATTGTAATTTGTTCTCCTTTCTGATATTTATACTTTTTTTTTCTCTCTTAAGACCATGTTGCCTAGGGGCGCCTGGGTGGCTCAGGCGTTAAGCGTCTGCCTTTGGCTCAGGTCATGATCCCGGGGTCCTGGGATCAAGCCCCACTTCTCCCTCTCCCACTCCCCCTGCTTGTGTTCCCTCTCTCGTTGTGTCTCTCTCTGTCAAATAAATAAATAAAATCTTTAAAAAAAAAAAAAAAAGACCATGTTGCCTAAAACTTACCAAATACGGTGGGTCTTAGTAAGCAATACTCTGTTCTCATTACAATGGATAAGAATGAGATTAAGTTTTAGGAACCGTATCAGATTTTGGTTTGGGAAATGTGTTTTACACGGTACTGTTAGTAAGGAGAAGTCCACTGAACGCCAACTACACACAGGAAACGTACTAGCTTCTTCAAGGACAGATAACGAGAAAGTCATGTTCCATTAACGAAAAGTATAGTGTAGTTCAGAGGATAGAGTGGCCTCTTCTACCAGACCCATAAATACAGAGAACAAACTGATGGTTGCCAGTGGGGAGGGGCGGTCGAGCAAAGTGGGTGAGGGGAAGTGGGTGGCACCGGCTTCCAGTCCTGGAGTGAAGAGTCACAGGAACCCAAGGAAAAGCATCGGGATACAGTCAGTGGGAGCATAATCACATTGTAGTGGGATAGATGCCAGCATCACGTAGAGACTCGTCCGGTCACTGCGGTTTACACCTACACTGTGTGTCAACTCTACTAACAGAATAATGAAACTTAAAAATTAAAAAAACAATTCATCATTATTCTAAAACAAACAACCAAAAGAATGACGGGTGTTCACAGGAATGTGGACCATAAAGGATTCAGGGGCCCAGGGAAACCCCGAGCAAAGGAGCCTTGGGAATTGTGAAATCTCCATCCGATCACAGGAAGAGGAGCATTGAGAAGGTTTCAGGCAGAAGGAGGGCACTCGGTCATCCACAGAGATGTTTGGGACTGTGTTTGGTGATATACACAATCCTGTCTCCTTGGAACAGAGATTGTGTGTGGAGATCGACGGGAAGTGTGGCAGATGGGGCGAGAACAGCAGTGTGCTGTGTCCTGGGTCTCTGAGACAAGCAGGTGCCACAGCTCCCATCTCGTGGAATTAGGGGGGCGACACCAACAGTTTGAGGGTCCAGCCGCCTCCCTGCCACACCACGGGGTCCTCATGATCTCGGCAACAGCTCAGCCCAACAGCAAAGGACAGAACCACGGAAGCATCCCTGCAGCTCTGTGCCCTGTGCATGTGAGGGCTTGAACGTGGTTTAGAAATGTGCAAATACTAGGGTTGGCTTCATCAAGTCATGATTTTTACTATTATTCTAAAGCCAAAAAAATAAAGTGCTTTTTTTTTGTGACACTATCCAAATCCATTTTTATGTAACAAAATATTGTATTAGTTTTATCATTCTGTCTTTTAACATTGAACTCTTTGCGGTATTTAATCAGAAAGACACATCTGTTTGGGGAGGATTGCAAAAGGCAGTGATTAGAAAGCAAGAGCAGGGGCGCCTGGGTGACTCCGTCGTTAAGCGTCTGCCTTCAGCTCAGTCATGATCCCAGGGTCCTGGGATCGAGTCCCGCATCGGGCTCCCTGCTCAGCAGGAAGCTTGCTTCTCCCTCTCCCACTCCCCCTGCTTGTGTTGTTTCTCTCTCTGTGTCAAATAAATAAATAAAATCTTAAAAAAAAATAAAGTAAGAGCAATAGACCCTTACTAAAAGAGAAGTCCAATGTTGCAATACTGGGGAGAATAAGAATAAATCTACACCCTTACCAAAAAAAAAAAAAAAAGAGAGAGACTTTTTCTCTCATTCTTATAGCCTGATATTAATATATACAAACAAATACAAGAAAATTAGTCTGAGAGTCGGCAAATAAGAATTAGCAGTCATAAGGTAGTAACTGATATCATTAATTTTCAAAAACACTTTTATAGGATATTTTGGAAAATTATATTTTAATTCACAAGAGTTCAGATTTTATTACTTCAAGAGGGGAAAAAAACCTATTGTTGGAAGCACACGCTAACAAAGTGTTACGTTTGTATCCTATTCTTGACAGTAATGGTGTATTTATAGGTTTCATAATGGGCTACCTTTTTAGGTTTTTTTTCCCCTATGTCTTTCTCTTCAGACTTACATTTTAATGTAAATGGAAAAGAAACAAATGTTATCTGCCTAATGAATAATATACTTTTCTAAGAAAGGAGAAACAACTAAACATTCCGATCAGACTTAAATCTTTAACTAACAACATAGCTTTAATATTGGCTCTAGAAGTAGTTGAAGACCTAAAAGTCAGTTACAATTTCAAGTACGTTGCCGCATAAATTCACTAAGGTTTAGAATAATACTCTACTCTGACAAATTTATTAACTTTTTAAGCAACAATGAGAAACCACCTGAAATCCTTGTGGGGGCAGAAGCCTTAGTGTAGTACTAGGATTTTCTGGCAGTGTGGATGGATTTTTATCAGAAAGCTCTCAAATAACGATGCCTTTATATGATCTTATATTCTAGAACATCATAATAAAAATACACATCATATGTGTATACATAGGTATATATACACATGGGCATGCGCACGCACACACACACATAATAGATTTAGCAGAACATTGAAAAGAAATATGATAGAGTGATCATGTTATAGTGCTGCAGGTAATTATATACAAAGATGAATGCTGGAGAACATGGATTTTTCTTATCTCATTGAAACCAGCCTCCAGCTTCTTTAATTTCAGAAATTGGGAAATGCAGGATTCTGTACGATGAACAATATTTTTAGTGAGATAATAAAAACACTGTGTAATTACATACTGTTTTTAAGCTGAGCGCTTGGCAAACGTGGCCTGAAATCTCGCTGCTGAGCTGGCCGTGCTTTTTGTTTGGTTGGGAAATGCTCATTTATATGTGCTGAAAAGAATTATAATTTTTAGAATATATGATAAACGTAGGTAAGCAGAGGGTGAATATAAGTCTTGCCGATTATTTTCTAAGGAAGACCAAATATACAATTAAGGGTTTCTTTATACAAATAGTGGTTCGTATACTCTCCTGTGTTCATTTATTTATATAAACATTCAACAGACTTCAAGTGGGTGTCTACCACATGCTTGAAATGTTATTGATGTATCTGGCAAACAAACAAACAAAAAAAAACAGGACAGCAGAATCCCCTCCATCTCAGGCTGAACATCATGAAGGTTTGCTCCACCCTCACACACTCCAGAGCCCTCTCTGGAAGGTCGGGGGGTCTGTCCCCTCTAGGCACCCTAACATCCCCAAGGCCTCCTAGTTTTCTTTCGGCTCCAGGAGAAGACAGAGAAGCCTTTCTCCAGCCAGAGCCCACTTCTACAGGGACCGTCCCCCAGGCCGGCGACCGCAGCCAAGCGGGAGCCAGCCTGCACCGGGAAGCGGGGCTGCTCTGGAAGCAAAAGAGCGGTGCCCACGGACCTGGCCCCACGGATGTGCACCTGCAGCAGGGCGGGGAGAAGCCAGGGCTGGGCTCTGAGCACAGGGTCCATTAGGGCAGATAAGGTGCGGGCGGTCTGCCGAGGAGCATTCTTGCAGGATGCAGAGCTGAACGCGTAGACAGGGATCTGGGATGATGCTAACACCTTCCTAGCGCAGTTCCTAGAGCAGCGTACATCGTGACAACCCACCGTAGGACAAGCAGAAATGCCAGAACCGTCAGTGTAAGAAGGACCCAGAGGCACAGTAATGCTGCCGTGGGAATGCTGTGTGCATCAGCTTCCCAGGCTACAGTAACAAAGTATGAGAAACACCTGGCGGCTTAAAACAGCACCAACTCGTGACCGTGCAGTTCTGAAGGCCAGGGATCAGGATTCAGTTTCACAGGAATGAAACCATGGTGTCCCAGGCCCTGCCCCTCTGCTGGGTGGAAGGGAGGCTTCTTTCTTCACCTACCCCCGGCCCAGGCCAGCAGCTCTTGCAGCCCCTGGCCGGGGCCCCTGTGCATCTTCAGAGCCTGGGCCCCACATCTCAACTGCTCTGCCCCACGTCACCTTCTCTTTCTCTGGGGGACCCTCCTGCTTCCTCCCTCTGATAAAGACCCTGGTGCTCACATTTAGGGCCCGTCTGTGTAATACAAGATAATCCCCCATCTCCAGATCCTTAATCACACCTTCAAAGTCCCCGTTGCCATGGGAGGGAACTGTCACCAGTTCCGGCGATTAGGACATGGCAATCTCTGGAGGCCATGATTCAGACCACCACCCTTTGTATTCTATGCTACGAGGGCCGTGAGGACACTGCGTCCATGAAAGCAAGAAACACACGGAAAGGGGAGGGACCTTACTGGCTCCTGTCTCCAAGCCAAGGCCACATTCGTGAGGCTTGATGATAGCCATGCACGGACAGGGCTCCCAGAGAGTACCCCGTGTGCTCGGTGTGTATGGGATCCGTGCCATAAAGACAGTTCTGGCCAGGTCCAGCAAACCCCAGGGACTGCATGAGCGATGCTTTCCCTGGTCCTGAACTTGTAAAATGATGAACACACTCAGCACCGGGCACCGGCCTGGGGAGTAAGAGCCACCACAGTGGCCGGGTCCAAGCAGAGTGTCTGCATCTGTGTTCCCACCCCCTACCCAGCCAGGACGGTAGATGGAGAACATTCTGGACTGTGGTCAGAACAGCAACACATTCGGAGAGTCACAGTGTGCAGGGTTCAGGCTGCCTTTGTATTTTCATTTTCTTCACCAGTCTGGCCCTAGAACAGCCAAACACAGAAGCATAACAGAGGTAGCCCCAACCACCCCTGCCGCACCTTATATGGTACCTATGCATGGTATGGGCTGTGGCATCATGGCGTATACCCATCCATCAGCTCATCCCTACCACATATGAGCGTGTACCCATCCATTAGCCCATCCCTATCACCTATGAGCCTGTACCCATCATCAGCCCATCCCTACCACATATGAGCATGTACCCATCATCAGTCCACCCCTACCACATACAAGTGTGTACCCATCCATCAGTCCATCCCTATCACATACGAGAATGTACCCATCATCAGCCCATCCCTACCACATATGAGCATGTACCCATCATCAGCCCATGTTACCACATATGAGCATGTACCCATCATCAGCCCATCCCTACCACATATGAGCATGTACCCATCCATCAGCCCAACCCTACCACATATGAGCATGTACCCATCCATCAGTCCATCCCTATCACATACGAGCATGCACCCATCATCAGTCCATCCCTACCACATACGAGCATGTACCCATCATCAGTCCATCCCTATCACATACGAGTGTGCATTCATCCATCAGTCCATCCCTATCACATATGAGCATGTACCCATCATCAGTCCATCCCTATCACATATGAGCGTGTACCCATCATCAGTCCATCCCTATCACATACGAGTGTGCATTCATCCATCAGTCCATCCCTACCACATATGAGCATGTACCCATCCATCAGTCCATCCCTGTCACATACAAGCCTGTACCCATCCATCAGTCCATCTCTACCACATATGAGTATGTACCCATCATCAGTCCATCCCTACCACATATGAGGGTGTATCCATCCATCAGTCCAGCCCTATCACATATGAGCATGTACCCATCCATCAGTCCAGCCCTATCACATATGAGCACTGGAAACATCCCCACTCTACTTCCAGTCCTGCCTAAGGGATGGGTTCACTCCAACCCAGTATCTGCTAGTACGTTCCAGGGAGAGCTGGGCTGTCTGGCGATCCTAAAGAGCACTGCAATGCTCCCCTGTACTTAGGATAGGACGTTAACTGAACTAGACAAGTAAGATGCACAGATTCCAGAAGGTGGGAGATAAACCCTACAAATATCTAGGGGAGACATCATAGTGAAGCTTTTAGGAAGTCAGTGGTCTGGGTAGGCTAGGATGCACCTTCCACGTAAATACAAATTATATCATCTCTCACATCTCACCAGGAAGCCTGGCAGGTCACTTTGGCTTTGGATGCAGCATATTCCACATAGAAACCTGCTTCAGTCCATATTCCAGGTAGAAGGAAAGGCTCCCAGCTTTCAGTGCAGGGAGATCTGTGTGTGAGGTCCAGGAATCAGTGTAAGGAGCCCCTTAGGCCTTTGGAACTGCAATCCAGCACACTCTGCTTTATGAGAACTATCTGGGAGGGGGGGAGTTATCTATCTTGTGGAGTGTACCACAAGCCCTGACAAAGTCCTCTCCACACAGACCCATGGGTTCTAGAGCAAGGCCATGCCATCTGCATTGGAGAATGATATCTCTTTCAGAAAATGACCTAGGTAGGTCAGAATGCACAAGTAGCTTCTGCAATCAAGTGGCCTGCCTGCCTGCCTGTAAGTCACCCGCGTCACCCACCGCTGTGGTACCCATGCCTCGCTCAGCCCATGCCTGTGGCCACACGGAGGATCTACGGGCATCTGCTGACAAAGAGAAGGAAAGCCTGAGAATGGTGCTTGGTATTTTGTGCAAGCTGAATAAGGACCGTGGCTATACTACACTCCCCCGCCCAGGGGTGACCTTGAGAACAGGAGTGAGGAGAGATCTCCACACCAAGCAGAGTTCAGGGCATCCACCTTTTGTGGGAGGAGACACAGCTGGTGGGGAATACCTACACACTAGCGGTCAGCAGTGGGTGACCCAAGGAATTGACGGGAAGACAGGATGAAGGGGACCGGGCATGCGGACGGATCTGGAGGGTAGGCACTGAGCCTAAAGATGTTCACAATATGACCGACACACAGAGCACATGCCACACAAGGAGAATCAGCAACCAAGGAGACAAAGGACTCGACCTTTGATTTGAGCTGGGCCATCCTGGCCCCGTGGGCACAGGGAGCTCCTTCTGGGGCGAGTGATGCAACACTCTCCAAAGGCACAGGTGAGAAGCATGTCCATAGAAGGTGTGCACACGGTGAGACCCTCCCTAAATCAGCGAGCTGCCCCGTCAGACACACATAGGAGGAGGGACAAGGGAAGGTGCAGAGCCACCGGCCCTAAGTCCTAGAGACGCACTTTGGGAATTCATGCTTCCCGCACCTTACAACCCTGGACTCGGAAGATTCAGAAGAGAAGGAATCCTTCTGTCAGGGAGCGAGGGACCCATCGTCCTTGTCAGGGAGCATCTGGTCGATGAAGTGCATGAGGCCCAGCCCTGTCCCCACTCTGCAGGGCTGATCCAGCTCCAAAACCTCCCACAGATCTGGCCGAGGCTTTGCTGTTTCTGTCGCAGCCCGGCTTCTCCCTCGGGATGATTCTGCGGCAAATACTGTTTCTCACTGTCATTCAGGTCAAAATATTTTCAAGTTCCTATCCACTTACAAGAATATCTAAGAGTGTTTTGCTTGATACCCAAATGTTTAGGCATGTTTTGTTTATCCTACCAGTGGTGATTTCCAGATTAACCCCGCTGTGGTCGGCGAACATATTCCACAGGATTGCAACCCTTTGAAATATGCTCGCAAGTACTTTATGGTCCAGCATATGGTCTGTTTTGGTAAATATTTCATGTGCCCACGGAAAGAGTGTGTGTTCCACAGTTGGAACGCGTGTCAAAGAGTGCATTAGCCAAGTTGCTTAAATCTATGTGTACTAATTGCTTTTTTACTGCTCATTCTAGCACTTACTAGACGGATATGTTAAACCTTGGATTATTGTCATGTGGGAGCCGAGAGCTGACATCCAGGGTTGGAGCGCCAATGCTCCCGCTTAGAATTTGCAAACATAGTTGTGCAAATCTTCTGGAGTTACTTAAAACTCAGTAAAGTATATTTCAGGTGATAAAGATCTCCTAGGATTTTACCACAGATTGAAATATTCAAATAAAACACATCTCCTTTTCTTCCCGTGTTACTGAACTCGCTGGCTGAACACGACAAATCTCTGCTTCGTTTTTGGGGACGTAAGCTGCAAATGTGAAAGTTTTCTATCAGATGAAAATGGCTGGAAGCCCACCTGCCCTCGCTGAGACTCTGCATTGCAGGGACGGTGAAGGTCGAAGCTCAAGGACATCTCATATTTCCTTCTGAGGCCCTCGATCCACTGGATGCCTCACAGTGATGTGCTTGTGACCTGGGTCAGGAGACACGGAGCGAGGTACCAACTCTGGTCACGGGTCCCTCACCAGCTTGGGGTCCTGGACAAGTAGCTTGATCCGTCTGGGATCAAAGCTTTTTCTTTATGAAATGGATTGTTTTTATATTGGATCAGTGTTTCTCAATCTGTTTTTTCTTTTTTCCTTTTCCTTTCTCAGAACTACCCAAGAAAAGACTCTAGGACAAAGGTGCTGGATGTCCCATGGGCACTAAGACCACCTGGGGGCCGTGCTGGAGGCAGGAGTTAATGGGCCCATCTCCGACCTGGCGATTCTCTGACCCTGATCTCTGATAGAGCCGGTAAGATTCCCCACGTCCAAGGAAACCACTTTAAAAAGAGCAAAACCCTATAATCTGAGAGACCGCCAACTTCTCCCGTGGTCCTGTTTTAACGAGAGCAGCTCTGTTGTCATATTTTCAGAATGTTGGCTTTGGCATAAGGCTTCACTGGAGAATAGAATTCCATTTCATATATGTGTAGACATCAGTGGGATGGTGAATGCAAGTTTCCTACCCATGTTTGGCATATAAGGAGCACTCCATAATGTATTAGTCATTCATTATTTTTGGAAGACAGGTGTGATTAGGTGACTTTAAAAATCTCTAATTTGGGGGCACCTGGGTGGCTCAGTTGGTTAAGCGACTGCCTTCGGCTCAGGTCATGATCCTGGAGTCCCAGGATCGAGTCCCGCATCGGGCTCCCTGCTCGGCAAGGAGTCTGCTTCTCCCTCTGACCCTCCCCTGTCTCATGCTCTCTCTCTCTATCTCATTCTCTCTCTCAAATAAATAAATAAAATCTTTAAAAAAAATCTCTAATTTTAAGATGCTATGATCACCCTACTCCTTCCCATTATATTCCACATATTCAAGGTTACGTTCAAGCTTGGGTGTGAACCCATTCTGTTGGAACAAATTGCTTAACGCATTACAACAGTGCACATGTAGCTTTGGGAGTTGTCTGCTGGAGCTGGAGTCTCGCCTGGACTGATGCCGTTGCAAATCCTAGCCACAGTTATATGGAACGAACAAGCCATCAAACCCCTGTGAACCCTAGTCTACCCCACAGCGGATGCCTGTGTCGGGGTCAATGTCGGGGTGTGAGTAGTCAGAGGATACGCTGGAGTGGAACCTTCATCCCCAGAGTTCAACCATCAATGACGTGACCCCAGAAGAATGTGTTATCTTTCTGGGCCATTTACTTAATTACTTATAAGTATCACATTTATTCTCTTTAACTTCCAGGGTTGATGGATGGACTAGAAATGCAGTAATTGTATGTTTTGGAGATTTATGAACTATAAATAAGCTAAAAATACTAAAAGAAATTGATACACAGACTTCAAGCAAACTTAAGCTCACACACCTGGAATCTTCAAAGTGCTTGGACCTAATATGCTCAGGCAATAGACCCAGTGAAAATTAGGGATCATTTCAATGGACATTTAGTGTGCTCACCATTACCATTAATCCCTTTTTCAATAAGCTGTGCAGGGCGTGTGCTAGCTGAGGAGGATGAGCGTGTCTTGCCACAGTGGTCGTGCAAGAGCCGCGAAGCAGTGAGAGATGCCAACAAACTGACCTACGGTCCCAGCAGATGGGGGCTCCCGCCCGGCGCAGGCCCAGCATGGATCCGAAGGCCAAGTCAACTTTCTTCCTCATCTTTTCCGAGCTTTGAGCTATTTTTCTTCACTTTGAACGTTTGTATTGATTTAAGATACCACGCATTTCTCTGATAGGTCTTCAATCATTGGTTGCTTAGCCTTGGAATTATATGTTATTTCCTTTGTAATTCCTCCCTTGGGGCTCAGCAAAACCAAAGTCACACGGTTAATACTGAGCAACTACCTACTGATTTGCATTGAAATCAACTGAATTTTCATTAGTAGAATTATTTCCTCACCTTCCTGTGAGAGGAGAGGTCGGTAAGTTTATAATTGTCAGTTTTTCTCAGTGAAGGTAAGGGGTTTCTCTTTCTTTTCCTTTCTCTATTTTGGGGAGGAAAGAATTAAAATAAAATTTAAAGAAAACACTATATTTTCGGTAGTAAATTGAACAGATTTGAACAGAAAGAGGAATGCCACTTCATCTACCGCCCTGGGTGAGGTTATCTTAACATGACGGACAATTTTTTTTTTTTCAAATTTTTCATCGCAGCCATCCATCTGTGAGAGGAAAGTATAATGTTTTATGTGGCAGAAGGCAGTAACTGCCCCGGCGAATTATCTCTTCCACGGACCTTGCCTTTTCCTGGAAGCTCAGTGTTTACCACCGAGATTTCTAAAATGAATGCGGTGTCTTGGTCATTAAGCTGGAAGCCTGGGCCACCTCAGTAATTAAAAAGCTCGATTCGCTTGAGTCCAGAGGGCCACCTGCAGCCAGGCTGCGGGCCAGACGGCTCTGAGCGGGAGACAACGCTCCGGCTGAGAGGGGTTTTTAAAGTTTAACCTGAAAACAGGCTTGGAGCCTCTGATCCCATCAGGTGGCTACTCGTCAAATATGCTCGGCCACCATTAGCTGGTCTGGGAATAATTTGTCTGCCCTTCACAAAAATGACTTGAGAATCCAGGGTCTGCCGGGCAGGACACAGCAGTGAGCAGAGCCCCCCAGAAACGCGAGTGGCGGGACGGGGAGGGCAAAGCGAGCCACCCGCACAGCAACTGCCCCTCTTTTCCCGACATTCAGGAAAAGGCCGCTGTTGCAGTTTTGCCAAGATCAGTAATTTCATTTCTAAACTCTGGAGTAGGGGTGTTGAATCACCGTGATGAGGCAAGACATCTCCAGGTTCTTAATTTGCGCTTAGAAAGGGTATTAACTTGTTATCAAAAAGTCATCTCCTCATTTCTTTTTTTTGTTTTTTTGTCACCTAAGAATCCCCCTAGTAACCCTGGCGAGATGATTCGAGAGAACGTACAATTTACACCGTAATACCGAAACAAAGTTAAAACAGGGAAATAGGGCATGGGCCTGTGGATAACCAAGAAATATCTATTGATTCATGTGTCAGGCAAAATGGGGAAGAGGGGATGTGTAAAATCCTCGCCACGAGGTGCCAACAAATGAATTTAGAGACAAGGATGAACATACAGACATAATACCAAGAACATAGTAAATTCTAGAATACTGCACAATTCGCTTATAATTCACAGACTCCCTTGGGTGGTCGGAAGAGTGAGAGGATTTTCTCAGGGGGCGTGAGAATATCTCCTCTCTTCTCTTTTCTAAAACTTGGAAGCTGACAAAAGGTTTTGTAGATCCAGGCCACGCTGCTTAGTTGTCCACAGAGTCCTGTGGATTTTGCACCTGATTGTAGAAGAGTGTGTAATCCGGCTAGAACTCCGGAGACATCCAGTATATTTCCAATAAAGGGGGGATTACGAACACAGAGCTGCACAATACTGAAATCACAAGCCGCCGCCATTCATTTCTCTAAACAAGTGACTCTGAGAAATCACCCCAATGTTATGGAAAGAGGCATGAGTCTCTATCATCACTGAGAGAGCACTGAAACCACAATGTACTAAGAAAGTGAAATCAGAGGAAGGGCCAGAGTAAGAATATGAGTACTACCTTCACGGCACACCTAAGAGCTTCTCTGAAGAATTAAACACAGCTCTATTTTAATCACTTAATTAGAGGAGTGGCATTTCACCATGATGACTATAGGCAGAACAGGGAGTAGTTTGCAATCCTGGTGAGTTTCTCAAAGAGCAGTAAATGTGAAGGGTCGTTTCCCTAACATATGCAAATCCCCTTTTCCCTCACTAAGTTTTGTTTACCTAGGTGCAATTATTACAGATAATGGGGGCCCATCAATCATGCTTTCAGTGAGCTAAGTCCCAGAAGAAATATGCTGTTGTTGGATATGCAATCACTGGCCGTGATCTTTGTTCTCAGTCAACGTACCCACACAGGGTCACCTCCTCACAAATGCCTCCCTGTCCAAGGGAACGATGTACAGAATGTGACCCTGGTGAGGAGTGAGGTGGAGAGATACAAAATTGAGTTTCCTACTTTAAAAATCCACGTTGTTTGCATCCACGTGCACCTACTGTACAACACAGTACCGCAGGATCTCAATGGTCTACAACAAGAAGCATTTCCTTTTCTCAGAAATCTGTGGATTGGCTCCTCTCGGTTGGGCTCAGTTGGGCCGATGCGTGGTCAGCTGACGTGGCTCAGCTCCATGCGTCCCTCTCCTTTTTCTGGCATTATGGGCGGCCCAGGGCCCTGTTCTCATGGTGATGGCAGCGTGCCGTGGGAACGTATGATGCCAAGGTTTGGAAGGAGCAGGTTGGTGTTTCCTCTCATTCTACTGACCAAATCGAGTCACATGGCTGAGGTGGGCCTGGGATGCAGAAATATACTCTTCCCCTTTTGTGGGAGGAGGTAGAAAGTCATACAGAAAAAGGAGTGGATTTAGGGCAGGTAAGAAACCGAGGCCAATAACGCAATAGAGCCTGGTGTCTTTGTGGTGAACTTCCTGAACCAGACATAAACACCAAGTCACATCTAACTCCTTCGGCACGTTTGCACCTTTATTATCAACCAGTGGCGAGGCCATATCACCAACGACAAAATGCTGACACAGAGCATCTATAGCAGCATGAAAATAATGCAGGAGAGCTCCCCTGGGGTACACCTGTGTGAGGTACGGCCAGGATTGGAAGCAGCAAGTGCGGTAAACTGATGCAGGCTAATGACAAGTTCCCTGTGGAAAAGCATGTTTGAAGAATCTCTTAAACAAATGCGATGCTACTGTACGTCATCCCCTCTCAGCTCGTCGGTCCCAAAACTAAAGGCATTTCATCAGCCATGGAATTAGAAGCATGTCATCGCCTGGACTCGTTGACTAGAGAACGTCCAGCAGAGGTTCTGCAGATACATGTGCTAGAAGGATGGGAGTCACTTTTCTCAGCTGCTTTCAAAGACCAGTGTGTCTCCTACATACTCATCTTCAAATGGAAAGAATTGAAAACCCTGGGCCCTTTCTGGGATATCTTAATTCCCAACAAACTGTCGAATTTTTTTTTCCATTCTAGTTTAAGCTCTACTGGCTTTATCCCCAAACTGATACATGCAAGAGAGATTCTTAAAAGTTAAGGATGACTTTAACTCACATTTTTTTTTTTTGCATCCTTAGTATGAACACCCTCACCAGGGTGAGAGGATTTCTCTGAAATTATAATGTTTTGTTAGATTGTCAAAGAAAACGCCTATATGGCAAAAGATCTTTAGCATATTAACCATCACGTTAAGGGGTGGGGGGAGATTTAAAGCTCCATCTTCTATCCTAAGCTAATGAGCTTCTTTACAGATTCCCTCTTGGACAGATGTGTGCAGGAGAAGGTAATCCCCAGTGGGGCCAGTCCAGTGGTCTCCTGAGCGCCTTCACTTACTTCTGCTAAAAATGAGGTGCGGCCACGACTCACCCCTAAGTGCTGCCAGAGAGGTCGTTATTTCTATTTCAGGTTCCTTAGAAAAGAGGCAGGATGCTCTCAAAAGGCTCCCCACTGTCACCAGGTCTACCTAAAACTGATGGCCACCTCCCCAAGATGCCCAATACAGCCCATTACAGGACGTCAGGACGTTTTTCCCAAAGCTGAGAAGGGATGGTCGTGCTTCCCAAACTCACAGCATCACGGAGGAAAGTGCCACCCCAGAAATAAAGACACCTGTCCCCAGATCTTCTGCTCCTTTTATTAAATTAAAATGTATAAAGGGATGGAATCCAAGAGCATCTGAGAGCAGAACACACCATTAAAATTCCATTTCATGAATAGATCGCCATGAAAAGTGTTGGCGGAAAGAAAATTATTCTAATTCCAAATTCATTAATAACTAATGATGAATGATCTTAAGCAACACCATTTCCCCCGTGTTTTAGTCTTCTTTCTCAGAAATGTGAATAATAAACTTGATTTCTTCAAAAACATTTTCATCTAAGATCACATCATTACTACTTAAAATACTTTTGATGGCTCGATGATGTTTCTTGCCAGAGAGGCAGAGGGCAGTCAGGAAAGTAGAAAAGAGCAAGGCAATGAGGAGAGAGAAGCTTTGAGGGATGTCTCATTTCCATCAGCGCTGTGCCAGTGGGCTTGTCCGTCCTGAGCATGGATCTCTTCTGTTAGTTACGAGAAATAAAAGAAATGCAATCGGTATACTTGTGGAAGAACAGACAGCATTAAGCTGCCTAAGTGATTAAAATGTGGCGCTATCACTGGAATTTACAAGGAAAGTCCCAGAATGCCCTGCCTACTAGCAGGTGGGCTCACGGGCTGCTCCGTGTTCAGAACCCGGCCCCCACGATCACACACCACCTCAGAACGTCCAAACAGCTAATGCCTAATAGTGCAGATGTATGTGAGCTCTGGGTGCAAACACGAATCTGAGGAGAAACACAGAACCTACGATGGAGAAACTAACAAGTCCCATTCCTGTGCCTCTGAGAAGTGTGGAAAGGAAATAAGATTAATCTCTACTTGAGCATGTAGCCAATGGCAGGTCGCAATATGGGCTTTTTCAAAGCAAATCATAAAATTACACAAGCTGAATTACATAAAATGAGTTTGGGGCCAATTATGCTAATTCAGGCAAGGCTAGTGATCCTAATGCATCCTTTAGTCTCAACATATAGGTGATTTCAGGCCAATTCGCTCCCTACTGAGAGTCGGCCTAGATGCATAAGAAGGAAGAACAGGCATATTCTACTTTCTCAAGGGGCAGTGAGCATTCGCAGTCTGCTTGTGTAGCTTCCAATGCCCCCGGCTGCACTGTTGGTTTTTAGGTTTTCATTGACTGAAGAGAAGCACAGCACACTTGTGAGGCAACTTGACTTCACCCAGCAGACTCAGACTGGGCTCTGCATACTGGCCGGGCGCCACTGAGATCATGGGCCACCAGGCGAACGGCCAGGATTTCTGCTCCCTTAGAATTTGGTGACTGACGTGTAGAGTGCACAGATAACTGATGTGTTGATATTGAAAGGAAGCCAGGGAAGGCAACGTCGCAGATATTCTAACAGGAAAGCAAAGTGACATCGGATGGCATGGGACCCAAAGATGCTCTCCGAGGAGCTGCCAATCTGTCGTCACCAGAGACATTCAGAGTGAGGTAAGGGAGCAGGGGAACAGAAATACCAAGACGCGTACCCACCTCTGCTCTGGCTTTCTGTTCCTGGGGAGTTAGCACCGTGGTGCATTTGAAGAGTCAGACGGGGGCTGGGGGGTGTTGTTAAATGGCTGGGAGTGGCAATGGGTAGCATTGTGCTTTCTGAAATACCCCGAGATGGCCCTACAGGAAATTAAGAGTTTTTACATGAAAGTCTTAGCCTTTGCTAAACAGTGTAAAGGCCTGTCATCTTGTTCTCTTTGAATCGAGAAAGAACATTTAATAATGTTTGTCTTTTCTTTTTAACCCTTAAAAGTGTTGTTGGGGAGGGGTGCCTGGGAGGCTCAATCAGTTAAGCGTCTGCCTTCCGCTCAGGTCATGATGCCGGGTCGGGTCGTGGGATCAAGCCCTGCATCGGGCTCGCTGCTCAGCGGAGAGTCCACTTCGCCCTCTCCCTCTATGGTCTCTCTCACTCTTGTTGTCTCACAAATAAATAAATAAAATCTTAAAAAAAAAATAAAAAAGTGTTGCTGGGGATCCAACGTTTATTCTCGTATTAAATTTTTTTTCGCGACTCAGGAACTTCCACCATTTAACTCCTTTCTTTTGAAAAGAAAGATACTTGGTCAAAAATGATTGGTTTTATGATCTCTGAAAGCCTCATAGTTTACAAAAGATACTCATTTTTTATATTTAAAATAATAAAAAAGACACAAGCCAGTATCTTCTGTAATCACCCACTTATACTCTCTGTACTTATCAGTATTGTCTACCTTTTCCTTCACTGTGTACAAATGACCTAATATAATCTTAGATTCTCTACTTTAAGACAAGATCAATGTCCATGTAGAAATTTTATTTAAAAATTGTCTGTTTTTTTCCTTAAAGTGTGTTTTATTCTCTTTCCTGAGACTACTCTGTTTTTCGTGGTGTTTCAGTTTCCTTTTCTTCTCCAAGAAGCCACGTCGCTCCATATTTGGCAAGGGATAACTGAACAACCAACAAAACCTTAAAACCTACGTCAGTTAAAATATATAACTTGGCCTAATCGAGTAATTAGTAATCTCTACTCCCCTATTAAAAATAACCCTTTGATTCTGGCGGATTTCAACATCCACGGGGAGATGGGAAGTGGTACCGTGTTCAAGCACACAACGTCATCCTGCCACAAATCCATCCTTGAATTCCTAATCTTCTTCCTCAAAGGACACCTCTGAATTTTTAATTTCAATAGCGTCTTGAATACATTAATTTTGAATGCTCACACCCACTCGGTATAGGTCAGTGGTGACTGGAGAACAATTGATGCTATGACATGCATTGCCTACGAGACACCCTCCAATCCGGCACTGCTCATTCGTGTCCCTTTGTCACAGTGTCACCCTGGACTCTTCCATAAAAACAAAGCTCCTGTGTGTCTCGGTAAACACTGAATGTTAATGTGGTACATTGCAAAATCTATTAACCTGTCTACTTAAGTGATATTCATATCAGCATGTGTCATCAGCTATAACAAAGAGAAGCTTTATTATTCATCACAATTGGGTGGCGCACCTCTGAGGGTCTGTGGTATTCGGGTTAGGAAACATTGATCTCCAGACGGAGTCACAGCGCCAATGGACGGTTTGTGCATTTGGGGCAATTTTATCTTTTTTTTTTTAAGATTTTATTGATTTACTTGTCAGGGAGAGAGAGAGAGCAGAAGCAGGGGGAGCTGCAGAGGGAGAGGGAGAAGCAGGCTCCCCGTCGAGCAGGGAGCCCGATGCGGGACTCAATCCCAGGACTCTGAGATCATGACCTGAGCTGAAGACAGTCGCTTAACCGACTGAGCCACCCAGGCATCCTTTGGGTAATTTTCTCTTGAATGCAAGGGTAAGCTGTTCCAGAAGCAATGCCCAGGATCCATCCTGTGCAGGGAACCCTCCTGGGTCTTGCATTTCTGCCCAGTTCAAGTCTTCTGAGCAAAGGCTTGTTTGAATAGCAAATGTTTGTGCCTTTTAAGCTAGAGAGCATGAATCTTCTGAAAGATTTAAGGTAGGTCTCCTTTGGTGGGGGTCCTCCAGGATAAAACCCCTAGAAATCTTTCCCTCCTTCCCCATGGAGGAGATTAGCCTGCTTTCCGTGACACGGAGTGATCTCTCTACAGAGAAAAGGCCAGGTAGACAAGATAGCCGTCAAAAGAAACAAACAAAAACAGACAAAAAACATGCAGTCTCCAAATTTCGGGGTTCCTTTCTTGTGGTGCAATTCACTGCACTTAGAGGCAGACATCTGGCCCTTATCACTGCATCTTATGGGAATGGGGATGTAAGGAATCAAGGCCAGCCATTACTCTTGGCCTCTGCTCTCTGTAATACATGGCATACAGTGTCTTTCTCTGACCCCTGTGTCTTCTGTCAGTATGTGTATAGGAAATTGTGGCTGGCTAACTCGTTACCTCACAAGCAAGGGAAAATTTCAGACCCTTTGCTGTTTCAGACTTAACACATTTGTGCATAAATTAAACACAAATGCATCTAGAGCAAAATACATAAGCCATAGAATATCTAGATCCAAAATAGCGACAAAGTGACTCAAAGATTCACTTCTGTTTCTTGACCAGAAGCATCATACACTATATGCCGGTAACCAGAAGAACGTTAAGTGTTATTCAAGGTCTCTATCCAATTTCTCTGCTAGTGGTATTTACAGCATTGCTTAGTGAGCAACTTGTCAAGCAAAGGAAGACATTGAAAATTGCTTGGAGTTAGAATTTTTGAGGTCAGAATCTGGAAATAGTAAATGCACCAAAGTAAGGAAATCGGGATCCAGGGGTATCTAAATGATGATGTCAAGACAAATTTAAGATCAGGGGTCAGTGGTCAGCAGTGGCATAATTTAGACATTTCGGCTGCCCTGAGACAGAGCTTGCAAAGGAAGGGGTGACAGAGAGGAACAAGGGAGTCTAGATGCCCAGTGGCAGCTGGTGGAGACCTCTCCTTCCTCGCTCTGATCTCTTCCAGGTGGTAGCCAGCACTCCCGTGCACCTGCTGCCTGAGGCTTAGAGATCAGAGACCCATAGAGAGCATCTCTGAGCTCTACCTTTACGATTCGGAGAAGGCATTCAGTTCAGCATGTCAAAATCAGCTAAAATCTAATCCTGGTAAAAGGACTTACTCTATTGTAAGTGCCACTCTTACTATATAACATTAACTCAAAATCCAATAAAACATTTTAAAGCATCTGGAAAAACACTGATACCCCCTCATGCAGTGTCCTCTTGAATAACGTGCCACATTTCCTCTTCCAAATGCAATTGTGCATTTACTTTACAAGACATTTGCTTTCATTTAGAAGTTACTTTATAAAATTTGCTTATGAGATTAACTGGAACCTGAACCATTTATTTTTCTCAAGTCCTGGTATTTAAAAAAGTATTGTGTAAGGAAATGAGTTTATTTTTAATCATGAAGCAGAAGTTCAAACTCACTGAATATAATGGAAAAAGCCCAACGATGTGTTTTGTCAGGCTTTTTCTTGAGATTTTAATATCAATATGTTTGTCCTTAATTTACCTCGACCGCTGAAACTTTCTGGCGTTCCAGTCCTTCTGCATGAAAAACTTTATTTTCTAGAAAAAAAATATGGTTTTGAAGCCTTTTCATATCATTGCCTTGGCAACTGAATCCTGTATCTTTTATTGTTTTTCAAATTCCCTCGCATTTCAAATAAGCAAGGCTAGAGACAATGACAGCTAATGCTTATTTATTACATACCTTGGGCCAGGCACTATTCCAGCGTTTTATATTTGTTGTCTCAGTTATTCCTTTCAAGGATCCTATGAGATGAAGGTCCCCATTTAACAGATGAAGAATTGGGAGCATGAGAGGTGCCCTCTCTGCCCACGGTCACCAAGAGGGTCGCACAAAACCGATTTCCCCCGAGGTCAGACCCCAGCCCCCAGGCCCAAAGCGATTGCTCCTTCCCACTCACCACAGGGCATTTTCCAAAACGTCTCTGAGGGTCCCTGCCAGTGCCCAATGGCATGCTCGCTAATGAGCCAACTTAAACTGTAAAAACAACAGGCGAAAAGAAACAGACACACTAAATGTGAAAAGTAATTTCACTCCACCTTCAAGATAAGTCGCACAACTGGCAAAGTTTCTAAGGATCGTGTCTTAAAAAAGGAAGGATTTTTAAAAGACAGCCAATGTGGTCAAGTATCTGGGAAAAAAAAAATTGTACAATTAAGACTGCTTTTTGTGCCCGTGACTTTCAGGAGGACAGATGCTCCTACTGTAAGACGATCACTGGGATATGGGGGAACCCCCACCAGCTCCCAATACTGTGTGTGTCAATGAATGGAGCTCATCACATAGAGTGCTCTCTTCCTTACTCACATTTCCAATTTACCACTGACAAGAAATCATTTGGTAACAATGGTGAATCTATCATTTTTGCCTCATAAACTCTTTTTAAATTGTTTGGATCTCTTCATGTCCAGTACCACCATCCTATTAGAAACTGTCTCATCTCATCCTGGCCAACCTAAAGTTTCTCCTAAATGTTCAGCTGCTACCATCTGTTACCAACCCATTCTCCACACCTCATCCAGAGTAATGGCTTTGAAAGACAAATCTGATTGTGTCATCAATGATTACAATAATGTAGTTGTTTCCTCCTAACTTAAAAATAATAACAAAATTCCTTAACATGGTCTTTAGATCATATAGATCCTGTGTCGTAGATCCTTCCGGTTCCTACATCCCTCTTGAACAAAGTGGGTGTCTATCTGTGCTCCAGACATACGGACACTAGGTCCTAGGACCTTGGTCATGCTTCCTCCCCGGCTGGGCCTGTCTACCAGCACATCATGACGGATAAAAGGCTCTTTTCTTTCTTCTTTGCCTACATATCCATGGACCTTAATCAATTAATCCTAATGCAATGGTTGAAAATTGTGACCAGAAGAACATTTTTATTCAATTATCCAATTTGAAAGATAGAAATTCAAAGTGTTACCAAAGATGTAGGTATCCAAATCTTCAGGTTCCAATTATTCAAATGATGAATAATTGTGAAATCCCAAGGCAAAAACATGTTCTTTGTCCACGGTCAACATGAGCACTACTGGTTAGATTGCTTTATAAAGTGAGTAAGTTTCTGGTTTCAGAACCTCTACAAGAGAACTAAATGAAATACTCTATCACTTAAAATGATAAAATATCACAAATATAAATGGGATATCCTGCCAAATATTTGTCAGCTTTATTCCACAAATGGAAAGATGTTTCCTAGGAAACCTGCATTATTGGTCTTATTGATAAACAAATAGTGAAAAGTCCTACAAACATCCCCAAAGATATTCCAAAATGAGTATTTTTCATGTGTTAAATAAAAAGAATACAGAAAGAACTTTATATAGATCAGATATATTGGGGAGATATATTGATAAAGGGAGTATCTTTATGACAACAGAGAAAAAAAAGTGGGGTGGGGGTTTCTCTACACCATGAGAATTTGAACTTTGCCTTGGGATCAGCAATGAACATACCATGTTGCTAAATATAAATGAAAGGGGGGGTAAGATAAATATGGTATCATAAGCAATTATAATTTGCAAGAATTCTTTAGTACTCTTTTGAGGTATTATGTCTACTTTTTTACAACTTTTGCTTTTGTTCAACTTGCATGGATGATGAGACCCCTTTAAATAAACCCTCTGATGGGAGACTCTACACCCTCACTTTCCCCCAACATGACTGCGGACATAACTACAATATACTAGTGCTTTCTAATTATAAACACTTGGCACTTATTTTAAAATTCCCCACTTTTGCAGTTCTCAGCGTTTTTACAGTAGTCATCCTCCTGTTCCTCCTGCATGAAGATAACGTGCAAAAGTAAACAAAATGAAGACGTTCTCAGTTCTTTATTTTCATGACGTTGAACTGTAACTATCACCCATGACCTCTTACTTTAAACATATGTTGGTCTGCTGCAAGGATACTAATATGTTGTATCTGGACTGGAATGTTAGGCATTGACCCTAAATGTTTTTTCAGAGCACCCAGATATGTTTTTACAAAGTCAATAGGAAAGGCTCAATGAAATCCATTTGACAAAGTATTGATCTTCCTTTTTCACAAAATAATAGCATTGGCATTTGTGTGGCCATTGTTAAGTTGGGTTTTCTGTGCTGGAGGTACCTCCATACAATGGTCTGAGAAGTCCTGTCACTGACAGGAGGGTGGTTTCTCCAGAGGAGGATCCAGACCTCTTGGGACTGGATGTTGGACGGTTGCCTCCACAGGCCAGGAAGACCAGAAAACTGGTCAAAGATGGCAGTTGAGTGTACTTGCTTGTTTCCTTGGGAAGGACATCTGGGGTCGCTCTTGTTATGGTACCTGCCTCTCCAGGTCACACCGAGCATTCACCACACTCAGGTCTTCGTGGTACCCACTGTGGGCCCAGAGAAGCCCGATGCCATCCCCCCTTTGAAACTGTCTTGGACTTGGACTGGGTGACTAGTGGGTTTTGTACCAAAGTACATTATCTCTGGGATGCATGGGTGGCTCAGTCATTAAGCATCTGCCTTCAGCTCAGGTCAGGATCCCAGGGTCCTGGGATCAAGTCCCACATCAGGGTCCCTGCTCAGGGGGGGAGTCTGCTTCTACCTCTGTCTCTGCCCCTACCCCATCATGCTCGCTCTCTCTCTCAAATAAAATCTGTAAAAAAACTAATAATAATTAAATACACTTCTTTAAAAAAGTACATTATCTCAAGAAGCCAGAGACTGAGGAAGAACTACTTCCTGGACAACAATTTGAATTCAGACTGTGTTTTTTTCTTCAGAGTTTAAGTACTAAAGATATCTAATTACACCTAATTTGCATCATGAAAGGATAGGCACATACATAGAAAACATATATTAAAAAGACAAATTATCCTACATGTCTTTCCATAATTTACCAATACATTCGAAGTGTGATCTCTAATAATAAGCATTTAATTAATCTAATGCCATTTTATTTGTGCTGTAAAAAAAAAAGTATTCTAAAGTTTTTTAAAGTTATTTGCCTGAGATGTTACTTTACTTACAACTTGCAACATTTTAATTCTGTATATATTGACTTTATATATGTTGTTTTATGATGTTTTGTAGTCCTCACTTGTAAAAAGTTTATTTATATATAAAATGGGGTAAAATATGAAAATTCTTTGAGGCTTGTCTAGCACATCATGGTTATGAAAAATTAGCCTCCTTACCAGTCACCCCACAGCCCATTTATAATAAAGGAGGACTTTGTTCTATTTGATTCCCTGAAATCCATCACTGCCATGAATAGGTGGGACAAAACTAGATTAATTTTTGACCAAAGTAGCAAGCTATTTATTTTAGAATTGCTGAACTATAACTATTTTACTGCGAATAAAAATCAGAGTTCTGGGTTATACCCTAGTATGGTAGGCTAAATCAAAAGACACAGAAAAAGAAAATGTTCAGAGAGAAAAATGCCCAGTTCCTGCAAAGATTTGAAAGCAATTCTAAATAGATCCTAAGTATTTTGAGTATTTGAAAATGAAGAGAGACCATCAACCAAGTTCACAGAAAACCACACAGCAATGGTTCTAGAGCAATAGTAATATCTATTCTAAAAGTTTGGTTTTAGATAAAATAAACATTTTGTCCCCTTGCATTGGATTGATCCTAAAAAGTATCTATTAATATCAGAGTTCTCAAAGTATCACATTATTTTGTCAGTTAAATAATAATGCTGACAAATAAATTAAACTCTCTACTTTTATGGCTTCTTTTCATGAATTAACTTAATGATCACAAATCCTATCAATCTGTGATGCTATCATTCCAATGCTATACGTGAAGAATCAGAACTTGCAGAGGGATCACTCGAGATCACACAGTACCTCAAACCCACTTTCACTAAAAGGGGGCGATACTCTAAAGGAGGTTGGAGGGCTTGCAGGTTTGATGGAGATATCAGGACAGGACAGGAAAGGGCAGATATTAAGGGCACTCTGCAAGGAAAGCAAGAGCAAACCTGAGGCAGAAGGGACCTGATGTTATGTCACTGGCTCATGCCTCCTTAAAATCTTTCCCTGGTTGGTCTGGTTGGCCAGGTGTGGGTCATACATCTGTCTTCTTGGAGACAGAGAGGTCAGGCATCTGTTTGCTTTAGCTTTTTGAGTTGGAGGCTCATCTAGAAATTACACAATACACAGACAAACACATTTTCCCCGAAAGGAAAATAGGGCACTAGTAGAAAAGGGAATGGATATTGCAGAATAAAAATATCCACTACATGTAGCTCCCAATCACAGACGGGGGAGCTCGGAAGCATGAGTACACAGATTATCTGTAATTCTCCTAACAACCATTCCCGACACGTCCTACTGGGCTCTGGCAGTTGTAAAATGGAACACCGCAGACAGGGCACTTAGAAACCACATGCACTGATTTCTGGAGGCTGGAGGTCCAGGATCCAGGGGGCAGCAGGTGCGGTGTCCAGTGAGACCCCACTTCCCGGTTCACAGACGGCGTCTTCTTGCTGTATCCTCACAGGGAGGAAGGGGCGAGGGGGCTCCCTGGAGTCTCTCTGATAAGGACACTAATCCCATCACATGGATTCTACCCTCATGACCTCATCACAGCTCCAACATATGAATTGGGCTGGGGGGACCGGGGGCGGTGCACAAACCTTCAGTCTACAGCAATACAGACTGTCATCCTATTTTACAGGTAAGAAAACTTTGCCTCGGGGATATGAGTACATTTGTTCAAAGGGTCACATCTAATTAGCAGCAGAACTGAGTCACGTCTAGGACCATCTGAATCCTCCTCAATGCCTTTTTCCCCAATTTGATTGCAGCTTTGTCTCTTCTCCCCCATTTATATTTTAAAGCAAAGCTCCACTCTTCCAAAAAAAAAAATATAAACGTGGAATTGGCCCACATTTAACTTCATCCAGAGGTTTATATCCTGTAATGCTACACAATGTAAGCCTGTAGCTATTTGTAGACAAAGAGCCTGGAATTAATTTATTCTTCAAGGAGTGCTCCTCTTCCCCTTGCCATATTGTTCTTCTGTTTGCACCTCGAGGCACTTTCTTTGAATTCTTAGGAGCACAACTTTCTAAGTCACTCAAGCTGACATACTTCATGACCTGCCAAAGGCAAAAAAATAAACACAGCTTTACCATTGAGGAGTTCTGAGTTCTGACAACGTGCTTCTTGAGGAAAAGTGAAGCTTTTCATTACATGAAAGTAAAAGCAAGTCACTTTTTGTAGGGAAAAAAAATTCCCTCAGAAAAAAAATAGTAAAAATGCAATGTTAACAACTCCATTTTATAGATTTCCAACTTGACCCATTTAGCCATTGTTTAGTGGTGGGATACAGAGACAAAATTTAACCCGGCTTTGAAACGAAATCTGTTTCTAATGTAGCTGAAAACAAAGAAAAGGTGACCATGACTTGGATTATGATACACATATCTTCTCAGAAACACAGAATTTAATTATTTAACGCAACCTGAAATTTGGTGAAGTATGTTCTGGTAGAATTTTAAAGGTAACTTCAATAAATGAGTTCTATGTCCATGATTTCCTGATTTTAAGGACATATTCTGCTCAGAGAGTACGGGTATTATATCCTCAGTCTCCTGGACGGGGGTGTCAGGGGAGGAAGGATAAAATATCTGGTTTAGAAGTATACAATTATTTTCAAAAGCAGATAGTAGACTTTGCTTATTTTTAAATAAGATTTTATTTTTGGAACAGTTGTAGATTCACACAAAAATTGAGAAAAGAGTACAGGGTTCCCATTTACCCTGCACACAGTCTCCCATTTATTGACATTGTACAAAGTCTGCTGCCTGTGCCAAAATTAATAAACTGATACTGATACATTGTCATTCACCAAACCCCATCCTTTGTTCAGATGTGATACATTATCATTCACCAAACCCCATCCTTTGTTCAGATGTGATACATTGTCATTCACCAAACCCCATCCTTTGTTCAGATGTGATACATTATCATTCACCAAACCCCATCCTTTATTCAGATGTGATACATTATCATTCACCAAACCCCATCCTTTGTTCAGATATGATAATTATCATTCACCAAACCCCATCCTTTATTCAGATGTGATACATTATCATTCACCAAACCCCATCCTTTGTTCAGATATGATACATTATCATTCATCAAACCCCATCCTTTGTTCAGATATGATACATTGTCATTCACCAAACTCCATCCTTTATTCAGATATGATACATTATCATTCACCAAACCCCATCCTTTGTTCAGATACCCATAGTTTTCCCCCAGTGTCCCTTTCCTGTTCCAGGATCCCAACCAGAACACCACATTCCGTTTACATGTCACGTCTCCTCAGGCTCCTCTTGGCTGTGACAGTTCCTCAAACCTTCCTTGTTTTTGATGACCCTGACAGTTTTGAAGAGTAGTAGGCATTTTGTAGAACGTCCCTCTGTTGCAAATTGCCTGCTTTTTCCTCATGAGTAAAATGGTTTCTCTTTGTTTTGTTTTGCCTTTTGTGGAGAAAGACCACACACATCAAATGCCATGTTCATCACATTTCATCTGGGCCGCACACCACCAACATGGTTTATCACTGCTGCTGACCTTGACCCTGTGGCTGAGCCAAAATGTTGAATTTCTCAGTTACGAGATCCCTCTTCCCCCACCATCTCACTGTATCACACGCTTTGGAAGAAGCCACAGTGCATGGCTCACACCTGAGGAGTGAGGACTGATGCTCTCCCCCTCTGAGAGTAGAATATTTACATACATTATGTGGATTTTTTTTTTTTTTGCATGAGAAATTTACTCTCTTATCCCCTATTTACTTATTCAAACATTGATATCAGCTTGGACACATGAACACCATTTCATACTTTGGGTTACAAACCAGTATTACTTTAATTATTTTGTTGCTCTGGTTGTTCCTGTTTTGGACACTGGGAGCCACTTCAGTGGGCTTCTTATCTTTTTGATGTGCCCCATCAATGTGTGTGTGTGTGTGTGTTTGTGTGTGTGTTCAGCACTTCCTAACTTTCCAAGTGCATCTGTGTGTTTGATTTATTAACATGGGAGCCTCCTTACCATCACATCATGTAGGAGACCCATCTTACTGGAAAAAAAAAAAGTTTCAGCCCTGGTCATACCATCTATCCAAACACTGTGTTACGGCTGTGAGCCTGTTGGAATGGTAGAATGGGAACCTGGATGTTCAGGTATGGCAAGAGTCCCAGCGCTGTGCTTCAAGATGTGCTATGCATTTCGAACCAATGGCCATTATGTTATACTATGTCCCTGATGGTTAGAAGAGGTGCTGACTGTAGAAGTGGGTATGGCCTCTTGCGTTATCATCACAGAGCTCTGTGGAGGAATCTGCTTCCTGTTGGAGCCACATGAAGCTCTGATCAGTGAGGTATTCTGGGTCCCACAATTGGAATGACTCTCCAACCAGAAGACACAACAGACAATCCACTAAACCCAGAGCTCTGACTGCCAACTAATTATTTGGGGTGTGTGTGTGCGCACACACCGTGTATGATCAAATGCCACTTAGTAAAATCCCTTGGCCATTTTGGCAGAAGTACATGATGCACAAACACTGGACACATCAGCCATGAGTTCACGTTTGGTTTTTCTTGGGCTTGGCCACACGTATTTCCTAAATGCCCTCTGCGTCATTACCGAATGGCAAAGTGTCTCTGAGTACAATAACTTATTATTCACTGAAAAAGTATTTTTAAAATAAGATTGAAAAAATAGAATTCACAGATTCAAAAAACCCTCTTCAAATACTGAGAAGAAACTAAGTGGATTAAAGACATCTACACTTAGTCAGGGTGACAGGGCAGAAATCTGAAGTCTGTGGTCTCTTGTTTTTACCTTTTGCTAATTAAACCACAGAAACCAAAGAGTCTCCAAAATCTATAAACACTCATTGACAGAAAGGAGGGACTATACCAATAAGGCTAACTGACCCCATCAGTCACAAGAAGGTGGGCTTTCTACTACATAACAGGGGCAGGAAGGAGTGCACCTAGAACTTAGGGGACCCCCTAGGATCCTTGCTCTGCATGCTCTCACTCCCCAAGATCCCTGTCAATGGGCAATTTCAACAATGACTGACCTGGCCCTAGCAAGAGAGTCCCAACTTATTAAAGTTCTAATTCAGCCCCCTGACCAAGTGATCCACACCAGCACAACCACTAGCTGAGATCAGGGACATCTAGAATGGCATAGAGGGGCTGATGATGAGGATAAATCATGGCGGGAATGATCATGTATATATTTGTCGCACTGGTCTTTCTGTTAATAATCATAACTTTTTAAATAATCATAGCTTTTTTAATAATCATAACTTTCACCTCCTTAAAGAATCAGTAATAAGACAGAGTGCATATCATGTGGGGCAAGCATGGAACTTAGCAATGCAGTGGGCGGGCCTCAGCCGACTCTACTGATGCTTTGCCCGTATGCCGTTAGACTTCATCGCTCCTGTGCAAGCTGTTGGCTCTGATCTTCTGTGAGCACCTGCAACCCTGCCCGAGGGGTTTCTTTGGCTGCAGGAAATCCTTGTCCTGCCAAGAGTTCCAGAGAGTTATAGCCCCACGAAGCAGTCCTAGCAGATGGGAGTTAATAGAAAATGACTTCCTCTCCCTTTGCCCTATGATAAGTCACAGGAGTGATCTTCACTGGGGTTTACAGCCTATGTGCAGGGGCATGGAGGGGTCTCTTGGGGTTGTAGATATGATCTGTACTACGATCTGGCTGCTGGTTACTTGAGTTTATACATAGGACCAATCCATCCAGTTGTACAATTAAGATGTTTGCACCTCACTGCATGTATGTTGTACCTAATAAGTTTAAATTAAAAAAAAATAGAGATAGGCTTCCAATTTATGGTAGTGATGGAACTCAAAGATTATTCTCCCAAACTTCATGAAATTCCATGGAAATAAATGTAGAGAAAATAAACAGACACATTCATAACAGCAAACAGAACTGAAGTGGGAATAAACTTCTGCCAGGCAGAACGTGATTGGCATCAAGCTGGGAATGAAATGTGATCGAAGAGGAACACACGGCTCAGAATACACTTCAGATCATCACCAGAGGTGCTTACCAAGCCTCCGACAGAACACGGAAGAAATTCCCAAGAAATGTTAGGAGTCACATAGGACCTTGGGAATTGCAGTGGTTGGCTAAAAGAGGTCTCAAAAATATAGAAATAATTAAGCTCTGCAAAGAGATGTTACCTGGTGTTACGCATCTTCTGCACATGTCATCTCTGATTACAGAGTTCTTAAAAGAATGGATGACTTTTGAAGCCAATCCTGATCCATCTTCAATCCTGATGCATCCTCTGGGTTCCAGGTGATCACTGTACACAGCGGTGGATGGCAATTGCCAATAAACACTTTTTACAGTGTGCATCATATTTATCTTGTGTTGTATTCACTAAACATCTGTTTTCAGTTTTAGTGCATTGCTGCCCAAAGAGCTTATTAGGTAAATAATTGTGGATTTATCCTATATGGTAAATGACAACGCTGTTGTATGGAGAATGTCAGATTATTTTATACACACTTTATGGCAAGACTAGCTAAGCTTCTACGGGCCTACTGGTCCCCTATTTTAAGAGCAGTTGACCCATAATTTGCTGTCTCCCTGGGCCCCTCTGGATGGATTTTGCAGGCTCTTCCACTTGTGTCAAGCACCTGGTGACGCTGGCAGGGGCAACTGTCTAAGAATCCAGGGGGAGGGGGAAGGGCTACCATAGTGACTCGGCAGATTTAACCGAAAATTAAGAGTAAGATCTTTTTTCCGCAGCAGAAACCAAAACAACTAGTAGAAATCTATTATACCTTCCTACCTTATTTTAATGAAATTTAAAACATGTTGTTAAAAATTTTTTAAAAATAGAATAAAATGGAGCAAATTCTAAACCAGGAAAAGTCTGGGGACACTGGGCAGAAGCAAGGATGTCTGATCATCCTGTGTCTAAACATATTTAGAATCACTGAGGTGGGCAACCCAAGACTCATGAAGAAACTGTGAAAAGAAATTCCTCTTTAGAACAGAGCCAGTAACAGATAGTGTGTTTTTAGACTCATGAAACTTTTTAATGTTTCCCTATACACAAAGTGTGTATGTTTGTGTCTATCCATCTGTCTATCTATCTATCCATCCATCATCTATCACCTCCATGATGTAGGTAACTACAGATACGGATAGATGGAAATAGTTATATAACAGATCTAATAGACAAATAAATAGATGATAGAAAGATGATGTAGATGTAGACACAGACAGACATACCCATGGTTAGGGTGAAGTAATGAGACCACAGCTGACTGTTACTAGTTACCTAGTTATCTAGTTATCTGGGTGCTGGATTATGACATTTTAATTGAGTTGACAAGACCACTGGAGGAGTTCTGAGGGTCTGTATGAGGCTTGCTCCGCTGTGATCTCTCATTGTCACACAGAATGGTCCTATTTTCCTATGACCCACATTATGTTTTATGGAACTCCATCTTACTCCTCAAGGACAAAGATAGAGTACTTAGTTTCTCTCTTATTCTTGATAAGGAAAGTCAAATGCATTTATAATTTTTAGCTTGTTTTGAGGTCAAAACTTTATTATCCTCAAAGATCTCCTAGGCCACATATAAATATATTGGTAGGGAAAAAGAAAAACTTCAAAAATTTAAAGTAATAAATACCATTATTATCACAATGTAATGAGTCAATTTATTAATGATATTAATTTAAGATATATCAAAGTTAATAATGTCTAAAAATAACTTAGGGCAACCTTCAAATATTGATGTTCTGAGATGTTTTATGTTCTTCTTTATTAAGGGTTGTAATGAAGATTTGAAATCCTCATTTACTTTAAGAAAACTTCAAAGTTAATAAAATATGAAACCAGAATATGTACTTCCTAGGTAAACCGAAATTTAAATGGAAAAAAAAACATGTTAATATATGTGTATATTATAATATGTATCTCCCATTTTCACTCTTTTAGTCTAAACCTAATTATATTCATTTAGTACAGTAAAGTTTTCTTCCTATCAACATAGAAAATCAAGCAAATGTATGGCAATATTTATTCTTTCTCAGTGTTATGAAAAATAAATTATCCTAGAATCTCACTAATACAAACACAAGGTATTATTGACAAAAAGGACCAAATAAGAGAAAAGATGAGAAAAACCTTACCTCAGAATGGACCTAATCCACAGTAAAAAAATGAAAAATAAAAATAAATCCTCCACGTTAATCCAAAATCTTTATTTGACCAATGACTATTAATTTTAATTTAAAGAATTTTGAGCACTCATCTGGTAGATAAACATGCAGGTTATGTACTACTATATTTATTTTAACTCCAATAGTTATTCTGAAAAATTCTTAGAAACAGATTGTAATTTGTAATCATAGATAAAAAGAAAGGTAGTTGATTATATTTTTTATTCACTTCGTTGACTCAAGAGAAGATATCCAGTGCATATCCAGTTGTCATTAGATGCCATATTAAAAATAAAGACACTTAGTATCTGCATTATAAAAACTTAAGTGTGGCAAATAAAAAAAAGCAAAGAAAAAAATTCTCAAAGTAAAGACAAAACAAACAACCAACCAAATAAAACCACATACACACCAACACTAGATGCCAACCAGAACAATAGAAAAATACAGAATTTCGCCACTAGAAATATGGACAAAGAGATATGTGGTTGGTAAATACAGTATTAGAAGGAACTTTATTGTTCTAGGGGAAATCAACTGCCCCAGCATCCAGACAGTAATCACTAAATTCTATCATTTTCCCCACAGCACCTGGCCCTGGACTTACTGCTGCAGCCAAAGCTCATTACTACAACAGAAACAATTTCTAAAAGGACAAAGCAAGCATGCAAAGGTGGGGAGATTGGCTGTTTTAAAAGATTTTAATAATACTCCTCCAGCTCTTAACATAATTGTAGCATTACCATTCATGCCTCCATAGTTAAGTAAATGTCACATTTGTATTGGGCTCCTTTTTAAAGCCCAATGGGGCGTTTTATCTTCCCTAATGTAGTACCACTATAATTCCTATTCTTCATTACTGTTAATACATACAGAAAATCTATGTTGTACCAGATCAGAAGGTGTTATTATAGAGTGAACTGCATTAACAATCCCCTGATAAAATTTTTCCAAATAGCAGAGAATTGTATATTTTATAAATGACCCTTCTAAAACTGAAAAGAGACCATGTGGATCCAGCCAAATGAAATGTGATGGGAAAATGGTCAAACTTTTAACTTTGTAGTTTGCTCAGATACATAGTAAAAGACTGGATTTGATGAATTTGCCATAAATTACATAAAAAAACTAATTGAATTTTTAATAATGGAATAATTTCTCTCAAATTATTGCAAATATATCTTCTGTCTCTTCTTTCCCCCAATTCCCTCAAATTGCTAATAGTAATATTTTTTTAAATATTTTATTTTATTTTATTTAAAGATTTTATTTATTTATTTGACAGAGAGAGACACAGCGAGAGAGGGAACACAAGCAGGGGGAGTGGGAGAGGGAGAAGCAGGCTTCCCGCGGAGCAGGGAGCCCCGTGCAGGGCTCGATTCCAGGACGCTGGGATCATGACCTGAGCCGAAGGCAGACGCTTAATGACTGAGCCACCTAGGTGCCCCAGTAATATTTTAAATTACTGTATGTATAAGAATATCATGAAAACACTATGAACTGTCAGATAAGGAGAGTATGATAACAACATGGGGAGGAAGTAGAGATGCTGAAAACAGATTCAGTCATGGAGCAGGAAATTGTATGCTCAGTCCTAAACTTGTTCTGGGAACACGGAATGAAAGCACTCCAAATTTTATGGTTTCAGCAGCACACTGGTGCACTTTAAGAAACAGTCATCAAAAAACTATAGAATAGAGGCACTTTGTGAGACCTCTACATTCTCCTGTCCTAACATATCTGTGCATTTCACCATTTTCATAATGGGAAAACATGTTCTTCAGGCATAGTTAATATTATTTTCAAAAGACTGAGGAAGTCTGTCAAGATGGCACTGTGTCCTGCCTATGAAGAGAATTTATGAAACAGGAAGAGCACATTTGATGACTTGAATTTCTAGTCTCCTTTTATCATACTTAGTTGAAAGCATCCATTCGTATCAAAAAAAATCAGAAAAACGCTAGGTATGGGACACAATCATGAATGAGAGGCAATATCTATTCTTCAATGAACTAACATGATCTATCAATCAAGATGTGCAAAGTTAGCTGCAATAACAAAAACCTCCAAATTTCAATGGATTTAGCCAACAAAAGCTTATGTATGCTCAGTACATGCTTGTTATGTTGTTTGCATTTAATTTGCCGAACCAAGTCACAGGGTTGCACCCATCTTCAAAGCAGGAAATATCACTATAGAGTCGTCAACTGCCCATGTAAGTATCATGCAAGGAATGCCAACTACTTCTCAACAGATTGCAAGGGGCATTTCCCTTATGTTGCCCTTTCTATCACTAACAAAAGATGATGTTTTAACAGTGGAAGGCAGAGTAAATACAAAAGCAAGAGTCATTTGTGACAAAACCCAGTTTGTCCTGTGATGCAAGTTCCCCGGCTTATCTGAACATCCTGAAAATGATGGCTGACCAACAGCATCCATTTATTGCTTAACAAGCTAGCATCTTAAGAGCTGAACTTAAAGGGAAAGACAAATGTATAGGGACTTAGCTATCAAAGATCCTCAAGGTGGTCTGAGCAGGTCTGTACTTATTTAGTGCTCTTTGTTGGACTCTGTAACTCATTTGCTAGTAGGTTAGTTTTTTTCACCAACCCTCCTTTTTAGTAATTCTCCCCTAGGCAATTTCTTGTGGCCATGACTGTGTTAGCACTATCATACTCCCAAGAGACAGTGACCACCTAGTGTCCCCTGGGGTTGTCACCTCCATCTGCTCTGCAGTCTCCCAAGGTGTCGGGCTCCCTTCAAGGCTCTAAGCATCCTGATAAATACCACTTAGTGCCCTCCCCAAGCCTCGCTGCAACTGGGCTCATTTTTCTTCAAAGCATCCATTTACCATCCGGTAATGGTATAAAAATTGTGTTTATGTTTGAATCTGTAGTGGATGTGTTAAATGTTTTAACCATATTTAGCACATGTGGTTATAGTTCAAAACAATCTAACCCTCGTAAAAGTTCAAGATCATGAGTCATGCTAAACCATTTACTCAGACACACATTCTGAGAGGTTAATTAGCAAGAAACTGGCAGCACCACATGCCTTCACTGGAAAAGCTAGGAAAGTGGCAGAGATGAAGAGCTGGGGTTTTTTTTATTGCTGTTCAAATTGATAGAGAAAAAAAAATTTAAAAACCCTACTCTTGGAAAAGAGAAGAGTGCTCAGCAGAAAATAATTTCTCTAAGAGTCAAGAATTGAACCACATGAAATCAAGAGTTGTGTTTCTTAGTAACGGTGACTAGAAACATTATGTGTCAACACTGGGACTCTTTCAAAAACAGCTAAGAATAAATGAAGCTAGAAACTAGTTAGACTACAGTGCAGCAAATACAGTTTTCATTAATGAAGAAGTTGGGGGAGAAAGTGGAGAAGGTTCTAAACGAGGTGAAGCACATGTCCTATAGTTATGAATACTGATTCTGGACTTGCTGGTGTGTATACACGGGATCCAAATCCTTCACACCCTGAAACCTGCCGTTTCTAACCAGTGAGACAGAACATCAAAAGAAGTAATGGGCTGGTGTTAAAAAAAAATAACAGGTAATAAGCAAATGTAGAAAATAGAATAATAAATGGCATATAGATGGCAAGCTAGGAAGAAATGTTACCATAGAAACAGAACTTAAGAAAGTGTTGATAACTCATCTTGAAAAGTATGGAATGATTAGGCGGAAATGTGCAGAGGTCACCAGCACCTGCCCTCTTCTTCTCACCAACAGTATTTCTTATGTCCTGATATCACCATCATTCTCGTGCACAGATGTAGCAGCAGTGAGGATACAGAGCAAAATGAAAGGAGGGAAAGAGAAAGAGTCCATGACACAAAACAGAGTTTGTTCTGAAGTAACTAATTTTATGCTTGCACACCTAGGAATAACTGCCACCTAATTTTTAATGCCATGTTAATTTTTGAAAAAAGGACATAAACTCTGTAGATATTCAAGCAAGGTATGAAATATAATCGAGAAACAATAAGTCATTCCAAATTCCAGTAAAAATGTTATTTTTATTAGGTAATTATTAGTCAAGCAAGTGTGTGTGTGTGTGTGTGGTGGACTTTGTGTAAGCAGAGTCTGAAGGACAGTTAGGTAGTGAGAGAGACAAAGGGAGAGCTAACCCTCAGTGATAAATGGAACTGGAGTCTACAGGGCATTTTATATCTTAATTTAATTTCACTTGAATTCCACATTAAAATAAAAAGTTAAACTGAAAGTATAATTGCAGGGCACTTCTTAAGTGACCATTCTAACAAAAGAAAGAAATACATGGAAAAACCTAAAGAGAAAGGATTGTATGTGTCATTTTTGTCGACTGTTTTACTACAGGTATTATCACTGCTATGGAAGAAAGAAAATTCAGTCTCTAATCATTTGTCCTGTTCTCTGCAATGCCTGATATTTTTGTTGGTTTTATTATTTTGTTTACTTTGTCAACAGTTATGATATGCCTGTTATGTCTATGAGCAAAATGTTCTCAATTAGTCAGATTAGCGATCGCTTTGTATTTTCACGCTCGATAGTAGTGTCTTTATCACATTTTCTCCATTCCATCTATGAGTGTTTCATTTTTGCACTGAGTTGATGCTTCAAGATGTTATCATCTGCTTCCTTTTGCCTATGATTGTGTGTGGTTAGGAGCAGACATCTCCTTTGCTGAGATGCTGTGCCTGCATGAAAGCCTCGCATGATCACATGTTTATTCCCAAGAGCTAGATAGATACTGATCCTCTGTCGCTTGGCAGGGAATATTGCTGTGAAATGCCTGACCTAAAAAATGACTACCGTTCCTCACACCAGTACCCTGGAACATAGTATGAGTTTGGACAGTATATTAGTCAGCTCTGGCTATGTAACAAATACCACATACTGTGGGCTTTAAGCAGAAATTTGTTTTCTCCCGGTCCCAGAGGCCACAAGTCCAAGATCAAGGTGTCAGCAGGGATTGGTTTCTCTGAGGCCTCTCTCTTTGGCTTGTAGATGACTGTCTCCTCCCACCTGTATGTCTAGAGATTTCTGCTTCATCCTTGACATCTTGATGTTTATTATATATTGTGTATGGGATGATGTTCCTTTAGTCCTGACTTTGAATCTTTATGTTCTTTTATCATCTCATTTTAAAAATCTCTTCTTAATTTCATATTGTTATATCTTTATCTATCATTAATTATCCTTGAGAAATTCCGTTCAAATTCTTTTATTTTTCTCTATTGCATATAATGCATTTTATTTTGCATGCTTTCATTGTTTTTTTTTCTTTTTCCTTTTGTTACTTACATTTGATTGTTTTCCTATGGTATGCTCATATAACTATCATATCATAATTTTCATGTTCCCTCAGTTGGGAAGCTCTGTTCAGATCAGTCAGACCATCCTTTTGTCTGTTGTAAATTGATGGCTTCTAATCGATTTTCTACTTGCAGTTCATTTTACCATCTGAGCCATAGAGTGAGGGCTGCTTTCCTGCATATTTTCCTGGATATATACCACCTAGCCAGTGTTGCTTAAATCCCCAAAGTGGGCATGGGTCCTCCACAGCTATAAACCATGCCTGTAATTCAATATGTAGTCATGGACCCTTCAATTTGGTCAGAGAGAGTTAGCCTTGTGGTTCCTAACCCTCTTCAATTCAACTTTCTCTGTTTACTTTTCCACTGCAACATCATCAGAAGGAGAAGAGGAGAGAGGTCACATATCCTCTTTAGATCTGGGTGCATCTATGTAAATTTTCAGATGAATTTTTCTTACCCTTTACATGACTTTTGGTAATTGAGAACAAAGTTAGGAAATGCTTCTCCAGAAATGTCTGTTTATTTTCTAGGCCATGAATTTTTCAAATACAAAGTGATATATGCTTTTATTATTTCCTTGGTTTTCACTATTGTTAATTTTATTGGGAAAATGCCTGTCTTGTGTTTTTATTTCAATTCCTTTCTGGGAAACAAATAATTTACTGTGTTCCATCCTTTTTATATATGTATCATTTATTCCTCACAATTTTCCTTCTATATAACTACTGTTATTATTGTTATTATTATTTCCATTTTATCAATAAAAATAGGGTTATGCGTTTTAAATAATTTACCCAAAGACAATAGTGGACTAAATGGAAACAAAATCCTGAGTTCTATTTCATTATAAAACTTGTGATCTTAACCACTACATTAAGAACATTCCCTTTGAAAAATAATTTAATCATATGCTCTCTATTGTACACAGACACAATTCCTAGTGGATGTGATAAACTTTTCACTCCCTCAGGTAATGATGCACAGTGTTAAAAATGCCAATGTTAGTACTAATACTATTTGAAATAGTAATAATAGCCCATTTATTTAAAAAAAATATTTATGACAGAACTTTTTTGTATGAATAATCCTTTGCTTCACAAGTCAAATTCACAAATAAAAATAATACTTCTTATCACAGTCACAATGAAGGCAACTGAATACACATTTTAGAATATGAAATTTCAAATTGAGACAAGAAGTGGATTAAATATGAGATAAAAATTACATAATGAAGTGGAAATCTTCTAACATATTCTTAAATTTCCCCACAGTTGTTTGATATCATTAATTTCTGCAATAGCAAGGATGAACATCTCCATATTCCATAAGGTCACCTTCTCTTGCCATAGAATTTTACATTCTGCTTTTCTTTGCTATTGTTTGCTACAAAAATAATGAATAGATAACTTTGAAAAGTTTAATTTACCAATTAATTGATAAAAAGAATGCCAACATCATGGCGGGGATGCGGAGAAAGGGGAACCCTCCTACACTGTTGGTGGGAATGCAAGCTGGTGCAGCCACTCTGGAAAACTGTATGGAGGTTCCTCAAAAAGTTGAAAATAGAGCTACC
>NC_138373.1:37611945-37636641 GCF_054177405.1 Leptonychotes weddellii | reverse complement strand
AGAAGAAGGTAGCGGGAGGGGAAGAATGAAGCAGGGGAAATCGGAGGGGTGGACGAGCCATGAGAGACAATGGACTCTGAAAAACAAACTGAGGGTTCTAGAGGGGAGGGAGGTGGGAGGATGGGTTGGCCTGGTGGTGGGTATTGAGGAGGGCACGTTCTGCATGGAGCACTGGGTGTTATGCACAAACAATGAATCATGGAACACTTCATCTAGAACTAATGATGTAATGTATGGGGATTAACATAAGAATAAAAAAAAAATACAAAAAAAAAAAAAAAGAATCTCAAGAGTGAGGCCAGGTAGCTGTGTTAAAAACAAACTCTTTAGGTAGTTCTTTTCCAGAACTGGCATTTAGGAGTGTTTGAAGCAGAAGTTGTGCCTTGTTATTATTACAGCTGCTTGAAGATTAACTTCACAACATACTTCATGACTGAAGAACTTTCGAAAAACAAAAGGTCATGTTCATTGTTGGTTGGGGTATTAATTATATTCCTTAAAATCATATATTTGTAAAAAAAAAAAGAATGCCAACATCATATAAAAATTAACCTTTTTAATCATTGTGCTTTCTCTCATAACATTTGAACTTTGTCATAAAAATTCCAAAACATTCAAAGGGGATTCATGATATTCTCCTTTTTCCTGAAAATCATGTGAATGAGATTATGAATTCATAGCAAAGGTTACAATTTTACATAAGATAAGTGAAATTAGTGATAGATATTAAAAATGCACTAACTAGGGAACTAATTCTGAAAAGTGCACTGTTAATTAGACAACAAGACATTCAGCTCATACACTTAATGTTTGGGACAATTGTGCTGCTGGTGGTTGTAGCTTTCTTTAGTTTTTTTCATTTTTTTTTTTTTTAAGATTTTATTTATTTATTTGACAGAGAGAGAGACAGCGAGAGAGGGAACACAAGCAGGGGGAGTGGGAGAGGGAGAAGCAGGCTCTCCGCCAAGCAGGGAGCCTGATGCGGGGCTCGATCCCAGGACCCTGGGATCATGACCTGAGCCAAAGGCAGACGCTTAACAACTGAGCCACCTAGGCGCCCCATCTTTCTTTAGTTTTAATTTTTCAAAAGCACACCATCATAAATTAATGTTTGGTATATTAAAACAGGTTATGTGTATCTAAGCTAACAGTATTTCTGTTATTTGAATGGAAATAATATTGTTCAGTTAGAGTAAAAGATATAAAGACAGATGAACCATTGGGTCCATGACTGCAGCTAGACCAAGGTGAGACCCAACTCTTAGACAAGGTTGCTCAGTACTGCCTCAAATGTCTCATTCAGTTAAATCAAAAAATCCTTAAAGGTGAGGCTTTTTCATTATGCTTTTGAAACACGCAGAATGATGACTAACATATTATGTAGTGGTTAGTAAGTTAGTCACCTCCTAGATTTAGAGAAGTAAATATATATGTGCACACACATATATATTATTTTATCATCTCATATATATGATAACTTATAAAAACACCTGTAAGTCCCTACAATGTCTTGTGTTTTGAAGCAGAAAAATTATAACACACTTGTAATTTTCCAGTTATGGATAGACTCACCAAAGAGTCAAAGAATGTTCTCTTTATTATCTACAAGTATTTAGAATTCTGGGTCAGCTTGTTCTGTTCTTCTGGGCTAAGCTTGGCCGTTCCTGGCTGGATTCATTCATCCTTCTTCATCCAGCTGGCTGGTCGCTGGGAAGAGCACTCTCAAATGTCCCCAACCGAGATGATCTAGCTGTGCTCCACATGAACTCTAGTCTTATAGCAGCAGACCAGTCTGGAGGGATATCAGAGGATAGGCAGAGGTCCAGGTGAAAGCAAGAGAAACCTGCAAAATGCAGAAGGGAACAAGGCCTCCAGAGGTCAGGTTCAGAAGTGACACATGGCACTCATGAACCATTCTTACCTCCAAACATGAATCATGGGATGAAAACATAGAATCTGCCTTGGGATGGAAGGAGCTGCTCATGTTGAAAAGGGCAAGGACAGAAGGAGGCCACCAATCATGGCCATCAGTAGAACTGATCTACCATCACTGCCCTCTGGTTTCAATTACTCACTTTCTTTGATGTAAGAATATATTTCCAAAACTTTCTAAAGTCTCATTCAACCACTGTCTGGGGGTTAAAATCAAAGATCTTACAATATTCAACAGGTCCAAATGTAGCTCTTCTTCATCCAGACATGGCTGTGTGCTCACAAATATCCAACAGCTAATTCTCGGGAAAAATAACCCTGATTTGTAGCACTGGCTGATCTCTGTGGTATAAATACTCCCCTGTGGCCAATTTAAGGCACCAATATGATGTCACTGTAAGTGCAGTGGAAAAAAACACATACCGTACAGTCAATCCACTCCATGGTCTGGAGACCTGGAAACTGAAAAGGTAAGTTATTTCCTTCCCACACTCCAAGCATAAAATGATGAGGCAGAATAACCACAACAAACATGCCCAACTAAAGAGATTTCTGCAAACGGGGAGGAACAGAAGCACAAAGCCGTCTCTGGTCCTCAGGAATTCTGAAATCCCGCCAGGCAAATGCTGCCATGACTCCCTCTCTAGGAGGAAGAGGTGTGCCCTGATGAGGCCCTTGTTGGCCCTGGGAATGGCCCCCACAGTTCTTGGATTCAGTCTTTGAGAAGTCCTTTCTTTTCTGCCTCCTTCAGTGGCTACTTCTGAGGAAATGGTCCATGGTGGTGACGGAGTAGATTTCTCAGTCTGCTCTCTGCCCAAGGAAAGCTAGGCTCTCAGAACTCTTTTTGTGTTTGAACAATTTCGGTGCCTTTCAGTTCATGTTTGTGGCGGTTGAGCCTGCACAACCCCTATGGGAACCCTGCAGACTTCTTTCTGTCTGATTCCATCTTTATCCAACTGAAAAAAGAGAAACTCACAATCCCTTTCCAAAACAACTTTTCTCTCTAGCCTTCCTCTGTGTTCTTTTGGACATGTCTGGCTGTTGGGGATAGCCCACTGAGGTTTCTGTTTAGTTGAAAGTGTCAAGTAGGCACTGCCTCAGATCTCTCAGAGACCCTAACGAAGGTTCTTACCACCATACCATTGATTAGATCTGTGCCCCCAAGCCACATATTATTTTGAAAGCCCTCTGCTGGCTGGAGAGAGGTGAAAGACGACAAACAGCTTTATTTTCCAATCCCCGCACAAGCAGGCCACAGTATGTTCCCTTCACTCATTTTTACTTGTCAAACTTCCTAATATCTCACATCAAACTCTTTCACTATTTTGACCAGAGATCTTGCTAGACAACTGTGAAGTTGGTGAGGTTCATTGCTGACACCATCTTCTCTCCGAGTCCTCATGTGGTCGTCCCTCTGTGTGTGTCTGTGTCCTGATCCCTACTTCTTATAGGGACAGCAGTCAGATTGAATCAGGGTCCACCCTAAAGTCCCATCGTCGAAGTCACTGCACCTGACAGAATCACAATCATTTCTCAACCACACAGCATGGTTCGCTGTGTTGTGGCCTCCAATGACAATTCCTTCAATATTTTTACCTCAACAATTTCTAACACCTTGCTCGCAGTCCAAATGCCAGGCCTGTACAGGAAAGGTTCTGTTTGGTCAGAGCCTTACTCCCTAGACCCGATTTCAGTATGAGTTATCTCAGAAGATTATGATGCCACATAACAAACAACCACCAACCCTTAAGCGGGACACAACAAACATTCCCGTTTTCTCGAAAATCCAGGTGTTGGCTGTGTGATCTGCTCTTCTGGGTGAGGCATGACTGATGTTAAAGGTGATCCTTGAGGAGCTTGAGGTTTTTGCATCTGAACTCAGGTATTAGATCACCAAGAAGTTTCTCATATTACAGGGTGAAGTGTGCCTCACCTCTTTCCCCTCCCACTGCTGACAAAGGAGATCGGACGCTACTGTCAAGGTCTACAGAGTTTCAAGTGTAGAGCCCTCTCTGTTCAGCTCCCACTATCCCACAAACGTGCAGCCACCTTTGGTTAAACAACATTTTCAGAAGCACTAACTGCATGTGAGGAAGGAGTGAGTGATAAGGAATTAGTTATTTATTAGTGAATGAGGTAAGCTGAGACTGATGTCTGGTGGGTAAAAGTGAGCACCAGATGGATTTGGGATTCTAGTAATCCCCATTGCTATGGGCTGGTGTGCCCCCCAAAATTCATATTTTTTTAAAGACTTTATTTATTTATTTGACAGAGAGAGACACAGCGAGAGAGGGGACACAAGCAGGGGGAGTGGGAGAGGGAGAAGCAGGCTTCTCGCAGAGCGGGGAGCCCAATGCGGGGCTCGATCCCAGGACCCTGGGATCATGACCTGAGCCGAAGGCAGATGCTTAACGACTGAGCCACTCAGGTGCCCCCCAAAATTCATATGTTAAAGTCCTAACCCCCAGGATCTCAGAATGTGACCGTATTTGGAAACAGGGTCTTTAAAGAGGTGACTAAGGTAAGATGAGGTCACTAGGTGGGCCCTAATCTAATCTGACTGGGGTCCTTCTAAGAGGAGAGTAGGACACAGACACGCACAGAGGGACAACCATGTGAGGACACAGGGAGGGGACGGTATCTGCACACCTAGGAGAGAAGCCTCAGGAGATACCAGCCCTGCCCCCACCTGCACCTCAGACTCCCAGCCTCCAGGACACGAGACAGTAAATATCTGTTGTTGAAGGCACCTGCGCTGTGGTATTTGTTATGGTCTCCCACCAGTACAACTAATACACTTACAAAGGATAAAGACTGCATATACATTCTGCCAGGGAAGATTTCTTTTTTCTTTTTTTTTTTAAGATTTCATTTATTTATTAGAGAGAGACACAGAGCACGAGCAGAGTCGGGGAGGGACAGAGGGAGAGGGAGAAGCAGACTCCCCGCTGAGCAGGGAGACCGACGGGGGCTCGATCCCAGGACCCTGAGATCATGACCTGACCTTAAGGCCGACGCTTAACTGACTGAGCCACCCAGGCGCCCTCAGGAAAGATTTCCACTTGAATTCATTATGGTATAAATTAGACTGTGTTATCTTGATTTTGGTACTGGCTGGTTTTATAGGTGTATGCAAAACTGATCGAATTGTACACCTTAGCCATATGCAGTTTAGTGTACTATAATCATACTTCAATAAAATTGTGTAAAAATAAAATAGACTTCATTTTGCATCCAAAGCTATTGAAGTAAAACGTAATAGGTAATAGTTAAAATATTTTGCACTTTTGTCTTTGATACATGAGTTATAAGACAATCACATCCCTACATGGTATACTCAATTATATTATAAATCTCTCTAGTCCTTTATTTTTAAAATTTTCCATTTGTAACTTTTTTTGTACTAGGCTTATTCATGGCATGCTTTAGATTTTATTTTTATCTTTCTTTTGCGTGTCCATTATCCTTTGCCTTGCTTTCACTGAGTTTTTAAATATCTTCATAAATGGTTGTTGCTATTTTTATTTCACTATTGGCTGTTTTGATTTATGAGTGAAGCATAATTGAACATGAATATAATTATTGTAATCAGGAAAAATATAATAGCTCAGACCAACATCCTATCCCCTCCTGAGACTTCCAGAAAAATGTTATGCTAAGATTCCTCTATGTCCACATTCTTATTTTATTAAATTTATTCAGATTTTAGTACCAAGTGATGGCTCATTTTTTTTTTAAAGATTTTATTTATCTATTTGAGAGAGAGAGAATGAGAGAGAACACATGAGAGGGGATAAGGTCAGAGGGCAAAGCAGACTCCCTGCCAAGCAGGGAGCCCGATGTGGGACTCGATCCAAGGACTCCAGGATCATGACCTGAGCCGAAGGCAGTCACTTAACCAACTGAGCCACCCAGGCGCCCGTGATGGCTCATTTTAATAACATATTTATTATGAAAATGTAATACCATGTCATTAATAATTTCATTACATTTAAAATTACTGTTATCAATGTTCTTAAATGTAACATCAGAATGTACTTATTTCATTGATCCTCAATGCTCTTATTCTGTCATATACCAGGCTTTGCATTAGGCTTTTTTTGTTCCTGATTCAATTTTAATTTGTTAGATTTGGTTGCTTATTTCACAAGTGTCTACTGCTCTGAAGGTGCATCTGTTCCATGTTTGTCTGAAAATGTATTGTTTCCCCAGACGATATGAAGAAACTTGTAACCTGTTCTTAATACACTCGGATCACAATTCTATAATATCCTGATAGTACAAAAATCATGTGAGTCTAGTGTAACCATCACTGTTTGCCCATAACAATGATCAGTACAAAACTTATACAGCTTTTTGTTTCTGCCAGTCAGTGACCTCAGATGTTTATACAAGTCAACCTTCACGACTTCCTGTCAGTGGTACTCTTGTCAGAGTTAATGTGCCTGATGCTAACCCTGATCCTTCCTTGTACCTAACTTATTTCCTGTATTTGGAAGCTTGTTGATTCTCTCCTTATCCTTAAAATTAGGAATTTTACTAGGATATATGTATCTTATTTTCTTTTCAAATCCCCCTTATACTCAAGGAGCCCTTTCAATTTGGAAAACTGAGTCTATTTTACCTCAGGAGAATGTTCTTTCACCATGTCTTTGATTACTACTTATCACTGCATTCCCATCTGGACTTCAGAGATTTGACACGTCCTGGTTTTATTCTCCTTTGTGGCTCTTGAGTTTTCTCTCATAATATTCATTTCTCTGAATAATTTTAGTCCATGTCATAGAATGACTTCCTAATACAATCTCTTAAGTCAGTGTTTCAAATCTTCTGTGCCTTTATGTTAATCACTGCCTTGGATGAATTTTTAAAGTTAGGATTATTTTCACTGGCAATTATTTAGGTTTTACAGTTCTTCACTTCATAACAGCTTCCTATAGTTTTAACCATAAATTCCTTATCAAATGCATAATATGTATTACAGAGTTTCCTTTATGGCGGTGGTGGGAGATGGAATAGTTTGGTCTGACTTATTCTGGCCACCTACTCACTTAAATGTCCACTGATTTTTCCTTACATGCTCAGTATTGACAACAAGGGTATAGGATGGATGTGTCTGCATGTTGTTAACAGACAATGGGACACTGGGGCAGAGGTTGGCCTGTAGACAATAAACAAGAAGATGTGATTATCTTGTGAGTTGGATCAGTAATAAATGGGCTTGGTGGAATGAAAGGCCACTAGTAGGTTTACCAGATAGAGCAAATGGCTGAAGGCAGGTACTTTTAAGAGACTTGGTGGGGGATCTCCTGGGCTACTCTGCCTATTCACCTGTCCATGGCTGTGGCTCACAGAACAATGCCCCAGGCTGCAGAACACGTCACACACTGGAGGAGCTCGAGTACTTCTTGTTTATTTCTGGGTAACGGTGGCAGGGCTAAGTGCATTATCCTTCACAGAGTCTTAACGGTCCATCTCCATGAAGAACCAAAGCTTCCTGCACATAGGGGGAGGCTTCGTAAAGCAGCCTTGTTGCATGAGGTTCCTCACGGAGGCACTGGGGTAGAGCAACAGCCGTGGGCATGCATCATCCCCTGAGATCTTCTACAGTAGACGCTGGCCTGATTTTACTGGATTGTTTTCTGAGTGGCCTGCTGCAACGTAAAGATCGCTGTGTGGAGGCTTCAGCTGGGTTTTGGTGAAGGATGAAAGAGATACAGGGGGTGTAGAGGAAGCACTGTTAATTCCATCCACTTCAAATTTTCTGGGTGACCCACCTTCTCCACTTGAGTATCCGTGGAAAGGACATAAGCATAGATTGTCACAATAACACAAGATTTTTTTTTTGGTGTGGTTTCTGCAAGCTGGGTCACAGAGACTTAGCCAACATCTGAAGTGACCTTTAGGTGCAAATTCCAAATTTGAATCTTCCAGTTTCTATCGAGGCCCGAGGCCAGGTTTATCCTTCAGTTCTTCAGAGGCTTGGGTCTTCCACACACTAGTGAACATGCAATAACAGGGCAAAATTTGGGGATGCATAGAGGGACCAGTGCCCTGCACTCGAGACCCCAAAAGCAGGTTCACAGAAAAGGTCCAATGACAGAAACTGGGCATGCAGAGAGGGCTCTGAGCAAGAGGGGTGAGCTTCTGTTTCTGCTCTTTATGTGCCTTCTTTGAACATCAGCTACCACTTGGAAGGCATTTAGTGATGAAAGAGTATGTTGATTTCAAATACATTTGCTGTTGTTTGACAAGAATATGTATAATTTTTGGCTTGCATTGCTTTGAGTCATTCTTAGATCTTTAGCACTAAACAAAGTGCCTTCACCAAGTTATTTCTGTGAGAATTGAAATAGATATCTAAATGTGGCAACTCCTCTTGCATGCTGTATGAACATATTTCTTATTTAATTTGGCAGTTTGATGATATCATAGTTCCCATTTAACTGCTAAACCTAAAACTTAGAATTTCCCAAGCTTAAAGCACAGTGGGTGGGAATGGTACTTAGTGTATGTTTTAGCCCTTACACAAGGATTCTGTATGTTTTAACCTAATCAAGCGGAATTCTTTCTATGTAGAATTATATAGTACAGGATACTGGGAAATATCAGAAACCTAGCAGAAAATGCGCTTTAAATGTAGACAGTAACATAATCAAGCTAAAAATGAGGAGTTCAGGTCTGTTCTGTGTTGAAAGGGAGAAGCACTGAAGCTGCAGAAACAGCATGATTTCAAATGTGTGCTAAATACTAATTTGTGTCATGGATATTTCATCTCTTCCTCCTCCCCCTCCCCTTAATCTTTTCTCACAGCATGCTCAAGCAGAAGAAGATAATAATTAAGCTCATTTGCATTGTCTTCACTGTCTTTGGGAATTCATGAAATGAGACAGAAGAATAGGACCCCAAAAGCTCTTTTTAAAAATGTGATATGATATTTACGTCTTGTGAATTTAAATAAAACTGCCAGCATCCCTGTCCTGACACCGAGTTTTCACTTGCAACATCAGACCCGGGTTGTGATCTCTCAAGGTGGGCTGGGCAGGGCAGAGTTCGGAACGTGATGATGCTCAGTTACAGGAATTTAATATATGTGGCTTGTGATGCAGAATTTTACACAAGAGAAAAGGATCTAATTTCTACCTCAGGTTATTTCCAAAAACGCTTACAGATAGAAGGTTAGGAACTAGGCAGTTTTATATCTCTATAGTCTGGCTTGAATAATGCAAACCCTCTAAATTTAAAGTTACCTGATTCTCTATTTGTTTGACTCAGCTTGAGAGAAATCTGGGCTAAAGATAATAGATTAAGCTCTCTGTCCACATATGAATCAACGCTTTTCCTTCCCCTGGCTAGAAAATACACTCCCAAACTGGAAAAGGAGTCTTTATGATGACATGCCCTTGAACAAGTTTCCTTCCAGTTTTATGTGTTGATTATGTACATTGATTATAAAATCCCACTTCTATAATAAACCTATTACCATTTAAGCCCAGCTACATATACCTTAAATGACAGATTTTCTTTCCCTATAACAATTCTTTTGTTAATGGAAACTTGCTTAAATACATAAGTTCTTACTAGATTCTGCTTTATCAATACAATGAAGACAAGACACGTTAGGTAACTCACATATTAGCGTAGGGTCAGTTTAGTCTCAAAATGTGAACAAGAACAACATGAACATACAAACATAAACTAAGATTCATTTTCAACCCTTATAAAACTCAAATAACCATTATAATTGTATGGCAGTTTTTTGGGGGTATGTAAACTTGAAAAATACAAAAATAAATAATATTTAAAGATTTATATTTCAATTACTTAGAATTAGCAACTATTAATGTGTGTTTCTATTTTAAAAGGAAAACAAGAAATATAAATAAGAGAGGTGAAAGATCTGTACCCTGAAAATTATAAGACATTGGTGAAAGAAGTTGAAGAAAACACAAATAAATGGAAAGCTAGCCCATGTTCATGGAATAAAAGAATTAACATTGTTAAAATGTCCATACTATCTAAAGCCATCTACAGATTCAGTGCAATCCCTATCAAAATTCCAATGATATTTTTGCCAGAAATAGAAAAAAAAAATCCTAAAATGAAACTACAAAAGGCCCAGAATAGCCAAAGCAATCCTGAGAAAGAACAAAGCAAGCATCACAATTTGTGACTCAAAACTATATTGCAAAGCTATAGTAATCAAAATAATATGTTATTGGCATAAAAATAGACAGATTGGTGGAACAGAAATGCCTAGAAATAAATCCAAGCATATAAGGTCAACTAATATTTGATAAGGGAGTCAAGAAGACTCGATAGGGAAAGGAAAGTTTCTTCAATAAATGCTGCAGTAAAAACTGGGAATAATGAAGTTAGACCACCATCTTAACACCATTCACAAAAATTAACCAAAAATGGATTAAAGACATAAATTTAAGTTCTGAAACTCTAAAAGTATTAGACTAAATTTAGGGAAAAGTTGCCTTGAGGTTGGTCTTGGCAGAAAATTTTTGGGTATGACACCAGAAACACAAACAACAAAAGCAAAATTAAGCAAGTGGGACTATATCAAACTATGGAGCTACTGCAAAACAAAAGAAACCATCAGCAGAATAAGAAGGCAATGCATGGAATGGGAAAAAATAATTGCAAATCATGTATCTGTTAAGGGGTTAATATTCAAAATATGTAAGACCTCACACAACTCTGTACAGAAAAAAAGTCTGGTTAAAAAAAACGGGCAAAGGACTTGAATAGACATTTTCTCCAAAGAAGACATACAACCAGCCAAGAGGTTTAAAAACGTGCTCCACATCACTCATCATCAGGGAAATGCAAATCAAAAGCACAATGAGATACCACCTCACACCTGTCAGAATGGCTGGACTTAAAGAGATAAGAGATAACAAATGCAGGTAAGGATATGAAGTACAGAGAACCCTCGTGCACTGCTGGTGGGAATGAAAACTGGTGCAGCCACTCTGGAAAACAGCAAGGAGATTGCTCAAAAAGTTAAAAATAGAACTAATATACAATCCAGCAATCTCACTTCTTCACATATACATGAAGGAAATAAAAACACTATCTCAAAGATATCTGCATCCCCATGTTTATTATAGCATTATTTACAATAGCCAAGGCATGGAAACAACCTAAGTGCCCACTGATGGAGGTGTTAGCTAGCCTTATTATGTAAACATTTTGCAATGAATTGTTGTATCAAATCATTGCATTGTATACTTTAAGTTTACATATATTTATGTCAATAATATCTCAATAAAGCTGGAAAAAGAAAAGAAATTACAGATAAAACTTAAATCTATTCTAACATCTAACTTACCCTTTTTCTTCTCTTAACACATGATCTCCCAAGAGGCAACAATTCTCATGATTTTGTTGTGTATTATTCTGGGCCACCAGCACACAAACACACACATACACACAGGCACACACATCATATTTGCACATATGTACATGTATAAGATCATATTTACAATTTGTAGGTAGCATTGTTTAAAGTATGTTTAAAACATGCACATAAATGTTTTCATGATGCATAATTATTTTACAACCTGATGTTTTCATACAACAATGTATTTTTAAGATCTATTCTAATATTTGGGATGCATCCAAATGTTCTTGCTTGGTCTACAGTATTTAGAATCTAATAGGATGGAATTACACAAAGTCTTTATTTCCCTATTTGATAAATATTTATATTTTCCTCAATGTTTTCTTATTATAAGAAGTCTCCAATGAACATGTTTGTTCACATCTTCTAAGGCACATGCATGAGAATTTCTATAGTATATAAATATTCACAAATGTGTATGTACACATACATGTGTGTACATATATGTATGTAAGTTATGCACACACAAAGACAGGAAGATTTTCATGTTATGCACACAGTTTCTACTTTACTGGTAAGGTTCTTCTGACTTGCTTTCCTCTGCCCCTGTACAATCTATGCTCATACCAGCAATGTATAGAAACTTTATATTCATTAATGATTTATAGTTAGATTTTGAAATAATGTATTCTGAAGGGAAAATATTATTACTTTAATTTTCTTTTCCATGAATATCCATGTGTTGAAGTAAAATCCTTTATTTTTTATTTGCTTCAAAACCCTTTGTTATAAATTTCGTGTCCACATGCTTAGTCTCATTTTTCTATTAGATTATCTACTTAAATTTGATCTTGTACTATCTCTGTATGTAGTCTAGGTACTCTTCCTATGTTTGGTTCTTATGTTCCACATATACCCTCCAGTCTGTACCTGTATTTAATGAAGTAGTCAATTATTTCCTTGTTTTTCTTTATGGCTTATACAGTTTATCCTAGTTAATAAATTCCTATCTAACCTAAGTGATAATGATGTTTTATATTTTCTTCCAAAGGTGTTATTTTGCATGTTTCTGACTTTACTTTACCTGGCATTTATATCTACATGTGTAAGAGGCAGGGAATGAAGTGTATTTGGTATTGAAATTCAACAAGGTATTCAATTCTTGTTTTTCCATAATTAATTTTTAACTTCACTGCTAAACTTCCTCCCTTTGCCATATTGCATAGTGTGTGCTAAAATTTTCATCTCTATTACATTACATTACAATGTCTGTATAAAATCTTCACTGTTTTAACTACTATACTTCAAACATTTTTCTTGGTATCTGATGGGGAATATTTTGTGTGTTTTAAAAACTACCTTCTTTTTAACTTTACTAGTCCATATGAATTTGAGAATCAGGTTTCAAGTTCCACAAAGTGCTCTTTTGGTATTTTGATTGAAATGCCATTAAGTTGATGAAAATTATTCCTATTAGTGATATATTATATAACAAATATCTGTGGTACCATTTCTCATTTACATTTTGGAAGCTAAATCTCAGGGTCATGTCATCCGTCCCACTGGAAGATTTAAGTTTTAGAATAGATTTTATTTATACTGCAATGCTAATATTATCAGTGTTACAAATTCAAATAATTCTTTGAAAAATTGTGGCTTTCTGTCTTTCTGGAGAGTACAAACTTTGTTTTTATTTTTTATTTATTTTATTTTTTTAATTTAACTTTATTTAATTTCAATTAATTAACATATAGTGTATTATTAGTTTCAGAGGTAGAGTTCAGTGATTCATCAGTTGCATATAATACCCAGTGCTCATTACATCAAGTGCCTTTCTTCATGCTCTAAAAAGAACTTATCAAACTATACACCCAAAATACAAATAATCCAGTCAAGAAATGGGCAAAAGACATGAACAGACATTTCTCCAAAGAGAGTACAAACTTTGAAGCCAAGGAAAAGTTCATTACTTTTGGATCATTACAGCTTTTTTAAAAACAAATAAATACATGCAGATCAATTCCTGGAGAAGTGCTCAATACCTCTGTCTATAACTCGAACAATAAACCTGTCTCATGAATCAACTTGAGTTTCAGTTTTCCCTCATAAGCTTTCTTATCTTTATTGTATATGTCATGGTTTTTTGGTAGATGCAAACAAGTACCAATGGTAACATCTCTCCAAGAACGTTAAGGAACTGAGTTGAGGTTGTGAAACCTTTGATGAAATTGTGTAGGCTTGACGCCAAATGTTAGGGGATCAGCATAGCATTGGATATTTAAAATTAAAAAAAAGAGATACTGCTAATCCTGGTAGAAATATGTAATGAATACTGAAAGAAAACTGGTAGAAAAAGAATACAGAATATGACCATTGTTGCCATGATAAAACATACCATTTTTTCATGCAATTTCCACTGGCATAAGGCAGTAAACAAACAATGTTTCAAAATAACAGTTTACCATACATGCTCAATTATGTTTTTTCCCCAAGTGTAACTGTAATAAAAATAAAACATACAAAAATATGTACCCATGATAGCTCTAAGAATAGGAGTATGGGCATGGGTAGACTAGATATTTTAACAAATTTGTATCCAAAAATACATGGGACCGTATTCATGGATTAGCCAGAGAAGAGAGAACTAGTCTCACATACACACAAATACAGGCAAACTCAAAAAAGGACACATTCTTGGAGAGGTTCCCAACTTATTGTTTGGTATATAGAAAGGGTAGAGCTATGCACAGGGTGGTTACTTAATAAATGGATTATTTGTAGAAGGCTGTACTGGTCCTCTTTTACACTCCTGACTTTCTACCCTCAAATTCAAGCAGCTCTTGCATACACAAAGAACAAACAGTATTCAGAACAGGCTGGTTAACCTGCTGTGGCGGGCTCTGTTCCCAGTGGAGATGATGGCACTCCAGAGTAGATCACTCCTTAGTTTGGCACTTAAGAGGAGGTTTCAGCCAATTCCCCCATCCTCAATGCAGCCAACTTGAACTGAAGCTAAGCCACTCACATGCCAATGCATCTACAAAGTGCTTTCCCACAGGCTCCCTACTTATTATAAACATCTGATTTATCAGGCTGTGGGTAGAAAAGGAAAAAAAATCAGCACTGCATATTAATCAAACAACTCTTCATGTTAAGGTATGAGCACACATCTTTTAGCACAGATTAGACAATAATGGGCATCACAAAAGATAAATATGAGTAGAAACAAAACAAAAACACAAACTACAGAAATCAGAAAAGCTGTCACCAAGGAACCAGCAGAATTCTCAAATTTTCATTTAATATCTGATAGAAAACTTGAAGAAGGTAAAAATACAATAAGTAAAAATAGATTGGTCTAACAAAGGAACTATGCAGACATTTTAAAAATCAATGAGATAGTAAAATCTTCATTGTTACATAAAGTAAAATAATTAAAATTTAAAAATCAATAGAATTTGTACATTATAAATTTAAGAACATTCATAAAATTAGGACAAATTAAACATAGAACACAGGTGAGAAAATCTTAGGAAACGAAAATATTAATTCAAGAATGGCAATACACACTTTATAGGAGATGCAGAGAGAGAACAGAGAAAATATAAGGGATGATAAACTATTATGGCTAAACTATTATTTTAAATAAAAATTACATTTTTAAGTGCTGAAGAAATATGAGTCTGCAGTGTGCTGAAGGACATACACAGGAACAAGCAATATGAATTAATGAGCTACATTCAGGATACCATTAACAAAGTGAAGCTCCTAAAAGCCTCTCAGAAAGAAATAAAGTACTTCAAAAGGGTAAAAAATAGACTGACAACACTGACAACATTCATTCTTTTTTTTTTTTCTTTTTTTTTTGCAACATTCATTCTTGAAGGCAAAGAAACATTACCTCCGTTTCAGAGGGAGGGTAATTTTCAAGATAGAATTCCATATCAAACCAGATTATCACTCATAAGAAACATAATTTCAGACATAAAAGGCTTTAGAAGATGTATTCATTATTGAAAGTGAGGTACTGAAGTTTCCTACTATTATTGTATTGCTTTATATTTCTCCTTTCAGTTCTGTCAATGTTTGCTTGATATATTTAGGTGCTCTGATGTTGGGTGCATATATATTTATAATTGTTATATTTTTCTAGAGGATTTATCCTTTTATCATCATATAATATCCTTCCTTGTCTCTTACTGGGTAGAACATGAAAACAGAAGTCCAATAAACAAGACAACACTATAGACGAAATGGCCCCAACAGATATAGAGACAACATTCCACTCAACAACAGAATATGTATTTTTCTCAAGTGCACACAGAATTTTTCCAGCACAGATCATGTGTTAGGTCAAAAAATCAAGTATTAACAAATTTAAGAGGATTTAAATCATATCAAGCATCTTTTCTAACCACAATGGAATGAAAGAAGTCAACAGCAAAAAGCAAACTGGAACATTTACAAATATGTGGATATTAAACAGCAAACTCTTGAAGACCAAGAAATCAAGAATAAATCAAAAGGGAAATGTGAGGGAAAAAAATCCTCAAGAAATTGAGAATGAGAACACAACATATCAAAATTGATGGGATATAGCAAAAGCAATACCAAGAGAAAAGTCTATTGTGATAAAAATCTACATGAAAAATAAAGGTAATATAGCAAATAAACAACCTAGCTTTACACCTCAAAGAACTAGAAAAAGAACAAACTAAGCTTACCAATAGCAGAAGAGATTAAATAACAAAGATTAGTGTAGGAAAAAAAGAAAAAGAAATAGAGACTAAAGAAACAATGGGAAAAAATGAAACTGAGAGTTGTGTTTTGAAAAGATAAACAGAATACTCAACTCCTTAGCTGGACTCACTTAGAAAAAAGAAGTTTCAAATAAAGAAGATCAAAATGAAAGATGTTACAACTGATGCCACAGAGAAAGAAAGGACCCTGAGACAACTATAAACAATTAAATGTCAACAAACTGGAAATCTAGAAAGAATGGATAAATTCCCAGAAACATACAACCATTCAAGACTAATCTTGAAAAAATTAAAAAGTCTGAATAAAACTGCCATTTGCATGAAAACTGAATCAGCGATCAAAAACTTCAAAACAAAGAAAAGCCCAGGACCAGATGGCTTTACTGGTGAATTCGACCAAGCTTGTAAAGAATAAACACTAATCCTCCTAAACATTTCCCAAAAAATGAAGAGGAGGGAATACTGTCAAAATAATTTTATGAGTTTAGCATTACCCTAATACTGAAGCCAAGATGAGGACACTACAAGAAACAAAAGCTATAGGCCAACATTCATGATCAATACAGATGCAAAAGTCCTCAACAAAATACTAGCAAACTAATCCAAGAACACATTAAAAGGATCATACAGCATGATCCAGGTGGGATTTATTCTTGGGATGCAAGGATGATTTCAACATACATAAATCACTAAATGTGATATACCACATTAACAGGATGAAGGATTCAAATCATACAATCAGAAAAAGCATGTGACAAAATTCAACATCATTTAGGATAAAAACTCTCAACAAGTTGGGTAAAGAAAGAAAGTATCTCAACATAAGGAATACTATATATGACAAGCCCACAACTAACAACATACTCAAATGTGAAAAATAAATAAGTAAAAGCTATTCCTTTAAACTCAGGAGAAAGGCAAAAATGTGCACTCTCACCACTTCTCTTCAACATAATACTAGAAGCTCCAGGCAGAGCAATTAGGCAAGAAAAAGAAATAAAAAACACCCAAATCACATAGGAAGAAATACAATTGTCCATGTTTGCAGATGACATGATTTTATATATGGAAAACCCCAAAGACTCTATCAAAAAAGCTGTTAGAAATAATCTAAAAATTCAGTAAAGTTGCAAGATACAAAATTAACAAACAAAAATCAGTTGTTTATCTATAGATTTGTAACAAACTATCTGAAAAGGAAATCAGAAAACCAAATCCATTTACAATAGCATCATAAAGTATCAAATGCTCAGAAATAAAGAAGTGAATGACTTGTATAATAAAAATTACAAAATATTGATGAAAGAAATTAAAGATACAAACAAAATGGGAAGATATTCCATGTTCATGGAGTGGAAGACTTAGTATTATTAAAATACCCATATTACCCAAAAGAATCTACAAATTTAATAAAATTCCTATCAAAATCCCATTGTTACTTTTACAGAAACAGAAAAAAAATCCTAAAATTCATATGAAACCACAGAAGACCAAGAATAGCCAAATGTCTTGAGAAAGAACAAAGCTAGAGGCTTCCTGACTTCAAAATATTTTACAAATCTACACTAAACAAAAGAGTATGATATTAGGATAAAGACAGACATGTAGGTTAATGGAACATAAAAGACAGCCCAGAAATAAATCCAGATTATATGGTCAATTAATGTTTGCAAGGGAATGATATTGGACCCTTACCTTATACTATATACAAAAATCAACTCAAAATCACTGACGACTTAAACATAAGGCCTGAAACCTTACAATTCCTAAAACACTTAGGGGAAATACTTCATACCATTGGTCTTGACAATGATTTCATGGATAAGACATCAGAGTCTCAGGCAATAAAATGAAAAATAGACAACTGGGATTACATCAAATTAGAAAGCTTCTGCACAGCAAAAGAATAAATGAAGTGAAAAGGTAATCTATGGATTGGGAGAAAATATTTGTAAACCATATATCTGGTAAGGTGTTACTCTCTAAGATATATAAGTAACTCCTGCAACTCAGTAGAAAAAGTAACCCAATTTAAAATATAAGCTAAGGACTTGAGCAGATATTTCTTCAAAGAAGACATACAAATGCTTAATAGGTATAGGAAAAGATGCACAACATCACCAATCATCAGGGAAATCAAAACCACAATAAGATACCATGTCACACCTGTTAAAATGGTTAAAATAAAAAAAACAAGGAATAATAAGTACTAGTGAGGATGTGGAGAAAAGGTTGGTAGGAATGCAAAATGGTGTAGCCACTATAGATTCTTTTAAAAATTGGAAATAGATTGCTATATGATCCAGCAATCCCACTTCTGAGTATTTATCCAAAGGAATTGAAATCAGTATCTGGAAGGGATATCTGTATTCCCATGTTCATTACAGCACTATTCACAGTTGTGAAGATGTAGAAGGAACATAAATGTCCATCAACAGATGACTGGATAAAAAATAATGTAGTATACACATACAATGAAATATTATGCGATCTTTAAAAGGAAGTAATTCTGCAATATGAAACAACATTGATGAAGTAGAGGACATTTTATTAAGTGAAATAAGCCAGTTAGTGATTGACAAATATTATATAATTGCACTTATATGGAGTATCTAAAACAGTCGAATTCACAGCATCAAAGAGTAGAATGGTGGTAGCCAGGGGGGTGAGGAGGGGGGAAAGGGGAACTTATTATTCAAAGGGTATAGAGCTTCAGTTAAGCAGGATGAACAAGTTCCAGAGACCTGCTGCACAACATTGTACTATAGTCAACAATACTGCATTGTTCACTTAAAAACTCAAGAAGGTATATCTCATGATAACTGTTCTTACCACAAAAAAAAGTAAAATTTTAAAAAACATAAGCATACACAAAATTTTTAAAAACTTGAATGAATCTTACAAAAACTCTTTCAGGAAAAGAAAGTTCAGAATGTTCCTTGGAAAGATTCAAATCTTACTTAATAAGGAAGAATACATGAGACTCAAGACTTAGTGGATTGAGCCATAATTCTTGTACATATACTAACAAAAGGCAGATATAAATCCAGGTTTAAACTAATAAATCTATAACATAATGACATGGTACAAAAGCAAAAGAGATTAAATGTCAATAATCTCATCAAATAACAGAGTATAATGAATATACTTTTAACCTTGACAAGCAATTTTCCTTGAAACTTGGTGACACACAATTTTATTACATATGTGACAAATAATATTTAGGTAACTATAATATTGCAAATGTTGCTTATTGGAGTTTTATATTTAAAATCATCACCTATGTACACTGAATGATTGGCAATTGTCTATATTCAGCCATTTGTTATCAACAAAAGCAGTGATATGATTAAGTCTAATATAAAATATGAAGATGTAGGTTAAAAAGCTGTGAAAATGATGTATGGATAAAGAGGTAACAAAGATAAAACTAAATGTAACAAAATAACAAAAGCATTTTAGGTAAGGAACATGGATATTATTATAACTCAGATGTATTAAAACAGTCATAGCTAAAATGCTTAGGTCTGAGGAGTGACCAGCCAGAGTAAGAAAAGGATAGGAGGGCAAATGTAGGTGTGAACAGCAGAGACACAGTTTATGGATTATATTTTTCATTTAGATTCCAATTTTATTTTATGAATCAAGTTTACACATGCATGTTTATATAATTCAAAGAAGCAATTATCACAAGAAAACAAACCCATAATATGCCCCTGGGTCCTTACCATTAGATTCACTGAGTTCTAACACCCCTATCATACCTCCTACCTCCGGAAGGGTTCCAAGATGTTAGTGGGGAGGAAGAGGAGAGGGAGGTATTTAAATGGGTTCTGGGGCTTTTCTGAAAGATGGAAATACAGAAGCACAGCCAACCACTTTTCATAACAATCAATGGATACTCACTCGTGCAATGGTGGTTTGCAGACAACGGACTCACCCTGGGAGAAATAAGTACATCTAGCAAAAATTATTATTTTTTTAAAGATTTTATTTACTTGAGAGAGAGCACACGAGTGGAGGGAGGAGCAGAGGGAGAGTGACAAGCAGATTCTGCACTGAGCACAGACCCCGATACCCTGATACAGGGCTTGATCTCATGACCTTGAGATCATGACCTGAGCTGAAACCAAGAGTGAGATGCTTAACCAACTGAGTCACCCAGGCACCCCTAGCAAAAATGATTTTTAAGTGATACAGTTGAGTTTTGGGGGGGAAATGTCCTCAGGGAGCCACTGCCCCTACCCCAGCCCAGATGGACAGCTCAGAGGTTTTGCCCAGAGGGAGGCAGACAGTAAGCACGGAGAACCCCAAAGGTTTCCACAAAGGAATTGACTTCATTTACAAGAGGCAGCAGAACACTAACCAGAAATAAAATTAATTCTCACTCCTTTCCAAACCATATCCTAGTTAAATGAGTAAGCTTATTCTATGGACTGCACGTTTTTGTCCCCGCTAAAAGTCCTATGTTGAAGGCCTAACACCCGTTGCGGCTGTATTAGGACATAAGGCTGTTGCGAGGTAACGGGGCTGGATGAGGTCATGAGGATGGGGTCCTAATGATGACATCAGTGCCCTTCTAAGAAAAGACACCAGAGAGCTCTCTCTCTCCTCTCCCTTCCTTCCACCCACCCTCTCCACAGGAGGGCTCAGAACGAAGGCAGCTGTCTGCAATCCAGGAAGAGGCTCTCACCAGAACCCGGCCATGTGCCCACTCTGAGCTCGGACTCCCAGCCTCTCGAACACTGGGAAATAAACGTCTGCTGCTTCAGGCACCCTGTCTACGTCACTTTGTTACGGCACCTGAGCCGACGATGATACTTCTATAAAGCAGGATGAAGCTTAAAATCTCAGATGATTTTAGTAAGTGTTAGGGAAATAGGGGAAATAAGAACCCAGGAACATCATCTTGAAATACACATTAATATTTGTTAAACTTCTCTCAATTCAACTATGACAGAACACAAATACAACAAAGGGAGCCCCAAAAGGCTAGGGTATTAAAACATCAACCTATCCTAAGAAGCACGATGAAAGACACCAGTGTGTTGTTAAGTATTTACCTTTAAAAAAAGATCAGATGGCATCTCTTTGCACTCTCCTGAAAGGTGGGGAAGTAGTGTGGGCTGCATGAAACAGAGAAGGACAGGTGAGATCCTACAGCAACAGGCCACAAACAGGGGTGTGGGCAATACAGGGAACATGTGCGAGAAACCCAGCAGAAATCAGAGCAGCAACCGGGCTAAAGGAGGTGAATCTCCACTGCAGAGACTCCAATCAGTGATAGAAATATCAACACTGAGGACATTTTTTTCTTTTTTAAGACTCGAGGAAGAATTTAAAAAAAATACACAAAGAAAAAAAAGTTTACTGGATTGGAAAACAACCTAAACCCATAAAGCAAAAGATCTGAAAAACAGACCTCCTTGAGCTAGGGAGCCCGAATTTATTAGGACAGTTGCCCCCTTCCAAAGCAACATACACTGGCAGTGAGTACATGTATAAATAAGCACATATACACAGATTCTTTTAAATTATGCAGACTCTATGTTTATAAAGATGTTTTCACAAAACTTGTTTCATAAAAGCAGTTGTTTCCACGGTAACGCTGGGGTTAACCCTAGTGAGTGTCCCACTCACAAACTCATTTTGCACTGCAGGAATTTCAATGACAATTTATAGCTGACGACCTTAATGCTCCTGATAAGCCCTGTCTTTACAGGCATCTGGGTTTTGCTCGTGGTCAAAGTCTTTTCTATTCTTCTCACTACCAGGTCACCAGCACAGTATGTTTTATATTTTCTTTCACATTTTGGGGCCCTTTGTTCGGAGAAAGTACAAATCCAATCAAATGTAGCAGCTGCGCCCTGTGGATGGCAGCTTTTGTTAAATGGTAATGGGGCTGGTTCCAGATGGTGGTATTAATTACTGATTTCAATTGCATTTTGACTAATAACAGTTCACATTATACAAATCTCATTCCCTCATGTCCTTGAATTGACAGATAAATATATTCAGTACATGTTATGAAATCATACTCTCTGAATTAAAGCCTACGTTACCAAACCAAGAGAGAAACTTTCTTTTCTCTCTGCTGCTTTAAGACTTTGGGGTAGTTATCAATACTCTAGAATTAATGTATATAATATAATGTTATATTATATACATTTGGCCTCAGTCTTTTTTCCAAATTGTTGGATGACACGATACCATGGAATAAGATCTGTAATAAGAATGATAAGGGACATAACTGTGACCTCCGAATTATAGAAGCGGTGCAGTAGCTCATACATCAATTAAAATAATACAAATTATATTACCTAAAGTTATTTAACATTATGAATATTTTCAAATTCCATTCATAATTTATACTATGAAATACAGCCTAAACTATATTTTAAAAACTACATAAAAAGTGTTTATATTACATAAAATAAAATATACAAGCTTAATATGTGTGCTATGTATAGAATCATTCTGAAAAACTTATCAAGTTGTACTCCAGTTATCTCAGGGATAAATCCAGGGGGGGTTTGTTCTTGTTTTTGCTGTTGCTTTGTTAGTTGGTTGGCTGATTTTTAGTGGCAGCATGATATTGAATTGCCCATGGTGGATACTGTCAACCAGCTCGAGATGAGTTTAATAATAATGGTTGTCAACATCTATTGAGCTTCTGCTCTGGGCAAGCTCTTGTTAAAGTACTGATGAAGACAAACTCATTCGCTCTTCAGATCAACTCTATATAACAAAATGAACGTTTAAAAAATGTTAAATAACTACCTAATGCCACTATAAACAAGTTCACAATCAAGATAATTAAGGAAAATCATATTATATATCATCAGGCAGTGGGTAGGATATAAGCTTTAGTGTGAAAGTGTTTCCATTTTTATAGCAATTCAATAGATGCAATTTTATTTCCTATACTTAAACCTGGACTAATGTAAATGTTAACACATATTTATGGTATTTGAATGCCCAGATGTTACCCTTGAAAATTACTGGAGAAAAAAACACAAAGAAAAAGAGTATCTCGGGTGAAAGAAAACAGCAAGACAATATTAAAATAGAAAATATGAATTAAGTTTACAAGTTACACCAAATATTTTTGGTATTACAATAGATGTTAATGGGCTCAACACACCGAGGACAATCCTTGAAAATTCTTTTCAAAAAATTTAAAATTATGGAGAATTCCATTTTTGCATACTAACAATGAACAAGTGGGAACCAAACTAAAAAACACAGTAACACTACAATCACTCAAAAAAGAATGTAATATTTAGGTACAAATCTAACAAAATGTGTAAAGGACTAATATGAAGGAAGATATAAAATGTTAAATGAACAAGATCAAAGAATATCTCAATAAATGGAGCAGCTTGCTACATTCATGGGTTGAAAGACTCAAAATAGTAAGGAGACCAGGTTTCCCCAAATGAGGTTTAGTTTTAATGTAGTTCCTATTAAATTCCAGGCAAAATTTTTGTAGATATAGATAAGCTTTATACTAAAGTTTATATGAAAAGACAAAGCCATGATAAAAAGACTGAAAAAAGGAATGAAGTTAAAAATTTCACACTACGCAATTTTAAGACTTAACCACTTAGGTACACGATCAAGTCATTTTTGCATTCCAGAGGAACAGCAGCTTAGATCATAAGAATATAATAGAGAACTCAGAAAAAAACATACACAATTATGTCCCGGCCACCAGGTTTTTTTTTTTTTTCAGCCAACTGACTTTTGGGAAATATGCAAAATCTTTTCAATGAAGAAAAAATAATTTTTTAACGAATGGGGATGGATCAATGGAATGTTCATAGGAAAGAGAGAAAGAAAGAAAGAAAGAAAGAAAGAAAGAAAGAAAGAAAGAAAGAAAGAAAGAAAGAAAGAAAACTAGAAAAAGGAACGTCAACCCTAAACCTCACACTTTTTAAAAAATTAACTCAAAATAGGTCATAGATTTAAGTTTAAAACTTAAAATATAAAACTTAGGAAAGAAAATACAGGAGAAAAATATTCAGGATTTAGGAATAAGCAAAGAGTTCTTAAACAGGGCACTAACACATAAAAGAAAACAGTCAGTAAATAGGGCTTCACCAAAATTAGAAAATGTTTGCTCTGCACGAGCCCCTGCTAAGGGGATGAAATGACAAGCTTCTCCATATCTGCAAGCCGCATAACCAACAAAGAACTTGTAACCGGAAAATGTAAAGAGCTTTCAAAACTCAACAGTAATAAATACTAAAGAAACAGAAAATGGGAAGGCAGTAAGAATGGACACTTTACCAAGAGGGATATGTGGTCATAAATGAGTGCACAAACATGTTTAACTTCATTAGTCATTGGAAGATGCAGGTGCAAGCCATGTTATCATGATACATCTGATGTTCACAAAATCAAAGGCAGGTAGGGATGCAGAAAAACCAGATTCCTCACACATTGTTTTTGAGAACGTAAAATGGCATGGCTCCCCCCTCCCCGGAAAACAGACAGATACTTGCCATATGACTCAGTGGTCACAGTCCTGTGCTTTCATCTGCAAGAAATGGAAACTTATGTTGACAGGAAAATCAGTACACAAATGTTCATATCAGATTTACATATAATAAACCCCAAATGTCCTTCAGTGGGTGGATAGCTAAG
>NC_138373.1:37596851-37611845 GCF_054177405.1 Leptonychotes weddellii | reverse complement strand
GGTTCCTCAAAAATTAAAAATAGAGCTACCCTATGACCCAGCAATTGCACTACTGGGTATTTACCCCAAAGACACAGATGTAGTGAAAAGAAGGGCCATATGTACCCCAATGTTCATAGCAGCAATGTCCGCAATAGGCAAACTGTGGAAAGAGCCGAGATGCCCTTCAACAGATGAATGGATAAAGAAGATGTGATCCATATATACAATGGAATATTACTCAGCCATCAGAAAGGATGAATACCCAACTTTTACATCAACATGGATGGAGCTGGAGGAGATTATGCTAAGTGAAATAAGTCAAGCAGAGAAAGTCAATTAGCATATGGTTTCACTTATTTGTGGAACATAAGGAATAGCATGGAGGACATTAGGAGAAGGAAGAGAAAAATGAGATGGGGGGGGAATTGGAGGGAGAGATGAACCATGAGAGACTATGGGCTCTGAGAAACAAACAGGGATTTGGAGGGGAGGAGGGAGTGAGGATGGTTTAGCCCGGTGTTGGGTATTAAGGAGGGCACATACTGCATGGAGCACTGGGTATTATACGAAAACAATGGATCGTGGATCACTACATCAAAAACTAATGATGTACTGTATGGTGACTAACATAACATAATAAAATAAAATTTAAAAAAAAAAGGAACAACTTGGGTAAATCTCAAGACCATTATGCTGAGTGAAGAAAGAGAACCCATCTCAAAACGTCAGACACTGTGTGATTTCTTCTATATATTATCTTGAAATAAAAATCAGAGAAACGGAGAGCAGATTAGTGATTGCCAGGAGTTAGGCAAAGAGGGGGTGACTATAAGGTAGGAGCGTATGCGATTTCACCGTAGTGAACGAACAGTTCAGAATCTTGGCTGTGTTGGGTTAAGCTAATATATGGGCGGATAAAGATGCATAGAGGCATAGAAGTGCACCACACACACACACACACACACACACACACTCATCAGATACATGCAGTCCTTGCTGAAATCTGAATAAGACAACTATTCTGGTTATCAGCACAGCACCCATGCCATGCCAATTCCCTGGTTTCATACTAAGATGTTATCATTGGAAGAATCTGGGTGAAGGGCACACAGAAACCTCTCTGTACTACTTTTGATTCTTCCTGCAAATCTGTAATCATTTCAAAATGAAAATATTGTTTAAAAAAACATTAAAAAATTGAGAAACATCAAAAATATGAAGAAGTAAAAAAATATATGAAGTAGATTGAATTATGATCATCTGAAATGAGGAAATATGATAGCATATTATATAATACTGATATATATACGTGTCATGTATATCACATGTACCTATCATATTTATACATACAGTCTCTTGAACTAATTCATAAGGTTGCAAAAGCTCTGACTGCAATCTCAGGGCCATTCTGTTTTCTTGGATAAAGGAAATAAGATTTTAGAGAATATTTTTCAAATTTGTTGTACTAATAAAATATATAATTCATCTAAGATAAAGTGCAAGATAAACCAATTGAAAAAATTAATAAAATTGCTTGTTTACATATGCTTCTATTACCTGCTTAGTAAATATAAGGTCTATCGTCATTTTCTTTTTATCATACCTGCTATTGATTTTTTGTTTCACCTTCCTTTTTTTATTGGTCTTACCAAGATCTCATCAATTTTATTAGCCTTTTTGAGAACCAAGTTTTTATTTTATCTATCTTTCCTACTATATGTTTTTTCTCTTTTATGAATTTATGCTCTTACCTCATTGTTTTCTTCTATATTATCTATTATAATATGATATTTTTCTAAGGTCTTGAGGTTGATTCTTAGATTGGTTTCCAAATTTTGTTGCAAAATTATCTCTGGAAGGCTGATTTTTGCTGCATATTATTATATTTTATACATTGTGTTTCACGCATTTCAGTTCAAAATAGTTTCTAATTTCCATATTGATTGATATTTCACGGAGGGGACCTGGAAAATACATAACCTGACCTCACTCTCCTTGCTGTCTTGCATCTTCTGCCCTAACTCCATCCTGATCAAACCCAAGGAGAATGCAGGGGCACACAAGACCACTGCACATAGAGTACAGGGCTAGCCAACCATGGCCCCTGACCAAAGGCAGCTCACTGCATATTTTGTAAATAAAGTTTTATTGGCACACAACCATGCCCATTTGTTTATGCACTGTTTGTGGCCATTTCAATGCTGCAACATCAGAGTTGACTGGTTTTGTTAGACACTCTATAGCCCCCAACACTGAAAATATTTACTATCTAGCCCTTTACTGGAAAGGTTTGCTGGCCCCCATAATTGTTTCTGTAGGTCACCTTTCAAAGGCAAGAGTGGTTAGTGAAGCTGGAAAGGCCAACAGAATTATCTATCAAGCACATATGATCTATCCTTTTTCAGATATTTTCTTAGACTTAAGTCTACGGTCTGAATGTATCTCCCCAAATTCATGTGCTGAAACCTAACCCCTAGGGTGATGGTGTTAGCAGGTGGAGCAGGTTAAACTCCTTAGCATACTGTTATCACGTGTGTTGTTACATTTATTACCAATGTTTACCTTGTTTCATATAGTCAACAATTGTGTAGTTTTACCCCTGTATTCATCTTTTCTGATGCTCTTTGACCCTTCTGCATCCCCTAGCTACCAACTGGAATCCTTTTCCATCACTTGTTCAGAGTAGGAGGGACTTCTTTTAATGCATATTTTTGGTGACGATTTTTCCTCTTTTTGTTTTTCTAGAGCTGGCTTGTTTTGCCCTCACTTTGGAAGGACATTTCAGTGCACGCAGTGTTCTTGTGGTTGACAGTCATCTTTTTTCTCAGCACTTCAGTGATACCATATCAACTGTCAGTATTCTCCTTGTTCCTTCGAAGTAATTTATCTTTCTTTCTGGCCACATTTAAGATTTTCATCCTATCCTTTGCATGCTGGTTATTAAGTTATCGTCTTTCTGCTGCAAACACTGCCCTCTCTGCTCCGCTCTGCGGCGGGAGGCTGGGGCTGTGCACACGGCATTTGGCCCTGCCCGGCGGACCCTGCGATGTCTACACAGGACAGATGGCAGGTTGCTTCGTGTCCCATCAGCACTGCTCGGCCAGCCTTCTTTACCTCGACAGTGGGGGTGGTTCCTTCCCCAGTTTTCTCTGAGTTGCTAGATCAGCCTAATGCCTCCCCCAGAAAACCTCCCATGTGGTGCCTCCTCGTCTTAGAGCCAGTTCTTACCTGACCTCTGAAGGCCGCCGCAGCACCGTGCACTGCCCCGGATGTGTGGGTCCTAGCTTTCTGGGGGACCCTGCTCCAACCTTCTACATCCTTACAATTCTCTCTTCCCACCCTGACCCCCAGGCCACTTTCTGAAGTCCCTGAGTTACACCAGGGTTCCAGGTCTGCCTTTTCAATTCTCCAACATCTATTTACCCAATTACCTCTAATATTAGTAAATTTTCTCAATTAAAATAGTTCTGCCCTGACTGATTTATGTTGTTTTCAGCAATATAATGTGCCTACCTATGGTTTTCTTTGTATTATTGTTTTCACTCGTAAGGAAGCTACTTTTCCCTGACAAGTTTAAATTGGATATTTGTGGGGTGCACAAAATTTTGATTTTATGCACATTTACACTGCAAAATATACACTGAAAATGTTAGTATTAAATCTAATACATTTTCAATTAATTTGGTTATTATAAGCAAAAAGTCAGTGCATCATATAATAAAAAAATAAAAATCTCTCTTCCTAAATATGTATTACATAATTATTATTGTTATTATGTTTTGGTTTTTGGCTAGGACAATATTGAAAAAAATTAGTGCATATCTTTGTCTTGTTCTGAGTTTAATGGGATATCTCTATAATAATAAATTAGACTTTCTTGGCTTCCGATAGGTGTAATCATGTAAAGAGCATTTATATTTTTCTTCTCTTAATTTACTAAAAAGTAGAATTCATTTTATTATTAGATTTCCTAATGTTGACCATTTTTCTCTTCCTGGCACATATTCTTTGTATATACTGCTACTCAGTTGGCTGTTATTTTGTTTGGGATGCTCCATATTTTATTAAAGATTAAAACTGGCATATATACATACATAAATACGGTATACGTATTTGTGTGTGTATGTAATACACCCATTCAATATTAATAGCAGGCTTATATAAACCACTAAAAATAAACTCGCAAACCCTACTTCTCTACACATCCTGTATATATTTAAATAATGTAAGAGTTGTTTCCCTAAAGGTTAATAAAATTTAAACATAAAACAATGTGAATAATCTTGGGTTACAAATTATTATTACCTTTCAAACTTTTCAATGATTACTGATTTACTCAATATTCATAATTATACCGGATATAATATGGATATTTATTTTTCAAAACCTGTTCACTTATTTAGATTTCCTAAGACACAAATGTGAAGTTGGCCACAGCGGTCTCTTTTAATTTAAAATTTTTAAGTTTGTGGTTACATTCCCCCCATATGTTATTATTAAAGCTTATTTCTATGTTTCTTCATGTCATGACATTGCCAAAGAATGTGCATTTTGTTGTGAGAATGATCTTTTAATATTATTAATGATCTCATTCCCAATTTCTGTCTTTTTCTCTTAAATTCATTCCTTTCAGTTTGTGGCTGTTGTTGTTTTCTTAAGTTCTTATGTCAAATACATTTCTTACCATTTTGAGTATTTCTGGTCTTTCTAGATTTTCTGTATTTTAACCTTTACTTCAAGGTTTTTAAAGAGAACATTATTAAAATGAATTCAAGGTGTTTTTGGACTTACTGCTACATTTTGTTCAAAATATATAGTTAATTTAATTATTATCAAAGTACCTAATGAGTTTATTTTCTATTTTGACTAATTAGCTTATTTTTCTTAGCAACCTACTATATGGTACTTTTTTTAAAGAAGTTAATGATATCCTTTATTGCCAATTAATATATTTTGACATAAATTCAACATTATCATTAATCTTCATGTGTTTTTTTTTTTTTAAAGGTTTTATTTATTTATTTGACAGAGAGAGAGACAGTGAGAGAGGGAACACAAGCAGGGGGAGTGGGAGAGGGAGAAGCAGGGGGAGTGGGAGAGGGAGAAGCAGGCCTCCCGCGGAGCAGGGAGCCCGATGTGGGGCTTGGTCCTAGAACCCTGGGATCATGACCTGAGCCGAAGGTAGACGCTTAATGACTGAGCCACCCAGGCACCCCAATCTTCATGTGTTTTAAAATACAACATCAATACAAAGAAAGAAATATAGGAAAAATTTGACCAAGTCTCTTGAGTTTAAAGATAAAAAAATCAATTTGTCTACATATACTGATAATTATATTTCAACCATCCCAATTGAATTGCATTTGCATTGCCCAGGATTTTCAAAACAAAAGTAATTTAGTGCTATAGAAAAAAAAATTTTTTTTGTCTTTTTGCCCGTATTGAACGGTAACACATGAAGCATAGCATTTTCCAAACAGTGCTCCTTAAATCTTTAGTCCCCGGAATGTTACTCAAGTCAACATCTGGCGAAAATCTTGTTTGGATGTATGTGTAACATCCCGTTTGTTCCTTCTTTACGGTTTCCTTCTCTTCCAGGGTATATTTTATTTTCCCGAGGGATTAGACAATTATGCATCCAGTTTCCCATATCTCAAATCTCATGATCCCTTTAGCATTTGCATGGATGACGTACCCAATATGTTGGATTTCTAATCCTTGATCAACTCATTTCTGAGATCCATTCCTTATTCTGTTCAGATCTCTGGCTAGGAGTCAGCTTGGAGATTCACAAGAGCAGGTCAGAAGTTGGGCTGAGGCGCACAAGAATGTCTGTAACCCGGGGAGGACGTGGCTACGGCTTGGCTTTCTCTACACCTTGCTGACTGTAGACTCGGATTTGTTGTGTGGCTGTGGCTAAGCCTGGCTCTCCAGCCTGGCTTCCTGCTGATACTGCCCTCCACTCACCATTCTCCCTGGTTTGGGAACATCACAGCCTTCTCGGGATTGCTCAGATCCTGGTGCCAACACGGCTTTAGGACAGTGAGACACAGCCTGGTAACATTCCTTATATTTGCTCCTCTCTCACTTTAAGTGGATCCTCGTCCAGGTGTCCTGAACCCACCACGGAGGATGAACGACAAGACAGAGGGAACAGGAAACTTCATACTATGATACAGAGTTTATCATTTTTTATAAGTAATGTTTTATAAATAATTTTCTGAGTTAGATTATTTCATCTGAAATGTCACAGCCATACTTATAATACTTTCTTTCCCTTCTTTTACAACATTTTAATTGGTAATGAAAGACCTGCTATTAACCATACCAGTGGCCAAACTTTCCATTCTTTCTCATTTTTTTTTCAGTTTTTTATTGGGTAAAATACACATAACATAAAACTTATCATATGAACCCTTTTAAGTGTACAGTTCTGTGACATTAAATATTCACAGTGTAGTGTGACTACACTGTTTCCATTCTTGAGCTTGGTATTGAATATGAATAGTCAGGTCGAAAATACTAATTATATCACTTTATAAACTGGTATTTAAATAACTTGATATTAAATATAATTGACTAATATTTTTTCACAATGGTGACAAATAATGACAGCTCCATCCTTACCAAATTACTCTTAATTTATCAGGACCATTAAGCTCTCATCCCACAGGGGGAAAAAAGTACAATAAATGGTTCAGATAGCCATCATTAAACTTCCTTGATTTTAATTTTTTTTATTTAGAGGACAGAATTTTAAAGTGTTCAAAGGATTTTTTTTCTGAGATGTTCTGATATCAGTCCCTCAACTTACAAGTAAGACCCTCATCTCTCTTTCTCATTTTTGCAAATACTTATTTTTTGTCTGGAATGAATATTTTCATTTGGTTACTCTAGGTTAAATATAGCATTGATATTCATAAATCAATCAGCATCATCATAACTATCGTGGCCGACGGACATGTAATCACTGCTCTCTCTGTGCAGGCACTGTGGGGAGTCTGTGTGCATTCTCCCAGTGGAACAGTTACTATTCCAGTTTAAGGTAAGTGTGGGGATCAGAGGAGAAAAGGAGATCATCTAACCATCCACGTCTAGAAAATAAGAGAGTGGGGACTTGAACCCGTGTATTTGCTACCATGATTCTGGTTCCTGACTTTTGTGTTTAAAATTATACAGAGTCCTAAATCAAGAGTGATAGAAAAATCAAAATAACAGTATAACAATTTCATAACCCTGCCTGATCATAGGCTCCAACTGATAGAGGATCTGTTTTGAGGTAGAGAGACTTAGACCAGAAGTGTTGGGATTGGAGGAGGGAAGGGAGAAACCAGGTAGATTACCAAAACAAATAAATGTGTATGGCATCAATTGCTTAAGACATTTTAACAAATACAGAGCCACAAATTCCACTATTATAATCTTCCAAGTTTTATCATTATGAGTGTGTATGCTTCCTAATTTTACAAGTGTCTAATTGTCCATCACTCGGGATATCATTCCTGCTGGGTGGATACGCCCCCAGCTCATGTATGACACCACCAAAACAGACTAAGTGAATCGGAACATCATTCACTCTACACCTCAGAAGAGAGGTATTTGTTCCTACAATCAAAATACAGGAAAACAGACTGTCAGTTAACCAACAGAATACCAGTGTTCCTAAAGTCACGGAAATCTGAAAAAAGATGGACCTTTTGTTTTTCTGACATTCTGAAATTGGTGAGCATGATCTGGCACACAACTGAGTTTATGCAGGAATAAAATGTAGGAGAGCAAAGGGGACAAAGGGAAAACTATACGGTGATTTGATTGTCTGTGTAGACTTCTGAAAGATCCCAAACACTTTTAAAGGTGGGACGTGATTATAATCTAAATCCTTCTGTTCTCACAGCAATGCATTCCCTAATCTAATACTTCAGACTCTCTTTACAGAACAAATTAGAAATAAAGCCCCTATATATTTCTTCATCAAAATTAATTACACGAGAACATGTTTTGACTCTGAATGACCGTAATTTTCAGTGATTCTGCCATGTTGTTCATTTCTTTAATGAGAAACAGTCCTTGTCCTGTAGCAAAGCTTCAAGTTCCAAAAATCAAGATGGAATAGAACTGTTGGGCTGTATGAGTGCGTATGTCTGTATGCTGAATAAAGGTTTCAGATAATATCATGGAATTTTAATACATGTCCAAACATATGTCTGGGTTCCACCATTAGCCTACGATGGTGTATATACAGAGGATAGTCACACACACATACATCTATCCATGTCTATATCCTCTTAAATGCTTAAATTAAAATGTTATGTATATGGCTATATAATTTAAATGTTCTGGTTCTGGCACTAATAAAGAGGTCTGGGAGAATCTTCTGTAGCTAAATATTGGACAGAAGGCTTCTGAAAAATCCAGGGATTGCTGTCGGAAAGCAATTAAGCTGAAGAAATTACATTAGCCGAGAGCAGATGCCATATCCAACTCAGTTGCCTATTTTTCATGCAGTTGGGGCTCGCTGGCCTTTTATTTCCCAATAAACAAAAGATTGACAAACACCTGTCCCTTCCATAGTCAGGTGAACTTGTTTATTTGAAGAGTAAGTAAAACACCAAGAACAATTTCGCTCAGCTCTTCATATTCCAAATTTGTTTCTGACAAAGGTAAAAAGAAAATCAAGGAATTTGGAATGTTTATCCCTTTTATATTGAGCTTCACTGACATCCTTATACAGTTTTTACTTGGTCTTTTTATTCTAAAATCATTCCAGAGTGGCACATGCTTTGGCAACTAACATTGTTCAATAATAACAACAAGTTTTCTAGACTTCTTGTGCTTTCTGTCAAAGAAACAACCTGTTTCTTTTTTTTCTCTTTGAAGTAATCATACTATGAGAAAAAAAAAATGCTAAGCATAATTAGAATTATGTTTTACATTATCACAAAAATAAATTTTTCTAAAACAAAAAAAATGTTTGGCTGAAGTAATTTTCTTATGTAATAAATCCATGGAAGCCAAAAGTTAAGTAAATTTTTTTGAATTTTGAATTTTATCATTAGCAGGGTCCTGATTTTTCAGATTTTTTTTACCATGCTATATTTTTCTACTTTTTCAGATTTTTTGTTCTTGCACCTTCTCTGTAGAAAGGCATAGATGACTTTATCCCCCTTTTGATACTTTAGAAATGCCTTTCTGTTTTTCAATTTAAGGATTCATTTCACCATATGGTCTGCTTAGCCTGATAAATCCTCCTGCACATTATGAAATAATTGTAGCTGTGGAAAACCATCCATACCTCCACAGTTAAGGTTATGCCAGGGTTTATGAGCACTGACCCCTTCTCCAGTTCCAGGAATTTATCACTGAGCCGTCAATTTGTTTCAAACCTGCAACCTGTCATCTATGAACTCCTTGCTATTATGGATGTTGCGTAGGAGATCATTTTATGTCACAAGTGTGAGAGTTTTACTCAAATCCACTGTTTTCAGAAGCTGAAATAAAGCATATATCTATGTGACTTATTCATGGTGTCACAAGTAAAAATAATGATCTCTCAAATTAAAACAGAATTAAGCATAAAATGTTTTTCAAGAGCCTTACTAGTTGTGTATAAATTCAACACGACGACACAAGAGCAGATTCTGAAGTCCGTGGTGGGTAGGAACGCTGTTGCCTACAAATAGAGGCGTATTTTATTTCTGTGATATTTGGCTTCTAGTGGAATTATTCTGTCTACTGCATGGCTGAATTTGCAACTCTTGGATTTTGTTTTTATTCATGTTCAAGTGACTTAAGTCATAAACATACACCATCTAAAAAATGTAAAAAGCTGTGCATATGAGAAAAAAAAAACATAAAATGCTTTTGAAAATATTCCGCTAACAACCACGCTCTCGGTATGCAGGTCTCCCTATGTATTCCTTCCCTTCCCCTTCACACAAACACGCACTCCTGACTCTCCCTGCCAAACAGTGTATTCATTCTGGTGCCTGGAATAGCTCCCCAGTCCCGCCTACCAATCCTACCTCTTTTCTTTAGAGCCCGGCTTTCTTATGAAGATGGATAGATGCATGAATTATAATTAGCCATTTGTTACCTGTCTGTTGAATATATATATGACCCCTTTTATGCCAGACCCTTTTCCAGATGATGGGGTCCCTGAAGGATCAGATGTTCTGGTATTGAAGATAGGAGAAAAAAAAATAAACAAATGCATAGGTAGTATTTTACCTAAAATATTTTGTATTTCTACTTTATTAAAACAGTGATGATTAAAATATGAATTAGTATTTCCCAACTGAGATAAAAATTTAGAAGACTTTTAACCTGAAGTCCTGTTTGACTTTGAGAAGCAGCATTACTCTCCCTATGTTACAACTATGTTCAGACATTACCATAATTTCACGTTGTTTGATTTATTTTCCTGTGCGGCATTTTCTGCATTAGACTAAAATAAGTGAACAGATTGGGTGTTCCGAAATTTAACGCAGAAACTCAAAACGTGCATTCAAGGAAACATACGATTTTGCTGAATATTTATAATACGTACTACCGTACTTTAATAATAAAAAAAATGCTTGGAATTCAAAAAGTGTTGTCTCCAATTTCGACTATTCTTAAGTGTCCCCAGACATGTGACAGTTATTTGTAAGTCTGAATGAATATAATCTTTTGTGGTTAGCTGACCCCACGACCATCCGGTTCTGCATTCCAATGAGACCCTATCCTGCGGGCCACTCACATGCACACAACAGGCTCGGTGTGTGTGGAAAAAAATGCCACAAAGAATCCAACTGGTAGTGATAGGGACAGAGGCAAAGACAATATCAAAGGTTGTAGGCAATCTGTGATCCTTTGCCAGAAAATAGAGATTTTTGATAAATTCAGGGACAAAATCTCAAATAACTCACCAATGAATAGGGATTAATTCACTGTGTACTTAGTGGAATAAAGGAAATTCAGTAGCCAAAACTGTGACTTCTTATGACACAACAATGTAACTATCAAGGTTGAAAAAGCACTTAAGTGTGGGGTAAAATACATAAAAGAAACAAGAACAGACGGAAGAATTCTGAGGGTAAACCAGAAGCACATGCAGGATTTTAAAGGAGGACAGGCAGCTACTGGTTATTTGGAAATGTTAAGAAACACCTTCCTTTGCAAAATGAGTGGGTCAAACAGTAACCACAATAAAAACAGAAACAGCACTAATACTCGTAATAGTAAAGAGTATAATGACAGCAACACCTTGCACACAGCACTTACTATGCACCAGCCACTGTCCTAAGCACCCCTCAGGGATGAATCTATAAAACTACTCATGATGATGGAAATACGAATGCTTGCTATTTTAGTTCTGCACATCCAGGAAAATTATAATGCAAGATGCTGCCATCATTCTACGTGCGTTCCACCACCAAATCCTACTACAACACACCCGGTCCAACCTGCATGGGTAACGTAACAGGCCACCGCACAGGTCAGCCTTCGTGAAATAGTGAAGGGCACACGCCTTACAGGAGCCCCACACGAGGTCGGGCCCTGCTTGGCCATCCTCGTGACACCTGTGTCTTCAGCTGCCCCTCAGAGTTTCATCACTTCCTTTTTAAGTGTTCGGTGTATTCCTTACTCCCACCTTTCTATGAGTTCTATAAAGAAAGGGGACATGTTTGTCTTGCCATCATGGCATCACCAAAATGTAGTGAAAGACCCGACATGTTCTTCTTTTACCATCTTAACCATTTGTATGTATAGAGTTCAGTACTTAACATATTCACGTTGCTGTACAGCAGATCTCTAGAACGTTCTCATTTTGCAAAATGGAAACATTTTACTCATTAAATACTAACCTCCACTCTCCCAGTCCATGGTGACCACTTCATTACTTTGTATTTCTGATTTTGACTGCTTTACATACTTCCTATGATGAAAGGAGTCATACAGTGTTTGGGCTTTTGAGGCTGGCTTATTTCCCTTAACATAAAATGTCATCCAGGCTCATCCATGTTGTAGCACGTCTCAGGAATTCCTTCTTTTTTAAGGCTTAATAATATTCCATTGAATGTATAGACCACATGCTTTTATTCATCCATCCATCCATCAATGGACAGTTGGGTGGTTGCCAACCTCTTGGCCATAGTGAGTAATACTGCAATGAACATGGGTATACAAGTATCTCTCTGAGATCCTGCTTTGAATTTTTTTTTCATATATATCCGGAAGTGGGCCCTCACCAACACTTAATTCCCATTCTTTTGATAGTGGTGTAAGGTGAGATCTCATTGTGGTTTTGGTTTTCACGTCCCTAATAATTGGTGATGATGAACATCTTTTCATGAATTTGTTGATCATTCGCTTATCTTCTTGGGAGAAATGTTTTTGTTGTTTTTTTTTAAGATTTTTTTTTATTTATTTATTTGACAGAGAGAGACACAGTGAGAGAGGAGCACAGGCAGGGGGAGTGGAGGGGGGAGAGGCAGGCTTCCCGCCGAGCGGGGAGCCCGATGCGGGGCTCGAACCCAGAACGCTGGGATCATGACCTGAGCCGAAGGCAGGCGCTTAACGACTGAGCCACCCAGGTGCCCGGAGAGAAATGTTTAATCAAGCCTTTGCTCATTTTTTAACAGATATTTGTGGTTTTGTGTTGTTGAGTTGTAGGTGTTCCTTATACATTTTGGATATTCACCCCCTACCAGATATATGATTTGAAATATTCTCCCCCGTTCTGTAGGCTGCCTTCTCACTCTTGACTGTGCCCTTTAATGAGCAAAGGCTTTGAGTTTTATGTAGTCCAACTTATTTATTGTTGCTTTTGTTGACTGTGCTTTTGGTGTCATACCAAAGAATTCACTGCCAAGACTGATGTCATAAAGCTCTTCCCTTGTGTTTTCTTTTAGGAGGTTTATAGTTCTAGGTCATCAACCCAGCGTGAGAAATTTTCACCTACAGTGAAACTCTCCAACTTCATTCTTTTGCATATTCTGGATATCTGGTTCTCCTTTCTTTCCCAAGGCATTAGGACTCTGAGTTTTCATGAGGCTAATCAGGGTCTTTGGGTCTGAGCTTCCCTCAGACTTCAGTCCTGACCAATAACATGAGCAGAGAAGTGATGCAAGTAATTTCCGAGCCCTGTCCCTGTGGGAGAGCTGTTTGTCCTCATCTTTTACTGTCCACTGTCCCATGTGCCATGAACACTGGAGATAAAGCTCACTTTATCCAGAGGACAAAGGCAACTCACCAAGAGACAGCAAGAAAGAAAGACAGAAAAACCCAGGACGCTACCTCACATCACTATTTGATGTGCCCCCTGCTCTGAGCAGCCCACCTTCTACACTCTGAAGGAAACAAAATAAATTTATAATTTTGGAAGAATGGGGGTATTATATATATTAGCCTGAACCCCCCAAGTAATGCAGAACCTGGTATCTGGAGGTGTTATACTGACACTATGAAAACCTAGACTATATGGCATTGCCTTTGTTTTGACAGAAGGAATAGAATAGACAACCTTTAACTCTAGAAATTTGATTATCCTGGTGATGCCATGCCATTTTTTTTCTTAGTATAGCCTGAAATGCAATGGAAGTCAGAATTCTCTATTGAACTTGTAATTCTGGGGAAGAGAGTAAAAACATCAAAATAACATTTTTGTTTTGCCCTTCATTACTCTTTTGCAAGATACTGGACCAAAATTAAGTAAGACAAGAACCAGCTGGTTTGAAAGCACAGATGGAATGAAAATACTGTTTTGCTAATGGAACTTCTCTCACCCTGTGGTCAGAAAACAAAAGAAGAATTCCATACACTAGGGACAAGACCATATACTTAATGTGGCTACTTTTTACTTCTGGAACAGAAAACCTACCACGTTTTTGAAGGAATTTACTGCAACAGAAACTGCACCAACGCGTCATAAAACAGTGTGCGACAGATTGATTCCTGAAGGTGATCCATGGGCCTCAAGCCTGTCGCGTCAGGAAACCGGCTGCAGAAACAGTGCAGCCTCGAGAGAATCATCATCGGCAGACAGACTGTGGGGCAGTCGCAAGTGTCCTCAAGCACCCACTCTGTTCTTCTCCCTTACAGAGGTCACTGCGCACAGAGCACATCCCCACCAGGATGATAGAGCACAGGTGAGAGGACCCAGGGTCCCTTCCCCCTGTCACGGACACAGCTGCCTGTCCTGGACTCTCGACTTGTGAGAATCAAAACCACTTAGCTTTTGTGCGTCGCTGCATCCTGGGTCTTTCGGAGAGGCTGATATTTAATAATAATGCATCATTGTTATCCTATAAAAAATTTCTGTAGAAACAGGGTCTTTTTCTGGAAATTAAAACTTGTTCCACTGCTTTGTCTCTTTATTCATGTACATGTAACATATTTTTAACTTGTGATAGCTTTATTGTATATACATTACAACTTACACAGATTATTCTTTTATTTTTCTTATTTCCCATAATTTTCTCTTTCTTCTCATAAGTATATATTTTCTCATAAACCTTAGTCAATTTTTGAGGAAGTAATTTTTTATAAATTTTATTAGAATTTATAAATTTTACAAAAAGACTTAGGAATCAGAAGTATTTTTGATATTCAGCTTTATATCTACGAAGAGGGTGTTTTTCATTTATTCAAACTCTACCAATTTTTTCTTCCTAATGATATAAATGTTTTTTCTTTCATTATATGTTATAATGGTGGTGTGCACAGATTAAGTTATTCTCCTACATCTTGTCTAAGTTTTAAATACATTGACATAAAACTGTTAATAATGTGAACTTATCAGTTGTAACATCTGCAATGCTATCTTTTTTTTTAATGTGTGGCATGATTTATTTGTTTCATTTCACTCTTTTTTTTGTGGTTTTAATTTTTTTTATTTAATTTTTTATTGTTATGTTAATCCCCATATATTACATCATTAGTTTTAAATGTAGTGTTCCATGATTCATTGTTTGTGCATAACACCCAGTGCTCCATGCAGAACATGCCCTCCTCAATACCCATCACCAGGCT
>NC_138373.1:37579524-37596351 GCF_054177405.1 Leptonychotes weddellii | reverse complement strand
CATTATTCCCCTGGCGCTGGAGTTCTGCCGTTCTCATTGATCGGTAAACTTGGTCTTGGCTGGCTGTTCTTGCTGATCTTCTGGGGGAGGGGCCTGTTGCCATGGTTTCTAAATGTCTTTGCCAGAGGCGGAATTGCCCCGCCCTTGCCCGGTCCGGGCTAAGTAATCTGCTCCGGTTTGCTCTCAGGAGCCTTTGTTCCCTGCAAGCTTTCCATACAGCTTTGGAGGACGAGATTGAAAATGGCGGCCTCCCAATCTCCGCCTCGGAGGAGCTGAGAACTCGGGGCCCTGCTCCTCAGTGAGCCCCCAGAGAAAAGCCGTCGGTCACTCCCGTCTCCCGGGTCTCCGGCCGCACTCCATGCTCACCCCGCCTGTGACCGTGGGTTTCTATCTCTGGCACCCGACCCCGTGTGGAGTCTCCAAACCCAGCAGATCCCTGCAGTGCGCTCCCACACCTCTCCTCCCTGGGGAAGGTGAGTCTCCCCGGATCTGCCTCTTGTTGGGTCCCTGCTGGAGGAGCAGTGGCCCGAATGTGCTGCGGATCACGGTTTATAGCAACCCCGAGCTGAGAGCCCGCGCCTGGGCTCCATCTCTGCAGCCAGCTTCCCCGCTCTGATTCCTGGGAGCTCTGCCGCACTCAGGCACCCCCGGTCTTTCTGTGACCCCGAGGGTCCTGAGACCACACTGTCCCACAAGGGTTCCACCCTCTGCTTAGCCACTGGAGTGATGTCCCTCAGCAGAGCAGACGTCTAAAAGTTCCGATTTTGTGCTCCATGGCTCTATCACTTGCCAGAAGCGGCCAACAGAGGCCCCTCCCCCGCCATCTATCCTCCCGAATATCCCCTCAGATTCACTTCTCTGCACATCCTACCTTCCAGAAAGTGGTCACTTTTCTGTTCAGAGAGTTGTTGCTATTCTTTTCTTCGATCTCCTGTTGAGTTTGTAGGTGTTCAGAATGGTTTGATCCCTATCCAGCTGAATTCCTGAGAGGAGACGAAATCCAGGTCTCCTACTCCTCTGCCATCTTGCTCCGTCCCTATCTCATTTCACTCTTTTTAAAAATTAATCCACTTTACCAACAGCTCTAGAAAATGTATTACATTATCAATTTATTTTATCCTCTTTCTTAATTTATCAACTAATTTCATTAGACTAGTTATGCACATTTATTGAAAAAAAATTGAGACATTAAGCAAAAACCAAAATGAAATAAAACAAAATGAAAAACCAGTCACCTGTGATCAGGACATCTGGAGATAAAATCTGTTAACTTTCTTAGGTGTGAATATAAGTGTTTGTGTGTGGGAAAGGTTTTTATTAAGAGGATATATATTTCCTAAATCAAATTTTAAAAAGATTGTATTTATTTACTGGAGAAAGAGAGCACACAAGGAGGGGGAGCAGCAGAGGGGGAGGGAGAAGCAGACTCCCCGCTGAGCAGGGAGCCCGATGCGGGTCTCGATCCCAGGACCCCGGGATCATGACCTGAGCCAAGGGCAGATGCTTAACCAACTGAGCCACCTAGGCACCCCTCCCAAATCTAATTTTAATAATTGTTACTTAACATTCTATCATACGAACATAATTTATTTAGTGAATTTTTAATCCTACTTGGAGGATTTAATTGTCTGTAATCACAATTTCAAATAATGCCATTATGAATGCTATCATAGAAAAATACAGATGAAATTAAAATTATTTTGCCAAGTTACAAGAAAATAAGCCAATTTGGAATTCAATCAAAATTTAATTGAAACTATAGTATAAACTTGGAGGACATTGTTACTCGGGCACTACTGAGTATTTCTATCCTGAAACATGGCACTTCTCTTTTTATTAGGAACTTCTTTTGTGTATGACTCCTCAATCCTTGATGTCAGCAAGTTTCTTTTGTTTCTTTTTTATTATTATTATGTTATGTTAGTCACCGTACACTACATCATTAGTTTTTGATGTAGTGTCCCATGATTCATTGTTTGTGTATAACACCCAGTGCTCTATGCAGTATGTGCCCTCCTTAATACCCATCACCTGGCTAACCCATTCCCCCACCCCCCTCCCCTCTAAAACCCTCAGTTTGTTTATTTTTTAATTACTAGAATTTAGGTAAGGTTTCTTTTCATTTTACTAGCCAATAAGTACAGTTAATTTTAAACACTGATACCTCTCCCACTGTCTCTTTTCCTCTCTTTCTCCCACCCATCTCCTTCAAGGGTTATTCTTATGAGCTCAGTTGGTGAGTTCAGCAATAACTACAAATGACATCACATATATTTTTTAATGTAATGGTCATACTATTCATTAGATGAGTGCTGAAAGTGAAAATAAAAATCTTTTAAAATCTATATATTTGACTGTATATCTTCTGTCTTTCAAACCCTGTTAACATTATGAAATTTATAATACTGACCTACCTTTGCATTCCTTGTATTCTTGACCTGAGATGCACATGTTTAAAAGTATCATATTTAAAGGTATTGACAGTTTTGGTTTTCCCAAATCTTACTTGGCAGATGCTGTACTGTGTACTGATCACAGTGTTGCAACAGAGTAGGATAAACTTTGTATACAGTATGAGAGAAAAGTACTAATTCATTATTTGCTGCTTAATAGAATTGAGGTGAATTAAATTAAAATATATATAATTCTGGTAAGTACTAAAATAAGCAAACGTATCACAATCTGATTGGAGAACCTGGTCTTGGCTAGATGCTCCTTTTGTCTTATTGAATTGCTGCAATTATTTGATATTGAAATGAACTATCATGCCTACCTATGATGTCTCTCAACTTTGTTCCTGTCTATTGTCAATTGACTGTCCAAAGTTTTGATGGGAATTTGTTATTAGTTCTGTCTTTTATAATTTACCTTTTTTGCATCTTTGTATAGAAATATTTTCACCCCCATGCCATAAATATAGTTCCTGACTTTTAAACAATATTCTTGATTTTTGTAATTCTCATTCATGTCTTTTAATGTAGCTGGAAAAGCTACATATGTACACATTTTCCTCCTTGGAAGTTAAGGATGTATTATTTCTAGAATTGAAACTTAGCTGCTTGCATTCCACTTACGTTTAGTACCTCATTGTTCTTCCTGCTGGACTCTATTCCAACATACATAAGGGTCTATGTTTGTAATCACAAGGTTGTTCCTTCAGTTTATTTTAATACCACCAGCACTAATACCACCTTATTTTAGAAATAGGTTCATTTTTTTTAATATCTGGAAGAAAAATTATCCCTTCCTATTCTTTTTCCTGACTGTTGTGGCTATGCCAGAATCATAATTGATTAGATACTGTCAAATCCATCCGTGGGTGTCAGTGTGATACAAATGAAAATGTTTAATTGGCATTCCTTTCCCTGACAATGCAGATATATTCTTGATTAATTTAGTTGTTTTTTGTGTAATCAAAGAATTATCATTTAATTTAGTATTTATTTGTTTACGTGCAATTTTTCTCCACCATAATCCTCCTAATCTGTGAGGCTTCTTCATAGAAATGCTATTTTGGGGGCACCTGGGTGGCTCAGTTGGTTAAGCGTCTGCCTTCAGCTCAGGTCATGATCCCAGGGTCCTGGGATGGAGCCCCACGTCGGGCTCCCTGCTCAGCGGGGAGTCTGCCTCTACCTCTCCTGCTCCCCCTGCTTGTGTTCTCTCTCGCTCGCTCGCTCTCTGTCAAATAAATAAAATCTTAAAAAAAGAAATACTATTTTGTTCCTCTATTAAATATTAAATAAACTCTTTTTATCAGTATACATTCTAATCTGCAATTGTTTAAATGAATGTCATTCAATATTTGGATAGTGATCCTGCATCCAGAAAGCAAAGCCTATTACCTTGCTCATCTTACTGGCTCATCTGTGAATCCTATAAAGCCCTGAACCAATCTACAGACAAACACTACAGTTTTCTAGTTTTAGAGCTTTGCTACTGTAGTGTACTGTTGGAGATAAGCCAGAAAACAGCCTGGCAGATTCTTTCCCATTTCACCTGCCATTTCAGAATTTTGTTGGTACCTAGTTGTTGTATACCTAGGAGACCTGGAGAGTCCACCAAAATTATTTAATATTAATTAATGCAAATATGCAGGACTTCCAATCAACCTGTGCTCTCTGCTTCATAAAATAATCACTGTCCTAACTCTGAATTCTCAAGTTCAGTTTTATGTGTTTTAAAAACTTCTATAAACAATATTACCTGATATTCTTTCCTAGCTGGCTTCTTTAACTCAGCATTTTGCTTGTTAAATTTATCTATCTTTTTGCATTAGCTAGAGTTTACTCATTTTTTTTCTATATACCAGTATCCCCTGGTAGAAACAAAGGATTCATTTATCTATTCTACTGTGGATGGACATTTTTATCAATGTCATTCTGTGCAATGGGTGCTGCCCATTCCTAGTTTGCTGGGAGTTGTTATAAGCAAGTGCTAAACTACTGTAACTACTCACATGATTTTACTTCTTCACTCTGTCAATGCAGAGTGGAGACACTGGGCTTGCTCTGTGCATCACCCAATCGCACCTTCCATCACTAGTGTACAGAGAGCTCTCTTGGTCCACATCTCTGCCAACACCAGGTTTTAAAAGCCATTTATTATATTACTTTAACTAAAATGGTGGGAATGCAAACCACATCATGATACGTTGACTTGCACTGTCCTACTAACCAAGTATCACGTCTGCTGTCTGAGCACATTTGCACACCTTGTATGAAGCAACCACCTAGAAGTCTCTTGTTTTGTCAATTTCATTTCCACGGGAACTTTTGTCTTTTCCTTAGTGATGTCAGAAGTTCTATAGATGTTTTGAATATGAGAACATGTGGTGCTATATCTCTCAAGTGTCCTCTCCCAGTCTCTGGCCTCTGCTTTCATTCTCCAAATGCCATCTTTTAATAACAAGAGGTTTTTGGTTCTAAGGTATACTGGAGTTATGCATTATTTCTTAAAAGGTAAGTGTTTCTCCTGTCCCATGTAATAAATCTCCTTACCACAAGAAGATTTTCATATATATATATATATATGTATGAAAAAATATATATATATTCATATCATATGGCATATGATATATGAAATTATATATATAAATAAATAATATGTGATATAATATATGAAATTATATATATAAATGAAATTAGTGGCTTTATTGTTTTGCCTTTCACATTTAGATTTAAAATCCACCTGGAATCAGTTTTCATATATAACATGAGATAAAGGTCAAATTTTAATTTTTTCTGTCGAACTGACCCAACAGTATACATTGAAAAGATCCTCCTTTTGACCACGGTTTACAATGCTACCCTAATTTCCGCATATATGCAAGTCTACTCTTACATCCTCAATTCTGTGTGTATCTGTAGAGGTACCAGCACCACAGGGTCAAACTAGTGGAGAACTGAGAAGTGATATCAAGCGGTGTTGAGTCCCTTTACTTTTCTTCTTCAAAACGTTCACGGCCATTCTTGGTTTTTGGCTTATTCAATTATATGCAGGTGCTCAAACATCTTACAAACATGTTGGGTTTTTGACTGAGGCTTTGTCAAGTCTGTAGATAAATGGGTAATTGAATACATTTACAAAGTTGAGCCTTCCAATCTATGAACATCCCATATTTCCTCAGTTATTTTTCTTGTCTTTGTTTCTGCTCAGTAATATGTGATGATCTCTGCCTCACACACATCTGGTTGGGTGCTTCCAGAGGTGTTGGGTATACTTTCACGTTACTCCAAGGGCTTTCTTCTCAAATTTTAGCTCCTGGCTGTTGGTGCCAACATATAAAAATACAGTTGTCTATATGGACCTTGTGTGGAGCAGACTTGATAAATCCCATTGTAAGCCTGACTAGAAATATTTTCAAAAATTTTATGTGCATATCATACCATCTGCAAATAATGACAGCTTTGTTTTTCTTTCCATCTTTTTGCCTTTTATTTCTTTGTCTTGCTGCATTTCACCATCTAGTGGATGTCATTGTCTTGTTCCTGCTACCACAGCGAAACCCTGAACATTTCACCCATAAATATGTCTAGTACTGTGAGGCTTTCTTAATCAGATTAAGGGGGGAGCTGCCCATTCCAGGTTTGCTGAGAGTTGTTATAAACAAGTGCTAAACTAGTGTAACTACTCACATGATTTTACTTCTTCACTCTGTCAATGCGGTGAATTTAATGAATGATTTTCAGTTAATAAACCAATATTGCATTAACAAGACAAGTTGGTCATGATGAAGTGTCCTCCTTATATATGGTTTCATTAAGTTTGCTGGTATTTGGTTACTTCTCGCATCTTAATTCATGAGCGGCATTAATTTCCTTTCTTATACTCTCCTTGAGTGATTTTGGTGTCAGGGACAAGCTGGCCTCACTAAATGAAGTCAAGCCCCTCCCTTTCTGTGTCTTTCTCTTTTCTTTTTTTTTTTTTAAGATTTTATTTATTTATTTGACAGAGAGAGAACAAGTGAGCATGAGTGGGAGTGGCAGAGGGAGAAGCACACTCCCCGCTGAGCAGGGAGCCCGACGCGGGTCTTGATCCCAGGACTCTGGGATCATGACCTGAGCCGAAGGCAGACACTTAACCGACCGAGCCAGCCAGGCGTCTCTTTGTCTTTTTCTTAAAGGATGTTATTATTGCTTTTTTAAAATATACCGGTTCTAGGCTCACAGAACAACTGAGGGGAAGATAACAGAGATTTCCCACTTAACCCTTGCACCCACACACGCACAGCCTCCCCCACTATCAGTATCCCCCACCTGATGGTACATTTGTTATGACTGATGAACCCACACAGACACGCTATCATCACACTGACTCCGGGGTTTACATTGGGGGTTACCACATACATTGCGGTATGTTCTCTGGGTTTGGGCAAATGTATAATGATGTGTGTTCATCATTATAGTATCACACAGAGTATTTTCACTATCTTAAAATCTTCCCCCTTTTTTTATTCCTTGGAAATATTTATGTGAAACTTGAAATTTTTCCTACTTAAATATTCAATACCTTTGATGGTAAAGTCATCTAGACTGGGGGATGCATGCTTTCTTGGGTTTCCCACCTCCCTTTTTACAAAATGATGTTAAATTATGAATTTGATTTTTTTAAAGCTTTGAATAGTCATTTTTTTTGGCGTGTTATTCCAGGTAAATCATATATTTTGAAATTTAAAATTTCCAATTTGCTTTCATGTAGTTTTTCAAATTTTCCTTCTATAATCTCTTCAAAAGCTATAAGAGCTGGTTTTGTTTTTCCCTGCTGACACTATATTATGAGCCTCTCTCTATATTGTGTCTTTCTCAAAGCCTAATTTTAATCAAAAATCAATCCCTCTCCGTTTATTGCAAAATATTTCCCTATCTAATACACAAGACTTGTTACACTGAAAAAACCATTTTGTATATTAAACTTAATGATATTCCAAGTGCTAAAATGTTATAAAAATCTGTTACAATATTACAATCTCCCATGTCTGTTATCAGAACTGTCCAGCAGCAATTTCTGGCATGATGGAATTGATCTATATCTGTGAAGTCCAGAAGCAGGCCATAGCCTCAAATGGCTGTTGAGCCCTTGAAATGTGACTAGTGACTATCTTTAATTTTATTTAATTTTAGTTTATTTATATTTATCTTTAAATAACCACATGTGGTGTCAGTAAGCACTCTACTTAATTTTGCAGAATTTTCAACAATGAAACATGTAAACAAAATAATCAAAATAGCTAAATCCATATTTATTCATTTTTAATTTCCAAATATCTTAGTGAATTTTGAGGGAAAAATAAATTCCATTGTACAAATATGTTCAGCAGGGTTAAAGTACTATCTTCAAATTCTTTAAATGTTAATAATGTAAAATTTGTTGATGTAAAATTCTTAATCCAATTCATTATTTCATCAGACAGAACTGCTCATTGATTAGGTAGAAATATATATCTGAAGTTGAGACTGAGATGTTGGGAAACATCTTTATCTCAGTTTTTTTTTTTTTCAAAATTTAAACGTCCAAATCCAGGCACCTGGGAGGCTCATTTGGTTGCACATCCGCCTTTGGCTCAGGTCATGATCCCAGAGTCCTGGGATTGAGCCCCAAGTCGGGCTCCCTGCTCAGTGGGGAGTCTGCTTCTCCCTCTCTGCCTCTCCCCCTGCTTGTGCTCTCTTTCTCTGTCAAATAAACAAATAAACAAAATCTGAAAAAAAATAAAAACTTCTAAATCGTTTTGAGCGAAGTCCAAAAGTCACCTTCTGACTGCCATCCGTGTCCGTGTGAGTGACGTTGTAAGGTGGGAGAAAAGCTGTTTTGGCGATGGATGTGGCCACCTGACTTCTGAGCAGGACAGAAGACCCCAGGTGGACACAGAAGGTGCTCAAGGACATTGGCTTGGACTCACCCGCACACTTTCATAGCCCAGCTCAGTGCTTACAGAGCAGGGCAGAAGATATTGCTTCACCCCGGAAAGAGCAGGGTGGCTCCCGGGGGTCAGGAAGGTCCCACTACCCTGGCACAACACCATTCCGTGCCTGTCGCAGGGGAGGGATGCCACGTTTACTCAGAGGACAAACCAAATGGACAAAAGACCTAAGGAGAGTGGTAGGTCTGGAGTCCCACTGGCGAACGAAGACCCACCAAGAGGCCAGGGCACATCCTGAACACAGGAGGACCCAAGAACCAGAACCCAGTGCCAGGGCCGGATGCGGGGAGGGCAGGAAGTCTCTGCAGTTCCCACAGTGAATTACACCGGTTGTCTGATACTTTGTTTCCAGAGATGTAAAATCACCCTATGGGCATAGAAGGACTGCTTGTCCTCTCTGTCCTCCATCCCAGTCACTATACATCTGCTATGTCTGGATCGCTCGGCCTCTCTGTCCGCGTCCAGCAGCGCATGCAAAGCATGGCCACACTGAGGTCATTTCTCTCCTTCTGTTGCCGTCAACCAGCCACTCTACACGTGTTTGTCCTATTAGCAATAACTGCATTAACGACCCATTTTCAAAAGAAGTAGAAAGGCTGTGTGGGCTGGGAATGACCCGCTGACCTGTGCCAAGGAGCCATGTAGCAAAACTACAAAACCTGGCTTAACAGAAAGGCATAAAATTAGACTCACATTAAGTATCATGCCATGTTTCGATTCAGAAAACCCAACCATTTGGAAGAGCACAAGTCCTCTCAAATCATATATTTGAAAAAGAAGACCTTACCTTAACAAATAGGAAAACAACATAAGAAAATTAGAAAAAAAGTAAGAAAAATTTAAAAATCCCCCAATGCTACGTTGCTAAAGTAAGCAGAGCAGAGAGAAGTTGAGTAGCAAAAATATTTAATACATGCAATCTCATTGTTTATAATGCCTCATTTTACATATAAACCTTACTTTAAATATGAACTCCATTCTATATTGTAAAAATGAGGCAGCACAAAACAGCACCGGGCTTGAATTATTTAATAAACGTGGCTAGAATATTGGTTTTATGGAAAAATATGTACTCACACTATTCATAATCTAATTCTAGATGGGTTAAAGAGATAAAAGGGAAAATCAAAGCATAAAAAGAGAAGGAAATGTTGATTAATATTTATCTGATTTCTAGGTGGGGAGAGCGGGCTGAGCATAGAGAAATGAAACTTGATTTAAAGCGGGATTTAGTTGTAGATTATTTCTGGTGATGCCGGCTTCTCCCAGAGCAGAGCCTGGGGCTGGTGAAGCACAGTGCATGCCCCCACCTCTGCCCAGAACGGTCCGTGTGGACCTCCAGCCCCAAAGTTCTGATGACCCACAAAAAAATGCATGAGAACTCTTCCTTTCCCTATCACTTTTGAGTGGCAACTGAGCAAGCAGATGATTTAAGAAACGTGTAATTCAGTGACGTCAAGAGGGTGTTAGCATAACTTTTGGTAAAGGAATTTTGGCAAACTCAACCCTGCTAAGCAACAGATTCAAAAATCACTTTGTCTCTAGGCAGGATTTAGGATGATCCTCTTGTGCCCCACAAAGTGTCTGAGGCTAAAATATACGTATCCTGGGGGCAGGCTGTTCCTTCTGTGTAAGTCTGTGCAGGCTTTATATAGAACCCTTGATTATTTCCAAAAGTGAAAGATAAGGGGTCAGATATGCAGAGACTGCTTTTCCATCGATGTTGCCAGGGATATTTTCTACCGTGGGAGAGTCAGGAAAAGAGGACTTCGTTTTATTTATTACCGTCCATACTAAGTAAATACCAGAACAATGATGTTTAAATATCTCTTCTGTGTGTGGGGGGGGGAGGGGGTAACATCAAGCATGAGTATCTCCTTTGTTGATTTTCACTGATTGATGTGTCCTACACTTGATATACATATAGAAACTCAAAGTCAAAAAGGAATCAGAACTTAAGCCACAGCCTGGGATTTGCTGTCCTCTCTCCCCTGAGCTTGCCTGAAGGCAGAAGAGAACACAGACTAACCCCATCACAGGACAGCCAAGGGTGAGGTCTGCACAGTGTGGGTCACAGGCTATGCCACCTAGAATCTTTTTTTTTTCGATGAAAAATGTTATCTGTCTTAATTTGCAAGTGTGGAATGAAAAGCACTTTCAGCACATAATGTTCTGTATTGGTAATTATAAAAGGTATGCCAAAATTCCCATCAGCCCTTGGCCTCCTTGGAATATTTTTTAAATCTCAGAAGTGGAACTTGAGCCAAGAGGTACAACCCCACTTGTCCATGACATGACTTTTTTTTTTTAGAAATTTGAGATATAAATTGACAGTCAAGCATGACTTGTGGTTAGGTGTGCTATTTGATGACCCCATGTGTGCGGAGCTGTGGATAATCACCACGGTCCAGCCAACGCGTCCAGCTTCTCGCAGGTTTCACCTTGCGTGTGTGCGGGGAACTTGTAAGATCTGCCGCATCAGCACGCACTTGGATGGGGATGGCAACCACCCCTCCCAGAAGAGGCAGGGAGAGCTGGAGGTTCTCTAGCCGGGCACCTGGCTGCTCCAGGACCCAGGGTGTGCAGGTGAGTGCAGGTGAGAGCGCAGGTGAGCACAGGTGAGCGCAGGTCGGAGTCCAGACGAGTGCAGGTGAGAGTCCAGGCTAGCGCAGGTGAGAGTGCAGATGAGAGTCCAGGCAAGCGCAGGTGAGCGCAGGTGAGCACAGGTTAGAGTGCAGGTGAGTGCAGGTCAGAGCGCAGGTCAGAGTCCAGGCGAGTGCAGGTGAGAGCACAGGTGAGCACAGGTGAGAGTCCAGGCGAGCGCAAGTGAGAGCGCAGGTGTTCCCAGGCGAGCGCAGGTGAGCGCAGGTGAGCACAGGTTAGAGTGCAGGTGAGCACAGGTGAGAGTCCAGGTGAGCGCAGGTCAGAGCGCAGGTCAGAGTCCAGGCGAGTGCAGGTGAGAGCACAGGTGAGCACAGGTGAGAGTCCAGGCGAGCGCAAGTGAGAGCGCAGGTGTTCCCAGGCGAGCTCAGGCCTGCGCAGGTCCACACATCGTGTCCTGAGGTCCTGCCCCTCACCCAGCGGCCTTCTATCACATGGCTCAGTGTCTTGGCCCAGTGAGTGCAAATCAGTCCCTACCCAGCCTCCGTTGACCCGCCTGCCTTCCCTTGTCTGGCCTTTGCTCAGTCCAGCCTGACCTCAGCTCGTCCCATGCCAGCCTCCCCCTTCCTCTGCCCCCTGAAGGTGAGCAAGACCCCGAGGGGCTCCATGAAACCACGCCCGCCGCTGCACTAACCCTGGCTGCCTCAGCACATGCTGCTCCCGACTGCAAAGTCTTACAGCGTTCTGACTTATTCCAGGAACCCTGTAGTTATCTTGCTTTTGAGGAGACCACGTCACCTGCTTACTTATAAGTCTTTTCTTAGTATCTAACACCAAGCCCCTATTCAGAGCGCACATCATTTACCTTCATGACGGACTGACTCGCCTGCCATCCCCGCATCCGACGTCCAGCACTGAGTTCTCTGGCCCACTGCACACCCTCCGTCAAGCAGTCCGTTTCCCGGAGCCCGATGCTCTTGAGTCTCCGCTCCCAGGGCAGCTTCGGAGTCAAAACTGCCTTTGTTCTAATTCCCAGCAACACCTCCTTGTAAATAATTTAATTTCAGGCCTGTGGGGGCAACACCAATCCTTTCCCCATTCCATCTCAACCATTCCGGAGGACAGAGAGCTTTATGTGTCTTTATTACTTGTCAGCCGCCCCACGTGTGAGGAGAAAGAAGGTGCACCCTGTGACTCGGGTAATGTTTCCTCGTTAACCGCGCCCCCTCCCCCGGCCTCCCTGGAGTTTGCGAGGGGTCAGCCATTCCGGAATTCCAGTTGAATAAGCACTTCGGTGCTCCATTTAGGCTCCAAGGCAATCCATTCCCACTCTAAAGTGCCATAAAATGTTAGTGGTATAAATTTAGTAAGACTGAAACAGGCAGCACGGGAAAGAATGCTGATGGGGTCGGACGGAGATTAAATAAGACGATGGAACCTCAAGGAACTTCTGTACCGTAGACGCTGGGTGCGCCTCCCTTCTCTTCCATCAGCACCAACAGCTCAAAGACTTTCATCCGGAGCATCCTGAAAACGCACCCAAATATGTAACATGTGTTTCCCTAAATAACAAAAGATTTAAATGCGGAACATATGAATATATATATATAGATACTACGCGTATGCTAACCACCCATTTGCAGAACCAGTCATTTATGATTTTTTTGAAGAAAGGGGTTAATATCACAGGTGAATTTAAGTAAAACAAATCAAGCCTTACGTCATATACTGACTTCAAGCTTTAATTTCCCTTTCTTTATGCAGTAGTGAACTCTTAAATCTATAAATAAAATGCTTACAATGTTTTATTTTATTTTGACTTTCTAACATTGTTGCATAGCAGATAAAGTCAAAACTCTTAAATGTGAGAGTTAAAACTCACCATTGGCATATCTTCTTTTTTTTATTAATTATAGTAACATATCTGTACACTCAAAACAAATGCCTTACCCAAATTAGAACTTAGGTGAAAAAATACTTTTTACAGGAATATTTATGCATTAGTGAATCTGCAATCACCTACGTCCCTTGCCAGTAATGATAAGTATCACAACTCAGAGCAAAGATACTGTTTATTAATACAAAATACTAAAAATGAAAGTGATGAAGGGTGTTCTATTCCATTGAATTTTCTTATTCTGGAAGCTACTATTTTTTTCCCTAGATATCAAGTCAGTGTCCCACAATCTAGGCATCAGCATGTATTTTATAGGGAATCTATCTGCTCTTACACAGGCAATATTGTATATTATATATTTCTTTTATATATCTTTATATATGCATTCTTTCTATATACGTAATATCTACAGAATGTACATATTCTTTCTATATACTTACATGTATATTTCTTATAAATTCCTTTTTCTTCTTTCTGTATTTTTCAAATATCTTACAACCTACAAAACTTGTGTAATTTAAGAAGCTCAATTTTCAAAACTTTCTAAAAGGAACATGGTGTAAAGACAGCAGAAATCTCCCTTCATAGAACCAAGAGGCCAGCAATGTGGGTTGTTGCTGTAATTTCCTACATTCCAGAGTATAATAGGCATTATTAATGTTGTATGTGCTTTTTTTCAGCTTCACTGAGGTATAACTGACAAAAATGTAAGGTATTTAAAGCGTTCATCATGGCGGTTTGATTCGTGTACGCATTGTGAAAGGGTCCCCCACTGAGTTAATGAACACATCCATGACCTCACCTGTTTACCTTCCCCTTTGGTGAGAACATTCAAGTGTTACTCTCTTAGCAAATTTCAATTCCACAACACAGTGTTATCAACTATAGTCACCATGGTTTACACTGGATCCTCAGTCCTTACTCATCTTATAGCTGAAAGTTTGCACCGTTTGACCAACCTCCCCAACCCTGAGCCCCCTGGCAACCACTTTTCTACTATTTCTATAATTTGACTTTTTTTTTTTAGATTCCACATATGTATTACCATGCAGTCTTTGTCTTTATTTGTATGACTTAACTCACTCAGCATAATGCCCTCAAGTCCATCCGTGTTGTCACAAATGGCAGAATTTTCTTCCTTTTAATGACCGAATAATATTGCTTTGTATCCAAACAGCACTCTCTGTCTCTGTCCCTCCATCAGTGCATACTTCAGCTGTTTCCAAACCTTGGCTATTGTGAATAATGCTGCAATGAACTTGGAAGTGCAGGTAGCTCTTTAAGATAATCATTGTTCTTTCTGGATATATACCCAAAAGTGGGATTGCTGAATCATATGGTGGTTCTATTTTTAATTTTTTGAGAAACCTCCATGCTGTTCTCCAGAGTGTTTATACCAACTTATATTCCCACCAGCAGTGCACGAGGTTCCCTTTTGTCTACGTCCTCACCTGCATTTGTTTTCTTTTATTCTGATAACAGACATCTTTACAGGTGTGAGGTGATATCTCATTGTGGTTTGATTTCCATTATCCTGATTAGAGAATCTTTTTATGTGCCAGTTGGCCATTTGTGTCTTCTTTAGAAAAATGTTTATTCAGGTCCTTTGCACACTTTTAAATTGAATTACTTGGATTTGTTTTTGTTTTGTTATTAAATTGTAAGAGCTCCTTGAATATTTTGGGGTTTGGGGTTTTTTGGGGGTTTATTTTATTTTATTTTATTATGTTATGTTAGTCATTAGTTTTTGATGTAGTGTTCCATGATTCATTGTTTGCATATAACACCCAGTGCTCTGTGCAGTACGTGCCCTACTTAATACCCATCATCGGCTAACCCATCCCCCCAACTCCCTGCCCTCTAAAACCCTCAGTTTGTTTCTTGGAGTCTTTTAACCCCTTATGGGGTATGTGGGTGGCAAGTATTTTCTCCCATTTCACGGGTTGCCTTTTCATCATGTATATTTCTTATAAATTTCTTTTTCTTCTTTCTGTATTTTGCTGTGCAGAAGCTTTTTATATTGATGTAGTTCTACTTGTTTATATTTGGTTTTGGTGCCTCTGCATTTGGTGTCAAATTTTAAAAATTATTGCCAAATGTAGTGTCAAGGAGCTTACTCCTCATGCTTTCTTCTAGGAGTTTTATGGTTTCAGGTCTTATGTTCAAGTCTTTAATCCATTTTGAGTTAATTTTTGTGTACTGGGTAAGACAGTGGTCCAATTTCATTCTTTTGCATGTGGTCCCAGCACAATTTATTGAAGACCATCCTTTCCTCATTGCACATTCTTGGCTCCTTTGTCATATATTAGTTGACCACCTATGTGTGGGTTTATTTCTGGACTCTCTCTCTCCAGTTCCATTGATCTCTGTGTCTGTTTTAATGCCAATATCAAACTTTCTTGATTACTATAGTTTTGTATAGAGTTTGAAATCAGGAAGTGTGATGCCTCTAAGTTTGTTCTTCTTTCTCAAAATTGTTTTGGCTATTTGGGGTCTTTTGTGGTTCCATACAAATTTTAGGATTGACTGTCCTATTTCTGTGAAAAACACCTTTGAAATTTTGATAGGGATTGCATTGAATCTTAGATTGTTTGGGGTAATATGGGCATTTTAACAATATTAATTCTTCCAATCCATGAGCATGGTATATCTTTCAATTTATTTGTGTCTTCCTCAATTTCTTTCATCAATGTCTTATAGTTTTCAGTGTATGGATCTTTTAAACCTCCTTGGTTAAATTTATTCCTAAATATTTTATTGTTTTTGATGCTATTGTAAATGGGATTTTTTTCTTAATTTCTATTCTGATAGTTTGTTGTTGGTGTATAGAAACACAACTGATTTTTGTATATTGATTTTGTTTCCTGCAGTATACTGGATTTGTGTATTAGTTTTAGCAGTTTTTGGTAGTGCCTTAAGGTTTTCTCTATACAATATCATTTCACCTACAAATAGAGATAATTTTACTTCTTCCTTTCTTATTTGGATGCTTTTTATTCATTTATCTTGCCTAATTGCTCTGGCTAGGACTTCCAGTACTATTTTGAATACAAGTAACAAGCATAGGCATACTTTTTCTCAGTCCTGATCTTACAGGAAAAGATTTTAGCCTTTCACCATTGAGTATGATATTAGCTATGAGCTTGTCATATGTGGCCTTTATTATGATGAGGTAGATGCCCTCTATTCCCACTTTGTTCAGAGTTTTTATAATAAAAAGATGTTGAATTTTGTAAAATGTTTTTTCTGCATCTATTGAGATGATCATATGATTTTTATCCTTCATTTTGTTAATGTGGCCTGTCATGTTGATTGATTTGCAAATGTTGACCCATTCTTACATCCCCAGAATAAATCCCACTTGATCATGGTGTATGATTTTTATAAGGTATTATTGAATTCATTTTGATAATATTTTGTTGAGGATTTTTACATCTATGTTCATCAGGGATATTGGTTGGTAGTTTTCTTTTCTTGAAGTGTCCTTGTCTGGCTTAGTATCAGGTAAACTGGCCTCATAAAATGAGTATAGAAGTGTTCCCTCTTCAGTTTTTTGGAAGTCTGAGAAGGATTGTTATTAATTTTCCTTTAAATGTTTGGTAGAACTCCCCAATAAAGTCATCTGGTCCCGCACTTTTCTCTTTTCTTTTCTTTCCTCTCTCTTTGTTTCTTTCTTTCTTTTTTTTTTTTTTTAAACCCAAGGGCAATGTAATCTTGGAAGTAAACCTTGCATATTCCCACTTCCTTATTACAAAAAGGGGCATATATAAAATGATGGAACCTTAACTGAGAGCCAATAGATACACAATCAGCAGCATCAACTTTTACTAGTCAGTATCCCTTCATACAACAATAACCACTTCATGTTTCTTTTTTTTTTTTTTTTCAATTTTTTTTTTATTCTTATGTTAAT
>NC_138373.1:37502756-37579024 GCF_054177405.1 Leptonychotes weddellii | reverse complement strand
CTATTCCTTTCTTCGATCTCCTGTTGAGTTTGTAGGTGTTCAGAATGGTTTGATCCCTATCCAGCTGAATTCCTGAGAGGAGACGAAATCCAGGTCTCCTACTCCTCCGCCATCTTGCTCCGCCCCTCCTTCATGTTTCTTTAACAAGACACAATTAGCATATAATTTAGATGTTCTCACCATCTCTCTAAAAAGAGAAAATGCAAAGACCCATGGTATCCACTTCTGGGAGATAGTCATGGTATCCATCTTTGGGCAACTTTAATTCTTCCTTTCAAGTTTGGCCATAAACCCACCTGAATATTCTGTAGTCTTTGTTCTTGCTTCTCCTTACATACCCCACCCTGGACACTCTCTTTTCACACTCAAAAAGACTCTTTAAGAGTCTTCCTAAAAATGCCATTTGTTAAATTCTCTCTATATATTTAACTCTAAGACATTACTGAGCTTCTATTTATTTATTTTTCCTATATAGGAGGCTGAGGAGATAAAAATGAATAAAGTTCATTGCCTTTTTATAACTTAGGCTTCTCTCTGCTGTGGCTGTAACATCTCCTCTTTTGTTTTGGGTGATCCATGGAAACAGGAGTATCCCAGTCATCACAGGTTTCAGGTGGTCTGATTGTCTGGCACACTGGCTTCTCAAATCAATGCCAAGTTCTGTTGTCTAGAGTCTCAGAGCAATTGTTTGCTCCATTCCAGGTCCTGAAGATCTTTGGTCTTTGGTCAGTCTTTGCCCTCCAGGTTGGTAGACCACAGCAACCTGGAAGAAAAATGTCTACAGACTCCAGCATGATGTCCCAATGGTATTGTTTCCTTGCCCTTTGCCTTATAAGGGTTACATTGTCTCTTTTGAAATTAGAGCACTAGACAGATGGTGCCTGTAATTTGCTGGGCCCTGATATCTTGAGACCTGAAGGTGGGTGATTTAACTTTTCTGGATTTCATGTTACTCACTTTTTCCTAATATAGGGAACTGTGGTGATTCTCCAGCCTGTGAATCTATGAATTACCCATTTACACCACATGGGAGAGACAGGAGTGTAGGTGAGTATAGGTAAAGTGTCTCTGTTATGATACTAATTTGAAATGACAGGTTGTTCCCCTGGAGTTCAACCTCTGTCTTCTTCAATGGCACACAGATATGCAGTCAAATTCACTGGACTCCTATTAGATTCTTGAGATGATGAATAATATTGGGTAAAAAATAGACAGGAGAAGATTATGCTGCACATTGAATGATTATTCTCTCTGCACAAGATAACACCCCCCCCCAATATTTCTGACCTCTTCAGAATCTCTTCCCACCCAGATTTTTAAGAAAAATAATCTTTGAACCATTGCTTTGATGAGACCTCGTTCAGCTATCTTGGACATGGTGGTTATCTTACAGATTTCATGCAAATAGGAGGTTGGCTTTACCAGCACTTAACAGATAACCAGCAAGGTGGCTAACATTGACTTAAACATTTGCTATGGTAGAAAATGAGACTCCTGCATCATAATGAAAACATCAAGTAACAATGGAAATTCTTAAATGCCTAGAAAAAGCCAGGGAAACACATGGTTATATGACATGATTCTATTATTTAAGCATTTCAAGTACTGTTTGGAGAATAAATAAATAACGCAATTAATTCCAGACTTCTATCATTAAGAATTTATTTTGTACTCACTTGCTATTCTAATGTTAAAATTCATCTACGGAGAGAAAAATTGTAATAATAGAGTTTACTATTATGCAATTAAAAGCATAGTGTAAACAAGTGCTATTCTATTCAAAGAGTCCTAGAGATGGTTATTGGTTTCTCAATCAATACAGTGGCCTTCTCAAACTGCATGACACTAACATATTAGCCAAAGTGCATTTATTATAGCTTTTTACCAACCCATGCAACTCTGATTTAAAGTCATGCATTCTAATGTGTTTTGACAAGTAAATTGCTTGCCTTTTTTCATGATAGCCAACCACATAAATAATGCATGCATGGTAATAGCTGAAGCAATAATGTAAAAGTCAACCATGAAGCACATGCAGCATGTTAATGATAAAGGTGCTTTAGCCTTTGAAGAAGCAAGCTACAACCCAAAGAAAGCCAATGCACCTAAATCCATATATTCTTTTCCACAATATGCTTAAGCTCACAGTTTCACTTCTTTCTCCTTCCTCTCCTCCCCAGTTAAGACCCAATTTTTCTTAGGAAATATCAAGACTCATGATATTGTTCTGATTTTATAAAATACTTGATTTTGCTTGGAGAATTTTCTGAATATAACAGATGGGACAGCACACTAAAAATGTTAATCGAGGTAATTATATAGCACAGGAGATGATTTTATCCTAAACTGAGTTATTCTTCCAGCATATCCACTACAGTGGTCCAGCCTCCTACCTACCAAACAATAACATGAAGCAAAATGAAAATTATCAAAATTATCCTTCTATATCTCCCACTGGGTCACTTAAGGTGCACATTTCTTCTTCTTTAGGTTCTCTACCTTTGTCTTCAGTTCTACACTATGGATCTAATTTGAATAATGCACATACCCACACATTCACTATGATTATCGCCATTATCATCACCATCATCATCACCATCACCACCATCACCATCATTAATCACCTCATAATCACCACCATCAGCAGCAGCATTATCATCATTATCATAATCATTATGATCATCATCATTGCCAGTACTGTTGTATCAAAGGCAAATCAAACAGTATAGACAGTCCCACATCCTTCCTTCCTAATCCTTGATTTTGTGTATATCCCTAGCCCAAAGGAAACAAATCATGATGCATTTGTCTAACACAGTAGTTTCTCCTACTCCATTATTGTTTATTAACATTATAGTGTTCATGTATGCCAAAAATATTTTACTCACCAAATATTGATATATTTCCTATATATTCCAATATCTGTGCCATGAGGCAGGGCCACGTTTCTGTGCCAATCTTTGAGCAGAAGGGATATGTGCTGTTACCAGGATGAAAGCATTTAGATCCAGTGTGAAAGCCTCTGGCTCTCTTTCCATGGTAACAGCATGCCCTGAAGTTATCTGTTGAGGTTTCTGAGACAATATCATAACATGGAAATGGTCTGGATCTGAGTGCAAGTTTGGGAGGAAGCTACTCAGGAGAGCCACTGGACCTATAGTGGGTTTTGTGTGCGTGAATAATAAATTTGAATGCATTGAACATCAGAGAGAGAAAGTTTGTCTGCCAACATCCACACTTCTTGTTAAGTAAATAAAAAATGACCTTATGGTTTCAGTCTCTGGTAGTCAAGCATTGTTTTACTTGTAACCAGAGCCATTATACCCTTGCTTTTGCAAGAGAGACCACTAGTCATTGCAAACAGTGGTTTATTGGGAAAATCCTAAGCATTTCCTTTCAAAATCTTTATTCATATATTTCTTCTTGCTATTACCCTACCACACCATTATTATGGCTCACTCTTTTTGCTACTTTATCTGAAATAGTTCCTCAAAAATGAAAGTCTAGCACAGATGTATTTGGAAGATAAGGAAACTGAGATACAGACATTTAGAATGACTTAGTGAAAATCTCAAGGAAAATTATATAGGGAGTCCTATTTTTTCAGTTCCTTTATAATGCCCTGTTCAAAGCTCAGTTTGTACCCCACGTGCTGCCCAAACAACAGTTTGTCATATTTTCGAACACTTTAGAAATCTGATTTCCATTCTTAAAAGAGAAAACCAGGAGACATGTAGTTTCCAGTCCACCCTGGCAAATACAGAGATTCACAACTTAGCAGAGCAGAAACTTCTAGAGGAACCAGTGTTAGCACAGGAAAAGCTGAACAGTAATTAATGATTGCCAGAGGCTTCATGTGGATAACTCTTGAGAGGTAAAAATTCCAGGGGACTCAGTCATGTGGGGACCCCATGATTTTGTGGAGTTTTTTTTCCCTCCAGGAGCCCCAGCAGGTTCTGAAGGTGAAGAAATAAGAAAAGCCCCCAGTGTTTCTGGCAGGGAGAGGAAAAAAGTAACCATTTTGAAATATGCCCAGAGCACTCTGTTTTTCTTAACAAGATCTGCCCTCAGGAAAAACCATTTTACCAGAGTTTGTTTTACCAGAGCCTAACAACTTGGGCAAAGGAAAATACCCACCTCCACCCACACTGCCAGCCCCCCTGTTATACCTAATAGGGAGGAGACTGAGAAATATTTATAAAGATCACAGTCCAGGGGCACTGACACAAAAAGACTGAGACCTAATCATAGGACTACAACACTTCCTACTTCCCCACGTCACCAAATGCCTATTCATTATAGACCCTTTTACCCAATACATTATGCCCAGCTTTCCAACAGCATATTGCAAGACATACTCAAAGACAAACAAAACAAAACAAAATAAAAACATAGTTTGAAGAGATAGAGCAAACATCAGAACCAGACTCAGAGATGACCAGAATGTTGGAATTATCACACTAAGGATATAAAGTAACTATATTAACATGCTGAGAATTCTATGGCAAAATAAGATGTGTAATGTAAGCACAGGGATGGAAAATTTTATAGATAATTGGAAAGACTTGCTAGAAATAAAACACACTGAAACAGAAATGAAGAGTGCCTTTAATGGGCTCACAGTACTTCATACAGGAGAATAAAGAATTAGTAAGCTTGAGGATATGAAATATAATCTTCTAAAACTGAAAAGCAAAGAAAAAAAAAAAGGACTGGAGAAACTGTAACAAAATACCCAAATACTGTGAGACACTTATAAAGGTGCAACTTGTATGGATGGGAGCCAGAAGAAGAAGAAAGCGAGAAAGAAATATAAAAAATATTTAAAGTGGGGAGCCTGGGTGGCTCAGTTGGTTAAGCGACTGCCTTCGGCTCAGGTCATGATCCTGGAGTCCCGGGATTGAGTCCCGCATCAGGCTCCCTGCTCGGCAGGGAGTCTGCTCTCCCTCTGACCCTCTTCCCTCTCATGCTCTCTGTCTCTCATTTTCTCTCTCTCAAATAAGTAAATAAAATCTTTAAAAAAATAAAAAATAAATATTTAAAGTAATAATGAGTAAGAATCCCCCAAGATTAATGCCAGAAATCAACCAAAGATCCAATAAGCTCACAGAATACCATGCAGGATAAATGTCAAAAGCCTACTACACCAAGGCACATCATATTTAAACTGCTGAAATTCAAAGACAAAACAAATCTTGAAAGAAGATGTGTGGAGAAACACACCTTAGTTAGAGAGGAGTAAAGATAATAGTTCTAATGAATTTCTCTTCAGAAACTATGCAAGTAAGAAGACAGTAAAATGATAGGTATAAAGAGTTGAAAGAAAAACAGGACAAAATGCCAACCTAGAATTTTTGTATCCAGTGAAATTTTCCTTCAAAAGTTAAGGAAAAATAAAGACTTTCTCAGAAAACAAAAATTGAGGGAATTTGTAGCTAGTAGACCTGCCTTGTAAGAAATGTTAAAAAGAATTTATTCAGAGAGAAGAGAAGGATATAGGTTAGAAAATACAACCCCTATAAGTAAAGGAAGAGGATTAGAGGAGTAAATGAAGATAAAACAAAACCTTTTACTTTTCTTATTCTTATTTGGTTAACAGATAACATTGTCCATAATAATAATAGCAACAATGTATTTGATGATTACATCTATGGCTAAGTAAAATGAAAGATAGGAATGGAAGGGAGGAATTAGCAATAATTTGCTTAAGGTATTTGCACTACACATGAAGTGAGGTAGTGTTATATGAAAAGGGACTTGGGGGGGCCTGGGTGGCTCAGTTGGTTGAGCATCCAACTCGACTTCAGCTTGGGTCATGATCTCAGAGTCATGGGATCAAGCCCCACATTTGGCTCCACACTGAGCATGGAGTCTCCTTGAGCTTCTCTCTCTGCTCTTCCCCCACTTCCTTTCTCTCTCTCTCTCTCAAAAAAAAAGTGGACTTGGATGAGTTGTAAATGTATATGTAAATGCTAGTGAAATTGTTAATAAAAGATAAAATAAAAATATGATTGATATGCTTTAAAGGAGAGAAAAATAAATTTTAAAATGCTCAATTAAAATCACACATGGCAGAAAATTAATACATAAAAAAGAAACAAAGAACAAGGGCAGCAAATAAAAACATCACAAATATAATAGATATTACTCCAACTATATACATAATCATTTTAAACATCAATGGTATAAATATACCAATTAAAATACAGAGACTGTCAGAGTGCATCAAAAAATATGACCCAACTGAGGACTTGAGTGGCTCAGTCATTTAAGGGTTCAACTTTTGATTTCAACTCAGGTCATGATCTCAGGGTCATGAGACTGAGCCCTGTGTTGGGCTCCATGATCAGCATCGAGTCTGCTTGAGATTCTCATTCTCCTTCTCCTTTGTACCTCCCCCTTGCTCTCTCTTTCTCTCTGAAATAAATAAATAAATCTTTAAAAATTACATGACCCAACTATGTGCTGTCTGTAAGAAACCTACTTTACATATATAGACACATATAAATTAAAAGTAAGTGGATGAAGAAAAATATACCATGCTAACACTGATCTAAAGAAAGCAAGAATCTCTATATAAATTTTAGACATAGCAGACATCAAAGGAAGGAAAATTATCTGAGACAAAGACTGACATTACATAATTATTAAAAATTCAATTCTCCAAAAAGACATAATAATTTTTAACATGTATACACCTAACAACAGAGCATCAAATTACTTAAGGCAAAAATGGATCAAACATCAAGAAGAATAGATGCATCCACTATCATAGATGCAAATTTTGGCATCCCTCCATCAGTAAAGGACAGATCAATTCAGAAGTAATAAGATCAATAAGGACATTGTTGGACTGAACAGCATGATCAATCAACTGGATATAACTGACATTTATAGACTATTTCATCCAACAACAGCAGAATACACATTTTTCTCAAGCTCACATTTATCATTTACTAAGACACATCACATTCTTGTCCAGAAAACACATCTTAACCAACTTAAAATAATAGGAATCATATAATGTATGCTTTCAGACCCCAGTAGATTAAACAGGAAAGCAACTACAGAAAGCAATTGGAAAATCCCAAAATACATGAAGAATACATACACACTTCTAAGCAACTCATGGACAAAGAGGAAATCTCAAGACAAACTTGAAATAATTAAAATAATTTCAACTAAATTAGAATTAATATATAATCTATCAAAATATGTGGGATGATGCAAAAGTAGTGTTTAGAGGGAATCTGAGAGCATTGACTGCACATACTAGAAAAAAGAAAAATCTAAAATCAATAACCCATGTTTCCACCTTAGGAACTAGATAAGGAAGATAAAATTAAATCCAAAATAAACAAAAAATAAAGAAATAATAAAAATCAGTGAATAAATCAATGAAATTGAAAACTGGAAATCCATTAAGAAAATGAATGAAACCAAAAGCTAGCTCTTTGTAAAGATCAATAAAATTGATAAACCTCTAGCCAGGTAGCTAAGAAAAAAAAAGAGAGAAGACACAATCACTAATATAAGAAATCAAAGAGAAAACAACACTACTGACCCCATAGTCATTAAAAAAATTATAAAGGAATATTATTGATAACTCTATGCTCACAAATGTGATGACCTCGATAGAATGTATCAATTCCTTGAAAGACATGATCTTCTCAAACTCACACAAGAAATACAACCTAGGGGCGGCTGGGTGGCTCAGTTAGTTAAGCATCTGACTTTGGCTCAGGTGGTGATCTCAGGGTCCTGGGATCAAGCCCCATGTTGGGCTCTGCTGCTCGGCAGGGAGTCAGCTTGTCCCTCTGCCCCTCTGCCCCCCGCTCCCCCAAATAAATTAAAATCTTTAAAAGAAGGAATTACAATCTGAATAGGTTTATATATTAAAGAAATTAAATCAATAATTAATATCATTCCAAAACAGAAAGTTCTAGGCCCAGAGGAGTTCACTGGTGAATTCTTCCAAACACTAGAAGAAATTATACAAATTCTCTATAATATGTTTCAGAAGATAGAGGCAGAGGTAATATACCAGACGAGAATTACCTAATATCAAAATCAAACAAGGGCATTACAAAAAAGGAAAACTATAGATTAATATCTCTCATGAATGTAGATTTGAACAACCTTTTCAAATATTAGTACATCAAATCCTATAATATTTAACCCCACCTATGACCATGTGAGATTTATCTTAGGTCTAGAAAGCTGATCCAACAATCAAAACATAATGTAATCCATCATATTAACAGACCAAAAAAGAAAAATCACATGATCATATCAATAGATGCAGAAAAAGCATTTAACAAAATCCAACATCCATTCATGATAAAAACATTTAGTAATTAAGAATATAGTAGGGAACCTCCTCACTCTGATAAAGAACATCTACAAAAGCTATACTCCATGGTGAGAAACCAAATGTTTTACCACTGAAATCAGGAACCAGGCAAGCACGTCCCCCTCCTACAACTAATTTCCAACATTGTAATGGAACTCCTAGCTAATGCAGTAAGAAAAAAGGGAAATAAGAGATAACAGATTAAGAAGGAAGAAAGAAAACTTTGCTTGAAGATGACATGATTATGTATGTAGAAAACCCCAGACTTGATTAAATAATCCTAGGGTTAATAAGCAATTACAGCAGGCGCCTGGGTGGCTCAGTTGGTTAAGCGACTGCCTTCGGCTCGGGTCATGATCCTGGAGTCCCAGGATCGAGTCCTGCATCGGGCTCCCTGCTCAGCGAGGAGCCTGCTTCTCCCTCTGACCCTCCCCCCTCTCATGTACTCTCTCTCATTCTAACTCTCTCAAATAAATAAAATAAATCTTTAAAAAAAAAAATAAGCAATTACAGCAATGTTTCAGAATATAAGGTTAATGTACAAAGGTCAATTGCTTTTCCATTTTCCAGCATTAAACATTTTGGATTTGAAATTTAAAAAAATGCAATAACATTGCCATTAGCATCAAAAGAATGAAACATTTAGGTAAAAATCTAACAAAATATGTTTAAGATTTATATGAGGAAACTAAAAAACTCAATCAAAAATAAAAGAACTAAAGAAATATTCCTTATTTATGGACAGAAAGATCCAGTTTCTTCCAACTTAATCAATAGATTCAATTAAATCCCAAATAAATTCCCAGAGTGTAATTTTGTGGCTATTGACAAACGGATCCTAAAGTTTATATGTAAAGTCAAATGACCCAGAAAAGCCAACATGATATTGAAGGAGAACAAAGCTGGAGACAATATTCGACTTCAAGACTTATTATAAAGCTTACTATTAAATAAGACAGCATGGTATTGGCAAGAGTAGACAAATAGATCAATTACCAGAACGTAAAGCCGAGAAATAAACCCTCACATATAGAGTCAATTGATCCTTGACAAAAGAGCAAACACAGTCTTTTTAGCAAATGGTGCTGGAACAATTGGACATCTACATGTGAAAAATTGAATCTAGACACAGACTTTGCACACTTCACAAACATTAACTCAAAATGGGTAACATACTTAAATGTATAATGCAAACCTATAAAAGTTCTAGAAGATAACTAAGGAGAAAATCTATGTGACTTTATGGGTATGCAATGACTTTTTAAATACAACACCAAAAACATGATCCACAAAAGAATATTTGAAATTGATAAGCAGGACTTCATTAAAACTTAAACCTTTTTCTCTAAGAAAGACAGTGCCAAGATAGCGGAGGACAAGCCACAGACTGTGAGGAATTATTTGCAGAAGACATATTCGATAAAGCACCATCATCCAAAATGTACAAAGGGCTCTTAAAATTCAACAATAAGAACACAAACAAATGGAGTAAAAAAACGGGCCAAAGACATTAGCAGACACCTAGCCAAAGAAGATACACAGATAACAAACATGTGAAAACCCATACCACATCATATGCCATCAGGGAAACACACATTAAAACAATGAGGTACCACTATACATTTAGTAGAATGGCAAAAATCAGAAACACAACACCAAATTCTGATAAGATCCTGGAGCAGCTGTAACTCTCACTCACTGCTGATAGGAATTCAAAATTGTGCAGCCACTTTAGAACTGAGTTTAGATGTTTCTTACAAAATTAAACATACTCCTACCATACAATCTAGCAATGTGATCCCTGCTATTTACCCAAAGAGGTGAAAACTTAGGTCCACACAAAACCCTGCCCATCGATGTTTAGAGAAGCTTTATTCAAACTGTCAAAACTTGGAAGCCACCAAGATGTCCTTCAAAAAGTGTCCAGCAGTAGGTGATGGACACGTAAACTCTGGTGCATCTAGACAACAGAATATTATTCCACGCTAAAAGAAATGAGCCACCAAGCCATGAGAAGACATGAGAGAACCTTGCATGCATCTTCCTAAGAGAAAGAAGCCAATCTGAAAAGGCTCCACACTGTATGATTCCAATTATATGACATTGTGGAAAGGGCAGAACTATGGAGGCAGTAAATAGATCAGTGGGTTGCAGGCACTGAGAAGGGGGTGGATAGGTGGAGCACAGAGGATTTCCAGGGCAGTGAAAATACTCTGCATGATACTATAATGAGAAAGACATGTCATTATATGTTTGTCCAAACCCACAGAAGGTACACCACCGAGGGTGACCCCTAATGTAAGCCATGACTCTCGGTGACGATGATGGTGTGGGTTCATCGGTTGTAACAAAATACCACTCTGATGTGGGTGTTGATAGTGGGTGGCTGCAGTATGAGTAGGGAAAGGGTAGGTGGGAACCTCCTGTACTTTCTGTTCAGGTTTCTGTGAACCTAAAACTTCTCCAAAAAAATGAAGGCTATGAATTTAAAGCAAAGAAAGCTAAAGTAGAAAGCTTCAGTAAACTATTTTCATGCAATGCCCAAAACGCATTTTTATTTGCTCAAAATTAGAATACATTGATCTGTTAGGAAATTAATAAATTTTGGTAACAGCTGTGCTTTTCAGAAGCTAAAATTCCCTTTTGATAAGTATCTGACTGACTTTTTTCTTACTTTTCTAACATTGGTTATGTCTCACAAGATCCAGCTTATGAGACTATGGTTTCCATCATTCACACAGCATGCTATGCTATATTATGTAATGATACTGAGCCTAAATCTATCTACAATCTGTTGTTTTAATAACAACAAAAATGCATTAAGCAAATGGAGTAAAATAGAACCACTGCTACAGATGCTCATTTCCACAGCTTTTTGTTTTGTGTTTTTAATACCAGGCTGCCAGTGTTCCTCTCTGATCAGGTTTATCAACTAGTAATTATAAGTGTGTATTTTAAATGTTCATATCTTTCTACAAAGCAGTACATAACAGCCTAAATTTCTCCATGTGGCCCTTTGAAACACTCAATAAATAAACCAACTCCATACCTTATCAGCAAAGTTCCCTTTGTGATTGATGCTGTTTGATTCTTACAAAATTACTCACGTGCAAATTTACTTAAACTATATCTATAATCTACTTTATCCAGCTTAAACATGTGTGCCATTTACATTTTTTCAGATTGATAAACTGACATATGATTATGTCTTTGTCCTTGATAAATGGCATGATTCCAAATAAAGTGAATACAGGTTTTTTAACCACCACCAGCCCTGTGAGATACGCAGGCTGCTCACATTCTGTCTCTGGAGTGCACTTCACAGAATCCAGACACTGGTAAATAGTAAAAGGTGAATATTCACATCCTATTTTTTAAAAAAAATTCACATATATTGGGCGCCTGGGTGGCTCAGTTGGTTGAGCGACTGCCTTCGGCTCAGGTCATGGTCCCGGAGTCCTGGGATCGAGTCCCACATTGGGCTCCCGGCTCGGCGGGGAGCCTGCTTCTCCCTCTGACCCTCTCCCCTCTCATGCTGTTTCTCTCTCTCTCTCTCTCAAATAAATAAATAAAAAAAATCTTTAAAAAAAAATTCACACATATTTTTGAGTAAATACCAACAGTGGTGAGATATCAAGTTCTGTTGTATTAACTTTGTAAGAGATTATTCAGCATTACAATAAAATTTTATATACATCACTAAATGCTTTAAACTTGAACTCATCCTTATTTAGTCTTTTAACATTTTATAGCATGAAAGTAATGCACAGCCATAAGGAAAAAAGGGGACAGAGATATCTTGGAAGGAAATAATATAAATGTATTATTCCTCTGCTCAAAAATGGTTTCATGCCTATTACTCCATGTTTATTTAAATGTATGATGAAACTTACATTTTATCAAAAATAAGCTCTGTTCTTCCATCCTGTAAATTGCAACTACCAAAATTTAACTAGTCAACCTATAGTTCTTGGACAAAAGATTGCTCCTACCTTCTATAGGCTGAGAATATTGCTCAACCAATGCAGAGAAACACCATTTCCTCTGAATAAAAAAAGGATGATTGAAATAATGGAGCGAGGACCTCAGCTAAGAGAATCCAAAGCTGAAGAAAATCTGCCCTCTGGGATTCTCAGGAGTTCCTATAAAGGGAGACCCCTTCTCACTGAGCAGATGAATGGGTAGCATGAGCTCAGCTGGGTTTCCAAATCGCCTGAACCTGGAGCTACCATGGAGCAGCGATCTGCAGGATTCTTGCTTTCCCCGTCCATTGTAGTTACCATTCCTGTATCCTCCATGGGAACCAGGCATGTGAGGGGCAGACAACTGGTCACTTCACTCCCAGGTGTCTTCACCCCAGGACTTACCCAGGAGAAGTTGCTGTAGGGCATTGCCCACACTCCTACCCCACTGGGCATGAGGTCCCATACCTTGACCTTCTGCTTGAAGGTACAAAGGGGCAGGGGTCTTGTGGGAAGAAAATAGATCATGATGGGCTAAGATGGGCCCAAATTCCTTGTCACTCCATCAACGAATAGATGGTGGCGACTTCCCTCACCTAGAATCTAACCTTACTCAGGATCCTGACAAAAATTGCACTGTGTAATTTCAACACTGACCTTGAATATTAGCAGCTAGGGATGAAGGGATGAATACAGGGGATGTTAGTGCAGTGAAACTATTCTGCACTACTCTATTACTCTGTATTACTCTGCATTACTCTGTACTACTATGAAGGTGGTAACATCGTGCATTTGTCTAAACCCAGGGAACATACAACCCTAATGGAAACCATGGACTTTAGTAATCATGATGGATTGATATTGGTGCATCAGTTGTAACAAATGACCATACTAATGCAAGATGCTAACATGTATACAAAATAAATGTTATAACATATAGATGTTAATAACAATTATGTGTGTGTATTCAGTGCTGAAAAGTATAAGCATTACAGATAATTACCATTGCTATATATATTAGGTAGAGATCAGTACCGAAGCAATGGCCAGGTATTGTTAGAGCATGAGATATTCTGCAACTTAATTTTGAGTGCTATGAATGAATTAAAAAAAAAAAGCCTCCAATACCAGAAAATTATCTTCAAGTGTATTATCAACAGAATTAAGATTCATCCAACTAGTAGGATCATTAGTGTTTACACATCACCAATTCGAGAAATTCTGTTATAAGGCTGATATAAACATCATCTCATTTACAGTTTCTGAAAGAATATGAGATAGGTGTTTTTTCTCTGGAAAACACTTTTAAGCAATTTTTAATGAGTTAGAAGACAGTTGAAATGCACATGAAGACCAAAGTAAGATTGAAAACTGGACTGGGTTTACTACATTATTTATTAACAAAGCATTTCCTTTTGATACTAATTAAATTATGACATTCTCATCAGCTCTAAAGTCATAAAATAATTCCATCATACTTGTTTAATTATTCATTGTATAAACAACCCATTATTGATCTCCTAGTATGTTGTAGGCTGTATGCCAGGATCTAAGAATAGAAAGACAAATATATGTATAATTTTCAGTTACATGCATGTGTAATATGTATACCTGAATAAGAGAGAACAGGGATGCATAATATTGAAGAGAAAAGTGGATTTCAAGTAACTATCCAATCTGACAGCAATTCTGTAACTCTCTTGTAACAATGCCCTGACTATTTTGGGTATGTGTGTTCTCCGAGCTCTGGAACATTTATCATCCCTCCTACACATCTGGCATGAACAATTAGTCGGTGGTGAGTGGCTGTGCACACCCATATAAATAGGGGCCTTCATGCTTCATTTTTTAAAACTGCTACTGTAATTTACAATGACATCATTTAATTTTGACATCTTAATACCGTCTCCATAGGTTTGCTTTGACAATGTTTTGTTGTGTTTTGACACTGTTTGTAGTTTTATCCCAAAGGCTTAGAATTTTGATTCTTTGTTTCAATCAGAGGCACAATGGCACTCAATTAAGCTTTTTCTTGCTTTTGGAATGGAGAGCAGTCCTCTGGGATTTGATTGATGGTTGCATTGCCATGTGAGGGAAGTGGCATTTACATTATGACCCTAAAGGCTGTTTTTTTTTTTACCCCCATTTAGAGTTAAGCTAAAATTAAGGGTTCAGGAAATAATATGGAAGCATGCAGTTTCATTTTGGAAAGTTTGGAACCATGAGCTCTCAGAAGGTGGAACTTGGTGAATAATGATATTTACTTTTCCAGAGATCTGAGCATTAACTCCTACAAATAGACAAAGGGCATCTTTATATGTCTCCAAAGGTATCATGTGCTTACAACAGAGTATTCGACATTGAACTTGTCTTAGGGTCAGGCTTGGCCACCAGCCTTGAAACCATTAACCATGTGATAACACTCCTTGTCTATGTGTTTATATTATTGACTGACCAAGTTGGAGTCTCTAGTGATTGAAAAGAACTGTAAAAGTAAGGACTAAGTCAGTGTTTAAGTTCTATCTTAAAAGGCTTTCATATCTGATAAGTTGGCAAGGGGTCACACCTCATTTTCAGAATACATTAAATGTATATATGTAAAAGTTTTTTTCCTTCATATGAGCTTATCCACATTGAGTAAACATCGTTCGACCTCCATGGAACCATGCAAAATAAAATTTATTGATATTTTACAGTCTACATGAGACAGCTGTCCTAGGATCCACACCTTTTCTTATCCAGGCAAAATAATCCACATACTTTCCAATACTTGTGATGTGTGTGTATGTATAGGATGTTTTAGGGTTTCCTACAATCCTAAAAGATGTTCTGTGAACATTTCTGTTATAACGTCACATTTTAATATTTAAAAATATCTAATGTTATACCTTATTTATTTCTATAAAATATTAAATACAAATTGCATTCAACTCATTGTACTGGACTAGCAAAACCTTTTTGAATACTTACTCTGCCACCCTGTATGTTCACCAGTCCTTTAAATATAATGTCATCCAGGGGTTGAATAAGCCGGACCTCTATGTTGCAATCAAATATTTAAAACAGCATAAGGAGGAGGGCACTAAGAACAGTGTCCATGCTACCGAAACCTGTGGCTAAACCCAGGTGGACATCAACCCCCTCCTGCCAGGTCACTGCTCAGCCTGCTGCAGTCCCGGCGGCAACCATCCTACAGTCCATACTGCTCTATTTTCAATCATCTCCAGTCCTTTCCTACCATTTCTTAGCTTGATAAATAGTCTTTTTCTAACTGCTGATGTTTATAATACTACTGACTATCTTACAGAAACCACACAATGTAAGAAACGGCTGAAAAAGTCGGGCAGCCCTCCATGCAGGAGACACGGATGAGTTCTAGTGTCATGAGGTAAGGAAGCTTGATATGGCCAGGAACACACGTGAACATCAGATCAGTTTGTCCTTCCTCCCGAAGCTGTACACGCTATAGCCAGACGGTTCACCTGTGACCGAAGGTGAAGACGTGTGTATCTGAATCAGCACAAGGTTTTAAAGAGTGTGTGCTTGCTTTTCTTCATTACAGAAGTACCGTACAAGTACTGTGTCACTGGAGACAAATCAAAAAAATTAAAACACGGAGGTGATAACATGAGATGTTTCTTCAGCACACCATCCCATGGCTCATTTTCTAAAAGTCAGCACTGCTAATTGTTGGACGTGTTTCGGTATCTAGTTCTTTCAATGCATTTACACTTCTATAAACATACAGAACCGCACAGTTGTTGTCCTTAAATGGATGTTAAAGCCTACGTATGTCACACATCTTTTGTTATCCACGTAGTTGTCATTTTACACCTTTAAAATAAGATTTTTGATACTTCAGAAGATGTTTGGCAGCCAGGGTTAGAAGCGTGTGCATGTAAGTCAACCATTTACTCTACAATCCAATACGTTCTTTTAAAGATTTTATTTATTTATTTATTTATTTATTTGAAAGAGAGAGAGCGAGCGGGGAAAGAACAGAGGGAGAGGGAGAAGCAGACTCCCCGCTGAGCAGGGAGCAGGACTCAGGGCTGAATCCCAGGACCCTGAGACCATGACCTGAGCCAAAGGCAGATGCTTAACCGACTATCACCCAGCCACCCCTCCAATATGTTACTTTAAATTAATACTAATTTAAAAATTAAAGAATGATAATTAAGATGAATCTGTAGTCTTTCCAAGGTAAGCATACCCAGAAAGAAAATTTGATTCATAATTTTAAAATTAAATTTCCATATATTTGATTTTATAAAGGCATATTCCTCATTAGATGTCTTGCTATCAAATGCATACCTTAGAATTTTCTTAAACCAGATTACTGTTTGCATATATGTGTGTTTTTGAGTTTCTGTAGCAGACACTTGAATAGTAATCATTGACTTTCTACCATTTACATGTTCACGCAAACACATTTATTGGGCTTCTAGTATAAAATAAGCAGACTGCTAATCATGTGTTTTCTAAGGAGAAATATTTCCCAGAGCAAAAGGAATATACTATGACAACATAAATTGTTCCTATTTGGAAAACGCCAATATGTGAAGGTACCATAAAGTGTTACTTCCTACTTCTCACTTAAAGGAGATTATACACACATATGTTATTCAAGATGGGCCAATTTACAAAGCAACCATTTCTGAAGCACTTAGACATATGGTTGGCTTGCTTTTCTTTCAAGAACAAATAATAATATTTAGGCTGGCAGACAAATATATTTTTATGTGATCCAATTAATCTGCAAAACATAATTGGTAGTAGTAAAACAAATCTCAGATAATGAAAGGGAATGCCTAGAGTAAGTCTCCAAATATGTGGACCTCTCCCTGCATCCAGGCTGGTGAGCTCTAGCCCCTCACAAAGGAGCTAGAGGTGGGGAGCCTGGTGCAAATAAGGCGGTGCTGTAAAAAGTCCCATGCACTGCTCCCACACAGAAACACCGGCTTAGCTACAAAATACAGCTAGAAACCCAATAAAACATGAGGAGTAACTGGAACCCTTGTAAGGTGTTGATCAGAATGTAAAATGGTGCAGCCGCTACAGAAAATGGCATGGAGAGTCCTCAAAATATTAAAAATAAATGATCCTATAATCCTGCAGTCCCACTTCTAAAAGAATTGGAATCAAGACCTCAAAGAGATACCTGCATTCCCAGGTTCACTGCGTCATTATTCACAATAGCCAAGATGTGGAAGCAACCTAAATCCATTGATGGATGACTTGATAAAGGAAATAGGTTGCATACCTACCAATGTGTCATTATTCAGCTTTAAAGGAAGGAGGAAATTGTACCACAGGCTATCACATGGATGAACCTGGAAGACCGCATGCTGAGTGAAATTAGCCAGTTCCTGAAGGTCAAATACCACCCGATTCTCTTATATGAGTATCTAAACGAGTCAAACTCATAAAAACAGAGAGTAGAATGATTGTCGCCAGGGGCTGAGGGCTGGGGGAGCAATGCGGAGTTGCTGTTCAACAGGCAGGAAGTTTCAGTCATGTGAGGTGAATACTTCTACAGGTCCGCTGGATGACGTTGTGTCTTAGGTCACAAATATGGCATTGTGCCCTCAAAACAGTATGAATGGGGTAGATCTTGTGCGGTTGCGGTAATGAGACAGAGAGCAGGAGAGAGGTATCAGATGCACAGATGTAGACCGCCCCTTGGAAAAGCATAACAGAGAGGACAGGGTGTGAAAAACAGAGAGAGGGACACAGGGGACAACACTCTACTGACAGTGAGTTGATCATTTTCTCAATTGTGCTGCCCATTTGGGGCAAAAGCGATACAACAGCAATAGATTTGTCCTGGTGCCCTTGTACCACTTTAGGTTTCAAAGTTGACTGGGACAACGTCTCCTACCCCACATCTCCTTCGACCAGAGAACACCTTTCCATCATGCTGGGCCCATGTGCTTGGGTCTGGGAAGGCCTGAGACGTTCAGCAGAGCACCACAGGAGTGATGCTGTGTGACTTGAGCAGAGTCACAGAGGCAGGGGAATCTCTGTCTCAGCCATGGGAAAAGTACACAGCACTACGAGAGGACCTGGGCACGTCGACGAGACAGGAACACCTTCCAGCTGCCATGTTGTCAGCAGACCACATGTTCAAGTGCTGATGCTCCGGCTAACTACCATGGTGTCGGAACCATCCCTGCCCAGGCCGGAGACGTGTCGGTGAAGAAGAAAATTCAGTGATCCTAGCCACCCCCAAATCTAAAACACAGGGCACTGGCTTTGCACCAGGTGGCAGAGAGAAGCTAGGAGCTATTAGTGAGAGGTGGACACCCTCACAGGGGGTGTGGCTGGCAATCCAGAAGGTTCCAAGGAGGCCGTCAGTGAGGGCTTGTAGGAAAGTGAGGAACAATGGTCTTGAATCTGGAGAAAGGCAGCCCCTCATTAGGATGTGGTGGAGGGTGACAGGTGCCACGTGAGCTAACACAGACGGTAACTCAGTCGTGTGGCTAAGGACACGAGCAGCGTTCGGGAGAGGAGCTGCCTTCATTTCTTCTCACTGCTCTTGGCAAAATATCAGGAGAAAGAGGAGCAAAGAACAGCTATTCAGATTTCAGGCAGGATCTTCTAGAAATAAATGAGCCAGAAATTGTGGGGCCTGGAAATCAAGCTACAGCTCATCCCCAGTCTCTCCTTCAGAGAAAGACAAGACCTCGGAGGAAACACCAGAAAAATATGGCCTTGGGAGTGCCTATGTGGCCAAGAGCTTGCCTGTAAACCCACTTCCAACCTCAGAAAGATGGACGTTCTCCCCTCACAGACCCTTCACTAGGACAAAATCCTTCTGAGATACGAGGACATGGTTCCTAGGCGCTCTCTGTTAGATGCTGTTAGATACAGGGCACCTCAGAAGACAAGGGTCCTGTCCCGCAGCCTCTTCACAGGGAGCCCAGGACAGAGAAGGCCTGTCTCAGGGTCAGGGATCCAGCTTTTGGCTCATGGAGTGAATCCTGTATCTTCTAAAAATCACACAACGTTTGTAGAGAAATGGACCAGCAGCAGTAAAAGCAACTGAACCAAAGTGAACAGAGCAAATAGAAAAATAAAAGGAAACTGCTCCTCCCTCCCTGAGCCCGTCATGACAGGAAGCAGCTAACAAGGCTGGTCATTGCAAACATGGCCACTTCCTGTGGAGTCCGTGGGCACACACAATGCTTGTGGAGCTGTCAGTAAGCTTCGGGGTTATTTGCTACACATCAGCAACAACCAGAACAGCAACTGAATCTTTTGCTGATACTGATTTAATAAAAACGGTCCAAGTGATGCCGGCTCCTGCCTTAGTCTCTGGGGGAAGTCTCGTCCACCCAATGCAGAAGACAACACAAAGTATCAAGAGTTGAGTGTGAACTTCCTCCAATCCTGATGGCTCCGGGCCCTGAAGGGATGTTCAGTGGTCAAGTTCAATTACAAATACTCTGCCGTGTCACAAACACACAGAGTTGGAGAGGCTTCAGGAAGAAAATACACAAAAACAGGTCAAAGAAAAATACATTAGTCTTTCTTAACCATTCATAACAAAACATTTCTACGTGCACTGCACCCTACTTACATTTCTGTCATTGTTTTTTTTTTTTAAGATTTTATTTATTTATTTATTTGAGAGAGAGAGTGAGCGAGAGAGAGCACAAGCAGGGGGAGCGGCTGAGGGAGAGGGAGAAGCAGGGTCCCCGCTAAGCAGGGAGCCCGACGTGGGGCTCAATCCCAGGACCCTGGGATCATGACCTGAGCCGAAGGCAGACGCTTAACCGACTGAGCCACCCAGGCGCCCCGCATATCTGTCATTTCTAATAAATATTTTAAATAAATGAAGAAAGTCATTTTTATATGAGACTTCAAGTTCAATAAAGTTTCATCTCCTTAGGGCTCATGAAATGCAACTTGAGCAGCAAAAAGAATCTTTTTAATGTAAACATGACCTTCAGTTTTCCTTAAGTTATTGGTTGGACTATATTTTTCATCCTTTAGGGTACATTTTGCTCTATTGTGAAGTTTTAGAGGATGTGTACGCCCTGGTTATCTGGTATTCTGTGAACGTGTTCCTGTCTGTGGACAAATATAATCAGCTCATCCAAGACGCTGCTTGGTATATGAGAGGGACCAACCCAACAGTTGTTGATAACAGTCTGCTTTGGTCCGGGTTCTGCAATGGGCTCATCCTTTTTGTGTCCAAGAAGATGTGCAAATAATAACTCAATATCTTTAATCGTTTCGTGTGACAATGCAATTATCCAGAGGCACGATCCAACACCAGTCTGTATCGGTACCTATTTTTGTATAATCACTCAGCAAAAGCCAACAGTTAGAATTACTGAGGGAAGTTGTGATAACGAGAATAATAATTCTTCAACGTTATGCATTTTGGCATTGGTTTTGATATGTGCACCTGCCAACAATTACTTTTCAGCCCGGAGAAAAGCTTCACACTAATTACACGATCCATGGTTTAGAGAGGGCCCTCTGCCATCCCTCCCTACCTTATCAGATCAAACAGTTCCCAAAATCACAGGCAGAGGTCTGTGAATCTGTATTTGCTCACAAACAACACTACAGTTGACAGTTCACAGAGCATCACACATAGTAGGCGCTGCAGAAGGAATCACTGAATTATTTAATTACATTCTTCATCCACAGTGCTGCGAACGTGCTCAGTTTACAATAACAAGTGAAAAACTCACTTGAACACAAAATAACTCAATTTGGTTGTAGAATCTTTGTTCGGCTTTAGGATTTGTCCTGTTCTCATATGCCTCCATCCGGGCACAGACCATTCCCGGATCAGGAGAAATTCAGACAACTCTCTCAATATTAACCAGCTAAAATCACGGAATCGGGTTTTAGGTGTTATTTTTGTTGTGGGGTGTTGGCTTTCTTTTAGTAAATCCACCCTTCTTTTTTCTAACAGGGACACTGGTCATCTCCTGATCCTAGAAGGACTTTTATGACTGCACTGGAAGGGGAAATGTACCACCAGCACCCACAGGACCAACTTCCACTGCCTGGGATCACCACATCCTCGTGCAGGGAATCAGAGAGTGGTGAATACCCCTCAGCAGAGAATGTCACGGAAGTATATCAAACGCTCAGTGAAGAAAATAACTTAATGCTTAACAGCTAAAAACTTCACCTTTCGAATTTTTGACCTTTCTACTAATCTATTTTCATCCATACAGCATACATATAATCAGCTTCCATAACGCAGGAGTGCTTGCTGAATCCACAAGTCAACTTCCCTCAAAACTGGCCTGAATGCAAGTTTCGTTCATGGACCCGTCCTTTGAGAAGAATGCCAGCTCACTGATGGGGGCTGAGGATGCACAGATGGACGAAATGACGCTCTTTCCTCAAAGACCTCTCTATGCAGGGGAGGGGATCCACGTAAGCGGTTACAAACCCCTGGTCCCCGCAACGGTGTGCGACGCAGAGAGCCCAGGCGTGAGCACCACGAGCTTCTGAGGTGCCCCGGGAACTTGTCTGGAAGCTGGGTGCCCGCAGAAGGAGGACCCAGAGACACATGCTATCCCTGTCCAAGCGGAGACACGGATTGCCGGCTGGCCCCTGCAAGGAGGTGACGTAGGTAAGGCTTCCTGACCCTCCTCAAGGTAAAATGTGGTAGGTGGAACACGCGGCCTGCTGTGCGCGGCTCTGTGGCCTGACGCTTGTACGTGAGCTTGGGGTGGGCCTATTTGCAAGAAAACTCATACCTCGTGTGCACGGGCCCCCATTACTCAGGGTAACCTCAGCGATTGCAAAATCCCTGGCAACCTGATTTCACCTCGTACTTAATTCTGTTTCCTTTCACAACAAAACGCTTTACCAGACTGTCCCGGTAACAGCATGTGACAGGCACTCTGCCTTCCGTGTCTCCTCGCCGTGGTGGCTCCGTGGACAGCCACAAAGGCCACTGGCGGAGGGCCTGGAGCCAGGGTGCGGTGGTGGAAGGTTCGATGGGGGTGAGTCCTACCGAGTAGATGCTAGAAACACGCCCCAATTAGCAGATACTGTTCTGCCGAGTTTCGATGGTGGGTGTTATTAACAGAAAAGCCGTAAGGACAGCAGAAATGGGAGGCTGTGTGCTTCCACACACGGGGTCTCACATCTTCCGTCACTTCCCTTGCCAAGAAGGGTGCTTGCCTACGACTCCTTCATAGACTCTCTGATGTTGTGAGTTACGAACTGGAATTCTGTTGTTTTACAGAGCTTTACGTATTCAAAATAGCCTGCTGGATTCAAAGACATTTGAACTTTTGGAAGTTTCTGTTCAGGTAACAAACGGTTCGGGAATACTTGCAGGCCGCTATTTCGTGCTGTGCACCGATTTCTGAAAATTATCCTACTGTTCTAAAAATACACCTGATATATGTGCTCTAAAAAGGTATTACTCTTATGGATAAATTGGCTAAAATCATCTTCATTGTTCACAGATCTCTGTAGCAGAACCAGCTTCAAGAATTTTCCAGCTACTTCAATCAGACACAAAAAGGGAGATTGTCTTCACCTGATAATGACACATGATAAGCCAAGGGAGTCCTTCCATCTACTTGAAGTCTCAAAAATTTTAGGGTTGCACTTATTTTGAAGGTCATATTTTAGCAAAATTTAAAAGTTACATTTTATACACTAAATCAGTGAAGTAGGTAAATATTACAAATCTATTTTGAAAAAAAATTTGCCTTAGTAATTATTATTGAGGCATTATAAAAATTCTACATGGCACCTTACCATATACAAAATACAGAACAATAAATGTTATACTCTGGTGAAAACACAACTCAAAAGTAGAATTTGCAGGTAGAAAAAAAAATCCTAAATTCACTTTCCTTTTGTCTGACCATGGCCGTTTCCTGGCGTGCACGTAGGGTGCATGGAAAGCATGGGCATTCGTGCGGTGGCAGGGGGCCCACATTTCATGCTCACTCCCATAGTTGTGTCTGCGTGCATTCCTCCAGAACTAACTGTCCCGTCTTATCATCTTTATCTGTCCCGGACCCTCTTAGCCAGATCATTTGCTGCTGCCTTGGAGCCTGGGCACGATGTGACTGCAGATGAATCCACACACCCACAGCTTGGGACCAGGGTGCTGTTCACAGCTCTGCCCACTGCAAGAAGTGCTTCTCCCTTCTGTTTCTCAGGGGTACCTGTCAGCAGGGCAAGCTATCCAAGCAGCTCACGATTGTCTTCCACCAATATGAGTCCGTACTGTGATCTTGAAAACAAAAGAACTTTGGAGGATAATTTGGGAAAGAGGACGAGTTTGCAAAGAGAAAGATCAATGCAGGGCTTTGTAAACATCTGCAGAGAGAGACGATCTTACTCAGTATGTCCACTGGTTTCCCTCCTGACATCCAAGTGGAAAACTCACAGGACGCACATGTCATAACTTCTTCATGAATCACAGGATTATCTGCACTCATTTTGCTTTGGGTAACAAGATGATTTAAGTGAGCTAAAATTAAACGTTACCTTCCCTCTAATGCCGAAGTCCTTCTGATTATTTTAATAACATGCAAATTGCATCTTTAAAACTCAAAGTACATAATCACCTGAGAGTGCCAATAAGAATTCAACTTATTAATTACATTAAAATTTATTCTATTAATTAAAGGCAACTCCTTGCAATTATAAACCTGCAAATAAAGCTTCCATGAGAAACACGAAGGCATGATTACAAAATGAACGCTTTAGTTGCTTTTAAGTTTATTTATTAAGTCATTAATACACGCAGATGGTTTCGCAAGACCCCTCCCGTGATTTATTAGTGCCGACGGGTCTGGGCCAACTAGTAATACAAAGGCGGTTATAACCACAAGGGAGAAAGAAAGCCCCTGCGCAGCACTGTTTCTGTGCTGGTCTTCATGTCAGGTTCCTCTGTGGGGGCAGAGCTGGGTGGGGGGAGACAGGGGCCAGTCAGGGGTCTGGAGGCAGGCATCGGGACAGATGACCTTAATCTTTTCCAACGTGTCTGCACTTGGACAATCCAAGGATAGCTCTCACCAAGACCGCATATTCCCACTGGGAGGATGAGTGCAGAAACGGTAACTAAAGGAGGGCATAGAAGAGCTTCCAGAGTTTTGCAGTGGGTATTGCTCTCAGAAGAGCTGAGCATTCAGGAGTCAATAATGTAGCTATAGCTTTAGGAACACATTTAACTGAAATAAAACATGGAAGCTTTAGCTGCACACATAAATATTCAGGATGAAGGTTCAAAACTGCGTGGGTGCCCCCCACAGACCAGCCCCAGTGCATTAGTCAGAGGGAAAAGCAAGACCACACAAAGTCTTGTATTAGAAATAGAGGGTCTGGGCACCTGGGTGGCTCAGTTGGTTAAGCGACTGCCTTCGGCTCAGGTCATGATCCTGGAGTCCCGGGATCGAGTCCCGCATCAGGCTCCCTGCTCGGCGGGGAGTCTGCTTCTCCCTCTGACCCTCCCCCCTCTCATGCTCTCTCTGTCTCATTCTCTCTCTCAAATAAATAAATAAAATCTTTAAAAAAAAAAAAGAAATAGAGGGTCCGAGAAAAGGAGGCGAATCCAAGGAAAAGAAAAGCACCTCGCAGGTGTGAGGATTTTCACCTGGGAACTGATCTGTCAAACACTCCTGGGAATTCAATCTGTTTTTATTGCTATTTGTTTTCTTGTTTTGTTTTGTTTCTCTCTTTAAACACTGAGACAGGATGGTTGTTCCTTGTTTTTCACCAAAGGATGGCCCTCCCTTACTAAAAATTTTCACAGCATTTTACAAATTCAGTATTGATGGTCTCTGATTAAGAACAGGAGAAACAAGGCTTCGTGCACTCTTGCCTGTGATTAAAAGCCACGGGGAAAGTTTGGCAGCCGCGGTGCAGTGGAAAAGCTCTATTTTTAAAATTGTACACATTCATTAATAAAGGTTGGTCTGTCGGTGGCAGTGCTGATTCGGCTCTGTGAGGCCGAGGCCTGCATGCTAGCCCGGGGAGGGTGCGCTCTGCCCCGACAGGTGCACAGACGTTTGGGTTGGGGGTGTCGGGGGTTGAATACGGGTGGACACCCACCCCTATATCTGCATCCATCACTTACTTCGGGGCACAAGTATTATTTGGGGCTATACTGCCCGCTAATATAGGCATGAGCCATATAAGTGGCTACTGAAATTTGAATTTATTAAACGTACATTAAATCAAAAATAAATAAAATGTGGTTCCTCTGTTTCACTAGCCACATTTCAAGTACTCGAAAGCCACATGTGGCTACTGACTTTCTAGTGGGTGGCCCGTGTATAGAACCTTCCCATCATCATAGAAAGTTCTACGGGGCGTGATGTCCTAGGGGAGTAAACGTTGAGACAGGATCAGACCCAGGCCCTGGCCTCTGAGGCCCATGTTTATGAAAATACGTTCTGGGAACAAAGGTGTCTGCAGACAGTATAGATGCCTGGAGGGTACATGTAGGCATTTTGAAAGAAAACCCATCCTGGGCTGTGGGGAATCTCCACTGGAGGCCAGATTCCAAGGACTGAGGTTGGCTCATGGTCTGTGGGGGAGCCCCTTTCAGATGGGGAGCGTTGGGCAGTCACTGGGCAGGACGGTCTCCCGGGGAGTGAGAAGATGCATCAGGGAGGTCATAACCCACGCACCATGCCTGAGAAGCAGGTCTAGCTGGGTCATGACCCAGTGGGAGCTGACCCTTGGCCGCCATGTAACAGCCCCCACCTCGAGGACACCCAGACGGTCTTGAACTTGCCAGACGTCAGCCTGGAGGTCAGCAATACGGGATGGCAGGCCGTGGACATCAGCCATTTCTGGGTCAGAGTTGAGAAGCCAGGGAGACAAATCCAGCTGTGCCTTGTTAAAATCACTCTGCATTTCATGGACCAGAAAGAGCTCACCACTGCTTTATTTTTCCTGTCCTAATTAGATTCCAGCAGGACATGGTGCTGGCTCATGTAAATACACGACAGTTGCACTTAATCTAAGTGATATGTAGGGAAGTAGATACATTTGTCATTTCCCCTAACAGTTAGTGAATCCAGACGACAAAAACTGCAGATCTGTTTATCTGTTTATCTCTGTGTTTCTATCATTTCACTTCGAATTAGTACGGAAAAAATGGATTATTCCTTAAATAGCACTGAAACTTGTAAGTTGGGATATTGGAAATACATATAAACTGTGGAGTGTATTGAGGTAAGGTAACTGCCATAGCCTCACAACCTCACGGGAGACAGACAAAGGGCACTCTGCTCCCAAGGTCACTTGGGGACCCAGCCGGACTGCATTGTTCTGGAAGGGTAAGTCCAGCCGGCAGACGGGGAAGTCAGGATTGGGCAGCCAGTGTGGGAGGCAGGTCGAAGATCGTGATGTGTCATTCTGCCTCAGTCCCGTGGGAGACTCTGGCTCATGGCTCTGTGGATCACAGGGCCAACTCAAGTGACTGCTCTGCCCTGTGCTCAGACCAAAACGCACTCAGGGTGATGTGCACAGAACACCTTTCTTCCTACAAGCAGCACTACCTGACACCCGATACCATATTAATTCCAGATGGAAGATAGGACTCCTATAAATATAAAACTATAAAAATAACACTGGATAGATACTTGAGATTTTAAAACTAATCTGAAGATAGAAAAGACTTTTTAAGACTGGCAAAATACCCAGAAGGCAAGAAAGAATACTGATAAATCCAACCATGTAAAGATCCAAAATTTCCATATAGGAAAAAAGCCACCCTAAGCAAAGTCAAAAGACAAGTGACAACCCAAATAACTCTATCTGCAATGTGTGTGTATTGACTAGAGCTAATTTAATAATATGCCAAAGATCCCGTTTATTTGGGAAAAAATCCAAAAACAATAAAAAAGAAGAAATATAAGACAGCGAGAGCTTGTAGGATATAAATAGAAACGGCTCTTAAACTTTTGATAAGATTCCATAAGAAATGAAAATTAAAACTATGCCAAGACGCCATTTTCATTGGCTTGTGGAAGCAGGACACACCATACTTGGTAGAAATCTGAGCTGATAATCTCTACAGAGGATAAGTTATTAATAGCTCTCAAAAATACAAACGCACATCCTGCACATGGACTTTTCTTCCTGTCTCACCCACGGAAGAGGACAAATGTGCATGTTTGTTCATTGCTCCATCATTTCTAATACTGGCAGCACCCTACTTGTACATCAACCAAAAAAATGAGATGTATTGTTTTATCTACACAGTGGGATACTATGTGCGTATAAGGAGTGAGGAAGCTTTTATTACAGTTATATGCATTTGATATAAAAGATACATGATTAGTAAAATAGAGTTTGATAAAACATCTATGGTACCATTTACATCCTTGTAAAACAGATGAAACATCTGTAAGAAATAGTACTCTCATTGTCGACATCTGTATTTTGGGGCTCATCTGCGAGGTGGAAAAGGGGGAGCCCACCTGGGGGAGGCCATCCTGGAGACTGCTGGTGGGGCCACACCACAATGCATCTCAGCAACCTCCCTGCCTCCCACCTTGCACCCCGTGATCCAATCCTCACGGTACCTCCTGTGTGGGAGTCTCTAGAAAACACTGTATTATGGAAAATGGCAAACACACAGAAGTGGAAGAATGGTATGGGATCCCCTCACACGCATCACACAGCTTCAACATGATTGGCTCACAACCGTTACTTCATCATTATTCCCACACACTATAAAGCAAGCCCTGTAATATCTCCTGTTCTTTCATCTGCAACCATGCAGCGAGCGTATCTAAGGGGTGGGCACTCTTCCCAAAAACATAATCTTCACTCCATGTACACACCTAAACTTGAACAATACTTTCTGAATCATATCAAAATTTTTATCAAGGTGCAAATTTCCCAATTATCTTAGAACTTTTGATCGTTTGCTTGTTGTTATCAGCGGCCAAGTGAGATTCATATATTGAAATCACTTGTATTTCTGAAGTGTCTTCTCATTTATAAGTTCCTCTTTTAGGGCACCTGGGTCACTCAGTTGGTTAAGGATCCAACTCTTGGTTTCGGCTCAGATCATGGTCTCAGGGTCATGGAATTGAGCCCCGTGTCAGGCTCCGTGCTCAGTGGGGAGTCTGCTTAAGATTCTCTCTCTCCCTCTGCCCCCCCAAAATAAATAAATAAATAATAAAATATTTTTAAAAAATAAGTTTCTCTTCCATCTTACTCTCTTGTATTTTATTTTTTCCTTGCAAATTTATTAATCGAAAGAACAACATTTTCCCGCAGAATTTACCACTCTGGGTTTTTTGATGATTACATTATTATAGTGTTGTTAAACATGCCATGTTGTTGTTGTTGTTTTAATGAAAATGCTATCAGATCATTCCCCTGCTTATTATGAATACTTCCATGGCACACCTGTTCACCTTAACATGCATTCTGTTTTTAGATGTGGGTCCCGAAGATTGTTCCGACTTTGGATTCACAGCTTCCTTCTCAGCACCACGATCTTCCCCTCCCTCAATCCTGCTTTTCTGCACTCCCATGCTCACCTGCAGGGTTGTGCAGGATCCAAGTTCTCTCTTGAACTAGACTCCTCGGAACCTGTCTCAGCTACAGCTCCCCTGACCCTCCTTGCCATTATTCCCTTGTTATCTTTCAAATCTGACTCAAGTTGGCATCTCAAATGTGTGCAAATCACCTCCCTGCACTTACCCTCTAGCTGAATAACTGTACAAATAGAAATCTCCAAATTGTTTGTCTATATTGTTAAGATAACGTGCTTAAAATTCATTCTTCAATTTGTGCAATCTACATCAACTTTACATCTATGATGTGTAAAGGATAGCTCTATGCTTGATGGACTTTAACGTGACTAAAGATGGTTTCCAAGAGCACGAGCAGCCAAGAACACAGCAGGGCAGGCTGATGTATGGCCAGCTGAGCCCGCATGACCCGGGCAGAGCCTCAGACGGGGCGTCTGGTGCAGACGGGCAATGCGTCTCAGAAGGGGTGAGGGGGAAAGGAGCCAGTAAAGCAGCAAGCATGCCATGTGGTCTGAGGTGAGGTTGGTGTGGTTCTGCCCTGGGAAGACATAGGACACAGTACGACCACGACCTTGTTCTCACTTTGAAACAGGGGCCTGACTTGTGTACCCGCCTTGCCAGTCAGGCCTTGGCATGCTGTGCATTCCAGACAACCACAGCTAGCAGGGGAGGGGGCCCCCATCAGGTCCGCTCTCCAGGGAGGCAAGGGCTCTGAGCTGGCAGCCCACACTCCCGGGGAGCGCTGGGGACAGAGCATCCCCTGCGCAAGGCATGACATCTTCCATGTCAGCTATGCCCTAAAAAGAGACACTATTTACCTTTTACCTGTACTCATTTCCCGGGAGGTGAACTCAGCTCCTCTCCCTCCCCCTCCCTCTCCCACTCTCCCCCTCCTCCTCCCCCCTCTTCCCCCTCTCCCCCCTCTCCCCCCTCCTCCCTCTCCCCCCTCCTCTCCCTCCTCTCCCTCCTCCTCCTCCTCTTCCTCTTCTTCTTCTTCTTCCTCTTCTTCTCCTTCTTCCTCTTCTTCTTCTTCCTCTTCTTCCTCCTCTTCTTCTTCCTCTTCCTCTTCTTCCTCTTCCTCTTCCTCCTCTTCTTCTTTTTTTTTTAATGTCCATTTCTTAGAACCTCAGTGGGAAAAGCCAGACACTTAAGCCAGTAATACTCTAACTCCTGGAAAGTGGGGCTCCTGATTTGACCCCATGTTGTCCAGGGCCCATCCCAAGCTTGCCCCCAGACCTTCCCCTTGGGTGACACTCCCTAAAGCTGAGGACAAGCCACGTGGAGCCCTGAGCCCCACACCAGCTCCAGATACGTGGGTCACGGGTGCTGTCCAGTGGTCCCAGATCTGCCCCAGAGAAGGCACAGGTCTCTGCTCAGTGCCTTCTCCCTGACCCCAGGCTCCATCAGCAGCCTGTAGGACCCCAGTCTGGGTGGGGGGGCAGGGGTGGCACCCTAGCGTGGAAGGAGAGAAGCTTCAACATGCAGGTGAGGGTGTTCACATTCGTGTGTGCACATGCATGCCTGTGTGCAGGCCCCTAAGTGCACGTTTGCATGATTCTGTGTGTGTGTGTGCAGATACATTTATGTGAGTGCATGTGTGTGTGCAGATGAAAACAACTGACCAAGACACACAGAGAAGCGCCCCCTAAAGTCCTCTACTAACTCAAACTTGCTCCATCAGATTGTAGCTAAGAGGCTGAAACATATTTCAAATAACAATTGTTCGCTCACTGAAACATTTATATACATACTAGGTGGATTTTGATCTGTGTTCTTGCCTTGGGCCTCGGGAATATTAGGAATAGTAATATAAAATATTGATAAAATGGACCTTTTTGAAAGTTTGTGGGGGGATTACTGAATTAAAGTAAAAGTAAAACAATATTTTCATATGAAAGCAATTTTAATTATATTCAAGAGTATATAGAGCACTCCTAGAAGGTAACCACATATATTACCACATACAGACTCTAGGAAGCTAAATGAGTGTCACAGACTGGTGGTATGATGTCTACAAATGAGGTCATGTCCAAACGACCTCGTGTTCTGGCAGAAATTGAAATAATTTTTGGTTGGTTTGAAAAGTCATTTTTAATTTTTTTTTATTATTTTAAAAAATATTCTTTTTTTCTTAAAGATTTTAGTTAGTTATTTGTGAGAGAGAGAGCACATGAGAGAGCAAGAACAGAAGCAGGGGGAGTGGGACAGGGAGAAGCAGACTCTGCACCGAGCAGGGAGCCCGATGCAGGGCTCAATCCCAGGACCCTGAGATCATGACCTGAGCCGAAGGCAGACGCTTCACCGACTGAGCCACCCAGGCACCCCAGAAAAGTCATTTTTTAAAATGGTGGTATTAAATATATCTTCAACAGCGACCTGTAATAAAAAGGGACAAACCCCACCTCCCCAGCTTCACTTGCACGTCATCGGATGCTTTCCTCCTAGCTAATTCCTATGATATTACCTCCCCACATTCCCAGACACAAAAATAAAAGCTCCAACCAGTGTCTCCAAACACAGCCTGGCAACGACATGTGGGCTTGGATTTGAACATATAATACCACAAAAATATACCCATGACTCCACTCACATCCTGATGCACCAACGTTTTATGGTCATTAAAAATGCATGTGCTCCCAATCAGCAGATACCACACTTCTGGAAAAAAAAAAAACAAAAACAAACCCTACTTGTTTCCAAAATTAACTTTTTTTCTAATTCTACACAAAACTTGAAGAAGTGAATTTTTAAAAAATTTATCCAGGTGTTATCTCTAAGCGAGCAGTGTTGGTATGGATGATTCTGAGAACAGATATAAAATGAAATTGAGCCTGAGTTTTAAGACATGAAGTGCACACATGTTTTCTTGCCTCTAGCATGTTTGCATGTCTGACACCACAACGGATAATATACCCCACCTGGTAATTTTTCTAAAATGTGGTATTCTGGGTAAAATATTCTCCCCTTCACAAACTAAAAAGGAAAAAAATTAGAAACCTTTCCATGTTGAATTTTCAACAAAATTTTAATACATGTAAAACAGCTGATATTTTGTTCTATCATCAAGATTTTTAAACTCACATTCTGTATAGTATGTTAAGGACCTAGAAAATAAATATCTTTGTAAAAATCCATTCCTGTTTATGCCACTTCACAACCCAAGTTAGAACATTGAGATCAATGTTGTATTTTTGAGCAAGTAAAAAGTGATGAATTAGAGAATAGATCTCCACTGATATTCTATAATATTTACATTTCTCTTAAAATTGTGAAGCCAAAGTCCTTAACCCACACAGAATAATTTCTGAAATTTCCAATAGAGTTATAAATATAGACAACCCATTGTGGCTGTTAACTACAGCCATAAACGGTTTAGAAATATCCACTAACACTCCCTTTATGCCGTAATGCTTTTGCTCTATCCTTAGAGATCTCTGAAAATGAATCCTTGGTCAACAGATTTATGGAAATTCTTTATACTAAATCTTCTTCTTGGCAATTGGTAATGCAATAAAGTTTCTGGTAAGTCCTGCAGTGGTGGGGGAAAGGCTCCCAGTTAACCTCGTGTGTCACAGACTTCCTCCAGGACAGTATTCTGTGGATCTACTTTGATAGAGGACAAGCTTTCATGATGAGGAACACCCCTGTTGCTTAGGGGATGTTAAGATGTTGCAGGGTTTGATAAACAGAAACCATTCCCAATCTAACTAGAATAGTAAAGGGGGTGGGGAAGGAAAAGAAAAAAAGAAAAAAATTTTCCTGTCTTTTCAGCTGACCCATGTCAGAGCTGTTGTTAACTGCTAAATCTCACAAAAGACATGAAATGGTAAATGAGTAAAATATTGATCAATGGTTTCCACTGAATATGCTTAATGATGTTGCACAGACAGTACCAGAAAAATCCATGTTTGTGCGCGTTTAGGAAAGTCATTGGAAGTTCGACTCCAACGGGAAAGCGCTAACATAACAACACAGAACAAAACATAATCTCCCCAAAACCATAGACTATGCAGAAGGAAAAGGGCAGAATTTCAACACGGGGGCAGCAAACGAGAAAAAACTAATTCAGGTCGAGGACAGACCGCGCTGCTACAGAACGCCCACTGCAATGTAGAAGGAAGACGCCATACTGAAGCCTATTTAGCGGGAGAGGAAACAAAAGTGTGATTTCAAATTTGCTAAGACTTGAGCTTGACTAAAAGTTTTTGGAGATGAACACTAAAATGGAAATGCGTGCAAAAAACAGATGCTGTCTAAGGTAACACTATTTTGGTACCAATTACTGAGTCCCCAGAACAGCTAAAATTGTGATTCAGGGACTAGTAACAGGCATGAAGAATTTTAAGCGCATTTGAACGAGACGGGATAAGGATGAAACCATCATTAACAACCAGGATCGCTCCTTTTCCTCCAAACACCCCTTTGTGTCAAATACCCATGGTCGTTTTGCACATTTGTTTTACCATGAACATCAGTAAAATACAAGAGCCAGTGCCGTCCACTCATTGCAAATATGGCTTGTCCTTCTTGTGGGCAACACTGTTAAGACACTGTGTTGTAGAGAGTGTGGTAATAAAGCTAGTCCACAGAGTCTTTGCAGAAGCCAGGCTTTATTAAAACCTTGTACTAATTATCACAATACCAAAACTCCAATAATCATTGTAAATTGTTTCTGTTAGGTTGTAGTTGATGATGGTAAATAATACTCCCAAAGGTGATTTTAAAATAATAATAAAAAAAAAACACATGCCTCTGGTGCATTCCAAATAATTTCCATGCTCTTAAAATAAAATTTTAAAGTAACTTCGACTACTTTGGTTTAGAATTCTTAACACTAAATATGCTAAAAACTAAATATATAGAGTTCTGTTTAAAGGGAACTCTTATGGATACAAATACCATCTGGAAAAAAAGCTATATTTTTAAGTAATATATTTCTAATTTTTTTAGACACTTAGTGATTCAAATATCTATTTATATCTGATAGCACATATTCCACTTGAAATTGCACAGATAAAATTCAGCTAATAAAATGATAAACTTTGTTTAACTCTGTTATCTCTCTCTTGAATGCATTGTCTAATGAATGATCAAATTCAATATTGAATTTTATAGATGAACCAACCCTTCTCTACTCAAACTTCTTCATGTAATTTAAGGAAATGCATTTCAACCTGTCATAATGAAATGTTTTGTAATTAGACCTAAAAATAAGATATGGAATTCTAAAGATCACTTCATATGCTACATATGATTTCTTTCTGATATGGTTTGCGGTGCCTTCTACACAGTATCCAAGACATAAGCACCAGACACAAGGATGAAAATTAATTTGCATATTTGAACAATTGTATTGGGATTGCATCCAGAAAGTGTACATGCAATCCCCCTATGCTGCATATCAATGCTTGTTGATGTGGTGAGATTTGTAGAATAACATCAAAAAATAAGTTTTGTGTAAAAAAAGAAAGAAAGAAAGTGTACATGTAAAATATCACTAGCACCTGGCATGTTTATTATTATTATTACTTGAGACTTGGGATCATCACCTACCTCCTCTCTTTCCCATATTCCTGCTTTTCTGTAGAGAAAACATTACAAGCGTTGTGATGCTCCTTGGGGTGTCCAGCCGTGTTCCACACCACCGCGGTCGCACGTTATCTCCAAAACAGGCTTCACTCTTGGGCGCTCGGTAGGGTCAGCAAGGCTCAGCCAGACCCCCTGCTCACTCCTTCCTGACCTCTGATTGCTCACGCTGCCTGCCCGCCCCCACCCAACACACACACATACACACACACACACACACACACGGGAAAGAAAATCTGCCAGTAAAACCCCTTGTCATCCTTGTATGGGGAATGCAGTTCCTCAAGGTGGCATTAGCAAGAAATGAGACTGAGGACAGATCCTGATGACTTGAACTGTGGCCACGTGAGGCCGGGCCCTAAGAGCCTTAGACTTCCCAAGCCTGGCCAGACCTCACCTGGAACAGGAGCTGGACCCTCTCCCACCGGCCAACTGCAGCTTCTGTGAGATCAGAGCAGATTTGCACAGGTTCCCCATTCATCCCCAGCCTTGTGTCTCCTGCTATGCTTTTTGAGAATACATCCTTTGTGTTTATTGCAGTAAACTGCTTCTTTGATAAAACCTGTACATAAGCATCCCTATGCATCATCCAGTCTGCTAAGTTGCTACTTGAAAAGCCTATCACCCTTAGTATATGCTCAGTCTGTACTGGATGAAGAGAGGAATCCTCCAAATTTCTCCTGAGGCTTACTGTGAACCCAAAGTTGAGCTAAGCTTTGTGACAATTTTAATGGCTTACAATATGATCTCCTCAAGGAGTTAACAATGTATTTAGGAGGATGATTATAACGCATGACACAAAAGTGAGTGTAAGACAGCATGTAATTGAGTGCTAAATTGTGTGGGGCATTCCGTCTACGCACTGTCAAAGTGGGAAGGAGACAAATTAGTGATGGCAGAAGGAGTGAGGCAAGGCAGAACACAGAAGGAAATGAGCTGTCTCCAAATAAGGTCTGGGTGGATACTGTCAGGGGCAGGGACTCAGACCCAGGGATGGAGGACAAGAGAAATTCACTCATGCAGCAAGCTGACAAATGAACTCTGCTTTGCAAAGTGCTGGTTCGGCCCCCAAGGGGAATTCAAAGATAAATCAAGGGCACCAAAAACAATGGTGATGGCCAAGCTGGTCACTCGGTGCAAAGCGTGCTTCCAGGTGATTTGCAAGCATGACCCCATTCCTCCTTACAAACCACTTGAAGTGGGCACTATTGTCCTGTTTCAGAGACCAGAACTGATGCATGGAGTGAACTGGCCAAAATGATGTGGTGAGTAGACTGTGGCCGTGAGACTGGAACCCATAGGGTCGCACACCATCCGTAAGAGAGAGGGTCAGAACAGAGAACAGAAGGTCTCAAAGGACAAGGACACACAGGCTAATTCTCACTGGCATTAGCAGGGGGGTCATGAAATTTAAACAGGGTCTTGTAGGATAATATGAAATTTTATGGATGAAATGGAGGGTCACTAAAAAGTACAGAAGATAGTGTAACTCTATACTTACATAAAGAAAAATATAAGCCAAGGTAAAAGTACATAATATAATAAGATATAACAAGTTTATATATTAGAGCATATGACATACACTTATATAAATATATTCAATATGATTATATAATATAAATAATCAAACAACCTGCGGCCATTGGCCCCATTTCAGATTCCAGAACAAACTAATTTTCTTTTTTCCTCCATTCATTTGGACACTTGGTTCCCTCTACCTGGAACTCTAATTTCAACTAGACCCAATTCAAAAATATTTATATTTGTCTATGTGTTTAACATCTGTTTCTTAAGTTCCAAGCAGGCAAGGGGTGTCATTATGCATTGCCTACAATTTTGGGTAAGGAAGCAGGGAAGGAAAAAAGGAAGAGAGGAAGCCCAATTTATTTGGAAGGATATTCAGAAAGCAATATGAAGAACAAATCAGATACACAAGACACTATTAAAATCTGGAGTGATGGCTGGCTGATGCTGAACTGCATCTACAGGAACCACATCTAGCGGTGGGTGTACCCCCTGCACCCCTCAACCACGACCCAGGACATTGATGGAAATGTGCAGGTCATAAAAAGCTCTCTGGATTTAAAGAAAGAAAGGCAATTTATGAAGGTTTTTGTGTTGTTGTTTATTCGAGGGCAGGTAAGCAAATAGAGACTTACTTCACTGGGAGAAATCTAATGGTCTTTCAACCTAATGATGGTTGGACATATGGGAGAGTGTGTTGGGCTTGTTGTCTTTGTTGCAAGTACTGAGTGATGCTTGTGGCATGTGAGACTGGAAACCAGAGATTGATGGGCCCACACAATGAAGTCCCGCCAAGCCCAGCACCCGCAGTCAGTACCTGCAGGTCAAGGAATACTAGGAGCACATAAGAGATGATGGTATTTCTATAGAGCAAAATGCCCTTGCTTCAATAAAATGATTCATTAAGGATTAAAAAATAAGAAGGTGGGGCGCCTGGGTGGCTCAGTTGGTTAAGCGACTGCCTTCGGCTCAGGTCATGATCCTGGAGTCCCAGGATCGAGTCCCACATCGGGCTCCCTGCTCAGCAGGGAGTCTGCTTCTCTCTCTGACCCTCCGCCCTTTCATGTGCTCTCTCTCTCTCTCTCTCTCATTCTCTCTCTCAAATAAATAAACAAGAAAATCTTTAAAAAAAAATAAGAAGGTAAATTTCTTGAAAAAAAAGTAAATCCTAAAAATTATTTATCTGGGATCGTTCTCTCCAGCTTAACAAGGATAAGAGCTGCCATTCGGACTCACGGGCCGTGCATCTCATGCAATAGGTGAGCTTCTGCAACAGATGCAGAAGCTTTCCTTTATGATATCCTAGATAGACCCCTGTAGGTTTCTGTTCTGCTGTTTGGGGGAACCATTAAAGACAGTGAGTGTTAAACATGCAGTTCAGAAACAGAATAATGACGTGTTTCATTTGATTTTAGGGAGTTGAGCTTTTTCCCACTTCTTACAAAGCTATGGCTCATCGTGTTCCAAATCTAAGTCATTTTTCAAGTTATAACTTCTGCTGTTGGCCCTGCCCGACCCCAGAAACTATTCTTGATGGATTAGGACAACCCACTTCACAGTTAAGTTTTTCTGGTGGGAGTAAAAAGTGTTACAGATTAATTTATCATAGATTAGTTCATAAGAAATATCCAATGTGTCTGCGTTGAGTGCCCTATTTTTCTTCATGTTATCATGCTTTCATGTTAAAGACCCATCCATTCACAACTGAGCATCTTTGGAAACAGCATGAATACAAAAACTAGTTTGAACTATTTCCATCCAGAGTGATCTGTAGCCTTGGGCTGGTTTTTGCTGATTGCGGGAGGACATGGTTGCCTTCCCTTCGGCATGACCCCATCACAGAGCACACACTCTACCTGCTTGGCGTTGCATCTGCCCTCCGCCCTGCTGAAGTAAGGGAGGAAATGCCACCCAGTTTACAGCTCTGCCAACAAAAGGAAACACTGAGGCCATTTCCCAGAAAATCTAGATCCTGCGTTTTCTACTTGATTTTGATGACAGAAATTCAAACTACAAAAGTACAGAATTATGTGATACTGCGGTGAAAAATGGATTTCTTTACAGTTCCTCCACGTGATAATCTGTTAATAGCAGTTCTGTCTGCAAAAGAGCAAGGGGAGAGAGCTACTGAGGAAAGCCTGTAGTATGCATTACAGACAAGATCAGAGTCCCATTGTGTTCTTCGTCAATAGGCACCCTTGTGCTAAGCACGGCGATCATGTTTGGATATCTGTATGACTCCCTGTATCTTTACACACCTGCTTTATATTCCTTCCCACAGTTAAACTCCCTAAAACTAGACATCTGAGGACATTTATCACAAAATTTAATTCCTACTGTGAACTTTCCTTCACAGTATTCTTCCTTTCAAACCTTAGGACAACCTAAAATAACAAGTTTAGATAGTAGTCATGTTTTAAAATATAATGTATTCAGGGCGCCTGGGTGGCTCAGTCGGTTAAGTGTCTGTTTTCGGCTCAGGACATGATCTCAGCGTCCTGGGAGGGAGTCCCGCATCAGGCACCTTGCTCAGCAGGGAATCTGCTTCTCCCTCTCCCTCTGCCATCCCCCCTGCTCCTGCTTTCTCTCTCTCAAATAAATAAATAATCTATTTTATTTATTATTATTGTATTATTTTAAGGTGATGGATGTATTATTTTAAGGTGATGGATGATGACCTTATAACTTTTAGCAGGACAGTGTTTCCCCAAGGAAGGGAGAGAGTAGAGCCACGGGTGATCAGGCTCTGCTCCTCAGTGCCCTGAGAAGTGGACACGCCCACAGTGGCAGACCCCTCTCCTGGTGTGGGAGATGTGAAGGGGATGGAGGGACGAGAGTGTCCGCACGTGAGCAGGTGACTGTGCGCTGGCCACAGAACAAGGAAACCACAGTGGTGCTTTCTCTCTCTTGAGACAAAGTGCCCAACACCTCCCTGAGGCCCCAGCTTCCCTCATGAGCTGAGTTAGCAGATCCCAGAGGGAGAATGCCTAAGAAAGAACTGTCCAAGCCTGGAATCAGCGAGAGGGAAATGAATGACCTGAGCATCAGACCCACTGTCTTCCCCTCAAGATGGTTGCCCTTTTCCTTTCTAAACGCTTAGGTAGCTAGCATTTAGTTTGATCAGTCCATGGATGGAGCTTATGAGGATGCGAATATGCATTAATAGTCAGTGACTTTGCGTCCCCCCTCCCAATTTCTCTTTCCAGACCCAAATATGAAGACATCCTCCCCTTGACGATTTCCTGCTTAGAAGCAATGAAAATGCCGTAACTGATTGTATTCCACTGTTAGCATTTAGCTTGAAGCATAGAGGCATGTTTTGGGTTCAAATTTAGTATCTGTGAACCAAGGCACCATGCAAATAATTAAATAGTATTTTCTTTTACTATTAAAATAAAAAAATACGGTATTCCAGATGTGCAATTATGGAATAGACCTCCTCAGGAAAGGACATAATCCTCCTGCAATCTGCCCTTAGACTTTCAGATATTAGCTCATGAGCTGAAATGAGGACACTAATCAGTAGGATTTCACGTCAGGGTAAAACTTACCTCTATCCTCTTACTCCTCTCTACAGGATTAGAGAAAGGAGTTAATTCTTTAAAACTATATCCCCACTTATCTTCCGATTCTGTCTCTCTCGTTCTTCCATGAAAACTCCCTCCTTTTGTTAACAAGAACACCAGAAAGCAATGATCGATCCCCGGAGTCTCCAATGAGATATTGCAATTTCTACTCAACTCCTAGATGTTGCAGGATTAGCCTCACTTTCTTGAGATCCTGCCCTTGGCCTCCTGGCACAATGTTCCTGCCCCACACTCCCATCCTGCTGCCTCCCCTGCATTTGTCTAGGGATGCAGCATACAAGTGGGTAAAATGTACACTTTGCTGTCCACCAGCTGGCATGGGGGCCCTAGCTCTGTGCCTCGTCCATTCAGTGCAACCTGAGAAACAATGTCTTTCGAATCACTTTCCCCAAATGCATGATAATAATGACAGACACTTAAACAGTGTTCAGACTCAGTAAATGTAATGTGTTTGTTCTGGGTCCATTTACACCCTTCATTTTCTAAAGGTAGATTCTCCTTGAGATTCAAGTCTTTAGCGTGCTCATTCCCCAAACTATCTTTCAGAACCTCCCAGAGAGCTGCTTAAAAAAAAATTCTGAAGTTTTCAGCCCAAACCTGCTGGGTCAGTGTCCACACGTGGGGTAGAGATCTGTGTTTGAGCCCCCGCTCTGTGCTGGATGTGCAGGATGTGGTGTAACTGTGAACACTGATTTGTCTTCTCCTTCTCTGCCCCTTAACCAAATACATCTTTGCCTCACACAAACCCTGCCTGTCCCCAGAGAATTGCCACATATTTTCTGTTTCCTCCCATATGTTATAAATTACTTAGCATTATATAATACTATGCAATATAATCTTCTCCCAAACATCCTGAAATAAAACTCAATGCCTCCTGTATATATGTGATCTCTGGTAATGAAATTTGTAACAATGATGTGACACACTGGTCAAGGTGAATACACAGTCAAAGCCAGATTATCCAATTTTGTAATGGTGGTGCACAAATCACTCTCAACTCTAGTTTAAAAGTTAAAAAACAAACATAATAAAAGTAACTGTAACTATAAACATTTGATATTGGATGCACAATAAAAAGAAAAAAAACTATAACATCAGTAATTTAAGATGTGAAGTAGGGAGATGACAAAGTATAGTGTTTTTGCATGCTATTAAATTTAAGTTATGATCAGGTTAAAATTGGATATCATAACTATCAGATATTTCCTGTAAGCCTCACAGCAACCACAAAGGAAAGACAGGTAGTAGATACACAAAAATTATGATAAAGAAATCAAAATATATCACCACAGAAAGTCATCAAATCACAAAGGAAGACAAGAAAAAAAAAGAAAGAAAAACCCTAAAGCCAGAAAACAATTAGCAAAATGCAATAGTAAGTCCTCATCTACCAACAAAATTACCTTAAATGAAAATGGATCCATTTTCCAATCGAAATAAACATAATGGCTGAATGGATTACAAAAAAAAAAAAGAACAAGATCTAATGATAGGCTGCCTATAACAGACTCATTTTAGCTTTAAAAACACACATTGGCTGAAGGCGAAGAGATAGAAACAGACAACGGTAAGCAAAACAGCAAGAGTGGCTATACTTACAGCAGACAAATAGATTTCAAGCTAAAAATGTTCATAAGAGACAAAGAAGGTCATTATATAATGATAAATGGGTCGATTCATCAAGAAGATAAAACAACTGTAAATATTTATGCACCTTACATTGGAGCACCTGAATATATAAAGCAAATACTAATAGAACCAAATGGAGAAATAAATAGCAATACCATGATAGTAGGGGACTTTAATAGCCAACTCTTAACAAAGGATAGGTGATCCAGATAAAGAATCAATAAGGAAATAATGGATTGGAACAACACTATGGACCAAAGGCATGCAAAAGACACATCTAGCACATTATCTCCAACAGCAACAGAATATAGATTCTTCTCCAGAGCACATGAATCATTCAACAGGATAGATCATATTTTAGGCCACATAACAAGTCTCAACAAATTCAAGAAGATGGAACTTATATTAAGTATCATTTGTAACCAAATGGTATAGAATTAGAAATCCATATCAGAAGGAAAACTAGAACATCACAAATACATGGAAATTAAACATCACACTCCTGAGCAACCATTGGATCAAAGAAGAAATAACAAGGAATAATAAAAATATATTGAGATAAACAAAAATGGGAACACAATATACCAAGCCTTATCAGATGCAGCCAAAGCAGTTCTTAAGAGGAAGGAATATAGCAGTAAATACCTACATTAAGAAAAAAGAACAATCTCAAATAAACAACCTAAATTTACACATCAAAGAAGCAGGGAAGAAAAAGAACAAAGTAATCCCACAGTTTGTAGAAGTAAAGAAATAAAAATATCAGTCCAAAAATAAATAAGATAAAGATTAGAAAGACAATAGAATAGACCAACAAAATGAAGTGTTGGCTTTTTGAAAAAATTAATGGAACTGGCAAACTTTTAACTAGACTGAGAAGAAAAAAGAAGAATCAAATAAATAAAATCAGAAATGAAAGAGGAAAAATTACAACTGATACCACAGTAATATAAAGCATCATGAGACCACTGTAAAAAATTATATGCCAACAAATTGGATAGCCTAGAAGAAATGGATAAATTGGTAAAAACACAACCTCCTAAGAATGAATCATGAAGATATGAGAAACGGACAGATCAATAACATGTAAGGAAATTGAAGCGTGAATCAAAAACTTCCCAACAAAGAAAAGTCTAGAAACAGATGGTTTCACTGGGGAATTCTAGGAAACATTTCGAGAAGAAATAATGTCAATCTTCCTCAAAATCTTCCAGTAAACTGAAGAGGAAGGAACATGACCCAGTTATTTTACATGGCCAGTACTATCCCAACACCAAGTCCAGATGAGGATACTACAAGAAAAGAATATTACAGGCCAATCCTCCTGATAGATACAGATGCAAACATTTCTCAACAAAATACAAGCACACCAAATTCAACAGCACATTAAAAGGACTGTACACCATGATCATGCAGGATTTATACTTGGGACATAAGGATGGTTTAACATATGCAAATCAATAAATGGGATACATCACATTAATAGAATGAAAAATAACAATCACATGATCATTCAACTGATGCAGAAAATAAGTATTTGATAAAATTCAACATCTTTTCATGATAAAAATTCTCAACAAATTGGGTAGAGAAGGAATGTGCCTCAACATAAGAAAGCTCATATATGGCAAGCCCCCCGTTAACATCATACTTGATGGTGAAAGGTTGTAAGCTTTTCCTCTGAGATCAGGAACAAAACAAATGTGCTTATTCTCACCAGTCCTGGAGATCTCAGCCAGAGCAATTAGACAAAAAAAGAAGAGAAAAAAGAAAAGAAAGAAAAGAAATGAAAGGCATCCAATTGGTAAAGGAAGAAGGAAAACTGTCTCTGTTGGCAGACCTCATGGTCATATATATAGAAAATCCTGACCACTCCACCAAAAACCGTTAGAACTAATAAATTTCAGTAAAGTTACAGGATACAGAATCAACGTCAAAGATCATCTGCTTTTCAATGAATCATGGAACACTACATCAAAAACTAATGATGATGGTGATTAACATAACATAATAAAATAAAATAAAATTCAAAATAAATAAAATCATCTGCTTTTCTATACACTAACAATGAGCTATTTGAAAAAGAAATAAAGAAAACAATCCAATTTATAATAACATCAAACATAATAAAATACTTTGGAATAAATTTATCCAAGGAGATGAAATATTTATACACTGAAAACTATAAAACATGATAGAAGAAACTGAAGAACACACAAATAAATGGAAAGGTATTTTATGTTCATGGATATCTTTTATATTAAAGATTATTAAATTATAAAATTACATATATTGTTATATTAAATATTGTAAATATGGCCTACTACCCAAAGCCATCTGTAGATTCAATGCAACCCTTATCAAAATCAATGGCATTTTTCACAGAAATGGAAAAACAATCCTAAAATTTATATGGAACCACAAATGATCACAAATAGCCAAAGTAATCTTGAAAAAGAAGAACAAAGTAGGAGACATCACATTTCCTCATTTCAAACTATGTGATGTAGTATATCTGAAAGTTGCTAAGAAAGATTTTAAAAGTTCTCATCACTAGAAAAAAAAAAACTGTAACTATGTGAGGTGATGGATGTGTCAACTAACTTTCATGTGAAAATCATTTTTGCAATATATTATATATTAAATCATTATGTTGTACACCTTAAACTGATGAAGCTATGTGTCAATAAAGCTGAAAAAATACAAAGCTGTAATAATCTAAACAACATAGTACTGGCATAAAAACAGACAGGTAAATGAAAGTAACAGAATCAAAACCTCAGAAATAAACTCTGGTACATAAGGTCAACTAATATTTGACAAGGGAGAAAAAAAAAAACAAACCTCAATGGGGAAAATTCAGTAAATGCTGCTGAGAAAACTGGATATTCACATACAAACAAGTCTTAATAAGTCTTAAACCACTTATAAAAATTAACGCTAAATGAAATACAGACTTTAATGTAAGACCTAAAACTATAAAACTCCTAGGAAAAAACAGGGAGAAAGATCCTTGATGCTGGTCTTGGCAAAGATATTTTGGATATAATACCAAAAGCACAAATAACAATAGGAAAAAAATAAATAAGTGGGACTACATCACACGAGAAAGCTTCTAAAGGCAAAAATAAAAAGGCAATCTGTGGAGTAAGAGAAAATATTAACATCTGTTTTATAAGGGTTAATACCCAAAACATATGAATAATTCACAGAACTCCACAGAAAAAATAGATGATATATAGAGAGATGACAATGGTAGACAGATAGACAGATGTTAGATAGATAGATAGATGATATAGATAGATAATAGATGATAGATAAGATAGATAGATGATAGATAAATGATAGATGATAGATAGATGATAGATAGATAGATCCATTAAAAATGGGCAAAGACATGAATGAACATTTTCCCAAAGAAGGCATCCAAATGGTTAACAGGTACATGAGAAATTGCTCAACATCACTTACCATCAGGAAATGCACATCAAAACTACAATGAGCTATCACCTCATTCCTGTTAGAATGACTACTATCAGAAAACCAAAAGATAACAAGTGTTGGTTAGGGGGGAGTATAAATTGGTGCAGCCACTGTGGAAAATAGTATGGAATTTCAAAAATTTAAAAATAGATCTACATTTGATCCAACAATCCAACCTCCGTGTATATATCAGAAGGAAATGAATTCATTATTTTGAAGGGATATCTGCACCCCTGTGTTCACTGCAACATTATTTTCAATAGCTAAGACATGGGAACAAACCAAGTATCCATCTTTGAATGAATGGATAAAGAAGATGTGGGGGGGTGTGTATATTACATGTGTGTATTACACAGTGAAATACTATTCCACCATAAAAAAGAAGGAAACCCTGCCATTTGCAACAACATGGATGAACCTTGAGGATATTAAGCTAAGTGAGATGAGTCAAACAGAGAAAGGCAAATGCTGTATGATCTCATTTACATGTAGAATCTAAAAACCTGAACTCATACAGAGAGTAAAATGGTGGAGGTTGGGGGAATTGGGTGATATTGGTCATAAGGTACAAACTTTCAGTTACAAATTGAATAATTTCTGGGGATCTCATATACAGTATGATGAATATAGTTAAGAATAATATATTGCATAGTTGAAATATGCTAAAAGAGTAAATCTTAAATGTTCTCACCACACACACGTGAACTATGTGAGAATATGGATGTGTTAACTATATTGTGACAATCATTCTGCAATAAAAATGTATATCAAATCATCATATTGTATACCTTAAACTTACACAATGACATATGTCAATTATATCTTACTTTGTGATTGGGACAGTAAGGCCTTCACAAATTTTTTGGTTAATGGGAAAGGTAATGAAATAAACATAAAATAGTAGCATTATCAAGTAATAGTTTTATGTATTTTAAATTATATATACATATTTCAAATTATACATGCACACACACAAATATATGTAGGTTTGATTCAACCACTAGCTAGAAACACTAGGTAACTTTCACATATGGGTCTCTACATACACCAAGCTGGCCCCATAACTATGCAGAATATTAATTTGTACTTGTATATTGACAGCACTTGAAGGATACTGATTTGTACTCTTTTTGTCTATGTAAAGAACAACCTTTATGTATAACCTCTGAAAATTCCTTTCAGCATTAGAAAAATATAATCCTCTTGAAAGCAAAATAAATAAATAAATAAAAATTAAAAAAATAAGCCACTCTACCAAATGATAATTTAATTCATACCAGAGGTTAACTTTATCACTATTTATTCACCCATATTTTCTGTGCTTAATACTCATGTAAACAACTGATTAAATTAATGAATACTTTAATAGTACTTTTACATGAAAACCAGAGTACACATACTAAAATATTCAAAGGAAATACTTTAAATTCAGTATTACTAATGTATTCAAAAATCTAGTGATTGGAAAGGATGAATACCCAACTTTTACATCAACATGGATGGGACTGGAGGAGATTATGCTAAGTCAAATAAGTTAAGCAGAGAAAGTCAATTATCATATGGTTTCACTTATTTGTGGAACATAAGGAATAGCATGGAGGACATTAGGAGAAGGAAGGGAAAAATGAAGGGGGCGAAATCGGAGGGGGAGATGAACCATGAGAGACTATGGACTCTGAGAAACAAACTGAGGGTTTTAGGGGGGGGGGCTGGGTTAGCTTGGTGATGGGTATTAAGGAGGGCACGTACTGCATGGAGCACTGGGTGTTATATGAAAACAATGAATCGTGGATCACCACATCAAAAACTAATGATGTATTGTATGGTGATTAACATACATAATAAAATAAAATTTTTTTAAAAATCTAGAAGAGATGGAAGACCATTTTTATAAATTAGATAACTTCAGCATAGAATTGTAATCAAAATTTGTAAACTAGAGAAATAACTCTTGAAATTCCAGAATTGAAAAATATCTGAAATTAGAATCAATTTAAAAGCAAATTAGACACTGCAAAAGGCAATACTCATGAGGTAGAAAACAAAAAAAAATGAAAATATGCAAACTGAGGGTCAGTGGGAATTAAAGGAACATACAAAAGGAAAAGGATAGTAGGAAAGCAGGACACAGTACTGAGTATGGGACACAATAGATAATGGCTAGGAACTTTATAAAGTAGATGAAAGACATCAATACACAGATTCAGGAAGTACTTAAATTTGTTCTTATTATTCCTTTGACCACTGTGTGTGTGTGTGTGTGAGTACTTAAATTTGTTCTTATTATTCCTTTGACCACTGTGTGTGTGTGTGTGTGGTGTAAGAAACCTTTTAAGATTTTGTTTTTCAGTACATTTTCTATTTTGTTTCTATGTGGTTTTCTTATTATGTTCAATTAGGCAACATATAGTACATTAGTAGTTTTTGATGTAGTATTCAATGATTCGCTAGTTGCGTATAACACCCAGTGCTCATCACAACACGTGCCCTCCTTAATACCCATCTATGTGTGGATTTCTTTTAAATTGACCCTGTTTGGGGTTAACTGAGGTTCCCGCCGCATAGAGTTTCACTATATTATAGGAAAAGCATCATCAATTCACACCCAGAATCAACTATGCCCCTGAGGAAGAAAATGGCCAGAAACTATCAACTTACTGAGGCATAATTTCTGTCTTTGAAATTTTGGTTCCCCTAGTCCCCACTTGCACAACTTTTGAATACCCATAAAAAAGGAGTTTCTATTCTACTTGCTGCAGTAGACTCCTTAGCCTGTTTGGTCTATTACATTCTAATTGCATGTTTTTGCTCCAAATTTTCATAAGGAAAAGATAAATATCTGTTTATTCCATATCCTTATTCTCTTGAAAAATTATGGTCTTAAGGTATGGTGCTGTTTTTCTGAGATTTGGGAGCTTTTCTTTCAATTAACACTTTGATTATTGTCCTTCCCATATTTGGAAAGTGGGTTAAGCTAAGGATTTTATTTTAGGCATGCTTAAAACCATTTAGATTCAATAGCTAAAGCTTGGAAATTTAGAGAGACAACGAGTAGCGAAGTGTGCAGAATATGAAAAAAAAATGAGCAGGATAGTATTGGGAAGTTGGTGGTGCAGGAAAATTTTTAAAATGACAAAAAAATGCCATGATGTGCCCCCCTTTCTCTGCACTCTCCCCACATGCCTAACAGCATCCTTTTTATTCATGCATGCAAGCCACATTGATAGGGGTGGTGTTGACATCTCAAGAGGCTGTTCATAGAGTTGATGGGTGGAAAAAAACGTCTGGGAAGAAAACACATGTCAAACAGAGACTGTCAGAGCAAACCCCTGAGATGAAGTCAGCCCAACATATTTGGGGGATAGCCAGGACCCCACTGGGCTTTCAGGGAATGAGGAGAGAGGTACTGGGAGGAGAGGTCTGAGGGATCTTTGTGTTTGGGGGCAGCCTAGGGTAGGCTATTGGGAAGACTTTGGTTCTACTCTGAGTGAAATGAAGATCTCCTGCACAGTTTTGGTCAAAGCAGTAACATAACATGACCTCAGGTTAAAAGATGCTTCTTCCCCATTTGAAAACGGGTGAGGGGCATAGAATTGGGAAAAAGTATTTAGGGGAGCATTGCAGAACCATGAGAGAGAGAATGTTGGTGTGGAGCAAAGAGTGCACCAGAGGCTGTGAGAAACCACGCATTCACACAATCTGAAGGCAGAACCCATGTGATTTCTTGACAGACTGAGACAATGATCAGCAGGAGTATAAGAAAGACACAGCTATACACTTACAGAAGTGACTCAGCAAGAAGGGGAAAAAAAGTGAAAATTCAGTAGCAAACGGTGTTGTTAGTTTTTGGAGAGCAGTAATTGCAACAACATGTTATTCCCAAATTACTCATCCCTTGGATTTAAAAGAACACGTTATTTGGTACTTGAATGTTTTCACAGGGATATTGGCAGTAACAGCTTCTTTCTATTCACACATGCCCACGTACACAGAATTTAACAGATTGCATGGAGCACTGAGTTCAATTGGCATTAGTGTTCTTTCATTGGCTCAGCTGAGCATATTTTGCAAAATAATTTTCTTGGCATGCCAGGTATGTGTGGTCTCTCAACTTCATTATTTAGAGGCATTACTTTCTCTCCTGAAAAAGCAAAATCCTGGTTCTGAAGACACTGGACAATATCTTGCTTTTAAAATGATTGCCATTGCAGCACAGTATGTTTTCTTTTTCAGTGCTTTTCATTAATATGACTCTAAACATGAATGTGGTAAATAATGTACTATATTCTAATTGCATTTTCTTTTTTTTTTTTTTAATTTATTTCTTTTTTTCTTTTTTTTTTTTTTTTATATGACAGAGAGAGACACAGCGAGAGAGGGAACACAAGCAGGGGGAGTGGAGGAGGGAGAAGCAGGCTTCCTGCGGAGCAGGGAGCCCGATGTGGGGCTTGATCCCAGGACCCTGGGATCATGACCGAAGCCGAAGGCAGAAGCTTAACCAACTGAGCCACCCAGGCGCCCCTCTAATTGCATTTTCTTTAATAACTTTGTTTTTCTCCTGGAACTAAGCATTGTCTTTTTTGGAGGGGGTGGTATTGGTATGGTATAGATATTGCTTTTTTTAATATAGTATTTATCACAAATTCATCTCCAGACTCTCCATAAGAAGTGTTTAAACCACTTTGTTATATATTCAAACACTTAAGGATATTTATATATATATATTTTTTTAATTGAAAACTTCCATCCTGGAGGAATATACCAAGCTGGTATCTTACTAACTACCAAGGCCTGTTGTAAAGCTACATCCTGGAATCCCCTTTCACTATTCAGAAATTGTCTTTGATTCATCAACATTGAATGTTCTTCTTCCTGGATCGCATATATTTCTCCATCTTTATTTTTGCTTGTTTGATGAAACACCCTCGACGTTTCTCATCCTTTGATGAAAAATGATACATGAAGTACATTTTTCTTGGCCCTAGAGTATTTTAAAAGCTCTATATTTTTTTCTTTATAAGTTGTGGTAGTTTGGCTGCATGTAGAATTTTTTGTTGAAATAGTGTTCCCTCTGAATCATCAAGGCATTAGAACTTCCTTCCAGTGCTGCTGAATTCCATTTGGATCCATGCTTTTGGGATGTGCCAAAATTACTACTCTATGCTAAATATCACCCCAAATGTACTTAAAGCAATGGTATCATACCAAACTTAGCAAAACATCAAAATATCATTATGCTTAGAGGACACAACAGGGTCAGAAATTTGGGAAAGGCGCTGTAGGGATAGCGCCTCTCTGTGCTATGATATCCAGGGCCTCAGCTGGGAAGACTTCCGTGGCTGGCAGGTTTCCTCGGGGAGGGATTGTCATCACCTAGACATGGCATCACGCGTGAGTCCAGCTGCCGGGCAGGACTGCTGAAAGAAGCATCTACACATCGTCTATTGTACTTTTACTTTTTCCTCCAGCTTTATTGATGTATGATAGACAAATAAAAATTGTATACATTTGGTTGCACAAGGTGAATTTTTAAGATGTATAACATGATGACTTAACATATACATTGTGTGTATATATATTTATATTGTGTGTGTGTGTATATAGATAGATAGATACACCACAGACACATATTGTGAAATGATCACTACAATCAAGTTAATTAACAAATCCATCACCTTACATGGTCACCTTTTTTTGAGTGTGTGGTGAGAACACTTAAGATCTACTCTCTTAGCAAACTCCAAGCATGTAATATGCTATTGTTAAAACTTCAGCCACCATGCTGGATATTAGATCTCCAGAACTTATTCATCGTCAAACTGGAAGTTTGTACCTTTGACCCACCTTGCCTCATCTATCTCCCCCACCCCACAGCCCCTGCACCCACCACGTCACTCTGCTTCAATGAGTAGAGCCGTTCAGATTGCTCATAGAAGTGACATCATACAGTGTTTGTCTTTGTCTGAATTATTTCACTTAGCTGAATGCTCTCAAGTTCCATCCATGCTGTCACAAAAGGAGGACTTCCTCTCCTTTAATGGCTAAAGAATATTCCACTGTGTGGCATAATGCTTCAGTGAACACAGGGGTGCAAATATCTCTTCGATGTACAGTTTTCATTTCCTTTGGATATATTCCCAGAAGTAGAATAGCTGGGTCATGTGGTATTTCTATCTTTAATTTCTTGAGGAGCCTCAATACTGTCCACAGTGGCTGCACCAATTTACATTCCCACCAACTGTGCATAAGGTTCCCTTTTCTCCAGATCCTCACCAACACTAGTTACCTTTTGATTTTTTATAATAGCCATCCTAATAGGTACGAGGTGATAGCTCAGTGTGTAGTTATACTTCATAAATAGTGGCTTAGGGATTCCAAAAAGTGTCCAGCAAGCAAAGCAGAAGCCATATCACCTTTATAGCCTACTCTCATGAGGTATGCAATGTCCTTCCAGCCTTCTGTTGGTTGCCGATGAATAAGTAAGAATAACCTAGACTCGAGGGAGCGGGGGAGGACCCTGTAGCCCAATTCTTGATGGAAGGAGTGTCAAAAATTTTCAGACATGCTTTTCAATTGCCACCACAGTTCTGTATCTATGTATTATCTGTGTTCCTCTCACTTACAAATCACACCTCCTTGCTCCTAGGACTCAACCACATCTCTGAAATATCACAATATCAGTAGCAGCCCCAAGCCCATAATCTTGTCATCTAAGTCAAGGACCTGGATGAAGGTCCTTGAGTTTGAGTCCTCCTGATCTGAAGACCCTGCACACACCCACAGTCTACTGGTCCCACAGGTGTATCACAGCTACTCTGGAGGCTTCTTTCAGAAGGCACATAGCCACCTCCAATTCATAGCAACTCAAACCCACCTGTGCCATGTTGTGCATTCCTTGCTTAAGGCTTGGTCCTGCCCCACTGGAGCTACTCTCTGCACTGCTTGATTCCAGCCTGAGTCATCCTCCTGTTGTGAAGGTCCATGTTTGCAGTGAGCAGACTTCTCAGCCTACTTCCTTCATTAAACCCTTTTGGAACCAATGCTCTCTTGTCATTTTCTTTTTACCATGTCTATCCCTTCAGTCCAAGCTGATTCAGTTTGCTTAAAAACAGGTAGACTTCCCATCTCAATTTTTATCCACTCCAGTATACAAAAGCCACACCTACAAATTTCTTCGGGATCAGCCCTGTTTGCCTCAAGCTCCCAGAAGGGCTCCTCAGATGCCCTGATATGTAACAATGAGGACCTATAAGGCATGTCTTCAGATTCTCGTAAGACTTCCTGTCTATCTGAAAAGGACTGTGGGCCCCCATAAACCTTTTTTAAGGGGTCTTACTGTAAGACCCTATACTGTAGGGACAGCATGTAGATTATTCAGAACGCAGACTTCCCAATCCCCCTCGGCTGTGCCTGGTGTCTGCATCCTTTGAGGACCAGACCTCAGCAGAGAGGGAACCTCAAATCATTTGCCAAGGTGTGAGTGGACCCTTACTCACTGCTGCAGGGATGGGGTAGGGGGTCTGGAGCTCTAAGTGCTTCACCTATAGATTTTCCACCACTCTTCCTGCTCTTGGGGAGGTCTGACCCTCACTCACAAGGCATCTAATTCCTGGGCTCTGCAACATGAGTGGCTAGCCAGGCTCCAGCCTGTTCCAGGTGTTTTCTACCATCTAGACTGACACTTCCTGTCTCCACTCTAGTTCCACTGGTCTTTGCAGGTCTATGCATACTGGACACCTCTTTACTGTCATCTTAGTATGGTTTCAGAAGAGAACAGAAGTAAATTTGAGAATCAGGCATTTTGAACGTCTTTTCTCTTCTTCCTGTAGGACTTTTTTCTCTTCTGAGACACCACACCTGCCACCTTTCCTTTTTATGGGGCACTTTCAATGGCCTATTTTTAATAAATGAAATTAAAACATAACTGTTATATGATAGCACAGAGTTATATAATATTTCATTTGTATTCCAATAATACATAAGGTAATTGTTTATGTTTTGGTGATTCTTTTAGTGATTCTTTATTAATCTAAATCCTTGTGATATACTTTCGGGGGAGCCATCTTTTCATGTAATTTGCTTGTTCATTTTTCCTTCAAGATGTAAGAATTCTCCAAAAAAAAAAAAAAGATATAAGAATTCTCCTTCTTTAGAGCAACAGTTAAAATCTGGAATGAACTTAAACAGAAAACAACAAATTTGGGTTTTCATCTTTAGTGTTCCTCACCCTGTGCCTGTTTTCACTTATTCATACCTGAAATTGTATAAAGACAATCTGAACATGCTATATATAGATATATAGCTACTTTAAAAAGATTTTAATTGTGGAAAATATATATAACGTACAAGTTACCATTTTAAGCGTATACTTTAGTTGTATTTAATGACATTAACAATGTTGTGCAACCACCAGCCCCATTCATTTCCAAAACTTTTTCACCACTCAAAACAAAAATGCTGTACCCATTAAATAATATTCCCAGCCCAACCCACCCCCAGGCCCTGCTCACTGCTAATCTGCTTTCTGTCTCTAGGGAGTTGCCTATTCCAGGCATTTCTCACACCATATTCATCATTTTGTGTCTGGCTTATCTCCCTGCACAAAATTTTTTCAAGGTTTATCCATTTTGGGGCCTGTGTTAATATTTTCTTTTTGTGGCTGAATAATATTCCATTGTATGTACACACCATATTTTGTTTTATCCACTCTACTGCTATTGTGAATTGTGCTGCAATAAACACTGGTATGAAAGTATCTGAGTATTTCACATGATTTGGGGTATGTGGGTCACACGATAATTCCATGATCAACTTTTTTGAGGGAATCTCCAAACTGCTTCCTCAGATGGGGCACCATCTCACATCCTCACTGGCAGAGTACGGACCACACACATTTAATGACACATCTATAAACAGCAAAGGTAAAAGGAAGATCATCCCATGCATTTTCTTCTTGCTCTTTGTCTGTTTTTCCCCCGCGGTGTGAGAACATCTTTGTGGAGGACAGCCGTTATCTGAGATGAACCCTGTATCAGGAAACAATAACTGGGCTTTCATCGTCAGTATTCCTTATTCTCTGCGGGGACGTGTGCATGCATGAACTCTATAAACAACACTTGAACGTGTGGCTTATGGGCACCTGGTTTTGTTCCAAGTTTCCTCCTCTGTAAAGTGTAAATAATGCCTTTCCCGTCTCTCACAGATATTGTAAATATTGTAACACAGTCTTTCTCTGAACACAGGACTCTCATCTTTTCAACACCCAGGTGACTCTCAGAAGTCCAGCAAGTTTTCCTTGGTCCTTGTAGGTCAGGCCACAGATATTCTAGTAAGCATCATACATAGTAGAGGTAAGAGGAAGGTCACCTCACACATTTTCCACTCAGCCCTACTGTATGGTTTACAAGGGTGCTGTTTGACTTTCGCATTACATTTAACTCACATATGTTCACTGCAACACATCCAAACTTACAATCTTCCTGATTGTAAAATTCAGGAGGAAAACTGAAAAACCAGTTTTCCATAACCTCATGAAGGGTTTTATGAAGAATATACAGTAACATATGTGAAATAGATTATGTTATCAAAGGCACAAAGAAAATATGAATAATCATTTTACAACATTTTAGCCTGATTTGCTACATAACTACATTATAATGTCTGCACACACTACTACTGTAATATTATTTCACCTAACAGCAATTTTATTGATTTAATCCTTTATCATTGCAATGATAGAGGAAACTGTAATTTCTACAATGATTTCATGAGGACTCTTCATTTTATACTTGAGGAAACTGAGACCCAAACATTTTGATCCATTTCTCCAGCTTCCATACCCAGCAAGTGACAAAGCAGAGCTTAAACCCAACCTTGAGTTGGAGTCCATACATCTCACTGAAAATATGATATATGCAAAGGACATTTCATAGATTTTTAATTGAAAATAAATGTTATACATGTATTATTATGATTACTAGAACTCCATGAACATTGGCAAGATTCCTTGTTTCTTTTCACTACATTAAACATTGTCTTTAACCATATTAGAAGTAGTGTGAATCTTAGAAAAAGTATTCACAACTGATTGAGTGATAGTGATTCTAAATTTCATTTTGACCACTGCTTCTCCAAATACAGCTAAGCTTCACTGGAGAAGAGTTTATTGGGTGGGATCATTAATCAATAATAAAAATAGAAATTTTTTTTCAAAATGGAAACATGAGATACAAAAAAATTAACTGACTGGACATTTTACAACATATGAATGAAGCTTCTGACTTCATTATTCCATAACTTTTTGCTGGATAGCAATTTCCAAAATTAATTTAAAAAAATTTTTTTAGCATTTTTTTATTATGTTATGTTAATCACCATACATTACATCATTAATTTTTGATGTAGTGTTCCATGATTCATTGTTTGCGTATAACACCCAGTGCTCCATGCTGTACGTGCCCTCTTTAATACCCATCACCAGGCTAATCCATCCCCCCACCCCCTCCCCTCTAGAACCCTCAGTTTGTTTCTCAGAGTCCATAGTCTCTCATGGTTCGTCTCCACCTCTGATTTCCCCCTTCATTCTAATTAAATTTTAACCTAAAAAAATATATTGAAAATAAGTACTCTATGAACAGAATGAATAAATTGGATAGTTGGTAAAGTGACTCAAAAAAAGAAAAAATGTTTAACTCCAACAAAATATAATTTATGACATCTCCCTTCCTTATAAAATAAGTAACAATAAAATGATGATTGTGACGACAATGATAATTGATGCTCCTCGTGATAACAATGAGGGACTGGAATGCATTTGCCATGTACTTAGAATCAAATAATTACACTGAGTTGTAGAGAGGCAGAAGAACAGAGAGATTAATTGAAAGACTTGTGTTCAAATCTTTATTCTTCCACTTAACTGGATGCATGACTTTCAACAAATTATCTCCCATGAGCCTACTTTCTCATCTGTAAAATTAGAATATTATCTAATGCATTTGTGAAAATTAAACTTTCATGACTGTAATGTGCTTAGCAGGATGGCCGGGCACACACTGAAAAGTCCACGCATGCTGAGGACTTTTATGAATGGTGGCAGTTACTTCTTCCTGTGTCTTCCTATGCTTCCCTTTTCCCTCAGAACAGGCTAGAATAACCCCCTTGAGAAGTGTGCTTGGTATTTCTTCCTTACGACAAACATACTTCATTGAAAATGAACATCTAGCGCTGGATGGGTAGAGTGACAGCGAGTTGGCTGATTTAAAGTATTAGGCAGGTGTCTGATGTGTGGGGATACTGTCACAACTTACCCACCCACAATGCACTCCATCAAAACCCAGGACCATAAAGTACACCTCGTTCTCAACAGACAACAAAACGATGTTTTGCTTAATCCTTGAAGTGTGTGGTTTTCTAGCCTCCAAAGACACTTTTAAAATCCTAACATAGGAAATGCACACATTTCAACTATTAACCAGAATGCTCTGTGATGTCTGGTCTCACATTTGTCTCTCAAGTATGAACAAGCAGTTAAGGATCACCATGTTTTGTAGGAAGACTTCCAGGAAAGATCGTGATCCAAATTTAAAAGAGAGAGAGAAGAATGCAAATCAGAGTAAAGGCAGTTAATCCAGACTGCAGAGGACTATTTCAAAAATCTTTGATATTCTCAGAACCAAAATGGGACACTACGATGAAGAACACAGAAAAATGCTTGGAAGCTAAAAATAAGTTAGTGGGAATTTTAGAAAGTAAGTAGACGATTTGGAAGGCAGAGCTGAGGGAAACTTCCCAGCACAAAACAAACCATTGATTAAATAGCAAGTAGACATCAAAACTATTTTCAAAAGGGAGGCACCTGGGTGGCTCAGTCGTTAAGCGTCTGCCTTCGGCTCAGGTCATGATCCCAGGGTCCTGGGATCGAGCCCCACATCGGGCTCCTTGCTCAGCGGGAAGCCTGCTTCTCCCTCTCCCACTCCCCCTGCTTGTGTTCCCTCTCTCGCTGTCTCTCTCTCTCTGTCAAAAAATAAATAAAATCTTTAAAAAAAAAAAACTATTTTCAAAAGGAAAAGACCTATGCAATGACTCTGGGAAATCCAGCCAATAATAAGGAAAGAGACAACAGGAAAGAAAGGGACATGTGTCACCAGTGAAATCAGAGAAAGATAATTTTAAAAATAGAACAGATGTATTTGCAGATTAAATTTATTGAGACAAATGAATTTAACATTTCTTAAATCAAGGATATTATCATTAAATCCAAACACTAAGAATGAAGGGAGCAGAGAAAAAAAAAGTTCATATGTACAAAAACTGGAATAAGGATGACATACGACCTCTTCCCAAGGCCGCGATCTGGAAGAAAAATGCAGACTTACTTTCCAAATCCAGAGGGCAAGTTATTGTCAAGCTAGGCTTGTACATCCATCAGGTAGGAACACACTAGAGTTAGTATCTGTGGTTAGATCAGGGTCTGGCACAAATCAGCACTCCATCACTGATAAGTAAGTGAAAGTGGGTGATTTTTATACATAAGAGGTATCAATTATGTACCATTTATTTGTCCTCTGGAAGCAAATGTGGACCAAAACACGGGAGAGTAAATCAATAAGAAGGAAGGCATTGGGTTCCGCCTGCGTGGGATGCTGCACGGGACAGATGAAAGCCCCCAGCTAAGACAGCAGGGTTGCCCTGCGAAGCCGTGAGCAGCTGAGGCCGCTGACCACCATCTCCAAGACAGGACACTTGGAGATCCCAGTTTACCTTATCATTCCCGTCTTGATGACAGTTTGCTTCTTTAGTTTATCCATCTAAAAATGTGGGAATTAGCAACAAAAGCAAAATAAAGCAATGCGAAAGAAACAGCCAATATGTCACAGAGCTTAACTATTAAGGACATTTGCAGAGTCATACAACAGCAAACACGATTTCACATAACCTGAGCTATCACTGCTTTGGGAGTATGGCAGGGGAGGGATGTCGGTGTGCATGTTGATGAGGACAGGCTACTGGGCATAGATCTTCTTCCACAACATGGAGTCAGTGGATACAGTCATACAACACAACAGAAGCAAACTCTGAGGAATCTGGAGGTGAGCACCAGAACTTTTGAAAGAATGGTGACTCTGATGAGCTGTCTATGATGGAGACAAGGCAGTGTCACTTGTAGTAATATTCAACTTTTAAAACTATGTTATATAGTTTTAGGGTGCCTGGGTGGCTCAGGCAATTAAGCGTCTGCCTTCGGCTCAGGACATGATCTCAGGGTCCTGGGATCAAGCCTCACATCCGGGTCCCTGCTCAGCGGGGAGCCTGCTTCTCCCTCTGCCCCTCCCCCTGCTCATGCTCACTCTCTCTCTCTCTCTCTTTCAAATAAATATATGAAATCTTTAAAAAAAAAACTATGTTATATCATTTTTATATTTTTCAAAATGTTTAAATTCTGCACGTGTAAAATTATGTACGATTTTCAAAGCTGTGAAATATGTTATTTCCCGTTATCCTCCCAAACACCAGTGAAATAGGTATTTACTCGCTGCTTCATGGATGAGAAAACAGGGCCCAGATTTGCCAGGCGATTTTCCCGGGGTCATCCAGGTAGTAAACACACACGCAGGACTTATCTTAGGGTTTTTAAATCCCAAATCCTCTGCTGTCTACAGGATGCTAAATAACAATGAATGCACTTAAAAAAAAATAAAAAATGCCTGTGTTTGTCAATTTTGTCAAGAAGTGCTTGGTTTGAGTCCCCAGTTTCCCTGCATGTTGGTGTGCAGCCTGTGGTTATCTCTTAGAACTACCACCGCGTCCATAAAGTTAAGGTGATAGAAAACCTCCCTATCTGCCTCAGAAGGACGTCATGGGTACAGAACGAGAGCATATATTCTTAAGCAAATGCAAAACCGAAAGGGTCCTTACTCCACTGTTGGATTTGTGAGCACACTGGCAGCTCACGGAAAAAGGATGACAGGAAACTGTCAGCTGTGGTGGGGACCTCCTTCACGTGACACAAAGGGGCTGATATCCACAGACGAGCATGAGGCTCTCCCCTTTCATTGCTTAGCTCATTGGTGCAAGAGGCACCTGTTACATGTCCAAAGGCTGCGCTGGGACCCCTCCTGCCCCTGCCCCATTCCTGTGAAATCTCTTTCCCAAGAGACAGCACCAGCAAGCTCCCCAGGGCTCCTCAACAGCTTCTGGACGGATCCATGACATTGCAGCTTTCCCAGCTAGCATGTGCATGTCTCTCCACCACAGAATCCAGGCACTGTGAAACTGGGCATCTCCTCACCACTGCCAAAGCTCTCCTTGCACCTAAATATCCCCTGGCAAGAGGTACAGGTGCCTGAGAAGGCCACCCATGTTGCAGGGGAGAAAGAATGCCATCTTTCTTTGAGCAACTATTAAAAGTGAAAAAGGCTGAAACAGCCTGTAAAGATAATTATATCATTTATCTATAGCTCTACAGCAAATTACTACAAATGCATGGCTTCCAACAGCACACATTGATTCTATTAGTTCTGAGGGTCAGAAATCCCGGCATGGTTGTGCCACAGGCTTGGTCCAAGTCTCTCCTAAACCACAGTTGGGTGGTGACCAGGGCTGGAGTGTCTCTGAAGACTAGACCGGGGATGGGTCTGTTTGCAGCACACTTTTGGTGGCAGGATTCAGTTCCTTGCTGGATGTTAGACTGAGGACATCTGTCCCTAGCTGGCTCCTGACCAGAGGCCATCCCTGGTCCCTTGCCACTTGGATGTCTCCAGTCTGACCACTTGCTCTATCAAAGGATGGAAGCTGAGAAGAGGGTAGGGAGATTTGCTAGCAAGTGGGAAGTTGCAATCTGATGCAGCCATTTATGGGAGTGCCATCCCATCACCTCAGCCCTAGTCTGTTGGCTACAAGGAAACCCACGGGGCAGGCATTCCACGCAGGCCTGACCATCAGGGGAGGGCTCTCCTGGCACATCTCAGAGCCTATCTACCACAATGATGAAGCTCCTCACTTTGTGAGTGAATACACCAAGAACTAGTGAGTGAGGTCCTTGATCACTTCGTTTGTTAATCCCAAATATTGGACCCAAATCATATATCTCTTCTTTATTTTAGTGTTAAATTTTTCTTGAAAAATAGTTTAATGGGTTATTCCAAGCAGCCCAGCAAACTTTTGTTGAAGATCATATTTTATGTGAGAGTAGAAATGTGAGTTTGAAAATAATGGGCAGGGAGGAATTTTTTAGAGCACTGGGGGTTCTCTCATACTCCTGCACTTAGACAATGCCAATTTTTTATTCTGTCACTATGTGGTGGGTCTGTTTTTCCCCACTGCACACAGTTTTCATGGGTGATCATCCTCAAAGGGCATCTTTCTGTCTTGTCTTGCTGGCCATGCAAAATCATTTCAGTTAACCTGAGGTACATGGACCTTACCCAAAACAGACAGACATTTAATTTTATAGAGTACCATCTAAATATGAGGACATATAAATGCACTTATAGTAGCCCTGCCTCACTTCTTAGCTCCAAGAAGACACAATCGTGACTTCAGGAAAAAGATAATTCAGTGTATAATGGTTTCTCATGATGGAATACTTTAGCCAAGCATCAATGTTCCAATTCTATACATGGAAACATTCCTACAAAGAATTATATGGATTTATTTCAACATAAAAATTTTTAATATTACAACCAATTGATTATAAATGTGTTGGTTAGGATTGCTTAAAAATATTTGACCTGAGAAGGAGAATATGAATTCATCCTGAAGATGGAAAACAGCTAGCAGGAGAGTGCACCCTGAGATCTGATATGTCAGTCACCCTCCAGACCTGAGGATCACACTCATTTTTATTAATGACCCTGTTATTTGAAATGGAAAAAAAAAACACAATTACATAGGCTTTCTAGGCTTAAAATCGGGGTCTGGGGAGGGGAGCATAGATGGATTAATGTGATCTCTGGCTTAGAAGAGCACAATAACCAATCCAGTTAAAAGGAGCGACAAGAACTGTCCTCTGCTTGCGATAAACAAATCTGCTTCTTCTAATCTCATCCTCTGGGGCTCAGATTAAAACAAATATGACCCGATAGGCTTGGTCCAATTTATTTTCAGATTATAAGAACGGCTCCCCCTGTTATGTATCTGCCAGAAAAACCCTGCTGATGTTTTTAAACCACAATCTATGATAAACATCACACAGCCTATGGTATAAAGATGGAAATGTTTGAAGGGAAAGAGAATGTTTAGAAGTTGGGTGGGGGAGAAAAGAGAAGGGGCCATTGCAAATTCATTCTCTGTATTTCAGATTTTTTCTCAGTGTCGGGTAAGTGGTGGGATATTGAATTGCTTTCTAGAGGGCAAATTCCACTGTAGGCTTACTTGTCATCGACTCCGCATTTATATTTACAAGAAGGCTGAGAGCACCAGGGAGCATTGAAGCATTACTGAAAAGTTGAACCTGATACCTCCCCATATCATGGTTTAATAAACCGACAAAGTGATTATTGAATTCAGTTTCCATATGTAAGAAGAAACTTGAGGAAGTGAGCACATCAAACCTGGCTTCATTTTAGAATGATCACACACTTAGAAATATTCAGAATAATGACATCTGAACTGCATCATTGTGAAATCATTCTATCTTTTTTCTTCTAAAATTCAATTTAATACAAGATAATCAAGTGACATAGGGTCTCTTGAACCACACAAAAAATGGCATTAATACATACAACACACTAATAAATATAATGAGTGATATTAATAATAACATAAGTGAAATACAACCACTTTTGACCATCAAAATATATCATATATTACAAGAGGTAATATCTTTGGATAAAGGTTTTGAGAAAGCAAACAAAACAAAACAACGAAAACCCCTCCATGATTCTGTGTGGTGTGGAAAATAAATTTGAATTGATTTTAATATAATTATTGCTTGTTTTGTCCACTCAATCACATCCAGAAAAAAGCACAAAGAAATTACACATTAATTGCATTAAATAAGCAGTTAATTACTTTATTTATCATTCATTCACTCATTTATAATATTTAATGAATGCCTATTATTTGCCAATCACTGGTTTGGTGATAGGTTTAAAGGTCAGCAAGAGAAACCTAATCTCTGATGAATAATAAAAAGTAAATAAGCAGTAAGAATACAAACTCTATTACAAGGATTTTGGGTGTGTGCAAGGGGGAATGAATGTGTTGATTACATGTGTGTACACACACACACACAATCATGCAGAGAGAAAGAAAGGGCTTCCAGGTGTTCAAAATAGGCTTAGAATCATGAAAATACTTCTGTCCTCGTGGGTTTCACCAGCTGCTCACACACAGCACCTCTTTCAGACCCTCCCTGTCTCCTCGTGCAGGCGTCATGTTTCCTGGAGTCCAGGGAGGTCTCTTTGCCCACCGTCCTCCCTGGTGTTACCACCTGCTCAGTCATCGGTGTCCACTCTGAAGAATCGTGGTGCAGTGGGGTGCTTCTACTTCCTTCTCGCCACACAGGTAAATGGAGGCAACACAACAATGACAACAACCACAACAACAAAGAATGTAGTGACAGTCTGAGGTAATTTTATGTATTAAATGCACCGTACTCCTATTCCCAAAGCACCTCCATTGGGTTGTTACACACAGACTCCGTGTCATGATTAAATGTGAGTCCATTCCATCAGACACTTTGAACCCTGAGTTCTACTTCTAAGAATCTATTGTAACACAGTAATTGTAGACAGGGTGCAATGATTTTTAAGTGTGTATGAATCATACAACCTACAATCTCCAGTGGGTAAACCATGATACCAGCTCCTAATTCCTTTACTCCATCCCAGGGTGGGGAACTTGATGGTTGAATTTGTTAGACATTTAGCTCATTGTTTTTGTGTGTTTATGACAAAACTTTGACATTAAGAATTAAAACTTGGGATTTTGAAATTTGAGAGTCAACTATCTGTCTTTCTACCTATTATCTCTTCTAGGGATTTTGAAATTCAACTCTGAAACTCAAGTGTTTAATATTGATCCTTTTCTCCTCTCTTGTTCTGCTGTGGATTCCCTTCCTACTTCTGCTGACTGAAATAGGGTCAAGGCAATACCAACAAACTGCAATGACTAAGGTACGCACATGGGTTAATATTCAAATACTACCCCCTCACAAATTTTAATTAGAGCAGGCACCTATAAATCCCTAAGGAGAACAGCTGAATGAATTACGGCACAAACCAAGAAAGAACACTTCTCTATACATAAAAATTGTGGAGGACAATTTTGTGTGTTCAGAAATGTTCACTACAAATCACTTATTAAAAAACAGCTATCAAACTAAATGCTCCAATGTATTATAATAACTGAAGTACACTAACTTGGGCAATATTTATATCTGGGTTTTATTACACTGATTATTTCGAATGTCTTCTTTGGATACTTCATCTTTTTCTATGTCATCATATTATAATACTTAACCACTAACTGCACCAAACACCTCATCACTTTATTCTACAAAAACCTACTATTACCTGGTATTCTCCTATGACTGGATTACTTTTCCAGGGAGCTGGGAAAACTTCTCAGCAATATGTGAGATTTGCTACAAAGAGACAGGATAAGAAAGAAATTCTATTCTTCACCATGACCCTTTTCCATTAAAATAAAAAAAAGAAAACAGCACTGTGTGTGGAGGATCTAAGAAAGCAAAATCAACAGGAAAGCAAAAGGATGAAGGTTTCACAATTGCATAAAAGGGAGTTCATGTTTCATCTTACTTATCTGGGACATAGTTTTATGTTTTCAGCTAAACATGTCTGCACATCATCAGCTCTATATTTAGATTAACCATGTAATTATAAAATATATTTCATAGGACACCTGGGTGGCTCAGTCGGTTAAGCGTCTGCCTTCGGGTCAGGTCATGATCCCGGAGTCCTGGGATCGAGTCCCGCATGGGGCTCCCTGCTCAGTGGAGAGCCTGCTTCTCCCTCTCCTGCTCCCCCTGGTTGTGCTGACACTCTCTGTCTTGCTCACTCTCTCTCTGGCAAATAAACTAATAAAATCTTAAAAAAATAAATGAAAAAATAAAATAAAATATATTTCAGTACAAAAGTCTTCACTCTGATTGGTCATGCTCCATAACATGGTACATTTTAAACCACATCTCTGCAAGGCTACTTTCTTCCTTTGCTTTCGCTAGAGCTAGGCTTAAGGTTAGCCGGGGAAGAGCAGCATAGCACTCAGCAGCACTTCTTATTGGAAGTAATCTCCCCAGTGGTTGCAGACTTGATTTAAATTCACCTGTGAGGTAAATGAAAACACGGCCAGTATGGGAGATCATATGAGACCAGAAGCCACCTGGCTGAACAACCCGTATCTTAGTCCACCTGCCCTGTCACACTGGATGACTAACCCTCAGTTAGCCAGCAGAGGGTAGGAAGTGTGTGTGTGTGTGCACGTGCGCACACACGTGTGTATGTGTGATTTCCCTTATTACTTAATTCTTTCACACCAGATACACTATGATGAACTTTTGAGTTATTCTATGTCAATGCATGTTCTTTGTCCTGTTTTGGTGACTGCAAAATATTCCATTATAAGAAGGGACATGTGTTTTTGTCCCCCACTGGAGGGCACTTTGTTGTTTCGATGCCACAGTGAGTATCTATTTCTGAGCACATTCTGTCTTAGGTTCTTTTCACTAGCTGTTGTCTCTCCCTCCAGAATCTCTCCTCAGGTCTCACACCTCAAATCTTTTCCCTGGATCTCATACCTGGGATCTCTTCTCAAATCTCACACCTTGATGCTTTATCTTCAGACAGGTCTGCATGGAGCATCGTGTGTCTCAATTTCCTATTCTTTCCGATTTTTTTCATCATAACTTTCATCATCAGAGATTATCACATCCATTGGTGTTCAACCTGTTTCCCCAAATGGAATGTCATCATTATGGTTCCTTTACTCACTGCTCAACAAATATTATCTGCATTCACGAGAAGGCCATGTGGTAGGATTCGGAGGCAAAGGGCTATGCTCTGGAAATGCAGTCCGCATGCCAGCCACAGCTTCCTTCCAGGTTCCCTGAGCAGCTACAACACTATATGTTGTAGTACAACATGCATTATTACTAAACCTCATTCCAGGAGGGAGAAAAGTGGCCATAACAAGAGTCACAGCCAATAGCTGCTCACTACGTCCATGTGATCATGGTTACAAAATCCTCCCAGCTGCCCTTTGGCAGGTACCTGCCATTATCCACCACCGCATCCCCAGCAGACTGCACTTTCCAAGAACAAAGAAACAACATTCCCTGTTCACATGCTTTTCCCATACTTCATGAAGAGGGAGAGTTCATGCCTTCATCACCTTTCATCTGTGTGAGTCCTGAGCTGGTTTGACAACTAGGACATGGTAGACATAACTCCACCTCAAACTTCCCCGAGAGCTTCTATCTCCTGCCTCTTGGAATTCTTGATCTTGGGATGGCCCTCTTGGAAGCCAGGGGCCATGGCATGAGAAGCCAGGCCATCCTGAGTGGCTGAGCTTCAGCTGATAGCTCAGTTCACTTGTCGGCTGGGAGAAGAAAGCTGTCTTGGATGTATGATCAGTTTGACATCGGAGTCTCTTGCCCAGCGACCATCTCACCACAGCCATGACAGACCCAGAAAAAGCCACCAACTGAGCCCAGTCAACCCAAGGAGCAGTGTGCAATATCAGTAAAGGGCCATTTTAAGCCATCTAGTTTGGGGATGGCTTGTTGTATGGTAGGAGATAACTGAAAAATTATTTTGTACTTTAAAATGAGGTACTTTGAAAACAAAAGCCAGAACATGTGACCAGTGGGCAGGCAAGAGTGGGAAGGTCTCTACAGAGATCGTTGGGAAGGCCTGGAGGACAGTGTGTATTGTAGTACACACCTGAGGTAATACACGAAATAAGAAAGATATCAGACGAACTTTTGAATCTGATTAATGATATTTCCACACAAACTATAGAATGTACCAACCAGATTCTTCTAGTGTCCCAAGATATAACACAAGAAGTGGAATGGTTTTCTAAGGAGCAATAAATAGAACATCCCCCCTCTATTGGAAGTTTGAAGTGAGAGGCAGTCCTCGATGGTTTTCGGGGGGATGGGGAGGATGAGTCTGCTGCACGGCACTGAGGACCTGCAGACCCAGGAAGGAGGCATGCTCATGCACTACTGGGATCCAGATCAGAATAACGTCTAGAGTTCAGGTCTGCAACTGGCCATGTCAAACTCTCTCCAGCATAAATGTCCTCACAAGTACCCACAGAAGTATGGATAACAGCGTGTGCCCCTGCATTATTTGGGGTAAGCATGGATCAGACACAGCCCTGGTGCCCATCACTGGGATGTTGGTTGGATGAACGATGGTACATGCTTCAATCCCATGCAGTGCAGCCTAAAAAGACAGCCCAGGATACCATCATCAAAACAGACAGCCAAAGCTTATCACTCAGTAAGGTAACACAAAGCAAAAGTGCACAATACGGAACAGTGTATCTAGTATCTTATAGAATGTTTAAAAAAAAAAGACACACACACACATGTGGGTATATGTAGCATGCACCGAGAATTACACAGAAAACCTGCCAAAAGTCATTGCCTCTGAGAGAGAGCCTGAGAGACTGGAGGCAAGTATGGCAGGTGGCCTACATAGAATGACAAAGCAGGCATACTACTCGGAAGCTAAACATATGAACTCAAGTGTTTTTTTAATGGTGAGCTGCTTGTGGCTCTATCCCCAGACCCACAGGGTGTGAGTTGCTGGTCTTCAGTTTTGCTGCAGTGAAAAAGCTTGAGAAACACTGAGGCATGGTGGATGGCTCGTGGGTGGATCAGAAAGTCTCCCCAGGCCATCTGTAAGGACATCAGCATCCAGCAAGAAGAATACACACTCCATTGCCACCAAAGATACTTTCCTCCCAGGTACCTCCGTTTCTTACTTATTATACACTCCAGTACGTTGCCTTTTTAAATTTAGACTTATTTTTTTAAATGATTTATTTTATTATTTGATAGAGATAGAATGAGTGGAGGAGGGGCAGAGGGAGAGGAGAGAGAGAATCTCAAATAGACTCCCTGCTGAGCACAGAGCCCGATGTGGGGCTCAATCTTACAACCCTGAGATCATGATCTGAGCCAAAATCAAGGGTTGGATGCTCAACCAAATGAGCCACCCAGGTGCTCCAAGACCTTACATTTTAGAGCTGTTTTAGGTTCATAGCAAAATTGAGGGGAAGATACAGAGATTTCCCATAGACTCCCTGGCCTCCCAATGTTAATATCCCCCACCTGATGGTACATTTGTTACCAAGGATGAACCCACATGGGTACATCACCAAACCCAAGTCCATGGTTTACACTGGGGGTCACTCTTGGTGTTGTACATTCTATGGGTTTGGACAAATGTATGACATGTATCCACCATTATGGTATGTAGTGAGCCTACACAGAATAACCTCACTGCCCTAAAAACCCTCTGTGCTCTGCCATCCATCCCTCCTCTCACAACACCTGATCCTTCACTGTCTCCATAGTTCTGTCTTTTCCAGAGTATCATAAAGTTGAAATCATGCAGTGTGCATCCATTTCAGATTGGCTTATTTTACTTCATAATATGCACTTAAGACCCCTCCATGTCTCCTCATGGTGGACGGCTCACTTATTTCTAGAGCTGAATAATATTCCATTGTCTGGTTTTGTCTTTTTTCAATCTTTGCTCTTATTTGAGGAAACAAATAAATAGTTTTATACGAGTTTACAAGTATCACAAACACAGATGAGAATGAAAGAATCATGGCCTTCAGTAACCTTTTGTAGTACCTACTCTCTACAACAGGTTAGAAAAAGTAGACTATAAACTGAGTTCAGACAACCACCAGCCAGCACTCCTGACATGTCTTCCCCGGAGCACTCTACACTCCTTGAGGAAAACCACAATGCCTGTAAGATCCCCTGCTGGGAGTCAGGTTCTCAATGTGCCTCTGAACCACTAGGTCACCTTGGTCAGATGTAGATTATACAAAGCTGACGTCCCAGTGAGTGTTAGAATTCTGACTCCGTTACTCTCTCTCCCCTTTTGTGCCCTTCCATCATCAAGATGCTGCTAACAGTAAACAGTAAAGAGCATGTATCAGTAGAGCGGTTTATGTGACTATCCATAGGCATTATCTGTCTCTAATAAACAGCCACCACTTCTCATAGAAGGGCTCACACCAATTTCCACTGAATTTCAGGAAATTGGCAGAAATATAAAAGTGATGGAGCAGTAGGGTTACTTTATCAATCAGCTGGCAATAAATGAGACATGGGTTAAGTGTGATGAGGAAAGTATACTGTCTCTGCTGTAACTGAATCTCCCTGCACTAGCCCGCGGACGGTGTGCTGGGTGGACACCACACAGGAGACCCACGCTGGGTCGAGGTCATGCACGGAAGAAGGTAGTCTCACTACTGAGTTACAGCAGTAGAATCACAAGTCTTTCCAAAATGAGACTTGCCCACAGGGGCTACTCTGTGGGAGCATTGGGCAACTGGGATGAGCAAGTCTTCAAAAACGTTGGCCTGTGGTTGAAAATTACTGCGTCAGCCCTGCTGTGAATCACTGCTGCATGGATGAACCAGAAGTTTTTTTTTAAAAAGGGTGCATTTCCCTGTTTAAAGAAGACACTTAAATAATTTGCTACAATATAACAAGTGTGCTAAATTCTGAAAATCAGAGCTGATTTCTCAACACCAAGATAAAATCAATCTACCAGTCGATGATATATATTTTATATTTTATATATATTTTATACAGACACTTCTACCTTGGTATTGAGAAATAACTCCTGATTTTCAGAATTCAGTAAATATGTGAATATATAATAGATAAATGCATATGTATAAGCACACATATACTCTTTATATGAAGAATAAACCACACAGTTGGTGAACGATGCTCATGACCCTAATAAAGCAGAACATTTTACTCAGTCATTGTGGACACGGACTGGAAGCTACTTCGAAGTCCTCCCCACTCTGCTCGCCTGCAGGCTCTCCTAGTGTCTGAGTTTGTCCAGCCACGCTGAGACACTGTGCATATCTCCACTCGGCTGTGTAATCAACGATGAATGTTAGGCTGGGAGAGTCTCTTCTAAAACTACCACTGTGGTTACAACTTCCAGACTACGGAAAACCTGACTTACCGCTTGCTCACAGAGCACCTTCGATTAGAGAAAGAACTTCAGACTCAGAAGCTTGAGATCTGGGTTTCGAGATTGTGCCTTTTCCTTGTACACCTGGGCAAGTCTTGGGCCAATCACTGTCTGGACATCAGCAGCCTTGCTCATGAAACAGGACGGTTGGAACAGATGGTCCCCAGCATCACTGGTGGCTCCAAACCTTGTCTCTGGGCAGGCTTCTTCAATTTCGATGCTTCCCTTTGTTCTTTGTTTGCTCTTTCCAGAGGACCTTATTTTAAATCGCAATCACTGCTTTCAGGTAGGAGGTAAATCTGAAGAGGCATTGCTTTATTCGTGGTCCTCATGGAGGAAACCACAACACTAAGGGATTAATCTGCATTGTGGGCCAGGTTCTGCAGAGCCCGGGTGTGAGTGATTCAGGGAAAACTTGAAGGAGGACGGAGAAGGGACACAATTCAGACACCCGTGCCACCTGAGACCCGTGCCCTTGGGGGACAGCTGCTCTCTGATCTCGCAGGGCACCCTGGATATAAACTATATCTTTCAGAGCGCTACCCGGCCTGTGGCAGAGGGTGCCCCAGGGGACACAAACTTGCAGGTCTTCCCTGCGCTCTGCAGACCAAGCAGCTCCAGGGGAGCAGGTAAAGTCTACCAGAAGCCAGAGCACACACGGCCCCGTGGAGCACAGAAAGAACAAAGCAGAGCCTGGAGGACCCGGGCTGAGTGCCCCAGAATCCACTGCACACTCTCCACCCTAAGTGATTTGTCCAAATTTATTCAACATTAGGAGTGAGCAGGAGAGAAAAGTCAGCTCCACGACTCTCTTCACAAGAGAGTGAACCCCACGACCGGAGTCCACTCAGCACATCTTTTCCATGGGGCTTGGGCGGCTTAAGTCTCTACTAAGAAAAAGAATTAAGAAGGTTGTGCCCAAACTTATTAATAGGATACATCATTTGAGGGTCTAGAGGCAGCAGTAACGCTGTATTCTCTGTTTTCCTGTCTTCCCAGTCCTCCCCTTTTTTTCATTGTAATTGCATCAAATGCAACAACCATCCAACTCCATATCACTGCTTCAGAATGATCTGAATCCTGAAAGGATAAATGTTAGAAGATTTCAAACCACAGGCAGAAATCTTACCCAAGATTGTATGCGATTGTATAATCCTTTTAAATTACTGAAGACGTGGTAAAACAGGAATTAATCTGAAGAAAATCCACAGCCTTCATTGCTCAGAGAAACTACAGTTTTCATGTAAAATACAAACATGTGGCCAATGAATCCACTATTTTCAGTCTCAGGAATTAAGACACTTCAACACAAGGAGAAGGACACCCATCACGTTTCATTTCACTTATGCAGGGTAAGCCAACCAGGTATTTATTCAGTGGGATTGATGACACAATGAGAACTGCTCACCTGTTACCTCCCTTACGGATCTGACCCACTGCTGCTTTCGTGGTATAATGAGATGGGGTGACACTGAGCCAGCTCTGTGTGGTTTTCTTCCAGGTCTGATTGAAGAAGTGATTGCATGCCAAGTGGGACGGCTTCTCACTGAGCCAGCTAATGCCGGGAGATGTGTTAAATTATTATTATCTGTTGCCATCACTGGCTCTCAGGAAGTAGAAAGGACTTTGGGGATTATTCATGGCCCTGTTTTAATAACTGCCCTGTAGCTTGGCTGATGTACGGTCATTAAAATTTTTATAGGGAGCGATTAAAGTAGAAGTGGATTTTTTGAATAGATATGGGACTTATAAAATGCTGTCTTTTCTTAAAAGATACTTTGAAAATCTTTTCAAAATAATAATTTGACCCACAGGACATAGAAAAACTGCCAAAGCCCCATCTCTAAAGCCAACAAAAGGGTTGACAAAGTGAGAAGGAGCAGGTGTAAGGGGCTCACGTGAGAAGTTGAGATAGAATTCCTTTCTCTATGGCTCCATTATCCTTGGGGATAAGCCATGTGAGCAAACGGAAGCACCAAAAGAAATCAATACCAGCAGGAAAACCACAGACACCAAGCCTAACAAATATGCAGATGAACACTGAAGATTGGGCTGAGAAATGTTTACTTATTAATAGGTGAGTTTTCAGAACTTGGGCTGAGAAGTTAGTTAGCTGAGCTTCTATAAAACAGAAACAGGTCTGGGGAAGAGAGAGTAACATTGTGAGTCTTTGCTGCTTTAAATAAGCTATTTGACTTTGGGTGAGTCATTCCATATTTCCAGGCACAGGTAGTGATGTGGCAAGAGGCAGCCTACTGCAGACATATAAGCTCCAGCCTCGGACCCTAACTGCCTGTGTGTTCTGGCCCAAGGCTCCTCCAGGCTTGTAAACTGGACAAGTTACAACTTCATGGTCCTTCCTTTTCCTCCATTAAAAAATAGGAGTGTTGACAATACCTGCTTCACAGGGTTGTCTGAAGGAATGAATGAATTAAAATACTGAATATTAAAAAACATACTGTAAAATAGTAAATGCTCTTCAACAATGCTCATTAGAATTGCTACTAATTGTTTTAGACACAATTATTTGTCTATAAAAGGGAAGACTGGCTGAGTGGTCTGCCACATGTTGTAATGCTGAACAGTCTATAGATGTTACCTAGAGAATTTTCTGGAGAATGCATGAGAGAGATGGTTACACTGTTCTTCATGGTAGAGTGCCACTAAATGCCAACTTCACTCTCCTTGAGACAAACTGCTACTTTATTTCAACATGGAGTCTCAAGATCTGAGATTCACAAACATCCTTTGGTGTCCATTAAGGAGCTCTTGTTTTGACGAAAACTGGGTTTTCAACAACATGTTTATATAGTCCTATCGGTTCATCCATGTGTTGTCTAGCTTCTGAAAATACCATGGCACAAAGTTCAGTCTAGAGTGACTTGCTGGAAAATTTGCAGCAAGCCAAATATGTTCATGGATGAAACATTTAAATTTTGCAGTGTTTATAGTATACAACTTTTTGCGTTTTTTCCCAAGTAAATCTGACACTATTTTGGTATATGCTTCTTATTTTCAGCAAATAATTTACAGGAACTTGGGGCCCCCACTTCTTGTAATTAATGTACAACAGCAAAATAAGATGTTTCCCATAACTCCAGCATTGATAAAAGTCCTTCCTCCCATAATCATTATTGAAATTATATCCTTGACGCAGCTGCACATCATCGGCATTGAAGATGTTCATCTCCCCCAAGAATACCCATCTCTTCTGAAATTGTGGGCATGGGTTTCATCTCTTACAGTGTTGCCATTAATAATATATTTAATTATGAACTCATAAAAATTAATACTGCAAAATGCAGCTAAGTGACTGACTAAATATTTGAAGCAGGTGTAGTTCATGTATGGCATTCAGTGGAGAGCATATTTTAATGGCTTCCCGGCATCATTCCATCTAAGGAGGATTGTGTGCATTAGCCATGTAAAAAGCCCATCCTATGTGGCCCAAAGATGAAGCTGAGAACAATCATTTAGAGATCGGAGCACAGTGAGCTTTTAGATAAAATAGGCTTATGGTGTTAAAGACTGGCTGCTGACTGATCTCCTTAGGATATATTTAATCCAAAAGTAAGAGTAACAGACTAGGGCCAGAAACTACTTGGGATAATAAGAAAGTTTTAAAAATAAACACATGGGGTCATGCAGGGTAACAGAATTAAGGACAGTCTGGTTTACAAGTTACTGTGTACCGCTAGTTCAGAAAACGACACTGGCGCAGCGGGATGGAATGCTGAATTACCACAATGCAATACATCTTCATTTAAAAATGAAACAAACTCTTTCAAACTACAACTTGTTTAGCCAAGTTAAAAAAAAAAAGTATTTTCCATTAATTCCCTCTGTAGCACAAGACTTTTCAGAAAACACTCATAGCTTTTTTTTTTTTCATATATATCTCTCCTGTATGATCTGCTTTTGTTTTCAAACACACTTTCCATAACAATGTGATTCATTTCCATCCTTCCTGGTTTTCCTCCTCACAGCTTTGAATGTTTTTCCAGTTTGTTGAACTCCTTGCAGATTTTTTCACTCCTTAACTCCTGAGCTTTCAGAAGAACTATGGTCTCTGATACCTACATGGTGGGCACTATCAGGCAATTTGATAGAATTGAGAGTTACAGAACGCTCCATTCAGAAGCAGAAAATGCATTTCTCTTAAAGTCACATGGAACATTTACCAGGATTGGCTGCTCTCTGGAGTGTGAAAAACACCTCAACAAATTTAAAGTACAAGAGACTATACAAAGTGTGTTTGCAAACCACAATGGGGTTAAACTAGAAATCAGTGACAGAAGGATGGCTGGTAGGTCCCCGTATATTTGAAAATTAAAATCTCACTTCCCAATATCATGTGGGTCACAGAAGAAGTGTCGAGAGAAATTTAAAAAAATCTGTTGAACTAGGAGGAGGGAAAAGATGGTGGAGGAGTAGGGGACCCTATTCCAACAGGTCCCCAGAATTGAGCTGCATATCTACCAGATGACTCTGAACACCCATGAAATCAGCCTGAGATGTAAGAAGATATATCTGGGTCTCTACAAGCAGAATATGGCAGGCGGTTGGTTTCAAGGTATGAAGTGGGTAGCCATGATTCCATGGGCAGATATCAGAGGATAAATGGAAGCAGGAGGGAGACAAGGGGATCCTACAATGCTGGTGAGCGATAGCCTCCTGCACTGGGGACAGGGCACAGATTTGCAGACCAGTAGCGACGGGGAAAGGACTTTAGTGCAGTCCCCCAGACTGAAACCCAGAGTGGCGGGGCGCATGAGCAAACCAGGGTTGGCTGGTGGTTTTAGAAGCACAAAGGGCAGAGACGTGCTCCCAAGCCCAACCTGGAGATGAGGACTGGGAACACTGCTAAGGGACACACAACCCAGGATGCTGCAGTTTATAGCAGCACAGACAAAAATGGAGAGACTGTGGCCTGGAGAGCTCACTGAAGAACAGACTGCAATCTCTCTGCTCTGAGGCAGAGGTTTGGAAATGGCCTCTTCTGCTCTAACTCTTGGAAGAGATGCGGAAAGCTGCCAGGGAAAGCTGCCAGAGAACAAAAGCCCCCAAAAAACGGTTTTCACTGAGCCCATCCCCTGCCACAGGGCGCAGGGCAATTCTGCTCAAACAGGATTGCCTGAGTAACAGTGTGGCAGGCCCCTCCCCCAAAAGACAGGCTGGGAGAACAAGACGCCAGCAACCCTAAGGTCCCTATAAAACAGGTGCATCTTGCTTGGGTTGTGGTCAATAATTTGGACTCTGTACATTCCCTCAAGCACCCCTCAACAGAATGACTAGGAGGAGGAACCCCCCAAAATAGGAAAGATTCAGAGATGTGACTTCTGCCACAGATTTACAAATGGATACAGATATAACCAAGATGTCAGAGATGGAATTCAGGGTAGCAATTATGAAGACAATAGCTAGAATGGAGAAATCAATTAATGACAACATAAAGTCTCTAAGGGCAGAAATGAAAGCTGAACCAGCAGAACTTAAAAATACTATCCATGAGATCCAACTAATCTAGATAATCTAACAGCTAGGGTAAGCAAGGCAGAAGAACGAATTAGTGATCTAGAAGACCAATTCATAGATAAGAAGGAAAAACAGGAGGCCAGGGAAAAACAACTCAAAATCCATGAAAATAGAATCAGAGAAATAAGTGACACCATGAAATGTTTCAATGTCAGAATTATTGGGATCCCTGAGGGAGTGGAGAGAGAGAGAGGACTAGAAGATGTATTTGAGCAAATCGTAGCTGAGAACTTCCCTAATCTGGGGAATGAAACAAACATTCGTGTCCTAGAGGCAGAGGGACCCCTCCCAAGATCAAGGAAAACAGGCCAATGCACTGGCATGTAATAGCAAAACTCGCAAATCTTAGAACCAAGGAACCATCGTAAAGGCAGTTAGGGGGAAGAGATTCCTTACATACAGAGGGAGGAACATCGGAATAACATCAGACCTATCCACAGAGACCTGGCAAGCCAGAAAGGCCTGGCAAGACATATTCAGGGTACTAAAGGAGAAGAACATGCAGCCAAGAATACTTTATCTGGCAAGGCTGTCATTTAGAATGGATGGAGTGATGCAGAGCTTCCAAAACTGGCAGAAACTGAAAGAATATGTGACTACTAAGCCAGACCTGCAAGAAATATTAAGGGGGGTTTTATAAAAGGAGAAAGACCCCAAGAGTGATATAGAACAGAAATTTACAGACAATCTATAGAAACAAGGTCTTCACAAGCAACATGATGACAATAAATTCATATCTTTCAATAATCACTCCAAATGTGAATGGCCTGAATGCTCCCATAAAACAGCACAGGGTTGCAGGTTGGATAAAAAGACAGGACCCATCCATATACTGTCTACAAGAGACTCATTTTGAACCTAAAGGTACATCCAGACTGAAAGTGAAGGGATGAAGATCCATCTTTCATACCAACAGACCTCAAAAGAAAGCTGGGGTAACAATTCTTATATCAGACAAATTAGATTTTAAGCTAAAGACTGTAGCTAGAGACACAGAAGGACACTATGTCATTCTTAAAGGGTCTATCCAACAAGAAGATCTAACAATTGTAAATATCTGTGCCCCCAACATGGGAGCAGCCCACTACATAAGCCAACTGTTCACCAAAATGAAGAATCATATTGATAACAATACATTAATTGTAGGAGACCTCAATACTCCACTCAGCAATAGACAGGTCATCTAAGCAGATAAATCAACAAAGAAACAAGAGCTTTGAATGACACACTAGACCAGATATAGATATCTATCTATATCTATCTATATATACAGAACATTCCACCCTAAAACAACAGAATACACGTTCTTCTCAAGCGCACACAGAACTTTCTCCAGAATAGACCACAATACTGGGTCACAAATCAGGTCTCAACTGATACCAAAAGACTGAGATTATTCCCTGCATATTCTCAGACCATAATGCTTTAAGACTGGAACTCAATCACAAGAAAAAATTTGGAAGAAATTCAAACACTTGGAAGCTAAAGACCACTCTGCTCAAGAATGTTTGGGTCAACCAAGAAATCAAAGAAGAACTTAAACAATTCATGGAAACCAATGAGAACAAAAACACATCAGTCCAAAACCTATGGGATACTGCAAAGTTGGTCCTAACAGGGAAATACATAGCCATCCAAACCTCACTCAAAAAATAGAAAAATGCTGAATTCACCAACTAACTTTACACCTTAAAGAAATAGAGAAAAAGCAACAAACGATGCCTAAGTCACACATTAGAAGAGAAATAATTGAGATTAGAGCAGAGATCAATGAATTAGAAACTAGAAACACAGTAGATCAGATCAACGAAACTAGAAGCTGGTTCTTTGAAAGAATTAATAAGATCAATAAACCACTGGCCAGACTTATCCAAAAAAAAAAAAAAAAA
>NC_138373.1:37486723-37502256 GCF_054177405.1 Leptonychotes weddellii | reverse complement strand
AAATTTAACAATCATAGGTTTCTTTTAAAAAAATCCTTATCATTTCATAATCATTTATTTTCTTAAAGTCCAATTCTTCTTTTATGGATACAGTATCTTCTCGAACCCCTCTGATTATAGAAGTTAAAAGGCTTTGTTCCTTTGTTTCATATATGAACAATTTTGTTTTTTTTCTTTTTTAATGAATTTTAAATTTTATGTTAAAATAGTTCTCAAGCATATGTTTATACTGGATCTTTCATTTATATTTTCAGACAAGGCAACAGGAAGGCTGACTGATGACTCTGTGCACATGGATGAAACCATCTCTGGAGCAGACCCTTCGAGGAGGAAGAACCTCAAAGTCCAGGCCACAGCTTGGTTCTAAGCCAGGGATACCCACTCCTGCTTCGTCTCTTAGCTCCTCCCAATACGAGGATCAATTTCTCCCTTAAAAACCCTCCACTTAGGGGTGCTGGGGTGGGAATGTTAGGTTGAATGCTTTGATGACAGTATATTATTTGTGAAGTTGGAATAGGGAGGCAACTCTTTGTGTGTGGGTGTGTTTGCTCATGCGCACCCATAGTCAAGTAACCTGCCTCCTGTTTTTTACACACACCTCACTCAGACCTTGCACTTTCAGGGGTCAGGGCCTCTGGGCTGTTCTGCCCAAGGTCAGCTCCCACCTACACTCCTCTGAATATATATGTGGCTTACCTCCATTCTGCCAGCAGAGCCACATAAGGAGAAGTATATAAAGATACTTTCCTCTATCTTGAAATAGAGGATTAGTTCAAGTAAGAGGCTTCATGAATAATAAAATAGTAGTTATTATTTCAAAATAAATTCTTACATTCCTTTTCCTTTGATTTTCTCTTTTGAGTCATTAGAGAGATCTCTCTTTCTTTTTAAAGATTTTATTTATTTATTTGAAAGAGAGAGAAAGAGCAGGGGGAGAGGCAGAGGGAGAGGGAGAAGCAGACTCCCTGCTGAGCAGGGAGCCCGACACGAGACTCAATCCCAGGACCCCAGGATCAGGACCTGAGCCAAAGGCAGACGTTTAACCAAATGAGCCACCCAGGCGTCCCTACAGATATCTCTTTTAATATATATATTTATAAGTATTTAGGCAAGAAATGCAAAATGAATTATCACACCATGTAAAAAACCTATTGAGGGAAAAAATGATGAATTTTATTTTAGCTCTTATTATACATATATGTTTATATATATATAAATATCATATAATTTGATATATATGCGATATATAACTGTTCTGCTATTAGTACAAAATGTTCTTACATATCACAATTGGATAAGCCTCTCATTCATTTTTCAAACATTAATTAATCCTATTATTTTCTATAAAGTATATTAGGAGAACAGTATTCAAATATAAATGAGAAGCTCAGATTCTAGTTAACTTGATTCTTTTTAGTAGATGATTTTAAATAAATGTCAGTTGTACAAAGTTTTACTTTAAATCAGTCAAACCATTGATTTATGCAAGATTGAGTTTACTAGGCTCTAAAAGTCCATGACCACATTTTGTTATTCATTCATTCACTCATTCATTCATTCACAATGCCTCCTATGATGCCTCAAATTTATTAGGAGATCAATAGATGGGTGCAGGCTGAAAAAAGCACTTTTAGAAAAGCATACAGACCTCATGATATAATTACATAACCCTTTATAATAGTTCAGATAACCCTTCAGAATGTTCATGGATGTAAGACTGTCCTAACTAACCTCAAGATAAAGTTAGTCTTCTAGTTTGACACTGAAACATCAAATTAAAATGTAAATATCTAACCTAGCATGAAAAAAAAGGAAAGTAAAATATACCATTTGGTCACACAGCAGGTCAGATTAATTATCAGGTTGTCTAGCCATCTGAAATAGATCACGCCCTGTGTCAAGGGCATAAACGAGGGGCAGAGAGGTGCCCTGGAGTTCAGGAACGTTCCAGAACATGGCAGTAAAGCTACAGATTACGGGTCAAGAATGGTAGAGGGGAAAGTATTGTAAGAGAGAATATTCTGAACTATTCAGAAATGCTTATCTCCATATTCCATAGAGAATATTACAGTTGCTCTAATAAATGTTGGAGTCAGACCATAATTGCCTTTTCTTGAGTCAATCTTGGCTGAACATAAATGTTGGTAAGAATTTTTTTTTCTAAAGAACTTTTAATGTAAAAGAAATTCTTGCAATGCTACTATATATAATCCTCTCTGTGAGGCACAACAGGTATCAAAAATCCAGAAAGAGAAAAACATGATAAGCTAATATCTATTAAAATAGATCTGAATTTGATATATATAAATGAGGTTGAATTAAAGCTAACAAAGTTGACTCTTAATTCAGTAAATGTGAACTTATTAAGCATTTATGAAATTTGGCCTTTTATTTTTCTTTTAAAAAGCCTAAACAGAAAATGGTAACCTTTGGGGGCACCTGGGTGGCTCAGTCGTTAAGTGTCTGCCTTCCGCTCAGGTCGTGGTCCCAGGGTCCTGGGATCGAGTCCCACATCGGGCTCCCTGCTCAGCAGGAAGCCTGCTTCTCCCTCTCCCACTCCCCCTGCTTGTGTTCCCTCTCTCGCTGTGTCTCTCTCTGTCAAATAAATAAATAAAATCTTTTAAAAAATTTTAAAAAAAGAAAATGGTAACCTTTGTTATCATTGATATACATAAATACCCACTCTTGACTAGTATATTATCAAATGGATTTACAACAACCAGTATTTAAATAGAAAATAATTACTAATAACCTTGTGTGCTTATATTTCTATTTGTATCCTTAAAATTTTCCGTAACTTTCTCATTAATTACATAAATTTTATAAAATTGTCAATTATAAAATCATACCAATTTTCACACATCTTGGAAACTGACAAGGATGGCTTGAAACTTTTATAGAATATTAACATGAACTTCTTTCAGAGTGGCTCATGACAGAAATGATGCCATATACAAATGTGAATCTTCAGATTTCAAAATGAAACAAAAACCATCAGACCAAAGCATTAACAAATGAAGAAAAAATATCAGGAGGATTTTAGAAGATTGTCATTAGTAAAGAGAGGACAAAGGAAACACTGCTTCAAAATATCATTGGTGGGGGGTCCATTTCTGTAAAGGCAGTCTGAGCTCTGTGGACCCATCGCCTCAAGAGAGCACCCATAACTAGTAACTAGTAACAACTGAACAACACAATCAACAAAGAGGACCTAGTTGGAATTATTCAACACACCAACCAGTTAGTGTAAATACACTTTTGTTTGAGCACCCGTGTAACAAACACCAAGACAGATTATATCTTGACTCACAAAACCTCAAATATTTAAAACATTAAAATCATACAGCGTGGGGCACCTGGGTGGCTCAGTCATTAAGCGTCTGCCTTCGGCTCAGGTCATGATCCCAGGGTCCTGGGATCGAGCCCCACATCGGGTTCCCTGCTCGGCAGGAAGCCTGCTTCTCCCTCTCCCACTCCCCCTGCTTGTGTTCCCTCTCTCGCTGTGTCTCTCTCTGTCAAATAAATAAAATCTTAAAAAAAATAAAATAAAATAAAATAAAATCATACAGCATATGTTCTCTGACATCAGTAAAGTCAAACTGGAAATTAATAACAGAAAGAAAACAGGAAATTCTACAATTACCTGAATATTAAGCAACATACTTCTATGTAATCCATAAGTCATAAAATAAGTCTCAAGAAATGTAAAAATACATAGAACCGAATAAAACTGAAAATTCAAAAGAAAAATATGTGGAAGTCATTTAAAACACTGTTAAAGGGAAATCCGTGGCCCTAAATGTTTACAATAAAATATGAGAGGTCTCAAATCAGTGATCTAACCCAAGAAACAATAAAAGGAAGGCAAAATTCCCACAATAGAAGCAGAAAAAAAAGGAATTCATAGAGTACAAATAAACAAAAAAAATATTGGTAAAGTCAATAATTCTATCAAGACTGGCAATGTTGAAATTAAAGAAGACATGTCACTACCTACAGGAATGAAATAAAATAATATCACAACAGATCCCACAGCAAATTAAAGGGAGTATGAGGGCATTGCTGCAAACAAATGTATGTGCGTAAGTTTTACAACTTTCAAGAAATGGATCAACTACTTGAAAAACACAACTACAAAAACTCAACAAAGGTGAGTGAGACAACCAGAAGAGTGTAGTACTCTAACCATCAAAGAAACTGAATCTGTAATTTAAAACTGCAAAAGCAAAAACAAAACAAACAAAAATCTCCACACCACAGCCAGATGATTTCATTGGAAAATCTACCATTTTTTTTTTTTTAGAGAGAGTTCGTACCAGCAGGGGGAGAGTCAGAGGGAGAGGGAGAGAGAATCTCAAGCAGACTCCCCACTGAGTGTGGAGCCCAACATGGGGCCCAATCCCAAGACCCTGAGATCATAACCTGAGCTAAATCAAGAGTTGGATGCTTAACTGAATGAGCCAGCCAGGAGCCCCTCTATCAAACATTTTAAGAATACAAACCAAATTTACACAATTTCTTCCAGAAAACAGAGCAGGAGGGACATTTTCCAAATTATTTTATGAAGTTAGTATTACTGTGATACTAAAACCAGACAAAAACAGTAATTAAGAGGAAGGAGGAGAAAAAGGAGAATAAGAAGGAAGAAGAGGAGAGGGAGAAGAATGAGAAGGAAGAATGCAGACTAGTCTCTCTAATGAATTTTGATGCAAATATCCTCCACAAAATATTAGCAAGTGCAATCAGCAGTGCATAAAAAAAAATTATACATCATGTTCAAGTGGGTTTTATTCTAGGTATGTAAGTCTGGATCAATATTAAAAATTAAAGTTATCATCATACTTACAAGCTAACACAGAGAAGACATATGATCATATCATTGACTCAAAACAAAACATTTAACATCCAGTACTCATCTATGATTTTAAAAATTGATAATTTATATGAAATATATCAATTTCTCAAAAATGACAATCTACCAAAACTCATTCAGGGAGAAACAGATAATATGAATAAGTCTATCTCTATTAAAGAAATTACATCAATAATTAATAAACTTTCAGGCCCAGATGGCTTCATGAGGGGTTTCTACCAAACATTTAATAAAAAGTTATACCAATTCTCTACAATGTCTTTCAGAGGATAGAAGCACAGGGAATACTTCCTAACTCATTAAATAAGGCAGCATTACCCTAATACCAAGGCCAGACAAAATGTTACAAGAAAGGAAAACTATAGACAAATACATCTGAACACAGATGCAAAAATTCTCAACAAATATTAGCATATAGAATCCAACAATGTAAACAAAGACTTATATACCATGACCACATTGGATTTATTCCAGATATACAAGGCCAATTTAACATGAAAAAATCAATAAAAAATCAATAAATCTAATGTATCACATCAATAAGCTAAAGAAGAAAAATCACTTAATCATACAACAGATGCAGAAAAAGCATGTGTCAAAATCCAACACCAATACATGATTAAAAATTCTCAATAAGCCAGGAGAAGAGAGGAACTTCAACTTGAGAAAGAACATCTACAAAACCCCACAGCAAACACTATTCTTAATAGTAAGAAATTACATGCTTTCCCCCTAAGAATAAGAACAAGACAAGAATGTCCCCTCTATCACTATTTAACATGGTACTGGAAGTCCCAGCTAATACAATAAGACAAGAAAAAGAATTAAAGATATACTGATTGGAAAGGAAAAATCAAAACTGTTTTCAGACAACATGATTTTCTATGTAGCCCAAAGAATTAACAAAAAGCTTTTGAAACCAATAAATGATTATTGCAAGACTTCAGGAAACAAAGTTAATATAAGAAAAATCAATGGCTCTTCTATATACCAACAATGTACAAATGCACTTTGAATTTTAAAACAAACACACTTAAATTAGCACCAGGGAGCACCTGGGTGGCTTAGTTGGTCGAGCCTCTGCTTTTGGCTCTGGCCATGATCCCATTGTCCTGGGTCAAGCCTGCATCAGGCTCCCTGCTCAGCAGGGAGTCTGCTTGTCCCTCTGCCTCTGCCCCTCCCCCCACTCATGCTCTCTGGCTCACTTGCTCTCTCTCTCTCAAATAAATAAAATCTTTAAAAATAATAAATAAATAAATAAGCACCAAAAAAATGAAATAGTGAGGTATGAAGCTAACAAAATATGTACAAGATTTATATGAGAAAACAATAAAATATTGACAAAATAAATTAAAGAAGGTTTCAATAAATGGAGAAGTATTTTGTGTTCATGGTTAGAAGACTCAATATTGTTAATTTTTAATTTAATTAAATATTATTGTTAATTTTTAATTTATCATATTTAATATATAGATTTAATATAATTCCAGTAAAAATCCCAGCAAGTAACTTTGTAGATATCAACAAACTGGTTCTAAAGTTTATGTGGAAAGGCAAAAGACCCTGAATACCCAACATAATACTGAAAATAAAATTGGAGGACTGTAATCACCTGATTTCAAAATTTTCTATAAAGAGAATATAATCAAGACAATGAGCTATTAGCAAAAGAATAAACAATATGTCCATGGAGTATAGCAGAAATCCCACAAATAGCTGACACAGGTGTAGTGAACAGATTCTTTTGACAAAGGAGCAAAGTCAACTCAATCAAAAATGGATGATCTTTTCAACAAATGGTACTGGAAAAACTGTATGTCCACAAAATAATAATAAATCAATAAATCCAGACACTGCTCCTACACCTTACACACACATACATAACTTAAAATGGATCCAGACATAATGTAATGCATAAAATCTCTAGAAAATAAAATAGGAAAAATCATGTATGAACTTGGGTATGATGATGATTTTTTAGGTACACACCAAAGCACCCATAAAAGTCAACAATAAGAAGACAAACCAACTGAAATGTGAGCAAAATATCTGAACAGGTATCTTCAACTAAGAAGATAGATGGATGGCCAATAAGCATACGAAAACATGCTCCACATCATGTGTCATCAGGGAAATGCATATTAATATAAGACTGAGATCTAGAAAAGGCAAAACTATGGAGACAATAAAAAGATCAGTGGTTGCCCATGTTGGTGTAGGGTAGGGATAAATAGGCAGAGCACAGAGAGCTTTTAGGACAGGGAAACAAACTACCCCATATGATAATATAATGATGGATATATGTCATTACACGTTTCTCCAAACCTATAAAATGTACACCAAACTGAACCCTAAGATAAGCTAAGGACTCTCAATGATTATGATATATCCATCATTGGTTCATCATTGTTACAAATGTACCACTCTGGAGGGAATTATTGATAATGGGCAAGATGGTGGTGGGTGGAGCAGGGGGTGGATGGGATATCTCTACACCTCCCTCTTAATTTTGTTGTGAACCTAAAACTGCTCTAAAATCTTGTCCTTAAAAAACAAAACAAAGCAACCAATCAAGAAAACAACACTGAGATGCCACTACACACCTACTAGAATGGCCAAAATCCAAAACACTGAGAGCTGGCAAGGATGTGGTGCACAGGACTCTCACTCATTGCTGGTGGGAATGCAAAGTGGTGCAGCTATGTTGGAAGACAGTTTGACAGATTCTTACAAAACTAAACTTACCCAACATTCAATCCAGCAATTGTGCTCCTTGGTATTTACCAAAATGACTGAAAACTTATGTCCACACAAAAACTTATACATTGAAGTTTATAACAGCTTTACTCATGATTGGTAAAACTGGGAAGCAATCAAGATGACCTACAGTAGGTGATGGATAAATAAACTGTGGTCCATCCAGACAATGGAATATGATCCAGCGCTGAAAAGAAATGAGCTATCAAGCCATGAAAAGACATGGAAGAACCTTAAATGCATATTACTAGGTAAAAGAGGCCAATCTGAAAAGGGTGCACACTGCATGATTCCAATGACACTGCGTTCTAGAAAAGGCAAAACCATGGCAAGATCAGTGGTTGCCAAGGGTTGGTGGTAGGGGTGGAGACAACCAGGTGGATGGGAGAGGATGTTTAGAGTGGTACAACTAATTCTGCATGATATCGTCACGTTAGATCCATGAAAAATGCATTTGGAAAGAACCCCTAGAATGCACAGCACAAAGAGGGAGCCTTAATGTGGAGTATGGACTTGTGTTAGTAACAGCATGACGATATCTGTTTATTAATTGTAACAAGCATTTCACACTGATGCTGTTCACGGCAGGGGGAACTGTGTAGATCATATGGAACCCTCTGTACATTTTGTTCAATTTTTCTGTAAACTTAAAACTGCTTTAAGAAATAAAACTAGTGATAACAAAAAGTGCTAGTATGGATGTGCTGAAACAGCATCCTCCTTATAGCGCTTATGAGAATGTGAAATGGTACAGAGCCTCTGGAAGACAGGGTGCCCGGCTGTCACAAATGAAACCTGAGCTACTGTACAGTCAGAAACTGCACTAGAGAACACACACCAGAGGACTGAAAGCTTACTTCCACACCAAGATCTGCACATCACATGAATGTCAGTAGCAGTTTTATTTGTAATAAACTGGAAACCACCCAAATGTCCTTAGCCAAACTGTTGACAGTCTACAGTGAACAACCATTGTGCCTCCATACGATGTAATACCACTCAACAATAGAAAGAAGGCTCCTGACACAAGCAACAACGTGAGTGGTCTCAAAGAAATTGTGCCGTGCAAAAAAAGGGCCCGTTTCCAAGTGTTACAAACTGAGTAATTCCATCTATACAGCATTCTGGAAATGACAAGAATGGGTAACAGATATGCGCTTGCCAGGATTTAGGGAGAGGCAGAAGAGATGTCCACATCCCTGAAAGGGTGGTACATGGGATCCGTGGGATGGAGCTCTCTGTATCTTGAGTTCTTGTATCTTGTGCTGGTGGTCACACACACCCACACATATAATCAAGTTACACAGAACTAAACACACGTAAGTACATGTAAAACTGGTAAATCCAATAAGGTCTATGCATTATATCAATTTGATTTTCCTTGTTGTGACACTGTACTATCATTATGGGAGATGTCATCTTTGGGGTAATTGGGTGAAGGATTTAGGGGGTTTCTATGTGTTATCATCAATGGCACGATCCAAACTGTATTTAAAACTAAATAAGGATTATTAAAGTGAATTATGAAATGAAATACGAGGTATGATGCCATCACAACTTTTAATAGGAAATGCTTTAATTGAGCATTATGAAAAATGTATACTATTTGAGACTGAAAAGGTTCAGGGGGTGTCATAAAGCCTTTGCCTTCAGACCATTCAATCTTGAGCCAATGGGTGAAAACACCTGGGCACAGTGGTAGGACAGGTAAAGCCGGTGATCCTCAGCTTTGAAGGTAAGCACACCTTGGCTATGATGGAGCCCGTCTGCGGAAGCCATGAGCCTGCTTCACTCCTGCTTCTAAATGCCCCCCACGTGACAGGACTCATGACGATCTGTAGAATCTCCTCTATGATGACCAAGAAACCCTGGCCTCTCCTTAGCAGATCATCCAAAAACACAACTGTTCTAAAATTTCATGTCACATGAGCCACTCAGATCTGAAAGATAAATATGAAAAAATATCTCCACATTTCCAAGCAATCAATTAAGACCCTTGAAAACATGGAGACTTTTTTCTTCCTTTTTTTTTCTTTTTTTTTTTTTTTTCATTGCAAGCCTACTTACAAGTACTTTGAAGAGAGATCATATATTAACTCCCATGTGGGCACATGTCACTTAACAAATTCTAGGAATAAATGGAGATAAGAAACACAACTTCAACCCTCCACTGATCTCTAATCCAACTGAAAGAACAATACCCATTACAAAATAAACACAATGGAAAGAAGGTATCTATGTATCTGCCCCAGTGTGTTCACTGAGAAAATATGATGGATGTTAGGAAGCCTATCCACCTGAACCTAAGGAATGATGGTATTTTTTTTTAGAGGGTGGGGAGGGGCAGAGGGAGAATCTTAAGCAGGCTCCATGCCCAGCACAGAGCCCTTCTCAGGGCTTGATCTAACGACCCTGAGATCACAACCCTGAGATCATGACCTGAGCCAAATCAAGAGTTGGAGGCTTAATAGACTGAGCCACCCAGGCTCCCCAGAATGATGGCATCTGTACAGAAAAAACAGTGCACAGAAACACGGGAAGGGCTTGTGGCATGGGGAATGCAGCAGGCATTCCAGAAGCCCGTGCATAATGCAGGAAAATGAACACAGCATAGTTTCTCTATCAACAGGCATAAATCTTCTAAGGAGGAATAGCAATTTGCGTGGATATGTTGGAGGAAGAATATAAACCCCCAAAGACACCAGGGGATATGTAACCAGTCATTTAGACAACCTTGATGAAATTTATAATTTGAAGTCCAGAACTATAAATATAAATTTATCCTATTTTTATTGGTGCTCCAGGACTAAAGATAAAAAAAAAAAATTCCCTAACTGACCAACTGTTGCAATTAATTCGGAAATCTTACCAACATTACATGCGTAAGATAGATATTTCTTTTTCATGTGCATGCATAAATTCTTCCTTTCTTGCATATAAATTTCATATAGCCATAATGGACAAAAGCAATTTTGTTAAATTACTATCTCAGCACAAATAATCACCTTGGTTGTTTAGTCTGTACAGATTTTCTCAGCACTTTAAGGCACTATGAATACTTCTCTTATCACTGTGCTGTCTCTGATAGACCAATTGGAAGGCTATGGCTTCTACCCAACACAGACTTTATTTTGGCCATGGAGCAATGACATAATGATCAAAGTGAGGGTATATTCATTTCATACATCCTGTGGGATTGGGACTAAAAGAACAGGCAAAATGGACTTTGACAACCAGAGCACAATTTTGAAAATTACTAACCACACATATAATTTTATTAAACAACAGTGTCAACCTGCTGGATTAAGAAGAGCTAATAGGTCATTGTCTGTAAAAAGTCAATTAGGAATCAGTGGCATTTAATAAAGTTGATTTTACAGGATGTCTATCAGAGTCATAATTTTTTTTTATAATTAGGAAAGGTTCCATTTTATTCACCTTCTTAAAAATGCTTCTAACACTGCCAAGTTTATAAATTTTGATGAAATTATTCACTGTACAAATGAACCATCAGTTTGGAGACCAATCATTAAAATTTCATGCCCCCCCCACATTCACTTTCCTTCAAGCAGTAACACACTGGGGAAGCTATGAAGATGTGAGCCGTCGGCTTCCCTTCCTACATAGCCTTACTGTCCATTTTCTTTATATTGCATTTATAATGACTGATAAAATTATTTTGTTATCTCTCAAAACATGGCAACTTTATGCAATATTAATTTTGACTACCACATGCACAGTGAATTCATTGATGATGTGGTCTAGGAATTTGAATAAGTTCATTGAGTCTTAAAATGTTGAATCCTGAAGTTTTCTCCAGTATCAGCAGCTCCCAATGTGAGTGTCTTTAATTTGTGAAATGCTTTGCTTGTGTTTCCCCACAGTCCCTAACCACAGGACCGGTGCATTCACCCAACCGTAATTACCATTCACAAATCATCTTTTGTAGAACCTGATCAAGAGACTTTGCAAAATCATTTTCAGAAATGCAATTTTTCATTATCTCCTTTACTATCTGTCAATATAATTTATAACTGTCATTTTAAAGCTTTAATTTCCTGGTGGATATTGCATTATTGCACATCCAGGATAAAGGATTAGGAAAAGCCACATCCCTTAGTGCGAACGTTCCGGCAGACGGAAGTTTGCTTTTCAGGGTTTTGCTCACTAAGCTGATCTTCCTCAATCCCATGCCATCCAAAAGCTAATTTCCACACCCTCTCTCTCATGCCCATCTGGAAAGAGGTGCAAGAGCTTAAAACTAGAAAATCATCTTAAGTGAATTTCCATATAATTTAACTCTTGACTGCTTTGCTGTCCTTGTGGTTTTCAAATAAAACCTGGCAGGTCAAGAATTTAAATAAAACAAAGGTATATACACAAAACATACAATATCTAGCTGCCTTTTAAGCTTCTCATAGCCTGATTTTCCTGACAGATGTCCTTTCAAGTAGGGGAGCGATCCTCACTTTTTCCAAAAATTTCAGAAACATGAAACAGAATGATACTCTGACATGTGATAATGTCTGGGGTCTGTAAACAGGGAAAGGGACAGATATGGAAAGGGTGACCACATAGTGGGAGGAAGGAATGAGGTTGCGGGAAAGGGCTCTGGAGCCACTTAACTGATTCTTACCTCCTTGTTTGTTTCCCCTCATTTTCTGAACTTACCGAGGCAATCTGCTGCCCAGATGCATGCAATATATGTGTCTATCTCCATCCCAGTCATGACAAAAGAAGAATCTTTTTTTTTAAGATTTATTCATTTATTTTAGAGAAAGGGAGAGAGCATGAGCTTGCGAGAGGGGGGAACAGAGGGAGTGAAAATCTCCAGCAGACTCCCCACTGCGCTCAGAGCCCCACACAGGGCTCCATCTCATGACTCTGAGATCATGACCTGAGCCGAAACCAAGAGTCAGATGCTCAACCGCCTGAGCCACCCAGGCACCCCAAGAGAAGAATCTCATATGATTACAGAAGGGGGGCCACATCAGGATCTCTACCATATTGGAAGTAACCCATGCAAAAAACCAAATGCTTCCCTAACACTGTGTGAGAGGGGAGGAGCCCTGTGTCACGCGGGGACTTCAGATGGGACCCGACTGTTGCTTCCAAAACCATACTGGGCAACTGCCGTGAGTTGCCCTGCAGGTGTGCAGAGAAAACAGCTGAGCTGACCACCTGTTCTCAAGAGATACACTTAGAAAAGACGGGAGAATCTCAAACAACATACAATCAGAGTGTAAGATGATTAAAATTAAATGTTGAACTGTACGCTAAGAGCCATATTATCAAAAGTACAGTTTAGATGGAAGAGAACAAATTCAGTGAAAATAATAATAGGAAAGCTTTCTGAAGAAGGTGATATTTGGACCAGGGTTTTAAAAAAAAATGGATGGGAAATATTTTTTTTTAAAGATTTTTTATTTATTTATTTGAGAGAGAGAGAATGAGAGAGAGCACATGAGAAGGGGGAGGGTCAGAGGGAGAAGCAGGCTCCCCGCTGAGCAGGGAGCCCAATGCGGGACTCGATCCCGGGACTCCAGGATCACGACCCGAGCCGAAGGCAGTCGCTTAACCAACTGAGCCACCCAGGCGCCCCTGGATGGGAAATATTTTAACATGTCATGAGCGTAGGCTTATAAATATTAATTTGCAACTTACATTTTTGTTTCTCCTCCTTTTCAGATATAACTGGAGTCAAGAGCCTTCCTATCCTTCACAAATAGCCAATTATAAAATGTAATAAAAAAGGAGGTTTTTCAATCCAGAAGAAATGGGATAGACCCATCTCACCATATTCCTCCCACCAACTATCACTAGAAACCGTGAACACCGTGCACAAAGCAAGCACAGGACTCCAAGGTGGAGAGAACCCGACACACAGTGGTGATTTTCTGGAGTTCTCCTTTTGCTTTCTATATATCCTGGGTTGGGTGCTGGAGAAGCCGACAACCCAGAAACATCAGCAGGATCAGATTTTTTTTTTAAGGTCCAAAGAAAAGCCAGGTCTCTTTGGCCAAAGCAATAACAAAGAGGCAATCTGAGAAGACAGAAACCTTTTTGACCATGACAAGCCTGTGCCAGGCTAACAGCATGAAAAACACACAAACACTAATCAAGAGAAAGCAGGAGAGGCTATATGAATATCAGGTTAAGCAGATTTCACAGCAAATCATAGTAACAGCATCAAAACTGAGAAACAAATTGTGCTAAGCACAGACAATATTTAGAACAACTGCACTGTGAGTGTGCTCATAAAATCCCGTGGCATTTACAGCTTCTCCTGCAGTTGGTTTGGGACCATCCACCTGAGTTATTTTCTAGGTGACAGACATCGATGTAAGTGACATGGTACTTCTGGGTCCAGCCAGAGATGTCCTTGTGCTTTTCCATTGCTTTCCATATTGACCCTGGAAGGCAAACGACCCACATGGTCCCACTGCACAGATCCCAGAGTCACCGCAAGGAGATGAGCATCGGGGGGCGGGGGGGGGCAGGGAGGGGGCACCTAACCGACACTGTGATTTGTGGAGTTCTGTGTCACCACCACTAACACAAAGAAGTCAGTTCCACGGGAGACATGGCACTGGAATTCAGCTTTCAAGCGTGAATAGGACACCTTGGAGAATGAGGACAGATGAGGGGCAGGGAGGTTAACTGTATTATTCATTTAGAAATACTTGGTTTAGCAGAATATGTGAATGACCACTGAGTGAATAAGTATCAAAAGGCCACAGACCCAGTAATGATTGCACAATTCAGTGCCTCAAAGATCTTTAATTTCCCCAGGAAAGATTTCACTCCCATCAAACCTTTACGCTTACATGCAGTGAGTGCTTATAAAGCCTGTGCCAGACTCTGCGGTCTATGCTGACACATTGGCTCTAATCTCCATAGCAAACCGGCCTGGTAGCTATCATTTCTCTTCCACTGAAACAGAAATCCAGACTCACCTAGCTAAGCAACACATCAAACCAATGAACAAAGTACCGTTCCGATCTAGGACTTCATGGTGTCAAAGTCCGGGTTCTGGCCACTACAGTTTCTAACTCAGTGAAACCTATCTGTGTATTTATAAAGCTATATTTTTTTTATTTTGTGAACTTTGCTTTAGAACTTAGTACACACTCGACTAACAAAATGCTTCTACTGCATTTGAGAGTCTGTAAACTCCTTACCCGTTGACTGCTGAGTTTTACGTTTGTCTTCTATTAGCTCAAACTTGTTAATGACGTTGTTCTAATTCTCTATATGCCAAAGTTGTTTTTCATCTGCTGGATTATCATTTTGTGAGTTGCTTGGATAAATATCTATAGTCATAAAAAATAACATTTTAGTACAAATCTGCGTTTTTCTTTACACAGGAGGGTAGAGATCACTTACAAAATGCATACAATATTTGTGGAAAACAAAGGACTAAAAGCAATAAAATGGAGCAAAGATAATCTTCACAACAAATAGTTCTAAACAACTGGATATCTGCATTAAAAAAAAACTCCACTCAGACCTTATGCCTTTTCACAAAAATTAACTCCAAATGGATCATAGACCTAAATATGAAGTGTAAAACCATAAAATTCCTAGAAGAAAACATAGATGAAAACCCAGACGACACCCCTGGGTGTGATGAGGACTCTCAGAGGCAACACCACAGGCACAATCCATAACAGGGAGAACTGATAAGCTGTACTGTCACTGAAATTAAAAACTTCTCAGCAAAAAATACTGTCAAAAGAATGAGAAGACAGGCGCGCCTGGGTGGCTCAGTCGTTAAGCGTCTGCCTTCGGCTCGGGTCATGATCCCAGGGTCCTGGGATCGAGCCCCGCATCGAGCCCCGCATCGGGCTCCCTGCTCGGCTGGAAGCCTGCTTCTCCCTCTCCCACTCCCCCTGCTTGTGCT
>NC_138373.1:37472903-37486623 GCF_054177405.1 Leptonychotes weddellii | reverse complement strand
TGTCAAAAGAATGAGAAGACAGGCGCGCCTGGGTGGCTCAGTCGTTAAGCGTCTGCCTTCGGCTCGGGTCATGATCCCAGGGTCCTGGGATCGAGCCCCGCATCGAGCCCCGCATCGGGCTCCCTGCTCGGCTGGAAGCCTGCTTCTCCCTCTCCCACTCCCCCTGCTTGTGCTCTCTCTCTCGCTGTGTCTCTCTCTGTCAAATAAATAAATAAAATCTTTAAAAAAAAAAAAAAGAAACAATCGATGTAGAAACGTTTTAAGAAATAGGAATGTGGGGTGCCTGGGTGGCTCAGTCGTTAGGCATCTGCCTTCGGCTTGGGTCATGATCCCAGGGTCCTGGGATCGAGCCCCGCATCCGGCTCCCTGCTCGGCCGGAAGCCTGCTTCTCCCTCTCCCACTCCCCCTGCTTGTGTTCCTGCTCTCGCTGTGTCTCTCTCTCTCTGTCAAATAAATAAATAAAATCTTAAAAAAAATTAAAAAAAAAAAAAAAAGGAATGAGAAGACAAACCCTAGACTGGGAGAAAGTGTTTGCAAAATACACATCTAATAAAGGACCGTTACCTAAAATATACAAAAAACTCTTAAAAGTTAATAAGAATAAAAAGAACCCCATTAAAAATGGGCCAACATTCTCAATAGACACCCTACTAAATAAGATATATAATTGGTAATTAAGCATATGAAAATAGTCCCCATATCACATATCATCAGGAAAACAAATTAAAACAATAATGAGATACAACTACCCACCTATTAAGATGAACGAAACTTGCATCACTGACAACGCCAAATGCTGACTAGGATGTGAAGCAGCAGGAACTCTCACTCACTGCTGGTGGGAAAGCAAAATGGTGCAGCCACTTCGGAAGACTGGTGGTTTCTTACAAAACTAAACATCCTTTTATCATCCAGCCATCATCACATTCCTTGGTATTTACCCAAAGGAGTTGAAAACTTCTGTCCACACAAAAAGGGCACATGGATGTGTATGGCACGTTTACTCATAACTGCCAAAACCTGGGAACGACCAATAATATGTCCTTCAGTAGAAGAATGTGATATATCCAAATAATGGAATATTATTCAGCGCTAAACATAGATGAACTATCAAGCCATGAAAATCTCAAATCCCCAGCTAGCTGATTCAATGGCCGTGGATCAGGTCCTGAACGATGCATTCTAACAATCTCCAGCTTACTACAGTGAGGCTATTTAGCTGTTGCTGCTTCTAGATACTTTATTTTCACACGGTCCTTAACATACACACCGCCAATGCTTGTGTAAGTATGATTATGCCATGTGCACATTTGTGAACCAGGGAATTTTTAGTAAAATAATAAGAACAATGTAGAATGAAAAGATAGTGAAGTCTGGATAAGATTTCAGACCTATAAACTATAATAAGCATGAATCTTTAAATTGGGTGGGACAGGAAATGAAAGATATTAATAATGAGCAATATCCTGGAAATTCATAACCCTGTAAAAATCAGAACAGACAGGAATCTATATTGACAAAAAGTAGAAATGAGTAAAATTGAACCAATTTACTTTAAGAAAGCATGTGAGTAGATTTCTACACTGGTGACATAATGTTGCCTGCAAATGGTGCTCAAACATTATGTCCCTAAATTCCAAAGGGTAAATATGTAGGTACTTTGCTAGGGTGGAGTAATATTTCATTTAAGCTCAGGGTGCAAATGAATAAGATGTGCAATCATCAAAGAAGAAACAACCTAAACAAATTAAATCCTTAATTAAAGTATTTTATGCTAAAAATTTACAAAATATGCTATAAAAGTATTGAGAAAACAAATAAAAAGCTGAGAAATTGACATCAGAATTTTTAATATGTACAGAATAGTTAAAAAATAATCAAGCACTACCCCAATGTTTATAGCAGCAATGTCCACAATAGCCAAACTATGGAAAGAGCCAGGATGTCCATCAACAGATGAATGGATAAAGAAGATGTGGTGTATATATATACAATGGAATATTATGCAGCTATCAAAAAGAAAAATAAAATCTTGCCATTTGCAACGACGTGGATGGAACTGGAGGGTGTTATGCTGAGCGAAATAAGTCAATCAGGGCAAGACATGTATCATATAATCTCACTGATATGAGGAATTTGAGAAACAAGACAGAGGATTATAGGGGAAGAGAGGGAGACAAACCATAAGAGACTCTTAATCTCAGGAAACAAACTGAAGGTTGCTGGAGTGGACTGGGGGTGGGTAGGAGGGATGGGGTGGCTGGGTGATAGACATTGGGGAAGGTATGTGCTATGGTGAGCGCTGTGAATTGTGCAAGACTATTGAATCACAGATCTGTACCACTGAAACAAATAATACATTATATGTTTAAAAAAAAAAGATAGTAGGAAGGGAAAATGAAGAGGGGGAAATCAGAGGGGGAGATGAACCATGAGAGACTATGGACTCTGGGAAGCAGGCTGAGGGTTCTAGCGGGGAGGGGGATGGGGGGATGGGTTAGCCTGGTGATGGGTATTGAAGACGACACGTATTGAATGGAGCACTGGGTGTTATATGCAACAGTGAATCATGGAACACTACATCCGAAAACTAATGATGTAATGTATGGTGATTAACATAAAAATAAAAAATTTTAAAAAATAATCTAAAAAACAAAATCAAGCACTGTCAGATATCATTATTTACTGAGGCTTCAAAAACTAATAATATTATCATCTAGATATATTCTTCCCTTGTTGCAAAACTTGTATCTACTTTCATAAGAAAACTAAAATTTAAAAATCATCAAAGAAACAGACTTTCATTAATTATTATGACTTACTTCTCATAAACAAGTGTTCAAATAATTTCTTTAAAATATAAAATTCAGGCCTTACAATAATTTCATTTTTGATCCCAGGAAGCTAAAAGGAACAATATATGAAATTATATATCAAATGTTTGTGTGCTTTAAAAAGTTTCCAGTGAAAATAATATTTACATAAAAACATAATTGCATTTTAGTACAGGTCCTATCAGTAAAATTATTGGAAGAAAACCTACAGTTTGGACCAAAATCTTGGGAGAGTTTCAGAAGGTTTTAATTTGGCAGATTCACCATATGAAATTTTCTGTGGCTAATGCAGTAAAAAATGTAATTACTTTAAATGTTTTCAACCATATGTCAAATAAATTTTTCAAACAATCAAATACCAAGACTTGAAAGAATGAATTTTGGAAGGAAATTTGGACTTTGGATGGTAAGTTTTAAGTGTAAAGGCTATGAAGGAATTCGTAATTCTTATCAAATCTTATAAATTTACTCTAATGGAAATTAACAAAAAAGAATAATCTCTGCAAAAAATACAATTACTATAGTGATTTGACTTTAATAAAATACATTCTAATAGCTCTATCAATATTTTCTTTTGTTTTAAAAGAAAAATAATTCAGTTATTAAACCGTGAAGACTCATCTGAAGAAGGGAAATGATTTAATTAAGTGAAGGAACTTTGGCAGAGATGCAGAAATCACAGAAAGGAAGCAATAGGATACAATGCAAAGCAGGAAAAAAGTGTCTTCTAAGAGTACAACTATTAGATTGTGTAATAACTATATGAAAAGGCAATGCTGTTTGATGAAAAAAGTAAAGTTTATATGTTTATTCTTTTACAGTTTATAAAATATTGAAACACTACCAAATGTCATTAACAATGCTGCATGGACAAAATCTGAATGGGAATCAACAAAACTAAGCCATCTAATTAAGTAGGCTCTACCATCAAACGTCTTATTAAATTCCTTACTTGTCAATAATACAGACAAGTTTTAACTGAGCCACCCAGGCGCCCCTCTACTATTTTTAGTTTTTTAAAGGAACCTCCATGCTGTTTTCCACAGTGGCTGCACTAATTTGCAGGGAATATAACTTTCTGAAATGGCTTTTTTAAAAAGGCAATGAGAAAAATGAAGAAAAGAGAAGGATAAGAATCATATCTTTGAAAAGAAGTACAGGGTGCCTGGGTGGCTCAGTTGGTTAAGCCACTGCCTTCGGCTCAGGTCATGATCCTGGAGTCCCCGGATTGAGTCCCACATCGGGCTCCCTGCTCAGCAGGGAGCCTGCTTCTCCCTCTGACCCTCCCCCCTCTCATGCTCTCTCTCTCTATGTCATTCTTTCTCTCAAATAAATAAATAAAATCTTTAAAAAAAAAAAAAAAAAGAAGTCCAGGGAAAGCTACTGATACTAAAACTTATTTATTTGTTCATTTGGGACTATTTTCCTCTTTAAACGCCATCAGTGTTCTGGGACCGGTTTGGTCATTAGAATGAATGGTGTGTGTGTGTGTGTGTGTGTGTGTGTGTGTGTGTGTGTGTAGGCCTTTATGGTTTACATTATGGTGCATTACAGAAAAATTTAAATAATTATACAAAGAATGTACTTTTAAGAACTATGTGGTCAAAAAAAAAGAACTATGTGGTCAAGGGGAAACAAAATGATTCTGTGACACCATATAATAAATGAATATGAACTGGGAAGGATTGGAACAATTTCCTTGAAGAAGTGACGCTGGAGGTCTTTCTTCTGTAACAACCAAAGCAAAGAAAGAAAAATATCTCTCATTTGTCTAAATTTAGCATAAGGATCACATAAGCATATTAGTTCTTTGGGAAGAAACCTATTTTCATGCTAGCCATGACAAGGAATTCTTAAACATATATCCAGTTCTGCAGAAGTGTGATGGATCAGTACAATGGGTGATGTCCTCAATAATCGATTTCTTTAATCATAAAGAAAGAGCAAGACATTGTGAGAGCCCAAAGACCCAGGCTGAGGGTCGCATTGAAATGACCCGATATCATTAACAGGAAAAAATAACTCTGAACAAACTTCAAAAATAAATAAATAAATAGTTCCAGTGTCTCTCTGATTGTCCCTTTCCAGCTCTAAAATCTTACGTGGCTTTTGATGAGGAGATGTTGTTTAAGGGTACAAACTTGAAACCAGTAAATGAATAAGTAACGAAGGGCTAATGCACAGCACAGTGATTATAGACAACAACACTGCATCATAAAACTCAAAGTTGCTGAGACACCAGATCTGAAGATCTAGTGTTGTTCCCATCACAAGAAAGTGGTAACTCTGTGACACGATGACGGTGTTAGCTAAAGCTATGGTGGTAATCATGTTGCAATATATAAATGTATCAAATCAACACATTCTATACCTTAAACTTACAGCAGGTTATGTATCAATTATATATCAATAAATTATAATAAGAGGCAACCTACAAATCAGATTCTTATGAAAGAAGAAGCACCTGCTTTAGCTATCCAGTATGTAAAGAGAAATTATTATTTCTGTAAATTTCCTCGTACTGACTAACTGAAGTGTCAATCTTCTAACAGATAAACTAAAGGAGCAAAGCTGTTAACTATATGTCACCACTGAATTCCAAAGAGTCCAGGGATTTGGGCAGATATGATTAATTATTTAATAAATAAACCACATGTTTGAACAGGAGGCCATCCAAGTCGGAGAGCCTCAATTCCCCTGGCACCGTCTTTAAGGGAGTATTTCTCGGGGAAAATTGAAGCACGTAAGGATGAGAATTGGGGAAAGGTTTCTCTGAGAAAGCACCACCTCCTGAGCCTCCACGGGGGAGTCCAGTAGGAATACAGGTCAGAGAACAGAGTCACCCCCATGGTAAGTTCTTTCCATGTGGGAAAATATTTTTCACAAATGCAGTTTCATAAAAGAATGAAAATTAACCTATAAAATACTGTGGGGCTCTTCAGATTTTTGTATTTAAATGTAAGTATCCCACCTGGGAATAGCTTTGACTTATCTCAAAGTTGAAGACTAAACTAGGTCACTATTTTGTGTCTCTGGATAGTTGCAAATTATTTTACTGGGCTGTTATAACTATGACACGTGTTAGTATTTGTGTTTTATCTTACATACTGTGAGAACACATTAGAGCATTTGCTCTTGAGTAGCAAAAAAGGATGTGTAGAAGAAGATGTGTGCAGCACTGCGCCTTCTGTATCACAACATAGCTCATGCAAGAGGAACCCCGAGCGGGTTGAAAGGTGGTGATGGTTCTCAGACCCTTTAATACTCACGCAAGGGGAAGTCAGAGTGACTTCAGGCATTCTGTGGCATCCTGATACTTCGGGATCTGGAGGGGAGCCTCTCGAGTTCCGACATGTGATGGAACGGTGCATGTTTTGTAACATCATGATATCCATTGGGAAGCATGGTTTACACACAGTTTTCGTTGTCATTAGGGCTATTTGTGTTACACCAAGGTAGGAGAGAGACAGTGGTGACACACAGATGATGCAAATATCCTGCACGTCAGGAACAGACTCGTGGTCCACGCCAGCAAGGAACCCAAAGGTGGTGCAGTTTCCAGCGACACGGATGCATGGAACTGCCCCAATATCACACGTAATATCATGTACAGTATGAACACAATGCGGAACCCGTGGACCTCACATGCAGTAGCACGCGAAGAGCTGTATGGAATACTTTGGAGAGGCAAGAATTTCCATCATTTTCTTCACCCCATTGATTTTAGCTAAACTGATGCTATTCTTTCTTAGGTTTATCAGAATAAAGACCTGTCAGTATAAACAAACAAACAAACAAACAAATAAATTAGTAGTAGCAGTAGTATTTTGGATATAGCTCTAATTATTCACAGGCTGTGTGTATCTTGTAGATGGTTAAATTGTGCTTTCATTTGATTTTTCTTGCTTTGTTATGATCAATTTGAAATGTGGTGATGGTTCTCAGATCCTTTAATACTCACGCAAGGGGAAGTCAGAGTGACTTCAAGCATTCTGATATTACCCTGACCCACCCCTTATAAGAGAATCTTATTTATATTCTGTTCCTGATTGTATTGTTTGCTCCTATATGGAAAAAATTGATTTTATCCTGCTGTTCAAGCTTGGGTAAGTCAGAAAACAAAGTAAAACAAGCAAAAGTTATACATGACCCAGGGCTACAGAAAAATCTTCTATTGCAAGCAGAACTTACAACCCACTCTCTAGTAGAAGTTATAGTTCTCCTGAATAAACAACTGATAAAACCTTTGAAGTCATGGATGAGGAGCCCCAGGGCCATGACACAGAAGATACAGTCTTATATTGCATTCCAACATGGGAATGTTTAGATTCTGCCAATTACTGGATCTTTTCCTTCCTCGATGTCCAGAGCCAACTCACCCTTGACAGCACTGAAGAATTTAAATGCCATGTGAAATAAAGGGAAATAAGTAAGGTCACTGGCAACTGAAGAGTAACTTCAGGAACAATCAGAGATATTTAAAGGAAATGAAAGTGAAGACCTCTATGTGTTGTATAATGCAATCACTTTGTCTGTATCCCCAAGAAATACTCAGTAAAAATCTATCTCAGACAAACGCATGGAAAATTTTCATCGATTTGGGAGCTATGACAGAATAGTGACTATATACTCTCAGACAAAGAGCCCAGGAAGCCTTAAGGAGACTCATGATATATGGAGCAAATCTGAGCTAATTAACTGGAATCTGTCTCCCCCCCTCTTTTTTTTTTAAACATTCATATTCCTGCTGTCCTTTGAAAATCTGTGGACAAAATGCAAAACAAAACAAAACAAAACAAAAAAACAAGCGAACACAAAACTCTAGATCATTCTCTTCTATGTCCATTATCAGAAATTTTCCTATCCACCCCCTCCCCCAGCACATTCAGGACCTTCTCACTGCCCTGTAACATTATCCCATCTCCTGCTGTCCATTCCCGCTCAGATGCACGCTGATGACCCAGAATAAAGCAATGTGTGTAATAAACAAGAGGTCTGATCCTGGATTCTGCAGTGAGGTCAGCTCAAATGACCAGGATCCCACTTCCTACCTGCATATCATTTTAAATCCAATAGGCTTAAGTAGAATGAACTGCTCTCTAAGTTTTTTTAACAATGATTTATTCAGTATCCTTGTTCATGTTTTTTTCTAACAGTTGGGTTTTTGTATCAGAGTGTTTATAAAGTATAAAATAAATCAGGAGAAAGAAAGAAGACATTGTTTTTTCACAACATATCCAAATAAGGAAAATAACCTAATTGTTCCACAAATTATTTTCAACTGGCCTACCATGTAAACCACAGAGGCGTGGCTAAACATAAAAACCTCATCCCTTAGGCTCCATCCTCCTGCCTAAGCCTCCCCTTCTCCTCCTTCCTGGGGTCCTGAACTGTCAGATTTCTTGGCCACTCTCAAGGCATGGCCATCATAGCTCCATCCCTACGCCCCCCTGAGGGCTTACACAGACAGGGTCAGGAGTGACCTGCTGCCTATCAAAGTTCTCCAAGTCATTCATCAGGAACAAAGGGATCCATGTTCACTTTAACACAATAAAATGAAACCAAAGCAAAAGAGTTTGTTCTACAAACTCTGTGAGCTATTGTCTACACCTTTTAAAAGCATAACATACTGGGTCGATTTGAAAGACAGGGATTAAAAGGTATGAACTTCCACTGATAAAATAAGTCACAGGGATGAAAAGTACAGTGTAGGGAAGAGGGTCAATAATATTGTAATATTGTTGTATGGTGACAGACAATACTATACTTATGGGAGCCATTTCATAATGTTTACAATTTGTCAAATCACTATGCTGTACACCTGAAACTCATATAACAATTTATGTCAACCATACATCAGTAAAAAAGTAAAATAAAATAAATAAAATAAAAGACATGGCCCATGCTTGCACAACAAATTCAAAATAGTTCAGCTTTAATTGAATATATACACTTTACTGACAAAAAAAAAAGTAGATTTCAGGCATTTATAAAATATTGTGCATTTATCCCACATCCTTAAAAAATGTTATGTTTAACCAAATTATAAACAGTATTTTACTTTGTCACACTTAGAATTGCTCAGTTATTATTTAATGTCTATATTTTACATATTTCCTATTTCTGTAAAATCCATAAACTTTTAGATACCAGAGATATATTTTTTTAAGATTGATTTATTTATTTGAGATAGAGAGCACTCACGTGAAAGCAGGGGGAGGGGCAGAGGGAGAGAATCTTCAAGCAGACTCCCCACTGAGGACAGAGACCTAGGCAGGGCTTGATCTCAGGACCCTGAGATCATGACCTCAGCTGAAAACCAAGAATCAGACACTTAACCGACTGTGACACCCAGGTGCCCCTACCAGAGATATATTTTTAAATATGTTTGTTTATTACTGTAAATTTAGTGCTTATATTTTTTAATAAATAAATCATCTGCAAAGGTATTACTAGAATTTTCTGCTTTCAATAATGTCACACAAGGCTCAACACACTCCAAAGGTTTAAAATCCTACTAAGTATATATTCTCTGACCACTCTGAAAATCATGCATTACTTTGCAACATTACCATAAATTCAGAAATTAAGGAGAGTACTTCCAAATTACCCATTTGGTAAAGAGTAAGCATAAAGGATATTAAAAGATATTTTGAACTAAAATTTGCTTCCCTAAATTTTTAATATAAAGCTTTAAAATTAATTTTTTAAACATATTGAGATGGATGTTGATGTAATTATTTTTAGGAAAAAACTGGAAAGGATAAAATATTAACGATAAAGGTAGAAATCAATAAAATATCATATAAGCATGCTGCAGACAAGTCAATGAAAAATCTAGAGTTAACTCTTTCAAAAATTCATACAACTGATGAATACCCCAGAAATACTGATCAAGAAAAAAGACAGAAAACTGAAATAATCAACATTATAAATGATAACATACATCATTATCAATTTCAAAGTTGTCTAAAAAGATAATACGGTAGGGAAAACGGCAATGATTTAGGAGTATAGATTAAAGAGATTAATTATTAGAAAAACGTAATTCACAAAGTCTGACCAAATAGAGATAAAAACCTAAATTATCATATGATTTTAAATAAACTGAATTAATTATTAAAAATATTCCCACAAAGAAAACCCAGGCCTCAGACACTATACTAGTGAATTTAATCAAATTTTTAATAGAAGAATGTACCAACATTTCGCAGAATGGCCCAGAGAATAGATGTTAAATACATTCTAATCAGTTTTACATACTGGCAAAATTGTGGTAGCACATCTTACCAGAGACAGGATAGGAATGAAGTACTAAAGCCGATCTCACTCATATACATATGCATATACACACACACAGAATTCCTTAAAACATTCCTATGAAACTGATATAACTGAAAAGCTTTTCATACTTAAAAACAACAAAAAATCAGCAATCTGAAAATTAAACTTCCTTAGTGTGATAAAGGAAGGGTATGTTCAAAACACTCTACCACTGAGTATGATGCCAGTTGTCAGCATTTCATATACCAACTTTATTATTTGTAGATATTTTTAGTTTCCTTTTATTTCTAGTTTGTTGAGTGCTTCTGCCATGGAAATGTTAAGCTTTGTCAAACTCTTTTCCTGCACCAGCTGAGATGATCATATGGTTTTGTTCTTCATTCTGCCACTGCAGTATGTTAGACTGGTTGGTTTTCATGGGTTGGACGCCCTACCCCAGCTAGGTCCACAACTCGGTCTCTTACTCCAGCCTGTGTTGATCACGCGCTACCCAGGATGAAGGGTCTCCGGGACCATCTCCTCAATACTGCATTCCTTCAGCTCTGCCACCCTCACTTGCCCTCATGTATTCACTTCTAATTTTTTCTGTAAGTTAGGCTGCAGACAATGGTGCTTTCTGCCGTTCTTTATGTGGAAATGCCCTAATTTTGCCTTAGTTTTTGACAATAGCCTCCCAGGATATAAAATCTTGGACATTTTATTTTTTTCTTTCGCTATTTTGAATGACTCCTCCTGCTGCCTGATGGCCACTGTTTTTATGATGAGAAATCAGTGCTAATTGTATTGTCCCTAAATATGATGTGTCCCCTCTTTTTTGTTGCTTTTAAGATTTTCTCCTCAATTTTTTTTGTCTTTCAGCCATTTGACCGTAATGAGTCTAGGTACGGTTTCCTTTGTGCTTATACCACATGGGATTCATTTAGGTCCCTTGATATGTTTTAATTTGGGGCCATTATTTCTTCAGATACTTTTAACATCCCCTCTGCTTTCTTCTCTAGTATTTATATGTATTTTTAAATGTTTGATATTCCTCAATATTTTTTCAAACTGTTCTTTATTTGAATTATATAATTTCTATTTATAGATCCTCAAATTCACTGATCCTCCTGCTATCTCAAATCCACTACTGAGATCAACTAGTTAATTTTTCATTTAAGTTATTGTAATTTTTAGCACTAGAATTAACGTTTGGTTCTGTTTTATGGATTCCATTTCCTTTTTTATTTTTCCTAATTGTTCATTAACTATTAACACATTTTCCTTTAATCATTTGAACACATTTTCTTTTAATTCCTTGAACATATTTGTAGCATCTTCTCTGAAGTTTTTGTCTGCTAAGTCCAACATCTGTGTCCACTTGGGTCCAGTTTCCACTAATTTTTTTCTTAAGTGTAAGTCACACCTTTCTGTTTCTTTGCATATCTAGGGATTTGGGTTGAGGATCTGACATTATAAATAATACATGAGATAACTGGGGGTTCTGTTTTATTTTTCTGAGGGTTGCTGCTGCTTTATTTTAGAAATACATTTTGACTTACACTGTAAAATCTATCTAGCCCCTGAGTACAACTCCTGGCATATGACGTCATGATGTTGTGGCTTCCCCATTCCTTTTTCCCCTGACTGCCTAGAAGCTTCCCTCGTGACTGTGCACTTTGCAGCCATCCAGTGATTCAGGGCGGTTATGCTCAGATGCTCCGATCTTGCAGGGCTGCCACGTTCTGCCACCTGCACTGTGACGGAGTGAGGAACTCATTCACAGGTTCATTTAGCCCTTCCCTGGCTCTCTCACTGGCCAGTTACATGGTTAGAGGATCTACCCACAGCTCCCATTCCAAACCTTAGAATTCATTTAGGAAAGCCAGGGTTCTGCTGCATGCCCAAACCCAGTCTGTCAACACCAGCTGGTAAAGCTGTGGGAAGTCTCTCCCACTCTGAATGAAGTCCTCCACCTTCAACAAATAAATGCTTTGGGATTTTGCTTCTCACCCAAATAGAATCTGTTACCTCTTGCTGGCAAAACTGCTTGTCTTTCTCTGCCAGCCACAAAATGAGTTCTCCAACCCCTACAGCTGAAGCTATATTTTGTTCTGTCCAAGGTTGGGTGGGAGCATTGGAGTACTCCTAGACACAAAGTCAGACTTCTCATTCCTTCCCAACACAGTCTCTCATGTAAACAATTCTCAATTGGCAGGTCTGCTTTTTGTCATTTTCCCTGGTCTTCCAATGGTTGTCTTTAATAATCCTTCCAGTCTTATACTAGATGGAATGAACCATACTATCAACTCTCCTTTTCATGCATATTCAGCTGTTTTGTTTCTGCCCTCTTTTGCCAGGATCCCTGAAAAACTTTTTCACAATCTTATTCTAAACCCAGGCAACGTGTACACTAAAGCAGGTGAGAAAAATACTGTTCTATGGCTCACTTTACAACCATGATTACACACGTCAACTGAGTCTTTGTGGTTCCCTGAGAACTATGATACGTAATCCAACTAATGTGAGTTCACTCCTTGATGAGGCCCTGGTAGAGACTAAACCAGGTGGAACTGTCACACAAAGGAAACTTTATTTGCAGTAAACAAGGACATCAGGGGGGAATAACTCCCAAAGCTGTGACTCCCTGAGCAGGGGTTTGTGGGTTCCTTTTATTTGGGGTTTAGGATGAATATTCAGAAAGAGGAGCTTTGTCACGGCACAAGGTTACACAAGCATACTTAGAAAACATGCCCTATACAGGCATCCTACATTAGGTTAAAGTGGTTTATGCTCGTCCTAGGGTGGAGACTGAAACATTACAATGAAGCAGGGGTAACTGTGCTCCAAGGGGAGGGGGACTCCAGAGGAAGGGGCTGTGGGCATGCTCCCATAAATTGGATGGGGTCTTGGGCTTGTCTCAGGTCCTTAAGGAATACAGAGTCCTACTTTTTTATCTGTTTTTCTTTCAAGATTTTATTTAAATTCAAGTTAGTTCACATAGAGGGCATTAGTTTCAGGGTAGAGTTTAGTGATTCGTCAACTGCGTAGAACACTCAGTGCTCATTACATCACGTGCCCTCCTTAATGCCCATCCCCCAGTGACCCCATCCCCCCAACCTCTCCCCTCCAGCCACCCTGTTTGTTTCCTAGAGTTAAGAGTCTCTTATGGTTTGCTTCCCTCTCTGTTTTTATCTTATTTTATTTTTCATTCTCTTCCCCTATATTCATCTGTTTCTTAAATTCCACATATGAGTGAAATCATATGGTATTTGTCTTTCTGACTGACCTATTTAGTTTAGCATAATACCCTCTAGTTCCATCCACATCAAGCCTTGCTCACTTTTGAAAACAACACTGGAGTCTCACCACTGATTTATTGTCTCTTGTATGTCTCTTGTCTCTTGTATTTCCAGGCCTGCTAGATTCTGTTAGTTTTTACATTCCCTTTGTTCCCTTGAAATTCTTAACTACTGAGTTCTTTGCATTTCTTTGTAATCCTGACACCTCCTAGGAAGTTCTGCAAGAGGTGTGGGACCCAGATCTGGGAAAATCACTGGGGGCTTAAAATGACTTCCTGGTGTTAGGTAAACTGTCTTTCTTTTTCTGGGGCTCCTATTTCTTTC
>NC_138373.1:37443397-37472803 GCF_054177405.1 Leptonychotes weddellii | reverse complement strand
TTTTTTTTAAAGATTTTATTTATTTATTTGAGAGAGAGAGAATGAGAGAGAGAGAACACATGAGAGGGGATAGGGTCAGAGGACGAAGCAGACTCCCTGCCGAGCAGGGAGCCCGATGCGGGACTCGATCCAGGGACTCCAGGATCATGACCTGAGCCGAAGGCAGTCGCTTAACCAACTGAGCCACCCAGGCGCCCCTCCTATTTCTTTCTGCTCACACTGTCCTTGTCAATTTCCCTCCCACTCTTCCCAACTTCACTATTCAGGCTTCTCCAGAGAAAAAGAACCATAGAATGTATGTGTCTATTATAAAGAGCTGTATTATGAGAGACTGGCTCATGCAGTTATAGAGGCTAGAAATCTGCTCTTCTCCAGCTGGAGGCCCAGAAGGACCAGTGGTGTAGCTCCGTCTGAGTCCACAGGCCTGAGACCCAGGAGCAGCGATGTTCCAGGGGAGGAGAAGACGGATGCCCCCGCTTCCTGCTTTGGTTCTACTCTAGCCCTCCCTAAACAGCATGAGGCCCAACCACACTGGGGAGGACCCAATCTTCTTTACTGGTTCTATTGACTCAAATCCTCATCTCTTCTGGAAATTCGCCTCACAGACACACCCAGAAATATCACTTACCAGCGCTCTGGGCATCCCTTGGGCCTGACACGTTAACACATAAAATCGACCATCACACCAATCTTCCAAAACTCCTTGCCTTTTCTTTTGCTTAGAAAATGACCTTGCTACTTATGTCAATAAAAGAAGCAGTCAGATTAGAATCTCCCCATACTCTCACATCCCACTTGTATCGGTAACCAGATATCCCGCTTTACATTATGTAAAACTTCATGAAATCTCCTACGCAAAAACTTCACTCTACAATTGTATCTCTGCCCCATCATACTTTTCCTGTTTGCTAGATTACTCCCATCAACCTGAAGTGTGCTAAGTATCTCCCAATTGTAAGAGGAAGCAAATAACTAACCAAACAAAATCTTTGACAAGAGACAATTTTTCAATATGACTTCACTTTCTCCTGCCTTCTGCATCATAATTACATGAAAGCATGGTCTACACCTGCTTTAACCCACTGGAATTGTGTTTTTATCCCCACCAGTGACTTATATCAGGGTCACTGTCAACCTTCATAGTTTTATATCTGATTTTCAATGTAAAGTCCTCATCCATTGCCTCTTTTAGCAACATTTGACATAGTATCCTTTTTTTTAATCTCCTTGAAAACTTTTTATTCCCTTAGTTTCTATGCTTTCACACTCTTCTGTTTTTTCTCCCGTCCTTTGGTGACTGTTCCTTCTCAGTCACCTGTTCTGGATTTTCCTAATTCTTCTTGATCACATGATGCTACAGAGCTCCAGCTCTCAATCCAAAAACATTTCCCCTTGCTACACTAATTCTCCAAGTGATTTCATCCATATGTTGATTGCTCCCAAATTTAGCTCACCTCCAGCTCAAATGTCTAAATTGAATTTAAGACAAAAATATGCAACCCTGAACTTTTTCCTCTAACTATATATTAAGTAAGTTCACACATTTAAAACATCCAAAATGCACCTCTTGTTTCCCAATAAAACCTTATTCCTACAGTGCTTCATTTTTCAGCAAATGGCATCTCTAAATATTTGATTACTTTAGTCCAATACCTGTGAATCATGATTGAATCCATTCCTCATCCCACAACCCAGATGCAATACATTAAAAAAATATATTTTGGGCGCCTGGGTGGCTCAGTTGGTTGAGCGACTGCCTTCGGCTCAGGTCATGATCCTGGAGTCCCGGGATCGAGTCCCACATCGGGCTCCCTGCTCGGCAGGGAGTCTGCTTCTCCCTCTGACCCTCCCCCCTCTCATGCTCTCTCTGTCTCATTCTCTCTCTCTCAAATAAATAAATAAAATCTTTAAAAAAAAAAATAAAAAAATATATTTTGTGTCTACTTTCCAATTCTGAATTTGAACTCTCCTCACTGGTACCACATTTTTAGGTCCTCCACTACTGCTCAGCTGCTAGACCCTTCTCAGAGCTTATACTCTTGAACCAGGTGTATACCGTGTATGACATCTACGGCGATGGTCTGCCAGGGCATGTCACCATGTGGCTCTGTTGCTGAGATTTCCGGGAAGATACATGGGACTTCTTTTCCATATCTGTGTATCTGTTTGACTCTCCATTCCCTTCCCTCCCAATAAGAATATAAAGACACATGAGGATAAAACCCGTTTTATTTACAACAATCTCCAGGCATTCTGGCTGATGCTTGGGCCAGAATTGGGGGCTCACTACGTGTTCAGATTTATAAAGCAGGGCAGCCTGTGTGGTCTACAACAGAACGTTTGTTCGGCCCACAGTGGTCTGGCCCCACACCCATCTCCTTACCCGCTCCCTCCTGCCCTCTTTCTCTGAGCTGCACCTCTGCTGTTATGTAAACAGGCCAACCACACCTGCATACCGGAGACTTGGCTCCCTCCATGCCCCATGCCTGAGACACCTGTGTTCGTGCTTACATGTTTCTCCCAGGTCTTGGTTCCTTAGTCCCATGTGGTCAACTCCTGGGAGATGTATACATATCTGATATTATACTTAGAGGCAAACATTTGTTTTAGAGGAAATTCCTCAGAGACACGTCATGTAATAGTCTACTGTAGCCTAGGAGGCCTACATTCGGATTTTGTCATCTTGCCCTCAGCTGAACATGGTCAGAGCCACTGCCGTGTCATCTCCACACTGTGATGGATGGCGACAGTGCTGTTCACTTCTCCTGCACAATGCTTTGGGGCTTGCCAACCTAGAGCAGTAATAAACTCACATGTCATGACACTGCTTTTATTTATTTCTTTTATCTTTACTCCTTTTATCATTGAAGTTTCATATACATAGAGTGTTAAATTATTAAAGTGAATGTATGCCATTAATTTTATAATAGTAATATACTTGAATTATGAAAATGCACTCTACAAAGTATATCTTGAAAACAAATTAGCATTCTAAGATATAGTAAGACTGCACATTTATGAGATCAATGGTACATTTTCTGTCTCCCCCTACTAGAATGAAAGGTTCATAAAAATTGGGGGTTTGCTACTATATCCCAGGATCTAGGATATGGTTTGGTTTGACAGTAGTCATCCAACAAGAATTTGCTGATTGAATGAATACTAAAGAACATGTGGGGGACCATGAATTAATATTGAAAACAATGGCTATTCAGAAAAATATTTTATGTAGCACGCCCATCAGCAATAGATAAGATTGTCATTTGCATAATTTTTTTATATTCAGAAATATCATACCATTTAAAAAAATTATAGACAGGCCTGATATTTCCCTCTTTAATATGTACATTGTGATTCCTAGTAAAATAAGATTTTTAGCCACATGGCTGTCAACCATTTATTTTTCCTATATTTATAAGTAATTAGGCACTTGGTCCATTTATCTTCTGAGATTAAAATCTTTAATTTTTGACTACATGCTATCATATCACAGAGAATATATTAGTGGTAAGAATGGTAATATCTTTATAAACCAATGGTGATGAAAATTACAAAATTCTGGTGAAAATTCAAAGGACAATTAAGTATACTGAGAGGCATACCATGTTCGTGGAATGGAAGACTCAGAACAGTAAAGATTCCAGTTCTCCCAAAATGGATCTGTAGATTTTTTTTTTTTGTAGATTTATTCCTATCAAAATTCCAGAAAGGTTTTTGTAGACATGTATAAGTTTATTCTCAAGTTGATAGGGAAGGGCACAGGCCAAGTATACCTAATATATTACTGACAATGAATAATAGAGTAGGAAGAGCCACTCTGTGCAAGGCTTAGGCTTACTATAAAGATACAGTAATCAAGAAAACATGGTATTTACAGATAAATATGGACATCTGTGGATGGAGCAGAATAGAGAACCAAGAAATAGGACAACAAGCATAGACTGAAATGATTTCTAACAAAGGCACAATGGTAATTAAATAGCAGAAGGATACTCTTCCAACAAATGGCGCCACAGCCAAAATGAATGCATAAATAAACTTTGACCTAAAAAGCACGTTATACACAAAACACCTAAAAATGGATCATATACTTGTAAAGTGTAAAACGATAAAAATGTTATGAAAAAAAATAAGAGAAAATTTTCAGAACCAGGGCAAGGCAGAGAGCTTTAGATGTGACACGAAAGCACAAGCTATAAAATAAAAATTGATAAATGGACCTCATAAAAATTTAAACCTTACATTCCACAAACAGTGGTGTGAGGAGAGAAAAGGCGAGCCAGCGACTGAGAGAAAACATTCACAAACCACACATGCAACAGAGGACTGGTACTGGAATATGCAAAGTTCATTCAAAGCTTAACAGTAACTCCCACATTCAAAGATGGGGAAGAGGCAGGAGCAACCTGAAGAGATGTCCAACATCATGACCTTTCAGGAAATGCTAGTTAAACCACCGTGAGTCATCACTACTCACCCATCAGAGTGGGGCCCAAACAGAGCACAGTGATGATGGCAAAAGCCAGCATGAGCTTGGTGGGAATATGAGGTCGTACACACAGCCTGAGCTCAGTGTGGCAGTTTATTGTAAAACTAAACACAATGACCACATGGACCAGCATCTGCATTCATGGTCATTTATCTCAGGGACATAAGAACTTACACTCACACAAAAACCTATACGCAAATGTTCATAGCAGCTTTATTTACAATAGCCAAAACCTGGCAGTAGCCTAGCTGTTCTTCAAGGGAGGAAGGGTTAAGTAAAGAGTGGCATGTGCCCACCACAGAGCGCTCAGCAATAAAAGGACAAATGGGGGATACACCCAGCTTAGATGAACGTCAACAGAAATGTGCTGGGTGAAAAAAGCCAACCCCAAAGGGTTCCATAATGCATGAGCCCCCTGACATCACATTTTTGAAATGAAAGCCTTAAGAAACTGGAGAACAGGTTAGTGGTTATAGGGAGGTAGAGACAGAGGTGGGGAGAAGGAAAGAGGAAGTTGGTGTGGCTCTAAAAGGACAACTGAAGAGCCCGTGTGACAGTGAGCCATGTGTGCATCATGACTGTGCTGGTGGAAATGTAAACCCGTATGTGTAAGCAAAGTACGTAGAGCTGAGTCACACATGCAGAGGTCTAATAAAACTGGAAAACCCAAGTAAGATAACCAGGTTGTATCAATGTTGATATCCCGGTTCTGACATCATGCTATGGTTTTGCAAAATGTTATTGCTATGGACATAATGTTTGTGTCCCCCCAAAATTTCAATAATATTGAAACCCTACTCCCAATGCGATGGTATTGGTAGGTGGAGGTCTTTGGGAGGTGATGAGGTCATGAGGGTGGAACCCCCATGATGGTATTAGTGCTCTTATAAGAGACCCCAGGGAACTCGACCTCCCCTTCCCACCATGTAAGGACACAGCCAGAAGATGCCATCGGTGAATCAGGAAGCCAGTTCTCACCAGACACCAGACCTGCTGAAGCCTTGATCCTGGACCTCCAGCCTCCAGAACCATGAGAAATAGATGTCTGTTGTTTGTAACCCACCCAGTCAGAGGTACCTTGTTATGACGGCCCCAGCTAAGACGCCATCACTGGGGGAAAATGGATACATGTGGATAATGGATGCACATGATCTCTCTCTGTACTCTTTTTTACAAATATGTGTGAATTTAAAATTATCTCAATAAAAATTATAATCAAAAATAAAATGCTACATAGAAGGCCCATCTATGATATATGTTAAACTCCCAGGACTTGAAGGAAGGAAGGAAGGAAGGAAGGAAGGAAGGAAGGAAGAGAAAGAGAGAGAGAGAAAGAAAGAAAGAAAGAAAGAAAGAAAGAAAGAAAGAAATCTATATTTTCAGTACTCATACAAACCAAAGGAGATAAGCTAAAAAATATTGGGCAAAATTTCAAATCAGGCAACCTAAAAGAAAACTCTCCAATGTATGGGATATATTGTGCATATTATATATACATATGCATGTATGTATATTTTACCATACAATATATTAACTTGCTAAAACTGCAAACTGATTGCAAAAATTACCATTTACCATTCAGAGTTTTTAAAAGTGGACTGAGAATTTAAAAATTTTTTAAAATTACTGTTATAAAATATTCATTACTAATCATTTATACATTTATTGGCCACATTTGACTAAAATGGTTTTCTTAAGAACCTAAAATTAGGAAGTTTTTTGTTGTATTTAAATGAAGATTCACTGAAATAAGAATGCTTTTTGTTTTTCCAAGTAGTTCCCCATGGTTTGTATTATATTGAATAAATAACTTAATTTTTTAAAAAGTAAAACTTCCATTAACATGTTCTTTAAAAAGGCTCTTAATGAACCAAAAACTCAACAGGAGAACAAAATATGCTGTGTGTGGAAGAGCATACCCTGGGAGCATGGTGATTTTGCATTCAGCATCATAAATCAGATTGGTTTAAGTGCATCTCATGGAAACTGGGTGGCTCAGTTGGTTAAGTATCCGACTCTTGATCTCAGTTCAGGTCATGATCTCAGGATCTTCAGTTCAAGCCCCATGTTGGGCTCCACACCTGGCATGGAGCCTACTTAAAAATTTTTTTTTAATTTAAAGAGCATCTGAAGAGAATTAGCAGTTAGGGCAAGAAGACGTAAGGAGAGAGCTCCCAGTACATTTGGAAATGAACCAAACTATCTGGGATAGACCACCCCCGAAAGTGCATTCTCAGTCTTGGTCTGGAGAGATTTGGAGAAGAAAATATACCACAGCATCAGACATGTACAGACCAGGTAAAAGTTTTCTCAGTAAGTATACTTGCTTCTGGAGCATTCCATAAAACTGGAAAATTAGGAAATTTGTAGTACCTTAAAAATATCAAGAAATGGGGACACCTGGATGGCTCAATCAGTTAAGCATCTACCTTCAGCTCAGGTCGTGATCTCGGGGTCCTGGGATCGAGTCCTGCATCAGCTTCCCTGCTCAGCGAGGAGTCTGCTTCTCCCTCTCCTTCTGCCCCTCCCCCACCCACGCGCACGCATGTGCCCTCTCTCTCAAATAAATAAATAAAATCTTTTTAAAAAATCAAGAAATTAGAGTGACAAGTAAGAGAATTATAAAAAGAAAACAAATGGGAATAGTTTATATAAAAACTTTGAAAGAAATTTAAGTCACATACAAGGATGTGACTTTGAGGATGACTGACTTCGAGAGTAAACAAACGTTGTATTAATTAGAGAGAAACAAGAACACCCTGCAAATTCTAAAACTGCTAAAAATATTAAAACTAAAAAGCTATGAATGATAAACTGTATAACTAAACCAGGAGTTATTTCCTCCTAAGAAACAGTCCTTCAGATGGTATACTATAGGGAACCAAATGCATACATTAATTATTTGGAATAGGGGAGATGTTTGCAAAGAAACCACCTGATTTTATAATATTCAGTTAGAACGACCAGTAAATGGCCAGGAGAGCAAGTACAGGGTACCCGGTGGTTTCTGACTGAGATCAAATTTGTAGGTTAGCTCGGAGTCTGCTAACATCACCAAGATGTGCCTTATAGTAGGATCCCAAAACACTTTCAGATTAATGGTGTGTTTATAAAACAGATCCAAGTGCCACTTGGAGCAGTCCCTGGGCAAGGGCAGTGCACGCTCAGGAGGCCTGGGGTCCCAGCCTGCTCCATCACTCACCAGCTGAGGGGCTTCTCTCCGCACTGTGCTCACTAGACCTTAGTATTTACCTAAGAAGAGCACGGTGGTAAGAACTGAGTGTGACAAGCCATACCAAGTGATCCATACATTGGTCTGTACATGGTAATTGCTTACGGCTCGTTAGTGGCTGTGGGCATGGTCCCTGAAACTGCCGTTGCTTTCCTTACTATTAACCCAAGGAAACTGTCATGTCTATTTCTTCACATCCAGGGTTTAGTAAATGGTGGCAAAGAGCATTCTCTGACTTAGTCACCTATGAGATGCTGATTCAAGTGAACAGCTACTGGAAGTCTGACACACACCTGTAAAGACTCTCACCCTGTGAGAACAAGCCAGGGACGCCGTGGAGCAGACACTTCTTGGCCTTAAAGTGACAGAGTGCTGTTTTATCTCTGCTTTCTTGGCTTGAACGTAACTAATCAAGTAACTTACTTTCTTTCTAACAAGCCAAGTAACTAACCAACTTACTTTCCCACAGTAACAAGGAAAATCAGAAATGCAAAATCTCGATTTAATAAAAGTGAAAGACAACCACAACACCATCTGTAATTCCTGCATACAGCGGCAAAGCTCCACAAAGACAACAGAGGAAAGTTGTCTGATCAGCGGTGACCAAAAGGGACAAAAATCGGTCTGATCTCAGAGTTCTCCAGAGCAAAATTAGTTCTAGGAGACAGAGGAGCTCCCATACAGAGTATGCAGAGAAAGAACGTGTGAACCAAGAACTTTATAAGCATCCAAACTGTAACTCGAGGTGAAAAGCCATAAAATAAAACAATTCAAAAACAAAACAAACAAACAAACATGCTGGAGGACAAAATTCAGCTAATGAAAGATGAGTGGAAAAAATACTGTCAAAGAAATGTCAATGGTAAGGAATTTATTTTACTGTAAGACAAACTGAAACAAATATGTTATTTATGGGTAAAGAACAGAATGTTCATGTCATAAGCCTTAATAACACAGAAGCAATACAACAGGTTTTTTTTGTTTTTTTTAAAGATTTTATTTATTTATTTGACAGAGAGATAGAGAGAGAGCACAAGTAGGCAGAGAGGCAGGGAGAGGGAGAAGCAGACTTTCCACTGAGCAGGGAGCCTGACGCGGGGCTCGATCCCAGGACCCCAGGATCATGACCTGAGCCGAAGGCAGATGCTTAACAACTGAGCCACCCAGGCGCCCCCAATACAACAGTTTTGATGAAAGACATAAGGAAAGTGGGAGACACTGTGAGCATACAGGTATCATCACCTGTTACACCCAGCAGCTGAGTGATAGGAACTGAAGATGATAAATTAGAAAACTATAAGTAAATAAGAGCAAAATGGTAAAGAGTAAGAAACACATTTTTCTATAGTGAAATTAAGAGAGGAATATGGAGGGAATGGGAATATATTTATTGCATTCTTACACATAGTGTGGAATCAATTTACACTACATAAAAATATGAAATTGTGGATAAAATATAGCATTACAGATATTTATGTAGATTTAATTCAATCCCAATCAAACATCAGCATTTATTTTTCAAAAATTTCAGCCTTATTCTAAAATCCATGCAGAAACACAAAGGACCAAGAACTGCCAAGGAAATTATGACAAATCTAAAAGACTTAACACTACCAGATATCAAGACTTGTTATAAAAAGATAACATGGCATCAGCAGAAGCATTGACTGACCAGCCAACAGAGCTCAACAGTGAATCTGAACCAGACAGCAACACGGGTTGATGACCAAAGTGTTGCCAGAATGCAGTGGGAAAAATAGCGCATTTTTCAAAAAGTAGTTTTCTATGAACAAGTGTATTAGTTTTTCTCTGGTGCCTTAAGAAATTATCACACATTTAGTCGCTTAGAACCATCCAAATTTATTACTCACCGTTGTTGTGGGCACAGGTAGAGGTTGGCTGGGTGCTCTGCTCAGGCCCTCCCAAGGCTGCACCGGAAGCGCTGATCAGGGCTGGAAGCTCTCGGTCCTCTTCTGGGTACACATGGTTGTTGTTGGAATTCATTTCCTTGTGGTTGTTGAACTCAGGCCCTCAACTGATAGAGACCATCTGCTGTTCTTACACACATGGGCTCCTCTCCAAAATGGCGATTCACGCCTTCAAGGCCAGCAGGAGAATTTCGCTCATGCTTTCAATCTCTCCCTTCAAAAAGGGCCAAATCCCTTGGAAGGGCTCATGTAATTAGATTAGATCCACTTATGATGAGTTCCCTTTTAATTAAACCAAAGTAACTGATTTGGGGCCTTAATGACATCTGAAATATTACTTTTCCTTTGTGCTATACCATAATCTAATCAAGAGTAAAATCCATCATACTTATAATTGTCCATATATTCTAGGAGAAGAAATTATACTAGATACCAGGGGCAGGGATCTCAAGGGCAAATGAGAATATTCCCCACCATAACGGGACATCCAGAGACAAAAGGAAGCTGCCTCACCCTATAAACAAAACTCAATTAGTTCTCATCTCACCCTGTCAACAAAAATCAATAGTTTGCAGATGTAAGTGTCAAAGAAAAAACAATGTTTTAACAAAAATGTAGGACAATGTCTTAGTGACCTTGGTTTAGACAGATATCCCTTAAAAGGGAAAAAAATACTAACAAAGAAAAGTTACAAATTGGATTATTTTAAAGTTAAGAACTTTTGTTTATTCAAACATAGAAAAATAATGTAAAGTTAAACCAAAAATGCAAGAAGACATTTGTGATGTATACACATAACCAACAAAAGACCAAAAGACTCATATCCACAGTATGTAAAGAACTCCTCCATATCATTATGGAAAACAAGGAAAATGCAGTAGTACCTACACTGGACAAAAGATTTGAAAAGCCAAATGCAAAAACATACACAAATGCAAAAAGTGGGGGGGGGGGCACATGAAAGGTCTCACCTTGATTAACACTCAGAGAAATGCAAATTAAAAACACAATAAAATATAACAACACTCACCAGAGTGGCTAAAATTTAGAAAAAGATAAAAATGCTAAGTATTATAGAGCACAGGAAGGTACTGGAAATACACACTACTGGAAAAGTATTTGTCAGCGCTGGCTAAAACAGAACATACCATACTCCTATGCAGCGATCACACTCTTAGGTTACACCCAATAAAGAGATGTCTAAACATATATGCACCGTAAGACAAGCGAGCATAAATCCTAGCAAACTACTGCTAATACCCATAAAATGTAAACTACCCAAGAACCCTTCAGCAGAAGATGGATGCGTTGTGGTGTATGTACATAGCAGAAGGAGAATGAGTGATCCACAACACACAACAAGGAGATAACAACCCAAACATAAAGTTGAGCAAAATCAGTCATGTAAAAGAAAACACATAGTAAACAATTTATATACGATACCAAAAAATAGGAAAATAAAACCTACAGCATTAGAAGTCAAGATAAAGGTTACCCTTGAATATCAGACAAACTTTTATTTAGGTACAGAAAGAGAAAATGAGAGAGGGAGAGGAGAATACTTCCACAATGCTAAAGTTTGAAATACACAGTGAATGTCTAACAATTTTGCATATATATGCGAAAAATAACATAAACTGGTCATCCATGAAAATGGGAGTATAAGGACCTCTGAAAGTTTGCATCTTCATAAAAGCAACAAAAAAATGGCAAAAATTCTCATAATCAACATTTTCAAAATTCTGGAAATTAAAAGCTGGCTACAGTAATAAAAAATAGTATGGTATTTGCATAAGAATAGACATCCCTATCCAATGAAACAGAATTGAGAATTCAAAAATAAACGTATACATCCATGAGCAATTGATTTTGACAGGGATGCCAATAGCATTCAGTGGGTGTTAACAGTCTTTAACAAGCGGTGCTGGGATCACTGGATATCCACATGCAGAAGAATGAAGGTGGACCTCTACCTCAACCATATACAAAAATCAACTCAAAATCCAAAGATATGCAGGGCGCCTGGGTGGCTCGGTTGGTTGAGCAACTGCCTTCGGCTCAGGTCATGGTCCTGGAGTCCCGGGATCAAGTCCCACATCGGGCTCCCTGCTCAGCAGGGAGTCTGCTTCTCCCTCTGACCCTCCCCCCTCTCATGTGCTCTCTCTCTCTCTCTCAAATGAATAAATAAAATCTTTAAAAAAAAAAAAATCCAAAGATATGCAAATGGCCACATGCAGAAGAATGAAGGTGGACCTCTACCTCAACCATATACAAAAATCAACTCAAAATCCAAAGATATGCAAATGGCCAGTAAGTACAGGAAAAGATGCTGAATCTAGTAAGTCATGAGAGGAATGCAACGCTCTAGCACTTCGCACTCACTCAGACAACTACAGCAAACGACAGAGACGCCAGGAGGTGAATGTGAAGTGACAGGTGTGGGTGAGGACCTGGAGAAGCTAAAAAAGACCCGCGGGTACACTCAGCACCCTCCCCACCAACACCAAACACACCATCTGGGAGCCAGGTCAAAGGTCGCGGCTCAAGCTGGCAGCGCAGGGGGACAGGAGGCCCCCCGCCCCAGCAGCACGCCTGGACCCCCGCCCAGAAGCAGGTAGGATCTGCCACCAGCTGTGGCCCCAAGCCAGGCTGCAACCCGAGCCTCAGGGCGACACTTGGCACGCTCAGCGGGCTCCCCAGCTTTCAGACCTGCCCCTGAGGGCCGAGCCCCCAAAACCTCTAGCCTGCAGACCCCAGACCTGGCCCCACACCCAGAGACCCCAACCAAACCCAAGGCTCCAGCCCGCACCCCAGACCTCAGCCCGCGCCAACACCCAGAGAACCCACACTCCAGACCCCAGCACCCCAGACGCCAGCCCGCACTCAGACCCCAGCCCGCGCTGACACCCAGAGAACCCACACCCCAGACCCCAGCACCCCAGGCCCGGCCCCACACCCGGAGACCGCAACCACACCCCAGGCCCCAGCCCGCGGGCACAGTCACCCGCGGCGTCAGGCAGCCATTGCTGTCCCCGCTCCAGGCCGCGTCCATGGGGCTCCCACTCCCGGGGTGCCCGTGTCCGGCGTGGACCTGCTCGTGCGGTGGGACCCGGGCTTCCGAGTGTGCGCGGTTCGTCCTCCTGCGGCGCTTCTCGCAGCCGCAGGTTTGCGCTGCCCAGGGAGGGGCTCCTCCACGTGGCTGGCCCTGGCGGCCCCGCGTTTTAACTCCGACTGGAGCCCCTGGAAAAGAGCTCTCAAGGCCGCCTGGGCGCGGAGAGCCAGCTGTCCCCCCGGACAGAAGCCCCCAGGGCCAGGCTCCCGGTTAAACAGGCTTCCTGCGGGGAGGCCTCAGGCTTGGAGAGCTTCCCGCGCTCCCTCGCCGCGCAGGAGCGTGCAGTCCTGTGTAATTGCGTAGTGTGGACAGAACCGCTGCGTGCGCTAAACACGCGCAGGTAGGACTTCTGTGTACGGTTGTATATATCTAATTGTATAGATACAGTTGTGTGTGTATTTACTGTGTGTTAAATGTATATATTTAACTCAAAAGGAAACTCACTATTTCTTAAACATGAAAAGATGCTCAAACTCCTTTTTAATAATACCAATAAAATTTAAAAGTCAGTTGAGAAACAATTTTTCACCAAGTTGAGTGGTAAAGATGAATAGATGATGGATGGGTGGGTAAGTGGGAGGGTGGGTGGATGGATGGATGGATTGGATGGATAGATAGATGATAGATAGATGATAGATACATTGCTAGATGATAGATAAACTGGATGCGTGGAGGGATGGATGAATGGTCGGACAGGTAGACATCCCACCAGAGCATAGGAAAATAGACCATTTTATATATTGTTTGTGACGGATAGATAAAGCAGTAGAACTCAATGAAAGGTAATTTCACAACATACATATATGTATATATATATATATATATATGCAAATAACCCTGATCCAACATTTATTTTGTAGATATGCTCACACCTGTGGGAAATGAGGCATGTACTAATTGTTGCAGCATGGTTTATACACGCAAACTAGATAAGACATAAATACCCATTAGTGGAAGATGTGTTAAATAAATTACGTACATCAATAAAATAGAGTACCCCGTGGGGAGCATTTAAGAGAAAGAGGCAGATGTATGTATACTTAAATAGAAAGACAGCCAAAAAATACTGAGTAGAAATAAGTGAATGTGAGTCTAGGCATATGTGTGTTTGTAAATGAAAATAAATGTGAAATTACTTATTTTTTAATTTTTTTTATTTTTTTTTTAAGATTTTATTTATTTATTCGTTAGAGAGAGAGAGCGTGGGCAAGAGAGAGTGAGCGAGAGTACAAGCAGGGGGAGCTGCAGGCAGAGGGAGAAGCAGGCTCCCCTCCGAGCAAGGAGCCCGATGCAGGACTCGATCCCAAGGCACTGGGATCATGATCTGAGCCGAAGGCAGCCGCTTAACCGACTGAACCACCCAGGCGTCCCTACTTATTTTTTTTTAAGATTTTATTTATTTCTTTGAGAGAGAGAGAGAGAGAACACAATCAGGGAAGCAGCAGAGGCAGAGGGAGAAGCAGGCTCCCGCTGAGCAGGAAGCCTGATGCGGGACTCCATGCGGGGCTCCATGTGGGCTCGATCCGAGGACCCTGCATTCATGACCTGAGCCAAAGGCAGACGCTTAACTGACTGAGCCACCCAGGCATCCCTTATTACTTCTGAGGAGGAACGTTGGATAGATAGGGACCAAACGGTGCTCACTTTTCACCTTTTATACTTTGTACCTTTGTATACGTTACGTATTCCACAAAATAAGTATCAGATAAGTAAGCAAACATCCACACGAATAACAATGAAACATGGTGCACAGACTCTGTGGCCGAGCTCTGGCCTAATCTCTGAGCTTTGTCTAACAACCTGTGACTTTGGATCTGCTCCTTAGCACCTGGGGCATCCCTGTGCTTGTCAGTTAAATGAACAAGGGCCTCATGGAGAGGAAGCATTTCCAGGCTCATTTGGTCTCCTGTCCTTTATCAGCTGTTCTTGTTGTGAGGTAAATGCAACAGGGGCCAATGTTTTTTTCTGGTTTGTGTTATTATAATTATTATTTTTTTAATTGGCACTGCTGTCAGCGGTCAACTTGCTCACTGAGAAGTCTGACTCAGGAAGGAGACACGTTACACAAAAGCCTCCTTTGTTTCATTCCCAATATAAATAAGTTACCCTACAGGTATAGACACTGCCTTCAGTTTCTTCAGTCTCCTAAAAGAAAGACAATAGTCCAATCAGGGTAGTGCTGATTTGTCCATCAAACGCTTGGGAGGGTTTTAAGTTCTGGCTTGATTCGCTTGCTGCTTCAGGCCTCTGTGCTATAATTGTATTCAAATTGACACCTTCTGAATAAATGCTTTTTTTTTTCATGATCTCACTGCTTTTGGTAGCTTCTCAAAGTATGTACACCCCAAAATGAAGTTCTGTGATTTTAAAAATGAATTCATTATCCACAAATTGTTGCCTAGGAAAGGAACCGTTTGGAGGAAATTGCAGATGCACAGATTTGTGTGGACTACTGCTCATCATTTTCCAATTAGTCCTTGTTTCAGTGTATGTGTGTGTATGTTCATTCTTTAATGCTTTAACTTTCTCTCTTCTCTGTTTTTGGTTTCCAGTGGTAAGCTTATTTCTCTGCCTCCTCGCTGATGTTTACGAGATATTATGATTGTGGATGAGAGTCTATTGGACCCACTCTGAAGGCTTCTGTTGAAAACAGACCATCTTGTGTATTAAATTTAGATCACTAAGTGTGAGTAGGGGATGTGAGTGCAAATGACCTTGGTTTGCCCGCTCAGGTGTATGGAAAGTGAGTTTTGAGTGAGAAATTGACGAGTACTGAAGGGCGACAGGAAGAGGGAGCATTGGAGATCGTGGACCAAGCCGCGTCAGGGAAACTTGGCGAGGCTTGGGAAGCAGGGAGCCAGAGGTCATCCACAATGGCTTGTTTGCATTAAGGATGGAAAATACTTCTTCCCCCAAAAGGTGTTTTCTGATGCAAGACATGCTTAGGTGACTCAAGGGACTGAAACATTTCCCAGATGTTGTCATACGTAATATAAATGTCTTGGGTTTATTTTAAGAGGCATGGGATTTTCATCCTATTGCCCATGCACCACAGAAGCCAATAACAGAAGGAGTTATCAATCATTTTACGTTTCTTATGATCAGTCTCAACACATACCCATTTTTTTCACATGTGAGTTAAATAACTGTATTTGTGTGGGTGATGATTTCAAAGTTTCTATTAAGTTTGAAATTCAGTGATACCATTAAGAATTAATGAAGAAAAAAGGTAAAACTTTAAAAGTAAAACAAAAAAAAGTTTCTTTGTAAAAACAAAGGAATGACAATAATAGTGCAAATATTTTGATATCTTTATTTCCTTAATGTTCTGTCTTCAGAATTTTCTCATATTCTTAGCTATGTTTGCAACTGCCTACTCATGATCCCATCAGATGGCTCAACAAACCCAATGTAGCTAGTCTCCTGATCATATATATTATGTTGCTTTTGATTTTTACTATTCCAAATAATGGCTAGGTAAATATGATTTTGTATGTATATTTGCACATATCATTATTTCTTTAGAATAACAAGTTACTATTTCAATGCCTATGAGTAATATTAAGGATTTTCATAACTTACCTTAGAACAACTGCATACATAATATTTTCTTGAAAGAATTGTTGGTTACTCATACCAGTAAAAAAAAAAAAAAAATGAATAAAAGAAAAGAGTGAATGAAGAGTAGGGGTTACATATGGGGCCTGTCACTCTCTTTTGAAGTTTTCTACGGAAATCTGGCGGACATGCTCTCCTGCCATCTCCAGACAATTAGGGTGAAGTAAGCATGGTTTCACAGTGCACAGCCTAGAAAGATGATGCAAAACCACTTCCACTACAAAATTATTTTTGTCCAATCTTCTCCTATGCCAGGATCTTTGAAAAAGCAAGCATCCCACTTGTACCTGAATCTCAGAACAGAAATGAGGCAGAGAGTTCTAGTATTTTAGAGATCAAAGAAATCAGAATTTGTTTCAATTGCTTTATTTCACAGATAAAAGATATGAGATCTGTCTAGAATTTGTTAGGGACTTGTTGAGCATTATCCTAGCTTATAGAATCACAAAAGTGATACCAACACATTTGACTAAATTTAACAGAAATTAGAACTGCGTGGCAAGAAAACCACATTAAGTTCAATGAAGCAAAAATAACAAACATACAAAAACCAAAAGTCTAGCATCCTTAAACTTATAAATTGTACTTGCAATATCATTCCAACATAAAAATGGCTGTAAAATATAGACAGTAAATTTGCAAAATAAGCAAAGGTATATTAAACAGTTTATCTTTACTAGTAATTAAGTTACTATTATTTTTAATATTTCCTGTTGGCAATGAGTTTTCATATTCCAAGTATGTAAGACTGGTTCAACATTAGAAAATCAACTAATGTAATCTATCACATCAACAGGGTAAAAAAAGTATATCATGACCTTATCAATAGATGCAGAAAAAGTATTTGAATAAATTCAACACCCATTCATGGTAACAATTCATAGCAAACTACTAAAAAAGAGGAACTCCCTAAGCTTGATAAAGAATACCCACAAAATCCTACAGTTAATAACATACTTGATGGTGAGGAACTTGAAGCCTTCCCACTAAGATCAAGCACAAGGCAAGGAATTCCCCTCTTCCCACCCCTCATTAACATCTTGCTGGAAGTACAGACTGATGCAGTAAGACAAAAAAAAAAGGGGGGGGGGGTGGGAAATAAGAGGTATAGAATTAGAAAGGAAGAAATAAAACTGATTTTTTTTGCAGATGATATGTTCATCTATGTAGAAAAATTCTTAAAATTGACAAAGAACTCTTAGAATTATTTAGCAGTTATAGCAAGATTATAGGATACAAGGTTAATATGCAAAAGGAAGTCACTTTCTTTTTATATGCCAACAATGAACTAGTGGAATTTGAAATTAAAAATATAATAAAAACTGCATTAGCACCAAAAAGAAAAAAAATGAAATAGATTTAAGCCCAACAAAATTTAGGGGCACCCGGGTGGCTCAGTCGGTTAAGCATCTGCCTTCAGCTCAGGTCATGGTTCCAGTGTCCTGGGATTGCGCCCCGTGTCAAGCTCCTTGCTCAGCAAGGAGCCTGCTTCTCTCTCTCCCTGCCCTCCATCCCCACCCCCCGCCCCATTGGTGGTCTCTCTATCTTTCTCTCCCTCTCAAATAAATAAATTTTTTAAAATCTTCATAAAAATAAAAAAAATTTTAGAAGTCTAACTAAAATTTATGTGAGGAAAACTACAAAACATTGATTAAATAAGTCAAAGAAGATAAGTAAATGGAAAGATATTTCATGTTCATTACAGGAAGCCCTAATATTGTCAAGATGTCAGTTCTTCCCAACTTGACCTATAGATTCAGTGCAATCCCAATGAAAATCCCAGCAAGTAATTTTGACAGATTGAGTCTATAATTTATATGGAGAGGAATAAGACCCAGAATACCCAACCAAATACTGAAGAAGAAGAACAAATTTGGGGGACTGATACTACCTAACTACAAGATCTGCTATAAAGCTATAGTAATCAGAACAGCATGCTATTTCCTCTTTGAGATATGCGACAACATGAGCAAAACTGGAAACATTAATCTAAGTGAAATGAGCCAGTCACAGAAGGACAAACACTGTATGATCTCACTTATGTGTGGAATCTTTTTTTTTTTTAAGATTTTATTTATTTATTCATGAGAGACAGAGAGAGAGAGACAGCGGCAGAGGGAGAAGCAGGCTCCCCGCGGAGCAGGGAGCCCAATGCGGGACCTGATCCCAGGACCCTGGGATCATGACCTGAGCCGAAGGCAGACGCTTAACCGACTGAGCCACCCAGGCATCCCTTATGTGTGGAATCTTAAATATTCAAATTCACAGAAGCAGAGTATAGAAAGATGGTATCCAGAGGTTAGAGGAGGGAGAAATGGGGAGTCGAAGTTCAATGGGTATAAAGTTTCAGTTATTGAAGAAGAATGAGTTGTAAAGATCCACTGTGCAACATAGAATCTATACATGGTATTGTGCAGTTAAAAATATGCTAACAGGGTAGATCTCACGGTAAGTGTTCCTATTACAAAAAGGGGTGAGTGTAAAAGGAGCCTTGGACATGGTGGATATGTCTATTACCTTGAGTGTGGTGATGGTTCCACAGATGTATGCTTATGGTTAAACTCACGGAATTGTATACACTATGTACAGTTATTTGTATATCAGTTATACCTCAATAAAATTTTTTTAGAAGATGCTATGCTCTGGGGTTGGTGAAAAAATGGATACATAGATCCATGGAACAAAATAGAGAGTACAGAAATTATAGCCAACTGATCTTGACAAAGGGGCAAGGGCAACACAATGGAGCAAGGATAATCTCTTCAACAAATGGTGCCGAGCAAGTGGAAATCTACCTGCAAAAAAATGAGTCTAGACATAGAGCCTACATAATTTCACAAAAATTTACTCAAAACGAATTATATATTTAAATGTAAAGAACTATAAAGACAGAACTATAAAGTTTCTAGAGATAACAGGAGATAATCTACCCAAGCTTGGGTTTGATGATGACTTTTTAGATAGAATACTGAAAGCACAGTCATGAAAAAAATTTGATAAGTTGGACTTAATCAAAAGCAGACACTTGTGCTCTGCAAAAGACACTAAGTTAATGAGAAGACAAGCCACAGACTGGGAGGAAATATTTTCAAAAGACATGTCTGATCAAGGACTGCTATCCAAAATATACAAATAACTCTTAACATTCAATAATTAGAACACAAAAAATTAATTTAAAAATGGCAAAGGTTTAGAACACATTTTTTTCAAAGACTAAATCTAAAACCCAGAGTAAACATATATGCTCAGAGTTAGCATAATTTGGAGTTATTCAGGAATTGCAGAGACATGCATTTTCACAGAAATCAAGATGTTATTTTTGTATACTATATCACTTAGACAACTGTGTTTCATTTGCTGTAATCAGTTTTAAAAAGTCAGATGGAAAAAGCAACTGAAGTCCTAGAAAATAGAAATGTAATTTTAAACTATCCAATAAAGCTGGAGGACGAAGGGGAGTTTGACTAAACTTCTTTCTGTTTGTTTCAAATTTTCATTAATGTATATAGTGCAAAATACCATATTAAAGAGGGGAATGTGGAGGACTAAAAAAAATAAAATAAAATAGAAATAGACAAAGGATCTGAGTAGACACCTCATTAAAATATATATACAGATGGCAAAAAAGCATATGCAAAAATGTTCCACGTCATAAGTCATCATGGAAATACAAATTAAAACAAGACTGAGGTACCACTACACACTTATTAAAATGCCTAAAATCCAAAACGCTGACAACACCAAATGCTGATGAGGATGTGGGACCACAGGGACTCTTAGTGAGTGCTGGTGGAATGCAGAATGGTGCGACCACTTTGACAGACAGTTTGGTGGCTTCTTACAAAGCTAAATATCCTCTTATACTATCAGAAATTGTGCTCCTCGGTGTTTATCCATAGGAATTGAAAACGTGTATCCACACAAAAAACTGCACACAAATATTTATAGTAGTTTTGTTCATAGTTGCCAGAAGTTGGAGGCATCCGAGATGTCCTTCAGCAGGTGATGGATACATACACTGTGGTCCATCCAGACGATGGAATACTATTCAGCACTAAAATGAAACAAGCTATCAAGCCATGAAGAGACATGGAGGAAACTTAAAAGCATATCACTAAGTGAAGGACGCCAATCTGAAATGGCTGCATACGGTGTGGGCTCAACTTTATGATATTCTTGCAAAGGCAAAACTGAAGACAGTGAAAGATCAGGGGTTGCCAGAGCTTAGGGAGGAGGAGGGGGGATGGATAGGGTATTTTTAGTGCTGTGAAACTATTCTGTACGATATTGTAATTGTGGACATACATCACTACATGCTTGTCCAAAACACAGTACCAAGACTGACCCCCGATGTAAACTAAAGACTCAGGGTGGTAGTGACATGTCATTACTGCTTCATTGTTTGCAAAAATGTATCACCTGGTGGGGGACATTGATCATGGGGGCTGTGGGGAGAGAATGTTCAGGAACTCTCTACTTTCTCCTGAATTTTCTTGTGAACCTAAAACTGCTCTAAAAATTAAAGTCCATACTAAAAGCAAACAAACCAGCAAAAACCAAAATGTGCACATGAAAAAATATTGCTGATGTAATTATAAATTGGTAAAACTTTTCAGGAAAGTCATTTAGAATATGGATCAAAAATTTTAAAAGCCATTTCTTGCAGGCCAATAATTTACTTTCAAGGATGTCAATCAAAGACAATAATTGTGGATATCATTTTTTAATAAGGATTGTGTCCATTTTTAATACACCTTAATGAATAATATATGTAATTGAAGAGTTTTAAACTCAAGCAGATGATTATGAATGATGATTATGACTGTTGTTCATCTAGTATTTCTAAACTTTTGCCTTTGTTTTGATTCTTCTGTACTGGTTTCTGGGCTTTTCTCCCTCGCTTTCTGGTTTGGGCTTCATTCAAACCTGGACTGAATGCCTGTCTCTGGTTTCCCCTCCTCCCTGGTGTGTACCAGAGTGTGAGTTCACAAAGGGAGTGCAGAGCTTGCCATAAGGAAGATAGCTACTTCTCCTGTTTCTCCTTTGCAAGAACCCAAGAGGTCATTCAGTATTTCCCGAGTCCCCAGCATGTCAGCTGACCACACAGCTCACCTAGTGACCAGAAATATTTTGCCTGGCTTTGTCTAATATTTCCTTCTGACTTAGAAACTTTATACTCCTTACTGTGTTTTGGCAAAATAAATGTGCATCTCATCTTCCTATACTACAAAACTGTCTTTCAGATATTTTCCTGTTGCAGTATATCTTGCAATAATGCCAGAAAAGTGTTCATTGTTCTGAGGGGCTCTTGGGAGGTTTCCACTTCTTGAGCTAAAAAGCATTCTTTTATATTATTTATCATCATTCTGACTATACCGTCATCTTTGTTCTTGAGCTTGGATCTGTCCTTCGGTACATCACTGATCTCCACCTGCCAGATGTAAGTGCTTTTGGTTTTTTTTTTGCTTTATGAAAGTCAAGTTTTATTTTTTATTTTTATTTGTTTATTTAATTATTTTATTTTTTGAGAGAGAGAGAGTGAGTGAGCAGGGAGAGAGACAGGGAGAAAGAGAATCTCAAGCAGGCTCCAGACTCAGTGGGGAGCCTAATGCGGGGCGCGATCTCAACGACCTGGAGATCATGACCTGAGCTGAAATCAAGAGTCAGACGCTTAAAGGTCTGAGCCACCCAGGTGCGCCAAAAGTCAAGTTTTAATTCCTCTGGTTCAAGTTTGCCTGAAACAACATTTGATCCTTCTCTGGATGTGTTTAGAGTTTTTATTTTGTTTTGTTTTAAACCACATCTGTTTTGTTTTCTGTTTTTGTTTTTCTTAACTCTGTTCATTTTAAAAACTTCTGCTAAGGTGTATAACACCGCCTTTGCAGTTAGTCCCTGATATCAAATTTAAAATGCATTACAGATGAGAAGGGACTGCATGGTGAGTACGCTATTTACTTTTGGGGTGATGAATATATTTTAGAAATGGAAGTGATGGTACAACTCTGTCAAGTGTACTAAGTGCCACTGAATTGTACACTTTGCTTAAAATAGTGAATTTTATGCTATGTGAATTTTACCTCAATAAAATAAATCATACTGAAAATAAATAAAATAAAATGCATTACTCTCAATTTAATCTTGCGTAAAAGGTTTTTTAAAAGTAAGCAATTATTTGTAATAAAAAGAGAGATTAGATGTTTCACATTTATTTCAACTATCTTTAAATAGATAGTTGTTTATATCTTTAAATGAGAACACTACAACCAGAAAAACTGCAGCATAAGACCCTAAAGAGAATCATTTTTAATTGAGGGAACAGACCCCAGAAAAAAAGAAACTTGTGCAAACAAGTCCTTGGCACGGCCTGACCATTGGTGTCCATCCCTGTCTAAACCCTGCGCCCACTGAGATGTTCGCTGTGCGTTTATATCGATTGAACCATTGAACATGCATCTTAGACTTTGATGACCAGAAGAGCTGAATGAAGTACTTAGCATATCAGATTTTACATTTGGGACCTTGCATGGGGCAAGAACCTGAATTTTCCCTCACTACCCCCAAGCTCCCTCACGTGTTCACCGTGAGTTAGGTCAGACCCGTGGAAGAGTCCTGTACATGCACAACGTACTGTACAAACACCAGAGATGCTGATGAGACTCAGAATCTCTGTGGGAGAAGTCTGGCTATGGACGATTTGGAAACATTTTCACGGTCTAGGTCAGGATAAAAGTCACACAGGCACCACGTTTGAGACCGTTTAGAGAAAGCAGTGAACCATTGGTCCACATATTCCTTGGTGAGTGCATAGCTGCTCTGTTTTTGGTCCAGCGACGTGCTGGGATAGGCGCCATGGTCCTGCTCTTCTGCCGTCACTTGATCAATGGCACCACAGCCATGGAACTGATGGTACATCAAGCAGCACAGAGATCTTTGATTAATCTCCTCTTGGTACGTTTAAAAGATGGGAAAACCCCCTAAGGGCTCCCGTTTGCATGCCTTCTTCGCAGAGATCAGAGACAGAGAGTTCCTTCCCGTGTTATTCTTGTGTGTGTAAAGAGGATTTGTGCAAGAAAGTCCCTGGTGTAAACAGTATTGAAAAATTGTTCTAAAGGATTAAAGCGCCGGTAATGATCTGACCCCAGGAGAGAGTCTTCATGCAGGCTGCATTGATGTAACCAGCCGTGGGCTGCTCAAAAGGATGCTCAGCACCCAGTATGAAAAATAAATAATAAAGCAAAAACCAACCTGGTCATAAAAATCAAGCGTTGCTTCTATATTTTAACATAAATAAAAAAGTATGGCAGACTTAAGATATTGGGATAGATGCACAGTGTTCCATCTGGAATTAGAGACAAAATACATAGAGCGTTTTTATGGGCTCCATGGACATGTTGAGCCAGGTCAATGGGACTACTTAGAACAGAGAAAACCCAAGGTAAGAGAATCAAAAATAGCCACAGCAGGGTACTCACACTGAAACCTGAAAACTCAGCCCTTTAGGGCTGTGGAACAGGATTTCTTTTCCTGCTACATCAGAAAGTGGTTCATTGTCACATCTTACTCTCCAAACAGGAAATTTGGTTTGACTGTCATAATAATCTCTTTGGATCAGTGAACCATTAACATCTTAATCCAACAAAGCTCTGCTTTTATTTCCAGGCCAAGGTTGGTAAAGAATGTACGAGTCTTAAGCTGGGATGCACTGGTAGCCCTCTAATGCACTGACAATGTTCTGAAGATTACAAATAAATCTAAAGCTTACAGATAAAGCGCTGGCCAGTCTTGGCACCCTTCCGTCCATCTGCCCTCCCAGCAGAGTAGACACAAGTCAGCGAGCAAGCCCCTTGCTGCCTTTGTAATGCCTGTTCTATTACGTGTAGGGACAATCAGTTGACCATTTAAGCTACTTTTAGGGTGGAAAAGGTAGAGTGGGGGAGGAGTTATATGAATCATCTAGACAAAAAGTCCTTCCTGAATTCACTGAACATTTTTACAGACTTCCAATCCACTTTAGTGCTAGTTAACTCACACTTACAAACATTTTTTTTTAAATTACTTGTTTCCAGCCCCTTTGGCACCATTTAAATAGATGAACCATTTGAACAATATGGACACCACAAACCAGTGTATCTTAAAATGTTTTTCCATGTAAAAATGGCACTACAAATGGGATCCTGTGGATTAAAGAAAAAGTAGGAGACTGTGGGTTTAACAACATAGGAGGTTTTTTTTTTCTTTTGGGTTTTTTCTTGTTTGTTTGTTTTTTTGTTTTTTTACTGCCGGCTCCCACATCCTACAACATGCTAATGTTTATCATGAATCTGCAAAGGCATTGCATCACATATGCATATGCCATAAGCTTTATAATTGCTACTGTCCGCTACTTCAAAAAGAAGTGCTCACAGTGGGTTCATTTTGGGTGTCAGTTATCCAGCGGATCTTTAACTGTTGTGTCCTAAACCACATGGTTGGGGGCAGAAGGAGATAATTTATCTTCTGCATCTTCTCTGTAGGTGCACTCACATCCAAATGTAACCTATTCTCTGTGTCCTCCTGACTTTTCTAACTGGCCTATCCAACTCATTTCACATTTATACCTAATATAGAATATCATACAGACTTCTGCCAAAATGTCAGCTTATATTTTTAAATTTCCAGAGCACATCCAGCTAGGGACTGCACTCTATTGCATATTTTGCCATTTAGCAATAATTTACATCGATAAAAAGCCACAAAGAATCTGGGAGCACTTTTTTTTTCTGACGTGCCTCTGGTAGGGTTAACTAGGAGAACGTTGAGGTACCACTTTTTCTTCTAGAAAAGTCTTTTTCTTCGCTCTGTTCCATAAACTATAGCAATGGCATCATTATTTTTATCAGCTATTTTTATTGCCCTTTTGTTGTTTGTGTTTATCTTTTTAATCTCCCCATGTGTCCTATACTAGGGTGTTGACAGCAACATTGCCAGAAAAGCCATTTCTTTACACTTGGGCCCATATCTGCAGTGCTTTCTATAACTGGAAGAAAAAGAAAAGAATCAGCAAGAGCATAGATGTTCCCCTGTTGGAAGATCCCTCCAAGCACGCAAGCACAGTCTGCTGAAGAGCGGTGTGGACTCTAAGGGTCCAAGTACCATCACTCCCACTTACTGTAGGGCTGTGATTCCTAATTAGGACCGTTTGTTTCTTTCCTGTTCCCCCCACCACCCCATCTACATAAAGTCAAGGAAACTGACAAGGGAAGTGGAGGGGAAATCACACAGTTCAGTCTGAAAAAGCGGAACTTTTAGCAGAACTCTTCATTTCCATTGTACTTAGCCAGCTGCTTGACCTCTCTTGTCTTTATGCGTGCCCTCCAATGTTAATTAGTCTGCATTTTGTAATGGTCTCCTGTTGCCCAGAATCCCTGAGTTAATCATGTCAGGAGGGAACTTGTGTTAGCTCAGAGACTCTATATTACAGCACTAATTGTACCATTAGTCTAAGGTTAGGTGGTGCAGTGGTGCCCATGCAATCTTTTTGTGCAAGAGGGAACATAAATCTGAGCTGGGGCCAGACTTTTCTTCGGCAACTGCACAGAGAAGGCATTCGATACTGTAAATTGTAATGAAAAATCCGACTTGGATTGCATTTCTGTCTACAAATTCTGAATATAGTGAGCAAGATACTGGTAAAGGAAAGTACTTGCTAAGCATCCAGGTATGGGAATTAAATAAAATATAAAATCCAAAGAAAGACTATGGGGTGGGGGTAAGCATTATAAGCTACAGTCTTGAATTAGTATATGCCAATGTTGTATATCGGGTAAGACAAGTGTTTCCCATGTTTCTCCAAAAGGTATAAAATATATGCATTGGTGTTTCGGAAGGCACTAGAAAATATAAGAAACATGTATTTTCAGTCTTTTGAACTTTAGCTCTCTAGTGAATAGTTAGTGATATCTCATGGCTTTTATTTGCAATTTTCTGATGATTAATGATGCTGAATACTTTTTACTTCCTTATTACCCATTTCTATGTCTGTTTTTGTGATTATCTATTCAAGTCTTTTCTCTGATTTTTATAGATTGGTGTTCTTTTTATTCCTAATTAGTAGTATTTCCTTACATATTATGGATAAAAGCCCTTTAACAGATGTATTACACATATTTGTGATTTGCAATTCCATTTCTTACAGTTTCTTTCAACGAGCAGAAATGCTTAATTATGATGAAGTTAAACTAACCTTTTCTGCTTGTACATGTCCCGTTCTTTTGTTGTCTATCCTGCTATTTAAAAAAATGTGTTCCAAACTGAAAGTTTTGAAGATATTTTCCAGTCTTTTCATCTACAATATTTATAGTTTGAGGTGTTTACATTTTAGTCTAGATTACTTGTTTCCCCAAGTGGTAGGGGTCAAAGTTAAATTTTTTTCAGATCAATGTCCCATTATTTCAGCAGCAATTTTTATAAGGTCTTATTATTAGCTACTGAATTCTTTTGTAGCCCTTGTTGTAATTTAAATGACCAAATTAGCATGGGTTTGTTTTTGACTGCACATTTATTCCATTGGACTGATTTTCTTTCTCTATAGTGTATGTCCTCTCATTCTATTATTTTTATTTAAGCTTGTCTTAACTATTCTGGGTGCTCTGAAATTTGTATAAATTTTAGAATCTTTACAATTTCTGTAAAATAAAGCATACTGAAATTTTGATTTGGATTTCATTGAATGTGCAGATGAATTGGTGGAAAATGACATCTTAACAATGCTGAGTCTTCCAATTCATGAACATGGTACAATTCCCCAATCTTTAAGGTCTTTGTACTTTCCTTTTAACAATATTTTGTAGTTTTTATTTGTTGTTTGTTTTGGGTTTTGTGTGTGTGTGTGTGTGAGACATGTCTTAGCTTTAAAGAGTTTCACTTAAGTATTTGGTGTTTTTGCTACTAATGTAAATGTTATTTTTATTGCCATTTCCCCATTGTTCATAGCAAATATAAAGAAATACAATTGATCTTTGTATAGTGACCTTGTGTCCTGGAACTTTGTTAAATCCAATTATTACATCTCATAATTTGTAAGTTTTTTAATTTTCTTGTGTATTCAGTTAGGCAATGTACAAATACAGTTACTTCTTCCTTATAAATGATCTTTATAAATATCATTCCTTATTCTTGACATATTACATTGGCTAGAAACTTCCTTCCAATAGTGAATTAAAGTAATGAGAACAGACATCCATGTCCTGTACCATAACTTATGAGAAATGTACCTGTGCTTAATGTTAGCTATAGATTACTCCTAGATGTCATTTAACAGGTTGAGTAAATAATCTTCTATTTCTAGTTTGTTGGGAAGTTTTATCATGAATGAGTTTTGATTTTATCAAATGCCTTTTATGCAGCTATTGAGAAAACCATGTAGATCTTCTTTAAGAGTCTATTAATATGCAGATTATATTCAGTGAGTTTTCAAATGTTCAGTCAAAATTGCATTCCTCAGGTAAACTAGCTCATAATAGTTAGTCATTTTTATATATTGCTGGATTTGATGACCTAATTCTTCTTAAGGATTTTTGTGTCTATATTCATGAAAATATTGGCATGTAGTTTTCTTATAATGTGTATATGTATGATTTTGGTATCAGGTAATACTGCCCTCATTAAATGGATTTAATAATGTTCCAAAATATATTTCTGGTAAACACTATGTAAAATGGTATATTTTCTTTATCTACTGAACTTGGACTTGAACATTTTCCTTTGCAAAGTTTTTAATGTTGAGTTTAATCTATTTAATTGGTATAGAACAATTCAAATTACCTTTTTGAGTAATCTTTTCTAGTTTGCTCTTTTGTCCAAGCAGACAGTCTCCACCTACTAATTGCTTAGACTATATCTGGTATAATTTTCAAGAGTTGGACATAAATCTACTCTATTGCTCTGTGTTTTCCATTTGTCTCATTCAATCATTATTTTTACCTGCCTGTAGGAACTAGTTGAGGGTTTTTAGGATTTAATCTTACCTCAATAAATAGCTTAACTGCTACACCTCTTTACAATTTAGTGGTAGCTCTTAAGTGTACAGCATAAAACTTCAACTGATCTCAGATGACCTGGAACGTTCCAACATTATACTACAGTTCTGCCACCCCTAGTTTTCGGCTATTGCTAGATTTTAAATCTAGATATGCTATAAACTCAACTATGCATCACTGTCATATTTTCATTAAAGAGTCAGTGATCATTTTAAGAAATGAAAAAGTTAGGAAAAATGTCTTTTATATGTCTGCCCATATTTACCATTTCTGGTGTTCTTCATTTCTTTCTGTTGATACAAGTTTCCGTCTGGTGTAATTTTCCTTCATAGTCACAATTTATTTTAGCATTTCTTGTAGTGCAAGGCTGCTAGCAATGTTTTATCTCTGCTTCTGTTTTTCCAGTAAAGTTTTTATTTCTATTCATTTTTATATCAGCTTTATTGGGGTATAATATACCGATAATAAAATTCACCAATTTTGGGGTGCCTAGGTGGCTCAGATTCTGCCTTCAGCTCAGGTCATGATTTCCAGGTCCTGGGATTGAGCCCCGCATTGGGCTCCCAGGTCAGCGGGAGTCTGCTTCTCTCTCTCCCTCTACTTCTTCCCCTGCTTGTGCTCCCTCTGTCTCTCTCTCTCAAATGATAAATAAAATCTTTTAAAAAATTCATCAATTTTGGGGGCGGAGCAAGATGGCGGAGGAGTAGGAGACCTGGATTTCGTCTCCTCTCAGGAATTCAGCTGGATGGGGATCAAACCATTTTGAACACCTACAAACTCAACGGGAGATCGAAGAAAGGAATAGCAACAACTCTCTGAACAGAAAAGCGACCACTTTCTGGAAGGTAGGACATGCGGAGAAGTGAATCCGAGGCAATATTCGGGAGGATAGACGGCGGGGGAGGGGCCTCCGTTGGCCGCTTCTGGCAAGTGATAGAACCACGGAGCACAAAATCGGAACTTTTAAAAGTCTGCTCCACTGAGGGACGTCGCTCTGGTGGCTAAGCGGG
>NC_138373.1:37432399-37442897 GCF_054177405.1 Leptonychotes weddellii | reverse complement strand
GGTGGGTATTGAGGAGGGCACGTTCTGCATGGAGCACTGGGTGTTATGCACGAACAATGAATCATGGAACACTTCATCTAGAACTAATGATGTAATGTATGGGGATTAACATAAGAATAAAAAAAAGAAAAAAGAAAAAAAAAAATTCATCAATTTTAAGTTTATAGTTTGATGAGTTTTGACAACATATCCAACCATGTGACCACCAGCACATAGTGAAGAACATTTTGGTCACCCCCAATTTTCCATCCTGCTACTTTATAATTAATCCTTCCCATCCCACCTGGCCCTAACCAACCATATATCTGCTTTTTATTGTCATAAATTCCTACAGTACAAAATTTCATGTACATTAAGTTATACAATATGTAATCTTTTATGTCTGACCCTTTCATTTAGCATACTTTCAAAATTCTTCCAGGTTGTTTCATGTATTAATAGTTTCTTGCTTTTTTCCTGAATGGTATTCTTTTCTATGACTATAACTAAAATTTATTCATCCATTTACCAGTTTGATAGATATTGAATTTCTTTACAAATTTTGGCTATTTGGAATAAAGCTGTCATGAACACTCAAATACAAGTCTTTTGTCAAGAATGTTCTGACTTACATTGTTTCATTAAGTAATAAATTAATCATATAGTAAATGTATGTTCAACTTTGAAAGAATCTGCCAAATTATATTCCAAAGTGGCCATACTACTGTGCATTCCAAGTCACAATTTATGAGATTTCCAAGTATTCCTCATACTCTCCAAGATTTCATATTGTCTCCTAACTGGTAACAATTGTAGAGTATATTTAATATTATCTGTAATCATTTTAACTGAGATTTCATAATCACTAGAGATACTGACTTCTTCTTTATATGCTTATTTGCCACCAGTATATTTTATTTTCTGAAGTATCTATTCAAATTTTTGCCCATTTAAATCATTATGGTGTATACCTTCTAGTCGTTGAGCATCTGCCTTCGGCTCAGGTCATGATCCCAGGATCCTGGGATCGAGCCTCGCATCAGGCTCCCTGCTCAGCAGGAAGCCTGCTTCTCCCTCTCCCACTCCCCCTGCCTGTGTTCCCTCTCTCTCTGTGTCTCTCTCTGTCAAATAAATAAATAAAACTTAACAACAAAAAAAAAAAGATGGCCTCAAAGATACAGGTCCTTACTTTATTTATTTATTTTTTTAATTTTATTATGTTATGTTAGTCACCATACAATACATCATTAGTTTTTGATGTAGTGATCCACGATCCATTGTTTTCGTATAACACCCAGTGCTCCATGCAGTACGTGCCCTCCTTAATACCCACCACCAGGCTAACCAATCCCCCCTCCCCCTCCCCTCTAAAACCCTGTTTGTTTCTCAGATCCTTACTTTAAAAAAAAAAAGAAAAGATTTTTTATAAATTCTAGATACAAGTTAATTAGATAAATATTTTAAAAATATGATCTCCTATATTGTGGCTTGTCATTTCTTTTATTAAAAGTGACATTTGGAGAGCATTTTGTGGGTTTTGAAAAAATTTTTCTTGAGGTTTGACTCATTTGAATTTCCTTTTGTGGTTTTTGCTTTTTACGTCAAACCAAAAATCTTTTCTTGCCTTTTCCAAGGCCATGAAGATGTTCTCCTAGGTATTGTTCTGGAATTTTTATTTATTTAGCTTTTACATGTTAATCCATGATCATTTTAAATTATTTTTATGATATGAAGTTAAAGTTGATTTATATAAAATATAATTATACTTATGTATTATATAAATTATATTTTATATATATATTTACATATACTATATATGTATTATATATACTATATATGTATTATATATGTAATTTATATATATTTATATATAATATTTGTAAATTATATACATAGCACATGTAAATTATACATAAAATATATATACTATATATACATATAGATATATGTGATTTTTTCACGACCGTTTCTTGGAGACAATTCTTTCTCCATTGAACTAGAATGGCACTGTTGTTGATTAGCAACTGGCCATAGATGTTTGAGTTTATTTCTGGATTCCCTATTCAGTTTCCTTTAATATATATATCTGTTTTTCTGTTGTTATTTTTAAAGATTTATTTATTTATTTGAGAGAGAGAGAGACAGCATGAGTGGGAGGGGCAGAGAGAGAATCTCAAACAGACTCTGCACTGAGCACAGAGCCCAACACAAGGCTCGACCCCAGGACCCTGAGATCAAGACCTGAGCCAAAACCAAGAGTCAGATGCTCAACCCACTGTGCCACCCAGGAGCCCCTACACATCTGTTTTTATACAAAAACTGTGGTATCTTTATTAATAGATTTTCATATTATGTCTCTAAATTAATCCAACTTTGGTCTGCTTAAAATTTTTGACTATTTCTAGGTTCTTTGCATTTTCACACAAATTTTAGAATCAACTTATTAATTTCTAAATAAAAGCCTACTGGAGTTTTTTTTTTTTTTTTAAAGTAAGTTCCACACCCAGTGCAGGGCTTGAACTCACTACCCTGAGATCCAGCATTGCATACTGTATGGACTGAGCCAGCCAGGCACCCCATCCCTACTAGAATTTTAATTGGAACTACTCAAATATTTTAATTTTGTGGAGAATTACATATTAACATTATTGAGTCTTCTAATCCATGAATGTGATATATTTCTAAATATATTTGGATCTTCTTGAATTTCTGTCCACAATGTTTGGTGTTTCTCAGTATACACACATTCCAAAAATTTTGATAGAATTATCCATAAGTGTTTCATGTTTAGATGTTTTTGTAAATGCTTCTGCCTGGTGAATTTCAATTTCCATTTTTTCAGAACAAATATATTGGAATATAATTTATATCTGATATTGACCTTGTAAACTATAATATTGCCAGGCTTGATTGTTGGTGCTGGATGGTTGTGTTAGTCATAGTCATTGTTGTAGTCATAGTTTTAGTAGTAAAATCTTGGGAATTTCCTGTTGACAAGAATACATCATTTCTGAATTAAATTGGGTTTATTCTTTTTAAATTTTTTTCCTATCTTAGTGTACTCCCTGAAGCATCTAGCACAATGCAGAATAGAATTGGTGAGAGCAGATACCTTTGTCTTGTTCTGATCACAGGGGAAATCATTCTGCCCTTCACCACATAGTATGATTTAGCTGTAGATTTTTGAGGCTGACATGCTTTCCTTATATTTCTAGTTTTCTAAGACGATTTTTGATGAATGAATATTGAGTTTTATTAAGGTTTTTTCTCTACATTTTTAGTAAAGTTAGGTAACTTTTCTTTTTTAATCTGCTAATAAGGTGAATTACATGGATTTATTTTTAAAAGTTGAACAACCTTGTGTTCATGGGATAAATTCCACTTGGTCATGATGTATTTTGTATATTGCTGAAATTCTATATGCTCATATTTCCTTAAAAATGTTGAGTCTAGGACAAACTCTGGTCCATCCAGACAGTGGAATATTATTCAGCACTAACAAAAAATGAGCCATCAAGCCATGAAAAGACATGGAGGAAACTTAAATGCATATTATCGAGTGAAAGAAGTCACTTTGAAAAGCCCATATACTGTATGATCCCAACTGTGTGACATTCCAGGAAAGGCATAACTATGGAAAAAAAAAAAAAAACTATGGAGACAGTAAAAGATCAGTGGTTGTCAGAGGTTGGGGAAAGGGAGATGGATAGTTGGAGTACAGAGGATTTTTAGGGCAGGGAAGCCACTCTGTGCAATACTATAATGATACACACATGTCATTATGCATCTGTCCAAACCCCTAGAATGCACAGCACCAAGAGTGACCCTCGGATCAACTATAGAGTCAGGGTGATGATGACGTGTCAGTGTAGGTTCATCTTTGGTAACAAAGGTACCATCGAGTGGGGGGTGTTGATAGTGGGGGAGGCTATGGTTTGGGTAGGACAGGAGGCATATGGGAAATCTCTGTATCTTCCTCTCAATTTTGCTGTGAACCTAAAACTGCTCTAAAAAAAAATAAATCCTACTAAAATTATTGAGTCCATGTTTGTGAAGGATAATCCTCTGTAATTTTATTTTCTTATAATGTCTTAATGGTTTAATGTCAGGTAAATGTTAGCATTATAACATGAAGGATTTGTACAAGAATTTATATATTTGTTTTCTTGTATGTTTGATAGATTTCAGCACTGAAACTGTACATCAAGGTTTCCTTTGCGGGGAATATTTTAACTTAAAGTTTAATTTCTTTAATAGATTCAGGGTCATTCATGCTTTTCTGAAATGACTTTTGGTCATTTGTGTCTGTGAAGGAATTTGTATTTCATCAGTTGGTGTAGAACTGTCTTCCTCTTATTTCTCCTGTATTGGGCCACACATCTGATGCCCCTGCTGTTACTCCTGATGTCAGTCATTCGTTTATACGTCCTTTCCTGTTTTGTTGATCATTATAAATTCAGATTTATCAGTTTCACTGATCATTTTAAAGAGCCAGCTTTGGATTCTGTAATTTTGCTATTGCTTTTATTTGAACCGGGTAGAGTATTTCCTTACCCATTCCTGCCTCACAGTCATTTTGCTCTTCTTGATCTAGTTTATGAAGGTAGGCACTTTTCTCACTGACATCAAAGCTTCCTCCTTTCCTAATACCAGCATTCACTGCTATGAATTTCCCTCTAAACACCACGTTAGCAAAGTATCACAGATTGTGGTGTACTGTGTTTCTCTTGCCTTCAGTGACACATAGGCTCTGTTTGGTCATCTCCCCACGAGCTGCTGCCTGGCCGTTGGCCACGCTGCTGTGTGTTATCTTTAGGAGGGCTTTTCTTGTGTCTCATCTTGATGCCCAGACCCACCATGAGATGTTGACTTTTCTCTACTCTGGCTGGGCTAAGACTCCAACAGACCTTATCCAACTTGACCTTTAGTATCTCCCTTCCAGGTTCGCCTCAGCGCAGCCCTTTTCTTGATATGCGTTGTTCTCCCTCACTCTGGGCAAGGGACTCTGGGAACCACTCTGCACAGCTCCTCACTCCCTGGGACTAGGGAAGGCTCCCACATCCATGCATCCCACCTGCCCCAAACTGAGCTCTGCCTCTCTGCTCAGTGGGATCACAGCACTCTGCTTGGACTCCATGTGTCCTGTAGTAGGAAATTGTCCCCACACCGTGAAGCACTGTGACTGTGGTGCTCATCCAATGAGACTCCTTTTCTAAAACAGATGGCCATCTTGGACTGTCCTTGTCCAAAGCCTGACAACAATGACCTCATCCAGTCCGTCCAGTTTCACAGTTGTCAGGAGGGGGGGCCTGAGCCCTGTACCAGTCACTCCATTATAGCTGGAAGCCAAGGCAAGATCTCCTTCACACGGTTCCAAAGGAAAGGGATACTTCATAACAGAGATGCTATTTTCTCCCACAAAGTGTGATGTTTCTGTATCGTGGGGGGAGAAATACCCCAAAAACACAAACTCAACCAGCACATCTGTCCCTTGCAGCCTACCTTTCACAGTTCATGCAGAGAAGAGTCCTAGGAACATCTGCTGCTGTGCGTGCCCTGCCAGATGGCTGACAGCTCTAGAAACCACGCCAACACCCATCACGGGGGCCTGCGAACATGGAAAATTACACAGTTCAGGGAAGCTCCAGCTAGGACCATCGGCTATGTATATTGCCCCGTTTCCAGAATGATGGTAATAACCACAGAATAACGGCGTTCAGAAGACAAGTGATGAAAAGACATGTCGCCAGGTGATGGAAGGTTGTCCATCTGGCTGGGCACACTGATGGACGTGTCTGGTGCTCAGTGACAGTACTGTCTAAGAGTTTGCAGAATCTGGGAGTAAGAGCCTTAAAAAAACCCTGGGTCATGAATATCTGGTCATACTTATGGTTACATGAACATACTAGCAAATGTTACAGTGAACAGCACATTTTACTCAAACATACACATTTTGTCTTCATGTGGATAAGGATAAAGAAAAATGAAGACTTTCAGTAAGAATTGGAATAGAATGAAAGTAAATCCTTGTTCTTTACACATGCCAGGCCTAACCTTGTGAACGTACCAAAGAACAAAATATCATATAGGAATTCTACCCAAGAGGTACTGATAGACACGTTTTTCCAGTTCTCTGTCTGGAATACGATACACTTCAATGGCATCTTTATCCAAACAAGTCCTAAACCGTATTTCTCACCATGTTATATATTAAAAATAGCACACATTTATTTTTGAACAACAGGCTTTAAAGAAATAGTCTAAGGCATGGAAATCTCCAAGTAATCCAGAGCATTTTATTCTAAAATTCTGTCCCTGACACAGAGTATATTCCGCTCATAGCATTATGGTAACATTTACTTGCCCTGTGACCTTACTCACATATTTGCTCACTGGTTGGCCATCAGTTGGTACAGTGGATGGGACTAACCCATGAGTTGTTCATCGTGGACCATGCTACCCTGGTGGCTGCAATCCCTGAGCAGCAGAGAAGGTCAAGTCCCCCTGTGGACTGTCCTAGACTGTGTTTGCACCAAATGTCCCATTCATGGTCCCTTGGCCAGTCCTGGGAATGGCCAAACCCTGACTTGGTATGGGTCATACCCATCAGTCCACGCCCTGGACCCAGTGATCCACATCCCTCCCTGTTGTATACACTTCAGTGGCATTTACTCACCAGCTTACTCGCCTGGGCCCAGAGCCCCCATGTCCCACCTCTCAGGGCATCAAGCCCACAGTCCAGGGTCTCATCATCCACAGAACGTCCACATGCAGGTTCTTGGATGCATCTCCTCCTGACTTAGAGACCTAGGATTTAAAAGCTTAGCTACCCATCCTTCACACAGCGTATGACATTCCTGGAAACAGTGAGACATGGGGACAAGATTCTTGCCACAGACACCCCCACTGGGGTACAGGAATGGGGACTGTAGCTCCTGGTCCACAATAACTCTGAAATCTTGCCACGTCATTAGCAGGGCTGTCCCCGAGGGACCTTCAAGTCCATCATGACTCAGGAAGTCCCAGCTCCCTGTCCCCTCCTGCTGCTCTATCACACTCTCCGACCCCGGGCTTCACCCACTGGACTCTTGTGTCCACCCTTTAAGACAGCCTTCCGTTTCCACAGGAAAAGTGTGGGTTTGCAGATTAGCACCTTTCTCACCTAGCTTCCTGCTTATAGAAAGTGGGGACCAGAGGGCTCTCTCGTCCAAGCTGGAGTCACATTTTCATGCTCACTCTCTTAAAATCATGTGGGCTTTTTATATTTTACAATTTAGTTCTCTCTGGTCAACCAAAACCACATCCTCAGTGACCTGCCAGACCCAGCTCTCTCAAGCTGTTCTTGTAGCTCTCTTGCAAGTGAGCTTCTGCACACTGTGCTCTGTGGTCCTTGTGTGCAGCTGAGTGTCTGCTCACCCCCTTCAACACTTCAGAAGTCTTAACAAACCATCCCATAGCTCCCCCTTTGATTCAAGTCCTCCCTCCAGGCTTCCCTTCACTGTCAGAACACTTTACCAGCTGTGGAGACTAGGAATGAGAAATTGTTTTCTAAACCAGCAAGTCCTGCCTCCTCTATATTCCCCCAGAATCCCATGTGAAGACTGCATAATTTGCTCCTTCATTCCACCTCACTCTCCCTGTATCTTCTCACAGATGGCTGAAGGAAGCCGGCACGCCATGCATTCTGCCTGAACATCACCTTGGCAGAGTCGACAAGTCCATCAATGCATTTCCTATCATCCAGGTTACCAGAGCAGTCACCTTCCCATTGTTGTCCCTGCACATAACACAGGCCACCATTGCCTGGGCTTCGTATGGAATATTTCCAACCAGCCTCCATGAATCATTTGCCCTTTGTTCTTCTGGCCTCTGTCCCCAGCCTCCCCTCACTGCCTTGTCCCAAAGCCAAGGTCACATGTTTTCATTTTTTTGCTGGTTTTTTTTCATCATCTTACTTCCTATTTCTCTATCAGTTTGCTTCCTCTACATAACAAGCACCTCAAAACAACTATGAATTCTATTTGGATTGAGCTCAGCTGGACACTGTTTCTCTGTGGCAATCCTTAATGTGTCTGTGGGCAACATGGAAGTCAGCCAGGCCTGGTTGGCCGAGGGAAACCTCCACTAGCATGGCTGTCTCTGCTCCGTGTGGTGTCTCAGTCACCGGCAGAATAGCCTTCTCCACCTGGTGGAAGAGCTCTAAGGAGACTCTGTGTGGAACTCGAGACAACACCTCCACCACATTTGGTTGGTCAAGACAAGTCAAAGACCAGCCCAGCTTACGAGTGGAGAAAAGACCCCTCCTCTGATGGCAGAAGTGGCAAAGTGTTTGCCCACTCTCATAATCTACAAATTGAATCCGGGAATTAATTTTGGTGGGATTTTTATGAGTAAGAAAAGAAGATGTGACAGAAATGAGAAAATTGCTCTGTAGGTGTGTGTTTTAGTTCCTCCCAGAAACACCTTTGGACAGCCACCATCATATCTTTCTGCTTCTTTTTTTTAACACTTAGCATTTCTCTGTTCTTTCTTCCTACTTCTCTTCTCCTATCCACAACACAGGTGGTAAAAATCTTAAAGAATTGACATCGCCAAGGTGTAGGGGAGAATGGAAATTTTAAGCAACTTGTTTCTTCCACCTTAAGCCATAGGAAAATCTCAACCTTCTTCTATAGAACATTATCATGACTTAAGTCACAGATGCATTTATTTAAAAATGGCATCTGTCCAAACAATGTAATACTTTGAAATGTCATAAAACTCATGGCATCATTTATACTTCAGTTGAAAATCAAAACAAATTCCTGGCTTGAACAAATTTCTGTATGATGCGTGTGTTTTTCCCCTAAGTCAACATCTGTGAGATAGTAAAAGTTGATATGCTAACCTCTATTTGAATGAAGTGATTAAGAATTTGTTGCCTGGCAACAGAGTTCACATGTTTGATCTTTGTTTCAGGGACGTTCACATGTGGATATATTTTTAAGAGATACTCTGAATTGGGTAAAAATAGTAATTTGATACTAAAATGGTTTATTTCTAATGGCTATCAAAATTGTAATAACAAATGGTACATATTAGCTCAAAAATAATACTGTCTTTGGGATACATGAAGCTTTGGGGGTAATTTCAAGCAAATCTCAGTGGAACTGGGTCCTGGGGACAGTGGTTGATGGATTTGAATCTTCTGCATGCTTCATTTCTCCTTGTCCATTTTTCAAGTGTTCATCTTCTTTATATTATTTTTCTTTTTTCTACACCAACTTCTGCAGCAATTCAGCCTCGTTAGGCAAAAATGATGTTTGACTCTGAATATCTATCCGGTCTGCTGCTGACATTGTTAAATGCAATGAAAATCCATCCCCTTCATACCGTTCTCTTTTTGGCCGTCATGGTAATATAATCTTTGTGACAGATAAGGTAGCAAAGTGGTCTAGCTTTTAAATATGCAACACTTTAAAACTTTGACAGCTAAAACCATAAAAATACAATGTAGCAATATGTTTATTGTTTACATTTATGGCATTAAAAATGTACCAGTTTAGTGACATAAAAAGTAGGGGAAAAAGTGGTATAATAAAAAAGTAAAACTTCTCCAAGTAAATTGTCATGAATAAATTTGCTACGTCTTTTCCTTATTAACTCATTTGGTTTTATGCAGCAAACAACTCAATGTTTAAATATCAAGCTAATGCTTACTCACATCTTACAAAAGTACTAGGAGCACCAGATTGATTAAATTGATGATGATAAAATGAAGAAAAAGAAACAATATGAGTTCTAAAGGCCATACTTAAAAAGTAAAAATTAACAAAATGGCTTAAAATTGAGATAAGGAAGAAGGGTGAATCCCATTTTAATTTAAGAGATTTAGTCTGGGCAATGGGTATGTTTTTTCTATCTACATACAGTGCTTCTGAATCAACTGGGCAAAGCCCGTGTTCTGAGTCCCATCCTGTCCCCATGGCTATTTGCCTGGATGACTTCATTCTCCTCTACAACCTGCCTCTGTTCATTTGCTGTCAGGACGGTCTGTCATGCACTCAGAGACAGAGGATGGAAGTAGAGCTGAGTGCATCTAGCTGGTCTTCCGAGGTGCTAGATCACAGTCTTCGTCTCATTACTGCCATGTTCTACGTGTTGGACTCACTAGGCACAGCATAAAGTGACAATAATCCACATCATTGGGTCTTGGAAGTCAAATTACTTCCATTAAAAGGTAAATGTCTCTATAATGTTCTTGCAAATCTATTAGAAAGTAATTTTTAAAACATCTTATTGTCATCACTAGCCCTTTGGTTCCAAAACCGATTAGTACACATTTTCTTTGTAAAAGACACTACAGTTTCTGGTGCTTACACTGACATTTAAATATCCATATCTTAACTTCTGTAGACAAAATTCAGAATCTCCATCAATGTAACATAATGTTATGTCCTTCCAGGAATGAAAACATGTGTGTTTCTTAGACAAACACATCTTTACTTGACCATTCTCTTTTGTTAAAAAGCTCCCCTGT
>NC_138373.1:37405055-37432299 GCF_054177405.1 Leptonychotes weddellii | reverse complement strand
GAAAAACAAACTGAGGGTTCTAGAGGGGAGGGGGGTGGGAGGATGGGTTGGCCTGGTGGTGGGTATTGAGGAGGGCACGTTCTGCATGGAGCACTGGGTGTTGTGCACGAACAATGAATCATGGAACACTTCATCTAGAACTAATGATGTAATGTATGGGGATTAACATAAGAATAAAAAAAAATAAAATAAAATAAAATAACTTAGAATAAAAAAAAAAAAAAAGCTCCCCTGTATGTATTTCAAGCATTCTCTTCAGAAAAAAAAAAAAAAATGTGCAACAAAGAATGATAATCAACTGATATCACTATAACTCATGTGAAAATTGCCAGAAATTAATGTGACATATTATAGAAGCCTAAAGAAGTCTGAAGTAATCAAATTTAAAATAATTGTATAGAATACACTGAGGGAATGTGAAATTTTAAAAAACTAATTCAGTTTATGAAGCTCACATTTGCCTCTATGCAAGTTGCCTTATTCATTTGGGCTGAAAGAAGACTGGGTGGCCTTATATCTCACAGTCCTGGAGGCTGGAGGCTGGAGGTTGGAAATCTGGGTGCCAGCATGATTGAATTCTGGTGAAGGCTTTTCCCAGGTTTGCAGATGACTGCTTTCTTACTGTGTCCTCACACAGAGGGGATAGAGAAACTGGAGTCTCCTCATCTCAGAAGGGCACTGACCCCAACATGGGGCCCCCCACCGTCATGACCTCATCTAACCTAATTACCTCCCAAAGACCCCCATCTCCAAACACCATCACACTGGAAGGTAGGGCTTCAAAATATGAATCTGGGGGAGAGGCAGTAGAATTCATTCCACAGCACATGTTAAAAAAAGTAGACAATTCAATATTGTCACAATGTCTGTTCTTCGCAACCTGATCTATAGATTCAATACAATCCCAATCCAAATACCAGCAAGTTACTTTATGGATATTGACATATGGATTCTAAAGTTTATATGGAGAGGCAAAAGACCCAGAATAGCCAGCACAATATTGAAGAAGCAGAACAAAGTCAGAGGACTTACACTGCCTGACTTCAAGACTTACTGTAAAACTACAGTAATTATGAGAGTGTGGTACTGGCAAAAGAATAGACTAATAGATCAATGGAACAGAATAGAGAGGCTAGAAATAGACCCAGATAATTATAGCCAATTGATCTTTGACAAAGGAGCGGAGACAATTCAAATGGAAAAAAGATAGTTTTTTTCAACAAGTGGTGCTGGAGCAAATGGATATTCACATGCAAAAAAAAAAAAAATGAATCTAGACATTGACCTTCCATCATTTTCATAAATTGATTCAGAATGGATTATAGATCTAAATGTAAAACACAGTACATAAAAGTGCTAGGAAATAACACAGGAGAAAACCTAGACACTTTGGGTACAGCATTGACTTTTTATATACAACATTGTAAGTACAGTCATCGAAGAAATCATTGATACGGTGGGATTTATTAAAATTAGAATCTTCTGCTCTGCAATGATAATATTAGGAGAAGAAAAAGACAAGCCAAGACTGAAAAAATATTTACAAATGATATATTTGATAAGGGATTGGTATCAAAAATACATAAAGAACTCTTAAAATCCAACATTTAAAAAAACAATTAAGAAATGGGTAAAGGAAGAAAAAGAAATGGGCAAAGAAGATGAACAGACACATCATCAAAAATATATAGAAGGCAAATAAAGATATGAGAAGGTGTTCAACATGATAATGTCATCAGGGAATTACAAGTTAAATCAATAGTGTGATACCACTCCATACTTTTTAGAATAGCTAAAATCCAAAGCACTGACAACACTAAATGCTGACAAGGATATGAAACAAGGGACCTCTTTCGTTGCTGGTGGGAATGCAAGGTGGTACAGCCGCTTTGGAAGACGGTTTGTTAATTTTTCTGCAAACATCTTAAGAAGTGTTTTCTTATAAAACTCTTACTGTATATACCAGGATCGTGCTCCTTGGTCTTTACCCAATGAATTGAAAACATAGTCACACAAAATCCTGCACAAAGATGTTTATAGCAGCCTTACTTATAATCGTCAAAATTTGGAAGCAACCAAGATGTCCTTCAGTAGGTGGTGGATAAATAGACAATGGAAAATTATTGAAATGAGCTCTGAAGCCATGAAAAGGCATGGAGGAAGCTTACATGCATATTAATAAGTGAAAGATGACAATCTGAAAGGTCTCCATACTGTATGATTCCAGATATATGACAGTCTGGAAAAGGCAAAACTATGGAGACAGTAAGAAGATCATTGGTTGCCAAGGGCTGGAGGGAGGGATGGATGGTGGAGCACAGAGTTTTTAGGGCAGTGAACATACTCTGCCTGATACTACAATGGTAGATTAATGTCATAATACATTTGTTCAAACCCATAGAATGTACAATACAGAGTGAACCCTAATATCAACTAGGGCCTTTAGTTAATATTGTATTAATATTGGCTTAACAAATGTACCGCAGTAATGAGAGGTGTTCATATAGAGAGAACTCAGAGGGCCAGGAAAGTGTATATAGTAATTTTATGTTACCCTGCCAATTTTTTTGAAAACCTGAAGCTGCTAAAAAAAAAAAAAAAAAGGCCTATTAGTAAAAAAAAGAAGGAAAAAAAGTAGCATTGATTGTTTAACTGAAGAATGCTGTCTCCCATTTCTATGGTTTTCACAGTGCCGAGCACCCCCGCCAGGGCCCCCCTTGCTCCACTGGAACCCTGATCTTCAGAGGGACCTGACTGTAGGTGTGTGTCAGGTGCGGCTGGCCTTGGGCCTTCCGGAGCTCCCAGATCTCTACAACGAGATGACTTCTTGGCCCCCCCAGCACACTGCTCCCCATCCCTGCCTCAGTGGACAGCCTCCTGCTTTACCGTGTCTGAGTTCAGGGGGTGGTCTGAGCCTATGACACTCAGGATTCCCCCGAAATTCACTCTCGTTTGAACCATATTTGTGTTGGGTTTGGTGATTATTCAATGACATCTGCTCTATTAACTCATCTCTTTGATGAAGTCCAAGTTCAGCTCGTCCCGAAGTTTTAGTCAAGCGAGGAGTCCAAGGCTTTGCCCTTGCTCTTGAGCTCGGCGAGCACAGTGCACCCTGAATGCCTATGTTTTCTTTCACGGGGAACAGTCTGCCGCAGGCCAGGAGGGGCCACCTGCCTCCCGGCAGTGCCAGGATGCCGCCCGCACCTGACTCTGCGGTTGGCCTCCGTCTGGGTCTGTGTGCTGTAGACGTGGCCCGGACAGAGAGGAGGGAAAGACGACAAGCAAGCGGCTCCTGGCTGCCTAGGAAAAAGCTCTCCAGAAGCGTCCTGCTAGGAGACGTCGCGTTGGCTGGACAGGGCCGCCTAAGCCCCCGCAGGTCACCGCATCACCTCCTCTGCCCGCGTCCCACGGCTGCAGTGACACGAGAGGGTCTGCAGGTTGGGAAGGGAGCCCAGCAGCACCTGCCTCCTTGCGTCCTGGGCACGTCCTGGGCGCTTTCAGCGGAGACTGGGCCGGTTCCCATGCCAACTGACCCAGAGGGCAGCCCCCGCCGACTACAAGGGGATTATCATTAGAAAGGACTTCCTTCCTAATGGCAGTGAGGATGACCTTCCCCCTAGATAGCTCCACTCAGCCGGAATGGCCGAAAGCTTATTATGCACTTAAAAAAATGCACCTTATCAATCACCGCAATGTCATGGCTTCCAGGAGGGAAAAGCCTGTCCCCTGACAGCAAGCCAACAGCCACCAGACAAAGACAGCAAGAACATTAGTCCTTGAGGGATGGCTTTTTTTTTTTTTCCTTCCGAGGAATGTGTTTTGGATTGGTTTGTTTTGTACATAGTTAACCATCCCTTTTTCAAGTTTAAACATGCTAATGATTTCATTGTTTTCCTAAGAATTGCAAATACAGACCTCAGTTTACAGCTCAAGGAAGCAACAGGTCAGTCTTCTACAAACACAAGTAAAAATCACTTTAAGTTCCCCCGTAAAAGCACTCTTCTACTGCCCACATTTTTAAAGGAAATATATTTTGGAGAAACAATTTTCTTCGTGACAATAATTCAGAGAGAGTAAAATGAAGTAAACGAAAGAAAATGAAGTAAAATTCTACTCACTTGGGTTTCATTCATGTTCACCATTTCATCATGTGTCCCAAAGAAGCCTGAATGAAAATTTTCCAGTACCTGTGCTTTTAAATGGATGTGAGCATCATTTTGTCACAATGAATCAAATAATACAAATCAAAGTGTGGGTGGGTTTCATAATTTGCAGTGAACATGGGTGGGGTGGGCAAATCATCGGAGAATCTGAAACTTGGGGTGACCATTCTCTTTCTCTTTTATAATTTCTGTCTCTCTGTCTCTCTACTTTCGTCCTTCCCTCCCTTCTTCCAAACCCTTATGTGCAGATTTAACTGTTGTAAGTGGGGCAAGATAGGCCGCATTTAGGACCCCCATTCTGGGGTCCTCGTTGCCAAAATCAGCAGACAATGCAGTGTGGGGTGCGGCACCTGTCTCCAGCACCTTGGCTCCTTCATTACTTACCCTGCTCATCAGCTGCAGACTCTGAAGTGCATTTGGCGTCTGAGCTGTAAATCATGAACGTGAATAATATCAAGGCTGAAGGGGAAGAACAAATTGAGATCAATCCTACAGGAGAGTACAGACCAATAACACCGGCTGTCTCTGCATAGAATTGGAATGAGATTTTATCACAGGAGATGGTCTGCAGCATTATGACAAAGCAATTTCCACCCTAACCCCAGGGCACGGTTCCCACAGGAAGGGACCCAGGTCTATTTCATTTACATGCAGGTCAAACATCCAATTGATTTTTAACTGTCCATTTTATTGTTTGTCAATAAAGAAGAGAGAAAATCCAATTTTAGGGGATTGGTCCCCGTAGGCAGGCTATTCAGAACATAAATATCTCCTGTTTAGCGTCAGTGACACATCTCTTAGAACATAACCCCCCCACCCCTCCGCCGCCCCGGTAAAACACAGGCTGTCACTATTATGGTAAAGGTGGCCAGGGCTGGAAGGGGGCTGCGTAGGAGCTTGTCAGGACCGTAAAGGCTCCGTCACCCTCTTTACTGCTGAAAATGTCAGTTGGTTCACTCTCTGGGGTAAAGAGAGTAACACATTTTAACAAGTCATCAACCATTTGTACTGAGCACGAACCGCACTTGTCAGATTAGCACATACTTTCCAGCCAACTTGGGGAGATGGTGCTGTGCAATCCGAAGGGACTGTGTGTCACCACCCCAGCATCGTGCTTCTCAGTGTCTAGACCGATGCCTCGGGATCATCTGGAGACATTTGTCACGGCGGCAGAGTCCTGGGCTCAATGCCCAGAGATACATACATACCATGGTCTGATCAACATATATGCTCTTTGATATAAAATATCCCCAAATGTCCTCTTGTTACAAAATATTGTGCTTCCTCTTAAAATACCAAAGCCTAATTGGGCCTGGTTGGGAAAGACCCTAAGATAGCTACAGCATGATGTGGAGCTGAAGGCAAGCAAGGAAGAGGTAGAAGAGCCAGGCCAGGGAGGGTGGCCACTGGTCCTAGCCCGTCCCAGGAAGATGGCCCTCTCAGTGTCAGCATCCAGCACAGACACAACACAAGCAGCCCCCCACCCCCGCCCAGATTAGTGTTGAAGTCCCCAACCCCACACGTGAGGGCAGGACCGAGAGTTCTGGGTGATGGCAGTGTGTATGACCGGATAGACCCGGGGCTCTGACGACACGTGCCGAACGCAGCTTCTGCAGCCTCCGCAGTAGCAGCAGGGGCAGTTGACAGGGAAGCCAGGAGACCCCAGCCCTAGACCAGGTGTCCAGACCAGACCATCATGCAGCTCAGACTGTGGAAACCCTCGGTGGCTTTTATAAGAAAATCCTGACTCGGTGAGGTATGCAGATACCTGCATCTCGTGGCAGGTGCAAGTTTTAGGATAAAAAGACATCCTTTCTGAAACCTCCCGCAGGTGTGCACTATGCTCCTGACGTGTCCCCTCAGCATTCCTTGCTGGGAGCTCTGGAGGATCACCTGCTTCCAAGTTCATTCTGGTGGTGGGTGGAACTCAGTTCTTCGTGCTTGCAGGAGGAGATTCCGTTTCTTGCTGCCTCTCAGCCAGGGGCTGGTCTTTGCTTCAGGGAGCCGCCCGAATTCCTCCTCAGGTTCTCCTGAGGCTCCCTCCAGCACTGGGGGTCCAGAGGCTCTCCCCTGGAGAGTCTCACTTCCCTTCTGCCAGCCTCTCATGCCGCCAGCCGGAGAAGTTCTCTGTTTTTGAGGACTGCTGGGATTAGATGGGCCCGCTGGATAACCCAGGGTAATGTCCATGACCTTAACTACGTCGGCAAAAGCCCTTTCTCCATGGCAGACAACGCGTCATCAGGCCATGGGAACTCGGGCTAGCAGGGCTGGACTGCTGCCCACACCTGCAGCGACGAGCTGCCACATATGTGTAAGCATGCTACAAAAGGGCTCTGCAGGGTGGGCACCCCTCCCTGGGATGCGGGTGCCGCGGTTCTTGGCGGAGCCCAGAAGTCCAGGATTCCGAGCAGTTGATACGTTGTGTCTGCTCGGGGGGCTGTGTCTGTATCCAGGAAAGACGTCCTGGGAGAATGGAGTGCTTTGTGGGAGTACTTGGAGAGAATGGAGGAGATGCAGACTTAAGTGGGAGAAAACGTTAAGAAAAATACCATCTGATTAGATATTAATGTCCCGCGAGGACCTCATTCTTTCAAGAACTCAGCTTCACCCTTAGTTAAATTCCTGGAGATGTAAGCTGTGATGCGCTCCCTGGTGGAACCGGCCGGCAACAGAGGGACTGATTCCAATGAAGCGCCCCTTGCAGTTGACAGAAATGAAGGCGATGGATGCACCTTGTGTTTGGGCTTAGATGCACCTTGGTTTGCATTCAGATAAATTTCCACGAAAATAATAGGTCATGTTTATTTTTAACATAAAAGGTAAACATTGACGTTTAACTTTTTAAAATTAGCATATATCTTAATGTCAGATGCCTTCAAAATTCCTTGATAAGAATATACTAGTGGTTCTTTGCGGAGAAAAGGGAACCTTCATGCATTGTTGCTGGGGATGCAAGCCTCCGTGGAAAGCAGTATGGAGGTTCCTCAAGAAGCTAAAAATAGAACTACTGCATGTTCCAGCAATCCCACTATTAGGTATTTATCTGAAGAAGACAAAAACACTAATTAGAAAATATATAGGTACCCCATAAGTTTACTGCAGCATTTTACAATAGCCAAGACATGGAAACAACCTAAAGGTCAGTTAATGGATGAATGGATAAAGAAGATGTGGTGTATTTATATAATGGAATATTATTCAGCCATTAAGAAGAATGAGATCTTGCCATTTGCTACAATACGGATGGAACTTGAGGGCATTATGCTAAGTAAAATAAGTCAGACAGAGAAAGACAAATACCATCAGGTCTCACTTACATGTGGAATCTAAGAAACAAAACAAAAAAAAATGCGTCAAATTACAACAACCACTCAGATACAGGGAACATAATGGTGGTTATCAGAAGTGGAGCTGGGGTGAGCAAAACCAGTGAAGGGGGTCAAGGGTTACAAAATACATTTCAGTTATAAAATAAATAAATCATCAGATGTAATGTACAGCATGGTGGCTATAATCAGTACTTCCACAGCCCATACTGGAGAGTTGCCAAGAGAGTAAATCCTAAAGTTCACATCACAAGAAAAAAAAAGGTTTTTTTGGTAACTTTAGTGACAGATGGTAACTGGATTTAGTGCAGTGATCATTTTGCATTATGTACAAATACTGAATCATGTTGTACACTTGAAACTAGCATAACGTTACATGTCAATTATAATGCATAAAAAAAGAATGTGCTAACCAGTTCTTAAACATTTAATACATTCTAAAAAAATTAAGATAAAGAACTTTGCTGAAAGATGTTTCTTAAAGGCTTTTAGTCCTGCTTTTATGATATTGGCTAGATATCTAGCATAAGAAGTTTGAGATGATTAAGCATAAAAAAAGATTTCTAGTATATGAGAGAAAAATAAAATGTAAATTGTATGATTGTATGTTTGATATGAACTTGAGATGAATGCAGATATTAGCACACTATGGCGTGGCATTTATGTGCATTATATGGTATAGATTTATAAGCATTTATTACACTCAGGATACTGCTAATAAAATGAAAAAGTATGTTGATTACACAAACCTACTTTTTGGTGTGAATTTGATTCTAACCACTTAATAGAGAACTTTCAGAAAGACAGAAGGTCATTCCGTAATCACCGTTCTGTGACACACAGCAGAAACCTTTCATTTCTCTCCGTGTCTGGACTGGCTGTCTTTCTATACCTGATCAAGCAGTTACCTGTTCCAAAAGCCAGGCGTCATATGGTACTCACTCAATGATGCAGATGCCGAATAAAGAAGGAATTTCTCTGAAATTGCAGGAAGATGATTTACATACCTATGTAAATATATAAAAGTTATAAACAAATATAATATTCAATTAACATCAGAGAGAGGTGTACATTGTTTGGTGCCCAGTGTCCATTATTGACTAGTTCCAAAATGGACATGTGGAAAGAAGAGACGGTCCAGGAGAAGAACAAATCCTTTACCAGGGACCATGTTATTGAGGAAATTTCTCTGTCACAGAATGGAGTCCTGGTAAAAATACCACTTCGCAGATGCGGTATGGCCCAGAGCTTGAGGAGCCGGCTGGCTGACGGATCACCAAAGCAGAAGAAACACACAAAAACAAATCAAAGCTCATTTCTACATCTGATTGAGTGCAGACATTCAAGGAAGTAAGTATGGGTGCGTTTTTGGAGGCTCTCTGTTACCTACAGTGCTACTGTTGCTTCCGGGTGAAATTTGAAGGGACACTGAATTTCAAGTGGAAAACGTGGGTTCTTCCTCCACAAACGGGGATAACAGAGGCTCCAGGAACTGAGTGAGAAGACACTTGAGGACCCGCTCATCCACAGCGCCCAGTCTACAAACATCCACAATCCATTCCACGAATCTCCACTTCTGTCTTTGTCACGCACTCCTGACACTATCCTGACCCAGCCTTTGTCTTAATCCGTCTCCTCCAAGTGGGATCTCCTTTCTAAAGCAGAGACCAACCCAAAGTCTGTCTTTGTTGGAAAAGGTCATTGACCTTGGCCAGGTGAGGGCTATAGGCAGCAGCCCACTGGAAACGGGGGGACCTGGAAAATGTCCCAGCGGTGGAACAGCCCACGCAGACTATAGTGGAAGCCTTCAGAGCCCCGACAGGAACCGTGATCCTGGTGAAATGTGGCTAAGCTTCCCTTACGGGGTGGGGAGGACGGGGCCCAGTCCCAGGTTCACCACTCAATTTACAGTGACCTCGGTCAAATTATGACACAGCTTCAAACTGCACTTTCTTCATTTGGAGAATGAAGGCATCAGGATTAAATAAGGGATGTATGCAGCTCGCACGAGCCAAAAAGTGCAGCAACTGGAACAGCCTCTTTCCTGAGGTCTGGGCCATCCCAATGAGTTGCAACCACTCCCTGAGATGGACGGACATGAGCAGCCCTGTGGTCAAAGATGGAGAAAATGAGATCCGGGAAAATTCCAGCTGGCACGGCTAGAAAATCACCATGGGCCCGTCCCTTGCCTTGGCACCGTGTGTGAAGTAGTCTACTCCCTCACCTGTGAGACGGCCGTGTCATCGTTCCCACCCTGTGAAACGTGGGCGCGTCCATGTTCCATGGCTTCAACCTCTGACTGGGGACTAGAAGCATGTGTCCCTCCCAGCCAGAAGCTTCCAGAGCCTGTGCAGGCCTTCTCTTTGTCAGCCTGGGTCCCGGAGGCAGGCAGGGCTGGCAAGGGGTGGGGCAGATGTGGCTGTACCCCACAAGAACTTGGGGTTCTTTCTATCCCAGCATCACTGATTCAGATCCAAAGTTAATGCTGCTTCTTCCAAAGTAGTCTTCCCTCAGACTGAATCATATTAAACCCTGTTGTCTTCATTGTTTAGCACCAAGAAATGATTAGTCAGCCTTGTCCAGTTACCAATGATCCTCTGCTTATTTGAATTGCAAAACGTCTATGCTTAGTATTTGGTGATTCGGACGACACGAAGTTTCCACGTAGCATAAATATTTGTCTTATGGCTAAAATCATGTTAGTAAATGCTTCTTCATTAGGCGGTGGTAGTGAATAAAACTAGACATGTATTTGACTATTGGGGGTAAGGCATGATTCTCTAGACTCAACTATAGAAACTGTAGAAATTTGTGTTTATGATTACATATCTGGGATCAATTCGTATCTCGGTCTTTGTTCTTAAAAACTCAAACTCAGAAATGAAATTAGGTCTGGATAACTCATATTCAATTCATGGCAGCTTTAATGTAAGTGAGTCGTGATGCAGTGAGACACGGTGATGGTGTCAGATAATCACAGGATAAACTAATCAGATAATCAGATAACTCGTAAAATCATCCTAGCAAGGATTCAACAATTACGACGATGGAGACACTGTGTATAAGGATTAGAGGTAGCAGGTCAGGAGAAAACGACTGTATCTAAAATGACGAGTTACATGCAAAAAGGACTATTCACTCTTGCTATGTTTAGGATAGCAAACAATTTTTAAACTATTGGTTAACAAGAGGAATGAGTGCTTTTTTTTGCCTCACATTGTAAATCAAAGGATTCAGATACCAAATGCGTTCCCTAAAAAGGAGCAGGAAAGGCGTCATGTTTTTGTTTTTATTTGGCTTCTTTTGCATCATGACTCTCTGTGTTTGTAGTGATGTTGTAGGAAGCACGGAGGAGCCATGACATGAAAAGGAAGGAGGAAAAAAAAGCAGAGGGAAAAATACATCATTTTTGTTCAGCAATGCCAAACATGAAACAACGGAAGCACTTGAAAATATAAACACTGAAATCTCTTATAAGCCCCAAAGCGTGCAGCATTCTGACACCCAGGAGCCAAAGTTTCAAATAAACACGCAGTACAGGGTGCATGGCTGCAACGGTCGGGTAGGACTGACGCTCACGTTATTTTTAATTTCAGAAATGGAATTTGCATCAAAGAGGGAAGAGGGACGCATGCCGATACTCCAGGATCTCCCTGGCTCTGCAGAAAGGTTCATGAAACTATTAAGCGTTCTTTGAAGTGGAGGAGATTAAGGAGACAGCTCATCGAGGGGAAGAAATCTCTACCTGTAACAGAGGGCTGCCGTGGGGGCTGCAAGCCACTGGAGTGGAGGCACGGCATTCGAGATAAGAGAGCGGTGGGCAGCCAGAGACTCTGGGCCGCTCCCTTTCAGAAGAAAATCCAGTGGAAGTGTATTCTCCTGGGGTCTCCCTATAAGTGCAATTCCTGAGACCTTTCCGATTCAGCCGTCCCATAGCATGGCCATCTGCCCTATGTTAATTCCAGCCCCTGTCATTCCCCGCTTTGTTCCATCAACAAATATTGACCGAGTAGCTCTTATCTGCACGGAGCCGAGAAGGGGTGAGATGAAAGTGGCACTCTGCCTCTCCTCAACCACACCCTCACCATCCCGGGGTCACAAGTGGCCGTGGAATGCCTTCCTAAACACAGGAAGCAGTCCTCCCAGGTGGGGTCACCTGAAATGCCACCTCCCCAGCCCCTGGTACAGCGGGCTGGCCGGGACACTCTCCCAGACACACCATGGTGAAGTATGGAGTGACCAGGACCCTTGCTCTGTTTTACCAATGACCAACAGGGATTTGGGATTTTAGGAGCGTCAGCCTTCCTCACGAGAGACTTAACCAGAGGCCTGAGCCAACCGTTGCATTACACGCCTCCTGGGTGTGATATAAGCCCAAAGCCCCTCTGGGCAGTGGTGGTATTTTCCAATGTCTGAGGTGTTTTGATGTGGAACATCTCAGTGACCCAATCAGTTTTCCTCTCTGGTCCAGGTCATCCCAACCCAAATGATAAGTATGTGCTGAGGTCTGTAAATACACAGATAGCGATAGATAGTTGATGGGTAAATGCACGCATAGATAGATAGATGGATAGACAGTAAATAGAGAGGAGACAGGGAGGGGGAGAAAGAATCCATAGCTGACATATGGATCAGAGAGGCCTTCCCCTGGCCTTGACCACACATCCGGGTCTCTGCTTGTCTGTGCCCTGAGGGACTGAGCGGGAAGCTGACGAGGAGCTGGAGGGACAAGCAGGAACCGGTGCTTTCACTCTCTAGAACGTTCTGGTGCTTCACGAGTTTTCCTGCTTTGTAAACATTTATGTAAGACTGGCCCAGGGCACTGCGGCTGCAGGTGCCAGTTTTATGAATCCGATAAATTTTTACTTGTTAGCTACAGTCATATACATTTCCCCCTAAAGACACTGTAGCTTCCAACTATCTTAGCAAACATGACACATTTGAGGAGCAGGTTCTGTGCCAGGCTGGTCAAGTGCTGTAACCCTACCGTGAGCATCGCTTGTGTGCAGATGCATCCATGACCGATGAGCCTGCCATGTTGGAATCTGTGCAAGGTGGCTTTGTGTGTTTGCTCCATTGTGTTTACATATTTGGTGATTGCCAAGAGGCCAGGGATGCTCCCATCAGAAACGCAGAACAGCAGAGCTATGGAGAGTTCTGGGGTCACCCTTGGCTCCCAGGGTACACTCTGTCAGACCTAAGAACTAGATGGGCATGGCAGCACCTCGTAGGTCCAGTCTTCCCACCTATGACATGAGTAGAAGAACATTCTCCCCCTCATATGGTCATCATTGCCTAATGCACAGTAATCAAGAACCCTATATGCTGATGTATCAACATGACGGCAGCAGCAAAAATGGTTGTGTAAACACAGGTACCACGTACTGTGTGTGCCTGGAAGAGGAAACGTGATGTGCAGAGGCAGAAGAAATGGTCCAGTGAAAGCACGCTCAGACACTCCTCAGTCTGCATGTGACACCACAGAGCAGTCTAAGTCCCCAAAAAAGGTTGTTGGGAAAACTCAGGGTAATTGCCATGATAAAAGCACAGGAGAGAAAACCGAGTGTTCTAATGCAGAGGCTTCTCCCTGCTAGATCAGTGGTTTCATTTCTGTCCTTGAAAATGACAACTTAGAGCAGAGTGAGGACCTACTAAGTAGGAAACGTGAGGAGCTAACCAGAACAAGGAAAGACTAAATGTGGGTGGTGTTTCCATCAGAGGAACAAGAAGAAAGGAGAGAGGTGAGAAATTAGGATGAAGAAGTGTCTGATGGACTGGACTCCGTGGGCTGAGCAGAAGGTTGCAGTGGGAATAACTGGAAACGCAGTCTGCAGGGAAGAGAGGTTTGGACGGTGGGCTTCCATGAGGAGGAACATCTGGGAGTAACAAGAACCAAGACTCCTCCATGACTCTGTAAGGCAGGTGGGTGGGTGAGATGACCATTGGGGATGTATAGTCAAGTCCTTAAGATGGTTATTAGATGTTAAGTTTCCAGGCACTTGGCATCGCACAGAGCAGTGGCTACACTTGGATTGAGAAGAAGACTATGGACCAAGGGCCAAAGTCCTTGATGAACAAGTGTGATGATGTGGACAATAGATAGTATAGGACGGAGCATTTGAGCTGACCGAAATGAGTTTGGGAAGAAAAGGTTGGTTTTATGAAAATTGTGAAGACACACATTTTTGGGGGGACACTGGTACTTACTGATGCTAAAAAGCCACTGTCTGGGAAAGGCTTTTGTTCAAGGATAGCTTCAGAGTAATGTTAGGTGTGAGCTAAGACATGGAGATGGGGGGGGCGGTGTGCTCGGACAAGAGTTCTGTATGCAGGACAGTGTTGACTGTGGATGCTGTTTCTAGAGCATCTCATGAGATTTTAGGAAGTCTGGGAAACAGGAATGTGTCAAGCAGAGAAGTGGGGAGCATTATGAGTACACCAGAACAGAAGACTGGATTTATGTCACCCATGAGTCAGACTCAGGCCTGTTTTCTCCAGTATCAGGAACAGATTGTGTCCTCCATCTGATGGAAGGCCACATGACTGGCCCCCTCATCTGATGGAAGGCCGTGACTGGCCCCCCATCTGATGGGAGACCACCTGACTTGTCCTCAATCTTCTTTGGGAGTTTGGGTATAAAACATTTGATCATACAGACAAACATGTAACAGGATCATGAGTTTATTTTACATTATGCTTTGTTCAGCTGAGCTGATTAGTTGTACAGAGGTAAGAAGGTAAGAGATGACATCATCTGGGCCACGACTGAGCATTTCTGCCACCCTGGGTGAGGCTCTGTTGCAGGCCTTGGCACAGATGGCAGGCACCAGGGAATCTGTAAGCCAGCTGACGGAGGACCAGCCAGGCTGTGGACTCAGGCTGCCTGGTCTCCTACGGTAGAATCTATAAACTTTATTTTGTCTATCAAATGACATTTTTTGAATATAAATTTAATTTTCCTGGAAACGATTTTCCCGAAAGGTTTCCATCTGGACATCATGCTGGATCCATCCATGCACAAGTGTTTAACATAAGCCCCAAAGTATTTTGTCCTGACAAACTATCATTTACATGCTTTTGTTTTGATTTTCCATTTGTTTGGATATTTTGCTCACAGTGTGCTGACATCATTCTACCACGGAGATCCACAGTTAGTATGGTTCCAAAACCTCAAATTAAAATGCACAACTAGGAGTGACGCCACGATCATGGCAATGTAAGAGTTTTCTACCATCTGACCCCCAAAGAACACAAATGCAGATAATCATCTGTGGGCGAGGAGGCCATGGACTTTACAGAGGCCAGGAGCGGAACAGAGAAGCTCCCACAGCCCTGGAGTGAAATAGTCTAAGACTGCATGCACAGAGAGGGAAAGAGAAATAGTCGGCTTTGCTAGTATCTCTCCTCGCCTAAGCACCACAGCTGAGGGTCGGTGCTCTCTCACGGGGGAAAGGGAGAGTGCGTGAGTGAGTGTCAGCTTCCCCAGCTGTGCGGGCCCTGTCTCAGGAGCCCTTCCGTTTTGCCCATCGCCCAGCCGGAGTGCCGAGCTGTGAATGTACTCCTGGGGCTGTGAGTCCCTGAGAGAACAGCAGGGTCAGAACGGTCAGAGGGATGTGGATCCTACCAAAGGCCTCAAGGACTCCTATCGGAAGGCCTGCCCACAAGCCCCTGGGACTGCTTCACCATGCTCTCAACTGGCCCAAGGGCACCCTGGCCGCATGCCTCACGCACTCTCCTACCCTGGGGTGGGCTCCTCGTGTGCACCCCTGACCGCGGAGAGAGCAGCCTATGCAGAGGGCTGGTGGGCACAGACACAGCTCAGCCCGAGTCTGTGGGACTGGGAGAGAATGCACACATGAACATGGAGCTTCGCCCCTGGGGAGGCAGACGAGAGGCTGTCAAGCACTCGCTCTGTGTTGCGAGACAGGGGAGACAAAAGATCTTAAGAATCCTCCTGAAGAGGAGACAAAGAGTGTGGAGCAGGCGTGTCCATGGGCACGATGTGAAGAAGCTCAGAATCCCCATCAGAGCGGACGTGAGTAAGTCCGTGGAGACTGAGGAGGTGACCACACCTGCGATGAGAACAATACAAGACTTCAAGGACTGGGAAGAATCAGGAAACATGGCTCCCCAGAAGGAACAACAATTTTCTAGTAACTAACCCCCTCAAAAATCTCCATTTGCTACTTAGCTGATGGGGAATTCAAAACTGTTAGGAAGCTCCGTGAACTACAAGGAAACAGGTAACGAGATTCAATGGAATCAGGAACACAATGCTCAAAATAGTGCACAAAACTACTCCGAAATTTAGGGTTGTTTTGTTGGTCCCACATGAAAAGCAGAGCAATAATCACATGGAAGCTTCCAGATAAGACAAGAGTGGCTTAGTATCTGCACGGGAGACCAGATGAGCACTATGTGAACAATTAGGAAAAAAAAAATCCTACGAAAATCAGGAGACGTTGGGTGAGACGAGGCCCCTGACTTTCGATCCTCAGAAGATAATCGCGCAGATGAAGCCGCAGACCTAGTCCGCGTGGCGAGAGGACGCGCCTGAGCCTCAGCAGTGGACAAAGACTCAGCCTGAGGCCGTGTGCTTGCCGTTGTGCAACAACGTGCGTTCCTGGGACACACTTACCCACAGGTGGGAAAACCTGAGTCCCTATCCAGAGACCGGCTCACAGCTGCGCACCCTGAGAGAATTAGCAGAGCTTCTGTCACTGCCCAGGCTTCAGGCTCTGTCACCCCCACTGCTCTTCTGTTCGTTCTCGTCTGCCGTGGGTGGGGAAGCTGGAGCCCGCATTCACTGGCCTGATTCTCGGGGTAAATTCACAGCTGTCTGTACGTGTGATGGAGAAGATGCTTGAGCTTCGCATATTCCTTCCCCCTCAGTATCCAACCCTAACAAAGGGGAAAGTAGAAGAATTTTTGAGTTGGGAGGCCTCCTTTCCGAAACTGTGAAATCCCAGGCCCATCTCAGAGAGGGGAACAAAACACGTAACGAGGGGAGGCTTGGTGTCTTCCTTTAGATTTGATGACTACATAGCACGTGGCGTTGACACACGTGCCTAGCAGGAGGAGCTCCAGGCCCCTGCGTACCTGTTGCGTGGCTGAGCAGCCCTTCACAGAGGGTTCTCGTCGGAACTATCTGCCAGAGTGCTTACATGTGCTGAGGAACGCACAGTAGAGCACAGCGCGTTGTTTCAAAATTACCATTCAAAAAGAAAGAGCCACAGCCTTCCAAGATGCCACCATCCTAGGTTAGATCAGCCAGAATCTACTCAGTGTTCTGTTTTGCTTCCTTTCCAAAGGATTACCCCATTATGCGTTGACAAAGAGGCCTTCCTCAGGTTGGTGTGCCAGCCAATATTTTCCCTTTTTTAACCGCTAGCAGGCCGGGTGTCCTTGTGGTGCCAGGAACAGCGTCCAGGGCTGTAATTTTTCCAAATCACTGATTTTGTTTAGCAGAATGGGCTTGGCTCTCCATGGCAGTCCCCGACAGCACCGTGTGGGCTGTTTAGACCCGCAGAGCAATTAGAGGCCTCTCCGAGGAAAGCCCACGTGCAGCCGAGTTCCTGTGAGAGCTAAGCTAGGGCCTCAGGACGGGTCATACACCCAGTGGCTCGCTGGCCACTCGCCCCTCTGGCCCTGGGGCTCGGCCTCGGTCCTGAGAAACGGCCAGCACCCGCTGTGCCTTGTTAGGACTCTGCTCAGCACAAGTCAGCAATATTCATCCTGGCACACGCAGCCTCCTCTTCGTACATCAACCCATTTGTACCTGTCAAATTCCTGCTGATCCTTAAGATCCAATTCACATGGTACTGATGTTAAAGAGACTCAAATTCTCCCAAAGACCTTGTTAATCACATATTTCCATTATATGTTGTAAATGTCTCCGATTAACACACCACTTACTCTGGGCATTTACTTCTGTTTCTGACAACTCTGTTTTTTTTTAAATATTTTATTTCTTTATTTGACAGAGAGAGACACAGTGAGAGAGGGAACACAAGCAGGGGGAGTGGGAGGGGAAGAAGCAGGCTTCCCGCGGAGCAGGGAGCCCGATGCAGGGCTCGATCCCAGGACCCTGGGATCATGACCTGAGCCGAAGGCAGACGCTTAACGACTGAGCCACCCAGGTGCCCCTCTGACAACTCTGTTTAACTGGTTCATTATCTTCAGGACAAATACAGTGTCTTACCATAGATGCCTACCAACCTAACACTCCACACAATGCCCACATTTAGGGGTGCACAAAAAGTTTGCCGTCAACGAGCAGATGGATTGATGTGCTTTATTTTGCGTTATGATTGGGACTTCAACGTGCCTGTGGTTTCTTCTCCAGAAATCTTCGGCATGATACTCCACTCATGAAGATTTTATGCTGGCATGGAAGGCACTCTACAATGTTTGAGAAAGTACTGATCTCTTCTTGAAGAAAAAAAATATATACCTCTAACAGGAAAAACTCCCTTCGATTTATTAAATTGTTTCTTGCTCGCCTAAGGGTTAAGAATCTTCAGCTGCTAGCTGTAGGCATGTTCAAATATTCAATGCAGAAACTCCTGCTTATAGAAAAATCCATCAAGTGAAAGAGAGAAGCCTGAGGCATTTTCCAGTGTGATTTCTAAGTGACATCCAGGATCATTTTTACTTTTATGGCAGGGAATCTAAAAGACCGAGTTTTCCACTAGATTTCAACCCAATTTAGAAGTGATGCCAATTGTTTAAAGTAATAAGATTCACCCAGAACGCGGTTGCTGTGCTCTTGGATTTCCTGGTCCTGGCCAGATGGCAAGCAGAAAGAAGGGAGAAGGCATCGTGTCTCCTGGTAATAAGAATATGGCTCATATTTCTTTAAATTTATTTTTCAAAGATTTTGTGACATTTTAAAGGAGCACAAAAAGATTTTAAGACAAATACATAACACAATTTTTTCATGTATTTTCACTCTAATTCAATTTTTTGAAACTTCTCTGGATCAAGCTTGCAAAGGGACTGAATGTTTGTATGCCCAAAATTCAAACTGAAAGTTGCTACAGGGGGGTGGGGGATGGGGTAACTGGGGGATGGGCATGAGGGAGGGCACGTGATGGAATGAGCACTGGGTGTTATATGCAACTGATGAATCACTGACCTCTACCTCTGAAACTAATACTACACTATTTGTTAATTAAATTGAATGTAAATAAAAAAAAATTTTTTTTTTTAAATTCATGTGTTGAATCCTAACCCCCAAGGTGACGGTGTCAGGAGGTGAGAAGGTCATGAGGGCAGGGCCCAGGTGAAGGGATTAGTGTCCTAGTCCTTCCGTAATAGAGACTCGCGGTCTGTGATAATTCACAAGGTTACGGCGTGTTCCCCTTTGTGGGAGAGAGCGGCCAGCAGCTGATAAGCAATGACAACGGATCCGAGTGCGGTCCCTTCGCCTCCCCTAGCAGTTGAAGCGAACTTGCCTGTGTCTAGAGCGATGCTGTGGTCACAGACAAGTCCCCACACATAGAACTCTACACCTCACGACTATTTGTCCACCTACGCAAGTCATAATAATAATAGAGTCTGCATGGTCTTGGCCACACTTCCCATCAAACCACCAACAGTGAGATTCCCGGTATGATTCCCCCATCAAAAAGTATATTGCCTGTTTTCTTACCGTTACAGGTTTTAAGGTATGACAAATGTCATTTACAAAATATTATTTTAAAGGCTGTACATCTAGTATGACAGCAAGAGCAGTCGCTACGACTCATGAAGCATCTTCTAGACGTGGGTCACTGCATGGGAACTTGAGAATATTTTCTCAAATCTTCATGACAGCCCCGTATGGTAATTGTATAGAAAGCAGACTAAAGATCATCTGTTAAGTGAAGCCGGGGATGCCTGGGTGGCTCAGTCGTTAAGCGTCTGCCTTCGGCTCAGGTCATGATCCCAGGGTCCTGGGATCGGGCCCCGCATCGGGCTCCCTGCTCGGCGGGGAGACTGCTTCTCCCTCTCTCTCTGCTGTTCTCCCTGCTTGTGCTCTCTCTCTCTCAAATAAATAAATAAAATCTTAAAAAAAAAAAAAAAGTGAAGAGCTGAAGCTCAATCTGTTTCCTCTAGATTTAAAGCCAAATTCTCTCTGCAACATCACCCCTAAGATAAGTTTCCCTGATGTGTTGCAGGGGAGCAAGTTTAACTCCATGAGAAAGCATGCAGCATCCCCAAAGACTCCTGAGCCATACCCCCAGTGTGCCTCGCCACGGGACCCATGGATGCCCACCTGGAGTCATGACGGCTTCTAAGATGCAGGCTCCCTTGGCTTCGCGCTGGTAAGGGGCCACAATTCCTCTGGTTTTATCGCTCTTCAAAGGCATGAACACATGATGCTCCATCAGCATGCAGTGGCTGTGTATGTGTGAATTCCGGTATCAAAAAAACAAGACTACAGGAGGGAGGTGGGGAGCAGCGATTCTCTGACTTTGCCTACTTTTGAGGAACCGTAACTGCACACGAGGAAAAAGCAGTCCCCAAGCGCGGGGCACGTGTACTCAGCAATTGTCTCCTGGGCTGACCTGGGAGCACTGCTCTTGCTTTGGCTCATTAGGAGAGCTGTGTTTTTACTTAGAGAGATGTGAGGTTGTTCATAAATAATTCAGGGCCACCGTGAGGGCAAACACAATTGTGAGAATATTAAATTCCCATTAGCCATATTACATGCAACCAGACTGTGCATGTTCTCTGGTGTGTGGGATGCGGCGGGCTGTCAGGGTGTTAGGTGGGCAACAAGTCACCGGGATGGACAATTTAGATAGTTGCTGAAGATGAACGTGGAGAATTAAATACACCAGGATACTCAGGGATTCCAAGATGAATAAAAAAAACTCATTGAAGATACTGGCTCATAAAAAATATTTTGTGCAAAAAGACTCTGAATGAAACTGGGGAAGAAGGTGAAGATCAAGTCACCCTTACTGAAACCCATGGAGAAAGTCATTCTCTAAGTCCATTACCAAAAATATCTAAAAACCCCAGTGAGCAGGAAGAGGTCAGCCATCCTTCTCCTTTGTCCTAGAGACAGTGCCCCTACAATTAAAACTTTCTCTTCTATACCACGTGAGAAGGCAGATGTCTTCAGGCCTCCTGGGCAAGCTTTCCTGGAACCTGGCAAGCTGCGTCCAGGCCTGAACCCAGGTTCAGTATCTTCTTACAGGGTTCCTTGTTCAGGGGTGGGGGATGTTCAGAAGAGGAGCAGTGCTTAAGCTGAGATGATATTATGGGCTCATTTTGCTAAAATGGGACACGGACAAAATGAATTAGGGTCCTCTCTTGAGTCCATACAATATAGCTGGAGTTCCAGGAGAGCCGTGATGGTGTGGCGCATCTGGAGTCATCTACCCAGACGCAGGAGTGAGTCTGGACACGCTGACCACTGCTTACTGACCTCCCATCACACATACCCTTCATCGGTTTGCAATCCATACACTGCATTCCAGTGAGAACTTCATTTTCCTTTTAATCAGCTTGTTAGAGGAGTAATTGACAAATAGTAGATTCTTTTTTTTTTAAGATTTTATTTATTTATTTTTGAGAGAGAGAGAGAGCACGAGCAGGGGAGGGCCAGAGAGAGAAGCAGACTCCCCGCTGAGCAGGGAGCCTGACGTGGGGCTCGATCCCAGGACCCTGGCATCAGGACCTGAGCCAAAGTCAGGTGCTTCACCAACTGAGCCACCCAGGCGCCCGACAAATAGTAAATTCTTACTTCAAGTGTGATTTACCATTCTTCAGAGTACAATTTAGTGAGCTCTGACAAATGTATTTATAGACCTTTTACAACCAGAACAGAGATAACATTCCCATTGCCTGGAATGGTCCTGGATGCAGCCTTGCAGTCAATCCCCTATCCCCATCCCTGGTAAACACTGGTCTGATCCCTGTCCCTGTAATTTTGCTTTTTTCAGAGTGACCTGTAACTAAGGTCGTACTCATGTCATCTTCAGTGTCAGGTGTTTCTTTCATGTACTGTAGTGCTGAGATTCATCAACATTACTGAATTTGCATGCTGAGTCTCATGCGAGAGTATGGATGTGCAATAGTTGGTTTATCTATTGAAAAGTTGGTGGACACTGTTTTTTTTTTTTCCCTCCATAGTTTGGTGACCATGACTAAATCAGTTGTACATATCCATACACAGGTATGTGTTTTTATGTCTTCATTTTGCTTGAGTAAATATGTACATTGAAATTTCTGAGCCTTATGATAAGCTCATGTTTAATTGTAGAGGAAACTACCCACTGTTTTCAAAGTGGGTTGTACTATTTTGTATTTACATCAATGATGTATAAGAGTACCACACCCTAGCACACACTTTGTGTTGCCGGTTATTATTTGTCTGTTTCAGTGACATCACAGTGTGGCTTTAATTTGCAATTCATTAATTGCTAATGGTATTGAAATCTTTCTGTGTGCTTATTGAATGAACATCCATATCTCCTTGATAAAGTGTTCAAATGTTTTGCCTGTTATATATTGGATTATTTTTTTATTACAGAGTTTGGAAAATTCTTTATTCGTTACTAGTCCCTTATCAGATGTGTTTTACAAATATTTCCTCCTAATCTGTCTTTTGTCTTTTCCTTTAACAGTATCTTTCAAAAAGCAAAGTGTCTAACTTATCCATTTTTTCATGGTTTGATGTATAAGCTATAAGTCATAGTTTATTTTTGTACGGATGGTTGCCCAATTGTTCCAGAACCATTCATTTGAAAGATTATCCTTTCTTATTAAACTCTTTGCTCATTGCCAAAAATCAATGAGTGTTATTTCTATTCTGTTCCACTGATTTATATACCAATCATTATGCCAATATACACTATCTTGATTATTCTACCTTTACAGAAATGCTGAAATCAGGCAGTGTTTTTTTTTCAAAATCATTTTGACTATTCTTGGTTATTTATTTTCCATATAAATTTTGGAAAGAGCTTATAAATTTCAACACAGACTGTTGCAAATTTGGTTGCACTGAATCTATAAATCAGTTTTGTGATAATTAACCATTTTACATGATTGGATTTTTATATCCATAAACATGGTATATATTTCTTTAAGAAATTCTCTTAGATTTTTTAAATTTATGTCAGCAATATTTTGTGGGTTTCAGCAAAGAAATCTTACATATATGTTCTTATCCCTATAAAAAGCTTTCTACATATAGCTTTATCCCTAAGTAGTCCATAATTTTGATGCTATTGTTAATGCATTGTCTTAATTTCAATTTCAACTTTTTATTGGTAATGTAGAGATACTATTGGTTTCTGTATTTTGAGCTTGTTTCCTGATAATTTGCTAAATTTACGTATTCTGGTAGCATTTTTGCAGAATCTTTAGGATTTTCTTTGAAAATGATTTTATCTTTCAAAAAAGACACTTTTATGTTGACTGTCTAATCTCTATGCATCAAAAAAAAGAAAAGCAAACAAAAATCTTTACCTTGCTTTATCTCTTTGCTTATTTGCTCAGTGTTGAATAGGAGAGATGAGAGCGGCCCTTCTTGCCATGTTTCTAATCTTAGGAGGAAGGTCTTCCATGGCTAAGTATGTTTCCCATAGATTGGGGAAGTTTTGTTATCGGGTTGAGAAAGTTGCCTTCTCTTTCTACTTTGTTGAGAGTTTTATCAGGAAAACCTTTTTTGGTCCAAATCACATAATGTAATCATATAAGTTTTCTTGGTAACCTATTGATATAAGGAATTGCAGTGATTGAACTTCAAACATTGATACAACCTTACATTTCTGGAATGAATTTCAGCAGGTCATTGTGTATTTTTCTCATACTGCTGGATTTGTGTTTTTATTTTTTATTTTTGTTTTTTTAAATTTTATTTGATTATGTTATGTTAGTCACCATACAATACATCACTAGTTTTTGATGTGGTGATTCACGATTCATTGTTTTCGTAAGTGCTCCATGCAGTACGTGCCCTCAATACCCATCACCGGGTTAACCCAGCCCCCACCCCCCCACTTCTAAAACCTTCAGTTTGTTTCTCAGAGTCCATAGTCTCTCATGGTTCATCTCTCCCTCCAATTCCCCCCCTTCATTTTTCCCTTCCTTCTCCTAATGTCCTCCATACTATTCCTTATGTTCCACAAATAAGTGAAACCATATGATACTTGACTTTCTTTGCTTGACTTATTTCACTTAGCATAATCTCCTCCAGTCCATCCATGTTGATGTAAAAGTTGGGTATTCATCCTTTTTGATGGCTGAGTAATATTCCATTGTACATATGGACCACATCTTCTTTATCCATTCATCTGTTGAAGGGCATCTCGGCTCTTTCCACAGTTTGCCTATTGCGGACATTGCTGCTATGAACACTGGGGTGCATATGGCCCTTCTTTTCACTACATCGGTGTCTTTGGGGTAAATACCCACTAGTGCAATTGCTGGGTCATAGGGTCTTTAGATGGATTTGTGTTTTTAAAATGTGTTAATGATTGGTATGGCTATCTTCTTGCAGAGTACTGTTCTGTAGGATTTGTGTGTGTGTGTGATGTTTTTGTATGGTTTTGCTTGCAGAATAGTTCTAGTCTTATTGAATAAGTTGAGATTTGTCCTCTCCTCTTTTATTTTTTAGAAGACTGCTGAATGACTATTACCTCTTCCACAAATTCTTTAGTAGATTTTATCAAGAAAGACATGTGGGACTGGAATTTTCTTTCTTTAGTGGATTCATGGTGATTCTGGTTATCTATCTCTTCTTGGGTGAGACTGTAATACTTTCTATTTGATCTGTCCATTCTATTGCCTTACAATTATCATAAATTTTTTTTAAAAATTTAATGACATTAAGGTCTGTGGTGATCTCACTCTTTAATTCCTAATATTGGAAATTTGTATCTTTTTTTCCTTAATCAGTTTAGCTAGAGTTTTAATAATCTTATTAACCTTTACAAAGTTTTGGTGTCACTGATTTCCTCTACTTTTCTGTTTTCTATTTCATTGACTTTTGCTCTTATCTTTATAATTTCCTTTTTTCACTAAAAATTAATAAGTTTTCTTTTTCTATTTTCATAATTTGGCAACTTGTATCATTGATTTGAGACTTTTTCTCTTTTCTAATATAAGCAGTTAATGCACTGCTTTGGCTGCATCTCACCAAATTTGATAATTCGGCTTCATTTTTATTCAATTAAAATATATTATAACCTCTCTGAGAATTCTCTTGTGACCACTGGATTATGTAAAAGAGTGTTGTTTATGAGAGACTATGGACTCTGAGAAGCAAACTGAGGGTTTTAGAGGGGACGGGGGTGGGGGGATGGGTTAGGCCGGTGATGGGTATTAAGGAGGGCACGTATTGAATGGAGCACTGGGTGTTATACGCAAACAATGAATCATGGAACACTACATCAAAAACTAATGATGTACTGTATGGTGATTAACATAACATAATAAAATAAAATTAAAAAAAATAATTTTCAAATATTTGGATATGTCCTTTGTGTTCCTGACATTTCTTGTTTAATTTTGTTGTGTTTACACTTAGTGTAATTTCAGGGCCCTTTACATGTGTTGATACTTGTTTCACAGCCAAGAAGATCGTCTGTCCTAATAAACACTCATGTGCACTTTAAAATTATGTGTCTCCCTCTGTTTTGGGGGTGGAGAGTTCCACACATATCTGTTAGATAAAATCAGGATGATAGTATTGCTCAGGGCTTCTGGACTGTCATTTCTTGTGTGTCTATTCATTCTGTCAATTACTAAAAGGGGATTTGAACACTCCAAAAATAATTTTGGGTTTGCCTGTTTCACTTTCCAGTTCTATCAGATTTACCCGGAGTCTCTGTGATCTGTTGCATACCCTGTTAGGAATGGTATTTCTTCAAGATGAAGTGGCCTCTTTATTATTGTATGTTGTCTCTCTTTATACTTGGTAGTACCCTCGTTACACAGCCTACTTGAATATTGATAATTAATTAATAATAACACATGCACTTGCTTATACATATACATATCTAAGTCTATTTTAGATAATACTTCATAATGTTAATATAGTCTTCAAATATGTGATGCAAATACATAAAGGGAAACATACATTTAACACAATTTTATTTTACTGTATTTTATTTTTTATAGATTTTATTTTAAGAGAGAGAGAGAGAGAAAGTGTGCATGCATGCTGGTCAGGGGAGGGCAGAGGGAGAGAGAGAATCCCAAGCAGACTCTGTGCTGAGCATGAAGCCCAACACGGGGTTCTATCTCACGACCCTGAGATCATGACCTGAGACGAAATCAAAAGTCAATGCTTAACCGACTGAGCCACCCAGGCCCTCCCCCACATTTAATTCAATTTTAAAGCAGTTTCTTACATGAATATAAACCGAAAACATTGAATAACTTAAGAGCTATCTCAAGGTACACATTAAGATTAAATATTCTTTTACCTGATTCCTCTGAATAAATCTGCTCCTCATCCATAAACCAGCTCATGTATCAGCAAATACATACTGGAAAAACTGTTTGTACACCATAATTATTTGAGAAATTGGTAACTAAGAGACCATTTAATAAGTTAAAACTCAGATTTGCAAGGATATACCTGAAAGGATTCAGAAAATAATTACTACAGTGTGAAGTAAATCTGAATTCTGAAAATTTTAAGTTTCTGAAAATGCACATGGCATTCATGTAACCTATTTGGTTGTACTTAGCCTGTTTGAATATTAATTAGAAAATGCTGTTACTATGTATGCTGCCTATAAAACATATAAAAGCACTTCTATTTCACTCAGAAGTAGGACTTGAGATTTGCATTTATTTTCCCGTCAAAGATGTGAATATTCTCCTTGGCACTTCTTCGTGTTCCTGGGATGAACGTGTGAAGCTGTCTCTCCGTCCTGGAAGGAAACACAGCTGATGGCTCATTGCTGACACAGAGAAGGACCCCCCTGCACTCTGAGGCCGCTCCCCAGCTCCGGTGTGTAGTCCCACATTAAGACCTGGAATCCTGAATATCGTTCCCTGTGCTCACGCTCAGGGACCTTGGTTAATGAAGACAGAGTGAGGGGCTATGAAGGCATGGATAGACGGTTTCTAAAAAAGGACTGTATTTTAAAATATCCCCTCATTGTCTTGTCATGGGGACTGAAACCCCTCTATCAGCCATACAGGCACTATTACCTGAGAAAACTACCACAGGCCCAGCATGCAGGTGGAGCTTCCTGCCCAGTTCGCTCACAGGGCCCCCTTCCACCGGTCCGTGAGGGCCTCCAGGAGAGCTACGCAGTTTTGATGAGAGTGTGGGAGTCGTTGGAATGACTTGAACTCCGGGAGGGGCCATGATATTGGAATAGAGGAACTTGCCCTTGGGACAGAAAGAAACATGAAAGCAGAGGACACATGTAGGAGAGAGAGGCCATAGAAGAGGCGGAGGAGGCCCTGGCCGTACACGGATTTGCCCGAGGTCTTTCCAGCCTACACCTGTTGGATTCTCATCAGCGCCTGAGGTAAGCAGCCTCACACAACAGGGCCACAGTCTTACAGTTGCAAAGGTAGGATGACCCCGTGCGTTCCCCTCTGATGTTTAAATCCTCCATGGAGCGAGCAGCGGGGGCCCAGCTGGTCTGTCTATGCTGGATTCCTGGAGCTCATGACAGGCCCGGCAGGGTTTTCCTCCTCAGCCAGTTCTGATGGGGGCCCGGTGGCCATGCTCTGAACATCACACACCGGTTGTAGTTGAAAACAGAGTCAGATACAATGAATTGCCCA
>NC_138373.1:37339505-37404555 GCF_054177405.1 Leptonychotes weddellii | reverse complement strand
CACATGAAATATTAGACTGTTCTCCAGCTCCTATGAATGATCTCTGAAAGAGTTTGCTGGTAGCAAGAACATTGGGAGATTTTTGCAAACTGATTAATTGAACATTTAACAGCTTGTTTTCATGTACAGTTTACTCAATTTATATAAGCAATTACTGAATTTGCATGTACAAATGGATGCAGCTGCAAAGCCTAAGGTACTTTTTTTCATTAGATCTACTAAATTTGAATCAGAAAATAGGTTTACAAGTCGTGTTTGGCATAGCTCTCCGTGCTAATGATGAACACAACCCAGCATCCTATATCTGAATAAGGTTATTGGGAAGGTCACTTACACCAAATAAACTAATAGGATTTGAAATGCATGAAATCCTGTTTTACAGTTAAAATGCAAGAAGAGAACAAATCTTAATCATGTCCCACCTTGATCAATTCCTGATGCCTCAACTGTTTTAAATGAGTCATGGAGAAACAGGCCACAGGAGTTTGGGAGCAGCGTGGTGGAGTGTGTTCACAGCAATGAACCCGAAGCACATTTAACTCATTATAAAAAGTCGGTGCCATTTTCTTTTCCATGTTTTTGGGTTTGGTTTTGTTTTTGTTTTATGGCACACTGGAATTTAAAGGCTGCATAGATATATTAATGCTGTGGTAGTTAACTCCATCCAAATTTGACTTAGATTCCTACTGAGAAATGTAGACTGTATCTCAGTTTTGTCCAACTTCAACTTTGGTACCCAGACGTTGAACCATATAAAATGGGATTCATATAGAAATAAGAGAAAGGTGTTATCTTTTAAGTACTGGTTACTTTCAAGCAAAGAGAATTTTGTGGCACATTTGCATAGACACCTCCAAACTCTTGACCGGATACATTAGAAGGTCATTAATAAATTTGAATACATTAGAAGGTCATTAGTAAATTTATGTTCTTGGGAGTTTTCTACATGGTTTAAATAGTAAACTAATTCTAGAAGGATCTATCTGATAATTTTTGAAATCATTCATACACAGACAGAAGTGATGATTTTGGTTTTCCTTTGAGGTTTTTCAAATCAAGCAGAAATGCCTATAACATTCATATATTTTAAATCATTACTAAGAGGATGGCACCATCCTGGTTATAAATCTAAGTCTTTCCATCCCAGATATTTCCAGCCATTTTATCTTCATTAGCGCATATCCGAAAAGGTTGAGGCAACACGCTCCTGACACATAATACAAATCCTGTAAATTTCAACCGATTTGAAACATTGCCACCGAGCCCAGACTACCCTTGTGAGAATTTATCAGGCTGATTTGTCCCAGCAACCCAATAGGGCGTTTCCATTTTACAGTTTCTCTTGATTTATAAATCGCCCTGGAAAGTTTTGACTATGGAGTCCTACTACCTTGCTGTTAGGACTTCATGAGTTCCAAGTTCCCCTCTAACTAACACATTTTATATTTAGTGAAATTCCATGACAACCCACACGCACAGACCGCTCTGACATCTCCAGCCAGGATCCAGACGCACGCTGCCGTATGAGTAGGGCTGAGTGGATTAAATGTGGAAACGCAGACTCATTCACTGTGTGCCTGCTAGTAAAAAAGGAAAGTGACGTCACTCACTTTTCCCGGTGACCGCCAACAGTTGACGAGCACTCACAGATGTGCTTGGCACTAGCACAGATGGGTTTATTTGTATGCTAGTCATGTAACCTGCAACACAACCCTACGATATAGGGCTATTATGATCCCGTTGGCAGACGAGAAAAAGTCGAGGCCCCGGGAAAGGAACCACCTCGCTCAGGACCCACATCTAATAAATGGTCGATGGATGGTCACTGGTGGCAGAGCTAAAAACATCTGGAGGTCGCATTCGGAATTTCTGGGTGTTGAATCCAAATATCATCATTTATTAGGTTTCTGGGCTTGACTGCTGGTGTTTATGGTTTCATGTATAGTGATGTACAACTTGGGTTTTTTAACTGTTCAGGTGTGTTCCAACTGAAAAATTGTGAAGCCGAGCTAATGAAAATAATAAAATCCATTTTTTTAAAAATAGGTGTTTTTGGGCCTTTGGATTATCATTCTGAATTTTATTTTTTTAATTTTTTTTAAAGATTTTACTTATTTATTTGTCAGAGAGAGAGAGAAAGACACAGCGAGAGAGGGAACACAAGCAGGGGGAGTGGGAGAGGGAGAAGCAGACTCCCCGCTGAGCAGGGAGCCTGATGCGGGACTCGATCCCAGGACCCTGGAATCATGACCTGAGCTGAAGGCAGACGCTTAACAGAATGAGCCACCCAGGTGCCCATCATTCTGAATTTTAAATCTCACTGTTAAAGTAACTAGATAAAAATATGTAAGAGATCCGCTTGTATCCGATCTGTAGCCTTCTAAATTCTAAATTCTCTGAAAATTGTGTTGGCTTTGAAAAATGTGCATTCTGGGTTTTAATTTGTCCTATCAAGAGATCCTCAATTCCATTATTTACAAATAAAGGGATCAGCTGGATTCTGAAGCACAGTAACTGTACCTGGATTCCAAGCATGTGTTCTAAAGTCTGTAGTTTGTCTTCACCACACGTGTGCTATGAAAGGAAAGCTGCATCCCAAGGCCCAGGACCTATGGGTCTCTTCTGACGGCAGGTCCTAGGAATTACATCTCAAAGTGTGTTTTTAAAATCTCCGTTATGAGGCACCTGGGTGGCTCAGTCAGTTGAGTGTCAGACTCTTGATTCCAGCTTAGGTCATGATCTGGGGTCATGAGATTGAGCCCCACATAAGGCTCTGTGCTCAGTGGGTAGTCTGCTTGTCCTTGCCCCTCTGCTCGTACCCCCAACTCTCCCACTCCCTCTCTCTCTCTATCTCTCAAAGAAATAAATAAAATCTTTGAAAAAATAAAAATAAAGTCCCCATTCATGCCTACTTTGGCATCATCGTTAATCTCTAAAAAGAACAGGATTGTATTAGGAATGCTAGAAAAAATGATGGGCCAAAATCTGGATCTAAATCATGTGAGCTCTGTTTGAAGGTAGCTACATTTGATTCTGTCTTCCTGTTTCTTCCCGCAAGCCCCTGGCCTCTGACTGTGGCACTGACCTCCAAGTCACGCCTTCCCCCGCTCCTGTGGCCGCCAAGGTGGTTGGCCGGGACTGGGTCACCGGCCACACTCTCACTGCTAACTGACACTGTGAAGTAACAACTGCTAAGTGGTGAAGATTCTGGGAACTGAAACACTATTGTCCGTGATTCTCCCGATCTTTCTCACCAAATCTCCTTGGAAGCAATCTCACCAGCGATCACTCCGATGATTGTGTGTAGAAATGAGCCAGGACCAAGCTTTGTGGAGCCGATCCATTAAATCAGGCATTGGGCAGATAGAGCCATTTCTTCTATATTGCCTGCAGTAGGATGTATTCAGAGCACTTCATATTTCATTATAATTATCAGCAAAATGATTTTCATTGAATTTCATTTCTTCTCTTAATAAAAAGAGCCTTCAAAATGAATAATACAAATTTTTCCACTCATTTTTTATGCTTATAATCCACAATACATTTACCAGAAAAGAAATGATCCCCAAAATGAATCACAAAGGTCATTCACTGTAGGGTTAAAATACATTTTTTTTATTTCTATAAAGGTTTTATGAATCCATCTATGTATTAAACTCTTCAGACCCCCACAAATTGTTAGCCAATGCATGAAATGTGATAGAGGTTTTTTTTTCTTTCTTGTTTACAGATTTGTGTGCTGCCTTTGAAGTGCAATTTAGAAAACTCCAGCATATTTAGTTCATTCGCTTATAAAAAGTCTATTAAAGTCTCCTCAAGAAGCTTTGTATAAATTATCAAGTTTGTGTGTTTCCAAAGCCGTTTAGAGGAGTGAGCCATGGCAATGAGATTATGTTAATGCGGCATGGCCTGTGTTCATTCAAACTGTGTCTGCGGACGAAGATTTAAATAAGCTCAGAAATATATAGGCACGTTGCATGTGCGCGCACAAAGAAACCTTCCATTTTAGCCATTCTGGTCTGAAATCCATTCTTATATTTCGAAACGATAACCTACTGTCACCCCCCTTTCCAGCTCTGGTTTTGTTAGTGAGTTTACTGGCCCCGCTTTCCGAGGCAAATCTTGGGGACTCGTTCCCAAATAGGCTCTGGTCTCTAGAGATGTTGAATCTTTAATTTTCTGCTCATTGTGACTGACAGCTTATTATTGAAGGTCACGGGGGACTCCGGGAGACCAGGCACTAAGTGCATTTCATTGCTTGGTGAAGGGCTTAACCTAACAACGTTTAATATAGAATATCATTTTATAATTACCATGACCTGTCATGAGTACGTGCACTTTGATAGTCCTATACAGAATTCACTAACTTCAAAATTTTGCTTTGTTTTGTTTTCTACTCACATAAAACATCCAGGCTGTGCAGTTAGATCGACTGGCTTCAAATAAGACTTCACCACTAGTACTCTGTGAACCTGGATAATTCACCTACCGCTCCGCACCTCAAACTCCATCCATAAAACCAGGGTATTAGGAAAACCTACCTGCATGTGTTTAATATTCAAAGACAGATAGATGATAGATACATAGATAGATAGATAGATGATAGATGATGAAGATAGGCAGATATAGATATATATTGTACTAAATTATGGCAAAGCCATAAATAAATATTGAAGAATGTATCCCAGATCAAATATACAAGGAAATATAAATATATATATTTTATTTTATCTATATATAGCATATTTATCAAATATCTATTTATTTATAATACATGTATATTATATATAACGTGTGTGTGTGTGTGTGTATTTAACCTTAATTGAATTCTCCCGGCCCCTCATTGCTGGGGAACTCACTCACTTGCCTTCACAAAGCATCTGCCCCCTCACTCCCCTGCGCATCCATGACCTCTACGTAGGGATTACCCTGGGGTGGCATCTCACAAATGCCGCTCTTTCTGCTTGCCATTACAGCAATGTTGGAGTACAGACCAAGGACACCATGGCCGATCTTCCTAAACCTAAAAACTTGCAAGGGACAAATGTGAATGTGGCTTTGATTTCCCGAGGTTTACCCTGAAGAAAGTAAAATGTGCCTCTCACAGTCAACCAGAGCTGGAATAAATATGCTCCTGCTCTTCATGAAATCGTCTGAGATCAGAATTCTCTACCCAGCATTCCTGGCCTTTCTCCACCGGGCTCAGAAACACAGAATGCCAAAACCAGCATCCGAGCTAGGCCTCCGCCTTCTCACTGAAACCGAAACCATCCTGCAGCTCCCTGCCCAGAAGTTCATCAAATGTACTCAAACAGAGCTCATCAACTGTGGTCAAACATACCAAAATCTGAGCTTCAAATCTTTTCTCCATTTTCTGCAAATTTGAAATGCAGAAGATACTGACCGGCGCTATGTATATACGATCTCATTCATCATTCATTCACTCACTCAGCAAATGTTTGTTCAGTTTGCGGAGAAGCCATGGACTATCACAAGCACCAAAATTCTTGGCACAGGGGCCATAGTGGAGACCTAGTAAAAACATTACCTGCTATCATGGACTGACTATGTAATCCCCACTTAGAGACGTGAAAACAAAGTCTGACTGATGGAGATGAAGAAACCAGCTAAGGGGTCAGTCTCCTCCCACACAGCTAGGACAGTACCAACGCCCTTGCTTTTCAACCCAAGAAAGTTGTCCCTGTAAGAAGAACCACAGTGCACTCATTTCCTAGCAGGGCACTGAAACATCTTGAAGGAAAACACAGCTAGTGGAATTCTCATGTTTTTATATATCTTCCCTGTCTTTTCCACCCAGATATTGAATATATGAATCATGCTTATTTTTAAAGTCTTTATTTTAGAAAAGGGGGGTCTATTGTGGGTTTATTTTCTATCCTCTCTCTTGATTTAGGTCACATGCCAAGCATTGTATAAAAACACGCAGAGGCTACAGATGGTGGCACTTTTCTTCAACAGGTGGATTTTTCACCTCAATCCAGTAGGGAATGACATGAGTCAGAGAAGGCTCAAACCTTGTTGGTCTTCTCAAGTTCCTAGGTCCCAGGGTCTAGCTCCCCAAAGACTTCAGCAGTAGTCAAGGTGGGCTTTCCTTGGCTAGATCACCAGGCAGAACCTGAAGTCTGAACTCTGGCTCCTCCACAGTGGAAGAGTGTGGAAAAAATCCATTTTACTTTTCAAAGTGTTTGGTGTTGTGTTTTAGTATCTTCCCCATGAAGCTTCAGAATGTGACAGATATCTTAAAAGGAAAACTGGCTACATGTGTGTCTTTCAATATTTTTTAATCTTTTGAAGAAATTTACTTCTTGAGCCAACCCAAAAAACAAAACAAAACAAAATGATCAGAAGTAGAACTCAGAGAAAGCATAAAGGACTATGAACAGCAGAGAAAGACACTTGGAATCAAAATATTTCTCTACCATATTGTTATGTCATCTGCAGTTAATACTGATGTTGATGGTGGGCTCTAATTCAACTAACTAAATATTTACTGATGATTTCATTGAAGACGATGGTACTCTTTCCGAGAACGGGAAGCATATTAGGCCATTGTCATCTTTCAAGAACTTATAGAGTCTTTTCCAGTTGCAACATGAATGAGTGTCAGAAGACATCACACCTGTCCTTAAAATAAGAGAGAGCTGGAAAAACTGAAAGTCATCAAGAGGACTGAAGTTGCAAGAGAAACTTCTGCACAAAATCTGGACAGATGGCACATTCAGGGAGGTGCAGCTGAGAGCAGCTAACTAAGCAGAAACCACTGGAGCTGTACATCAGTGGTAATTTTGACGAATTGCTGGAAACTGAGTATGGATGAGGAGGAGAGTAAGAAGTGCCTAGGGCAGTGGTTTGAGGGGAGCTCCACTCTTCCTAGGCTTGACCTCTAGAAACATGATGGAATGTTCACAGTGAAGACCCAAGAACATCCAGGTGTGGCTCTGCCAGGGCAAAGGCAAAAGTTACCATTTCCAAGTGAAATACACCCAGAATTATCTCCATGGCAAAGCTGGCCCTCCCAAGAGAAGACTTTGCCAGAGCCTTATCCCAGGGAGGGAAGACATTCCTCCCAATCTTGTCTTACCCAAGTAGGGAACAAATGGGTTCAACCATGCCCAGGGCTTCAAGCAGATCAGGATGCCGTGGCTAGATAGGGATTAGGGAACCAGGAAGAGACTGTATGCTAGCAAAAGTCTCAACCCTGAGACACAGGCCACTCAAGTCAGAGGCTTAACTGGAACATCAGTAGGCACCTCAGCGTAATGACCATGGTTACGACAAAATGACACTGACACACCCTGACACACCCTGAGGAGGACTCTCAGGGAGACAAAAGTTAGAGAGAAGACCAAACAAACAAACACAAAGACACCAAGAGTGGGAATTCTCTAGCATCAATCACTCCAACAAGCATTAAACAACACAACTCTCAGGAAAGTTAACCTAAATCCTTATGCCAGAGGTCCATGTACTTCAGTTTATTTCCTGATCCATCATGTCTGACTTCAACAAGATATTACAAGGCACCAAAAAAAGCAAGGAAGAAGCAGAGCAGTCATCAGAACCAGAATCAGACATGGCAGGAGTATTGGAGTTGTCAGACCAGGAATTGAGAAACAGCTGTGACTGACATGCCAACGGCTCTAATGGATAAGTGGACACCATGCAAGAACAGATGGCCAGTGTAAGCAGAGACAGGGAAATTCCAAGAAAAAAAAAAAAAGAAATCTAGAAATAAACACTAACAAAAATGCCTTCCATGTGGTCATCAGTAGCCTGGACATAGTTGAGAAAATAATCAGTGAACTTGAAAAGAGGGTAATAGAAACTTTGTAAACTGAAATTTAAAGAGAAAAAATAATGAAAAGAGGAAAAGAACAAAATATCCGATAGTTGTAGACAACTGGAAAGGCTTAACGTACCCATATTGGAATACCAAAAGAAGAAGGAGGGAAGGAAGGAAAGTAATATTTGAAATAACAGTAACATCCCAAAATTAATGGCAGACACAAAACAACAGATTCAGGAAGCTCAGAGAACACCAAGCAGGATAAATACCAAAAGAAAGAAAAGGAAGGGAGGGAGAAAGGAAGGAAGGGAGAAAAACACTTCTATGCACATCATACCCAAGAGTTAGAAAGTTAAAGACAAAGAAAAAGGTCTCTAGATATTCTAGAGGAAAAAAATATCTTACCTACAGAAGAACAAAGACTTCCATCAGACTTCTTGTCAGAAATCATGCAAGCAAGAAGAGCATGGAGTGAAATTAATATGCTGAAAAAACAAACAAGCAAACCCATCACTCTCAAAGCTATCTCATGAAGAGGCAGAGGTCATAGGATGGAATACCTACCAGGGAAGGCCCTCAGACCTTGAAATACATAATCTCTCCCTTGGTCAACAACCACTCTCTTCAAAGTCAACAAGCAAAAGAGTCCAAGGATGGAAAGTTAGCATTTTAATCATGGCAGAGGCTTTGGCCCCAAACTTATGAACACAAGCTCCCCTTGCTGGTCTGTCAGCAGCAAATGAAGGACCCCAGAGAGTGAACCCCAGTGACTGCTTCTCTCTTAGGAGCTTCTGCAGAGAGAAGACTGTGGGGCCAGGGCAATATTCATGTGTCCATAGGTCCCATGGCCAAGACATCAACATCATCTTGACACTAACTCTATGGCCTCCTCACTTGAAAGCCCCCAAATGAGAGTAAGTGGTTCTTACATCAGTGAGTTTTTTACCTGCAGTAAATTGTAGGGACACAGTTCTGAATTCACTACTGAAACTCTCATCATGGCTATGCCACCTCTGATGACCAGAAGTTTTCCAGCACCTTGAAGCCCCCTCGTCCCCCCACACACCAGCAGATGTCTCCTTAAAGATGTCAGGTTGCACCTTCCCAGACTCTGTAAGTGATACACAGTGAGTGTTCTGACCGGATTACAGTGATTATGTGCCAGACACACGTCACCAGGGCTTGGATGATGGGATGTCCCTTATGCATCGCATGACATGACCTGTAGCCAGTGCTCTGACCACCAAGAGACCTTGTTCATCACTGGCTTCCCTACTTATCAGCAATTCCACCAGGACATTCCTTCATATAACTTCCTCCAGGAAGGAGACAACAAAGGACAGGAATCTCTATTATTGCCTTGCTTCTCTCCTTCCTTCCCAAATTCTCTCTTTGGGGGAAAACTAGTTCCTGAGCCATCATTTAAAACATGACTTATATTAATTAAAAATTAATTCATCTTGGTATTCTCATAATCTTCTTTCCAGTAGACACTGTTGTCCCTCAGCCCTCAAAAAATTTGCTAAATTCAGTTGTCTTCCAGAAATTGCTTAGTGTCATCATTTGAAGCTGGAAACACTCAAGGTCTGCTTTTTTGGCGATGATGCAGTGGGGGTGACAAAAGCTACCAAGTACTGGGGACTGACCAGGCACCAAGCACCATATCAAGAGCCATATTTCTATTAAGTTGTTTATTCCATTCATCGACTCTGTGAATTGAGTACAATACACTTTTTATGTCATTAATGGAAGATCCACAGTTTGGAAAGACTGAGTAAGTAGGACCATCTCAAGCAGCGAGAAACCATAGAGTGAGAACTTGCATTTTTACAATATGATGAAGGGTTGTGGGGACAACCTTTTGAAGATGATGATGATGATGACAATGGCAGTGACCCTGTCTATGGAAAGTGGGACACTGTTAATGTAACAGTGTTCATGGGGGCTTACCTGCTTTGTTACCCCTTGGAACCAGAATATTGATGGAAATTCTCAGGTTTCACACAGTCCAGAAATCTCTCACTCAAGTTAACTGGATTCTAGTTACCAGACTCTTTACTCACAGAGACAAACACACATAAAACGAATCATTGGAGAATGGTTATGTCTTTGCCAAAAAATGAAAATAGGGGCACCTGGGTGGCTCAGTCGTTAAGCGTCTGCCTTCGGCTCAGATCACGGTCCCAGGGTCCTGGGATCGAGCCCCGCATCGGGCTCCCTGCTCCATGGGAAGTCTGCTTCTCCCTCTCCCACTCCCCGTGCTTGTGTTCCCTCTCTCACTGTCTCTCTCTCTCTGTCAAATAAATACTTGTCAAATAAAATCTTTAAAAAAAAAAAGATGAACATAATAGGCTCTTCGTTCTCCAACTAGCTCATGTGTATTTACATAGAACAAAGAATAAATATGTAAAATTGGATTCTGTTTTCATTTCCTCTTAATGAAAGGATTGGGTTCTTTCTGTATTTTTCTTCCTTATATGGGATGGTTGATCTGTGCATTCTACACTATTTTATCGTCTTTGATCTATGTTAGGGTGCCATGTAGTTTCCAGGCCTTTACCCTCAGCCTCTGTTTATAAATTTTCTGAAAGTGTATCAGTGGATCTCTATAGAGATTTTATACAATGCCCTACATTCTATTGTTATCACTGTAGAAATTGCCTTATTTTTCTGCTAATTTGGTGATCTGATCTCTCTTGCCAGCTTGCTCCCCCCCACCCCCCCACCCCCCCACCATCAGCACATTTATCCTCTTCCTGTGCACTGTGGTGACGGTGAAGGCACTGTTCCCGGCTTCAACAGAATTGGCTGTGCTCACACTGATGCTCCATTTAGGCAGAAATTTGGTCCTATGGAAGCTGTCTGTATAGAAAGTATCAAACATCTTGTATGACACGAGTATATGGAAGGTTTAGAATTTACCATTTTATGTCCATAAATATGCAGACCATACTTTCAAATTACTGTACTATGTCTACCCAAACCAGGATTCACAAAATTCAGTCATTGTGATTGAAGCCAAGTATATGTCCTTATAGGTGTAATTATCCAGGACTTATAAATTATTCAGAATCTTTCTGCCAGTTAACAAATATTAACTTAATATTAAATATTAAGGTCCTTCTGTGTGTCAGGCATTATTCTCTTCTAGATCCCTAAAATGCTTGTAAAACTGTATCATCTTTTAGTTAGTATAGTTTTCTGATTAACTAAGGTTTACCTAAAAATCTTTTTTTTAATTTTTTTTTACTTTCATTCAGTAGACCATAAAATCATTGAATCCCAGAGGTGGAAGGGATTTCAAAGTCCATTCAGGTTAGTGCCCCTAGAAATCTTTAGGTTGAAATATCAGAGAGCCCACTTGAACTTGGCTAGACCAGGCTCTTCCTGAAGGAAATGTGGAAAAGACACGGATGGGTTTTCCCTTAGGAGGGCCTAGAACCTGGGATTCTGCCCTGTGTTTCTACTTCTCTCTGTGGTGAGCTTCTTCTTCCTCCCCCAACCTTTTGAGAAGATGGAGAGCTGGCCCTTAAAACTCATGGACTCCCAATCTTAAGACCTCATGAGCATAAAAGAGTCTTGTTTCAGATCGTTTAAAATAAATCGACTGAGGGGCATCTGTGTGGCTCAGCTGGTTAAGCATCCAACTCTTGATTTCGACTCAGGTCATGATCTCAGGGTTGTGAGATTGAGCCCTGCATCGTACTCCATGCTCTGTATAGAGTCTGCTTAAGAGTCTATCTCTCCTTCTCCCTCTGCCCCTCCTCCCACCTGGCCTACACATACAGGCACACACACGCACTCTCTCTCTAAAAAAAAAAAAATAGTACAAAAATAATAATAATAAATCAACTGAGGTGAAACCTAGGACAGATGTCCACCCTCCCACTAGCTTAGGAGGTCATGATGGATGGACTCCCCAATGCTGGTCGCCCCATTTAAATTATCTGGTTCAAACAAAAGCAGGATACATTTCCCTAAAGGAGAGAGGTGATGTTCCTTAGAGAAGGAAGTGGTGTTGGGTTTTCAAAAAAAGGGAGCTTAAATGTTCACCAAATGTTTCATTCTGCTGTTGACAATATTATGCCACAGCTATTTAAGGGCCATCTCCTGTATTTATGTTGGTCATTGGTTACAAAGCTGAGATTGGAATCTAGAGGTCTCCAAGTTCCAGGAAAAATGCATGTGTCCTTGACAAAAATATTTCTCAAAGTTCTGATTCCTTTGGAAAGAATTTAAAGCATGTTTGATGATGGGAGACCATATGTCACCTCGACTCTCATCATATAGCCACTTCATAGAGGTGCATAATGTGTCAAATTCTTCCCTAAATGGGTATGGCACATTCCTTGACATTTAATGATCTTAAATACCCATATTAAATGAGGTAGTTTTTCTATCATTTTATCTCTTATGTAAAATAATTAGTACGAGAAAGTCAGTTTAACTGGGGATTCCAGTTAGACATTTTAAAAATTTTTTGAAGATCTGTACACCTTGTTTGAACTTGGGAGCTCTTTGTTAACCAGACGGCATTCTGTTATCCAATGAGAGACCTTCATCATTCTTCAGCTAATAAGCCTATGATAGTTTGTCCCTGTGTAAAAGATGAGGAACAGAGATCAGCAAAGTCCTAGTGAAAGTATGTACTTTTGATGAGTTGATTTGTGTCATGATCTTATTTTTAATGAGAACATTTTGAGAAGCTAAAAAATATCCATAAATTTAATGTTATATGTGATAGACACAAATCACTTCTATCTGGTTAATATCTAGCCCCTGCCTTTGAAATGCTAATTATTGGTTCTAAGAAGCAGCTGAGACATATACAAAGAGCCTCCTAATATACGGGAACTGCAAAGCTCAAGCATCTAAAGATCCAGCAGCATGTATGTGAAGACATGTTAGCGCCGCCTACCCGGGGACACCAGGGCAGGACGCAACTGCCTCCCAGTACCTGAACTCCCGTCCATCTCGTACTTCCAGCCTTTCTGTCTCTATCGGTCAAGTGCTCTCGTGCAGGTTCCCTGCTACACAGCCTGAATCAAAACCAGCTTTCAGGATCAACTGTGATCTGTATCTCTATGTATGTACATATGTGTGCATTATACAGACATGTATAATAGACATGTACATAGTGCAACTTCAGATACAAACAGGATTCCCTTCCTGTCATCACTAAGCCTGGGGGAGTTGAATGAAACCTCCCTTCTCTACTCTCCCTTCCCAGGCCAACCTCTGGAGCTCTGAATCCAGGCTGGGGATTGACACAGGGGCCCCTGTGCTCTGAGTAACAAACATGTCCTTCAATATGTGCTGTAAACACCAGCATCAAAGCAGAGAAAGTAAGAGAGAAACGTAGCATGAGTGCACACCCGTGGAGTTTGCGATGGCATCACACCGTGAAGTAGGCCTTGCTTCAGATATAGCAAACGCCTTACTAACACGTGTGAAAAGAGGAACTGATCTATAAAAACGCATTGATATTGCTTTTTAATTGCAACCAAATTTGGTAATACCACTTTATAAAGGCTGCTCTAAGATTATTGCAGGTCAACCATGTGATAAATCGTTTTTAAAAAAATCCTACTTTCCTCACTGATTTTTTCCCCCTTTTTGGAATATTCCATCAGAACTTTTAAATGCACGCAGCCCTCCCCCCGATGGGTCTGCCTTACGCGGCAGGCGTGTGGCTCCTGAAAGAAGCTAAAACATCTAGTGATGGTTCAGGAGCCCCTGGAGCAGCTGGTTTCATTCACATTTAAGCCCACGGTCCCCTGTATTCCACCCTGTACCATGTTCTGCCAAATATCCCAGCCCAGCAAAGAGTGGTTTGCCAGGAATCCCTTACGAGTCCTGGAGCCTGTTCTTTCGGGCGGCTCGTACCTACAGTGGAAAATCTAGGACTCGGAGTCAGACAAAATTCACAATCCCATCCTTCCAGCAAGTAGTTTTGCAACCATGTTAAAGTTACTTAATATGTCTATACTTCCATTATCTGATCTTTAAAATTTACGTCACAGGATATGGAGCAAAATAAACTCTTGCAGTCTGTGTAAAGCACCGTGCCCAGCACATCTCAGGTGTTCACTGGCCCTCAGGCCCTCCATCAGCCGGCAGTGCACCTGCTTACCTTTGTATCCAGGGGAGCCCCTCCCCTGTGGGCCCCCCTGACAGCTGACTTTCTGGAAAAGGAGGCACAGGGGGGAGGTGGGGGCCAGACGAGAGCTCTAGCCTCTGCAGGGACTCGGCCCGCAGGCTCTGTAGCTTCCCCGCCTGCCCTTGTTCCCACCTAGGGGCGGGAGCCCTCTCCACCCTGTGGAGGTCCTGGTTACCTCCACATCCGTGTCTGGCTGGTCAGCCTGTTCCGTCACCTACTTAACCAATTTTCTGCTTAACTCTCTCCATTCTAGAGGCTCAGAGTTGCTTCTGTCTCTTGGCCCACCGCCATGTGTGTGTTACTGTGCCATGTAATTAACATTTGCTGAAGGCCATCCAGCTCCCCAGATGCACTGGGCGGGCTCGGTTCACGTGCCCCTGCCTCCGGAAACTCCCCGATCTTTCTGGACCCGATCACATCCACCCTGGCCCTGGCTCCTAAAGCATTCCTTATCTGCACCACTCATGTGACATCCCACGTTACAGTGTCTACGCTCTGGCATTTACTCTGTCATTTATCTTTGTCTTACTTCTCAAAAACAGTTCCTAGAGGGTTATGAACTGTGTTTTATACCTTTTCTTCTTCCCCTTGAAGCTACCACACACTCCTTAATACAGCATTGGTGCTCAGCGATACTGGACAGACCACAGTGGCTTGAATTTTAATTGCTTAGATGTTAATAATAACAGCACATAGGGCCTCAAAAAGACATAAAATCTTTCAGCTGGAAGACACACTAAAGATAATATTGTATAATTTTTTAAATGTATTTATGGGAAAATAGGAATCAAGAAATGCTAATGAGTTTGCTTAACTGACACCAAAGTGTAAGGAGAGAGTTCCTGCTTCCTAACCTCATACGCATCCCAATAAAGGAGACTGGCGTTTACCTAAGACTTGAGGACAAGATTGGTCATTCAGAAGGAATAATGCTTACTTATTTGTTTTCATTCTAGAAAACTTTATTTATTAATTATAGAAAATCGGGGTCTTTAGGACATTAGAAACATCTCAACTGTATATTATTTCAAAATATCTAAGTAGCATGCCATTGCTGATAAATGATTCAGAAATAGCCAGGCACATTTGAGATATGATTTTGTGTCCTCTGTTCTGTTATTTTTTTAGCACTTACATCGTCAAGACAGGAGATTCTGCTGTGTAGCATGTAACTGGTCAGTCAGTGGGCTGCCGTAGTCATCGACGTGGTGGATGTTGGTGGGAATGTCTCATGATGAGGAATGGGGCGGGGAGAACAAAACCATCATGAGCTCTTGGAGCCCTGGCTCCGAGTGGGCTGCAGGGACACGCTCAGAGCTGACGGGGACCCCCCTCCAATCCCTGATTTGCACTGCTGTTGGAGCCGTGGGACCCCGACAGATGGTGCTGAACAGACCTTGCCTGATGTCCAAGGTGATTCAGCAGTTATAGTGGTCCCACACTGAAGTAGGAGATTGGCATTTTAAAGAAGTGAGCAATCTCTGACATACGGTGGGGTATTACTGACTTACTCGATGAGGAGGTACGTAAGCACTATGCGTGCAGCAGGATACACCGACCGGGGCTCAGAAACACAACGCAAGCAAGACGCTCCCGTCCTGGACCTCAGATGGTCCCAGGAGAGGTGAGGAAGACACTGCCCGTGGCCTGTGACGTCAGGCAGGGATGCGTGCTGAAGCCCACGGAGCAGCGAGGGAGCCCGGAGGCTCGGTGGACACGGCGGTGCGGGAGCCTGCTGGACAGCCCCACGGATGCCCTTTGGCGGGCACAGAACCTGGGGAGGACAGACACCTCCCCCCCCGGGGCCAGGCATGAACAGACAACACAGGCGTGCATGTCAGCGGCAACCCCAGGCCACAAAAAGGTGGGCCTCTCCACTCCTCTGGGATGCCTCCTTCTGCCAACCTCCTTTCCACGTAAAGAGCGACTGGACCCAAAAACCCATGTAATTGCTTCAGAACAAAGAGACTGGTCCAGCTGTCTCACTTTGAATCACTGGTAAACACATAAATAAGTAGCCGTCTGGGAGAGGGTGAAAGAGGGAAAGTGTTGGAATTATCAGCTCTGCAATCAGGAAAAGGGAAGGAACACAGACCAGCATGTGATCTGTATGGGAGACACCGAAGACACGAAGCCCGTCATGTGTTACAATGAAGTCAGCAGCCTGAGGTTTGCTGTGTACAGAACTCTCGGAGAGCTTTGGATATCGCTTTTTAATTAGCTGTTGAGATGAGATAGCTGTGGGAACAACTGTTATCGGTGCTCAAAATAGGTATTTATTTAACAGTCCACAGATACTACAATGCCAACATGCCACGGTGGAATGTCAACAATAGAAGGAATTTTCAGGAAATTGGGGGAAACATGGAAACCTAATAAAACGCTTCTCCTACATGGTTTGTAGGTCTGCTCTGAGGAAAGGAAAGACTTTGCAAAAGAGCTAATTCAATGCATGAACTGAAAACATCTAAGGAGTGGACGCTGGACAAGTCACCCATAGTAAAATGCTCCTGCAGTCATCCCAGTCCCACAAGGACGCAGGACCCTCAGCATGATCCGTGGAATCGGGATCCACTCGGCATCTGTACTCAGCATGTCCGCAGAGCTGCTGGGGAGCTCGCGTTGGCCCCGGCTCTGTCTGCCCCAGCTCCCTGCACCCCAGCACCCTCACCACACCTGGTCTCACTCACGCTGGCCCACACCTGTCTGCCCCGGGTTCTGTCCACCCTAGCTCCCTGCACCCCAGCACCCTCACCACACCTCGTCTCACTCTGGCCACAGTGGAAGTACAGCTTCACGACCCCCTTTCCCTGGTTCTGAATCCCTCAAAAGTCAGACACTCAGAGTTGGATGTACACTCCAAACCTGCATTGTAGCAAATTGGGACGTGAACCTAAGTGAAGCTTTTTCTAGTCTTTTCCTCACTTGGTGAGAATGTCTGCTTTTTCTGTCAATGTAATTATGGGGCATTGTCACAGCCCCTATGGGGATGTGCATAATTACTGGAACATGCTGTCTGCTACCTTTCTGACTTACTACTAAATAAGTTCCCTGATTAGAAAATCACCTTTCTTAGTCATCTTTCTCAAAATCTGGGAAAATCTGAGTTCTGAGACACACTGGACCTCTAGTTTCAGATGCATGATTAAGGAGCCGTTCTTCCAGTGACCCAAAGAGCTCAGAGTGAGATTCCTCTGCTTCCCTGGCTCACTGACGTGTTCCTCCAGCATGCCTGGTGCCTCGCTGCCTCAGGACCTTTGGACTTGCAGGTCCCTGTACCAGAAAACCTCTTTTTTACTGGATATTTGCTTCTCTCCTTCCTCACTTTTTCTGGACTTCACTAATCCAACTTTCTCAGTAAAGTCTCCCTTAGTCATACTATGTAAAATTGAAAATATCTCTTCTAAAATTTTATCTTTCTCTCTAGCATTTATGACTATTTCACATACCATAAACTTTACTTATTTTATTTTCTCCTACAGTAAATATAAACTCCATGAGGATGAGGATTTTTATGATATCTGTCCCATGACGGGAGCTTAACAAAGACTTGAATACTTTCTGTGTGGAACATGCTTGTGCATGTGTATATGTGTATTTTCCTTGAAATGTTTCCAACTATTACATATAAGTATCACTTTATAAACATGAACCCCAGCTTCTTAGGAAAAAGTTGTTATTTCCCAGTTCAGATGAACTAGCTAATGGTTATTCCTGCTAACTCTCACATGCGGAGGTGAAGTTTTGATTCTCATATGGAGCATGACTGTTTGTCTCAGTACAGAAGACTCCTGCTGTCATGTTCTATTTTCTGTGAGGTGTTATATGCTTTACGCTGGAATGGGTCTTAGATTTCCAGGAGACTTCAGAACTGGCGATGGATCGTCCCTCGACTCCAGTCACATGTGATTGTGTGGACACACAGGGTCTTGTTAGAGTTCAGCAACATTTCCTTTGGTGTTTAACACAATTTTACAAATGTCTATTAAGCCCTCCGTGTAAGGTGGAAGATACAACCATGGGCACCACAGAAGTTACCTCTCTTCGTGGAGCCTGTAGTCCATGTGGGGAAATGAAAATACATAATCACAACGTTTTGTAATAGCAATGAACCGAAGGATGGGGTGTTGTGATAAAAAAAACAAGGAGTATGTGTTGCGGGAGGGGGACACTTGCAAGGAGGGTCAGCCAGAGCCTGGGTGACTGTGATCACCAAGCGGACCGGAAGCGTGCAAGGCCTTCCCTCGTCCATGGGCCCTGGCAGACCCCATAACATGTCCCTGTCCTGTTCATTCTCGCCTGTGTCTTTGCTTGTTGACCCTCAGGTGTTTAGATGCTTCAAAGTGAAGCCTAGATCTAATCTTCTGCAGAAATGTAAGGGCCTCCCTGAACCTCCGGGACAGACAGGGGGCCCTGGGTGTGGGACTGTCCACTGGCCCGTCAGGCAGTGTGGACGCCCAAGCTGCATTCCTCCCATCACGTGGCAGCCCTGTGCAGGAGCGTTAGCTGCAGAGTCTCCCTGCCCACATCCATAAGCTCACTGCAGTCCAGAGCCTCCCCCAAACGCTGAGTGATGTTCAGATTCCAGGTCTCGTGGTCCAGGCCACCTGCTGATGCCTGGTGTCGCGCATGAGAGAGCTGACGTGGCCAAGCTGGTGGTCACAGAGATGGCGAGCGAAGGACGGGTGCCTGCCCCTTCCCCGCCCCCACCTGGTGCCGTCATCCAGGCAACAGGAGTGCTGATCGCATGCGCCCTGCTTCCACCGCTACCTCATCTGTTCACACCGCGTGCAGCCTTTGGTTTCCGGACAGCGGAAACCGTGTATAAACACTCGCCTAGCCGGTCGTGGCGCCTGTGTGTCCAGCAAACGCATCTCCCACGTCTGCGGTGCCCGGAGTGCTGCTCACCACTCGCAGGGCAGGGCGAGGAATGAAATAGACTCCTTGTCATTGTGCTGATACCTCGGCTCTTGGTGACAAGTGGGAGGGCCTGTCCTTCCTGAGAGTGTGACTGCCTGGCAAGCCATCCCTCCGGAAGGACACAGACCTCATGTGGCTATTTATATTTAAATGTAAATGTATTAAAATGAAACAAGATTACAAACCCAGTTCCTCAGTCACGCGGGCCGGCCACGTTTTCACTGCTCAGTGACCGACTGTCACTACCAGCCTCTGTGTGGGATGGTGCGGCGCCCACGTCCGTCCTCACACATGGTTCCATCGGGGCACGTACATGGTGGACAGAGTGAGAGCACTGTGCTGGGGACAGGGCAGCATTCATGTGAGTGCCACTTCTCTGCACCCCCAAGAGCTTCTCCTTCATGCAGATGTTCTGAGAAGACAGGGATCACACTGCACCTGTGTGTGCATGTTTATGCGCGTGTGTGTCTGTGTGTATTTATGCATACATGTGCAGGTGCTTATATATGCGTGAACGTGCATTTAGGCATGTGTGTGTGTATGCATGTGCATGAGAGGTTTGTTGCGTGTGTAGATGTGTGCACACACCTGCACTGATGCGTATTTCTCTGTATGCATTCATGCATGAAGTGTGCGTTGTGTATACGTTTACACAGGTGTGTGTGTGTTTGCTTATCTCTTCTGCTGAGTTCCAAGCTCTGTGAAGCCTGGGACTGACCTGTACTCATCTGTGTGTCTCTCATGCCCAGAAGAGTACCTGGGTCCTTGTAGACACGTCAGTACGTGCTTACCGTGAACACATGCACTGTTACTGAAGTAGTCCGTGCTTAAAATCATGGACGTCTCATCCCTGGAAATGGAAATGAGGAAGAAAACAGAGGCGGGAGGCTTTATAAAGGAAACACTGAGTTGAGCGGATGTCATGTGGCCCTTTGATGAATAATTTAGGGATAAGAAATATTCAGTGGGTGAAAAAGTCACATGTAACAAGTGAAAATAGCTAAGGTAAAACAAAACAAAATAAAAAACCAGCCAGAATATTGAATTGTGAACAGTGATTAAGGATTTCAGGTCTCTGTGACCTTCTCAGTATCCTAATTTGGGGGTCAGACATGAAAACAATGATATGGAAGTGAAAAGATTACATATTTCAAAGACCATGAGATAACTTTGAGAGACTGCTATCAGTCTCAACTAAAATAACACAGACCCACCTCCTTCAGCACATCTGCTCACCTGCCAACGCGATCCTGGGTCCTAGCTGCCCGTGTAAGCTCTCCCAACACCAAGTGTTCCGTGTGATAGAATGTTGATACTGGAAGAAACACATGCTCATTCCTCTCCAGTGCTCTAAATACCCTTCTCTTGAAACACGAGGGCATTTCCAGAAAATTATTGACATGTACGTGTATCATCTTTGGACCATTTTCAATTTTTTACGTTTCAGATTCTTATCTTAAGGGGGCAAAGTTAATTTTTGCATGTTATTCAGACTTATTTTCATGTTTCTCATTGTACCCTTGTATTAAAAAAAATATATAACTTTTTTGATGTATAAAAATACTTTTTAACATGACTTCACTTATTGTCCCTGACCCCTACGTACTGCACTAATTACAATGCTGCTTATGGAAACATGAAAAAAAATAGTTCTATTGTTTTATAGCAAACAAAAGACCTAACTTTCTATTCTGTGTTGAATTAACAGTACGTTTGTTTCTTAAGAAGTGTCTTCTTGTTTTCTTAGGAGATTCGCGGTAGATCAAATCATCAGAAATGAGCTCAAGATGGCACAGTTTACTCATTTCAAAGCTCTTCACTAGACATTAACACTCGGGGATCGTACCATCAGACGTGCCAGTGGGTGTGGGCACACTCAAGGATGTGATGTGTGACACAGTTCAGGACAATTTATAGTGATAAGAGAAGACTTTGAATAACCTCGTCCCAAGCGGTTGTTTGGAATAGATAGACCTACACTCGAGCTGTTCAGCTTCGCTTCTCTCAGCAGAGACCGGAAGTTCAGAAAGCTCAAACTCTGGGACGGGCAATACCCTTGCAGGAGAGATACATTTCTTTGACTCTGACCTGCATTTGTTCTAGAGGAGCTGGCTATGCTAATTGTAAATCAACTATAAGCATAATGACAAAAACGAAAAAAGACCAATAGAACTATAATATGTGAAAAAACGATAGCCAGTCCCCAGGTGCACGCCCCCATGTGCTCATTTGCTTTCGGACTGCAGGTGTTAATGATCATGAACAGGTGCTAAGTCATCATCAGTATGACCTCCTGGCTAAGAGCACCAATATAGCGCCTCACGCCTTGGTTTCTACTCCAGGCTCAGCCACTCACTAGCTGTGTGATCGCAGTCAAGTTATCCACCCTCTCTGTTCTTCACTTTTCTCATTTATAAAGCTATGGGTAATGATTGTGTTTAAATCACAGAGTTCTTCCTGTGGAGATAGTACATAAAGCACTTAGCATCATTCCCGGCACACATCAGGCTCTCAGTAAGTATTAGCTATTACTATTAGTGGTTAATTCAGCCTAAAACCTGCAGATCATGATTATGGTGCCCGGGCATTATCAATAAACAAAGATGCGGATCTCCAGAACGCCTCTGACGGCAGGAAATTTCATCCTACCGTGTGAAAATGTTACATCTCTACTAATGGGATGCTTGTCAATCTGGTTGATAAAACGGATTCTGACTTCAATCTGCAGCCCCCAACAACAGCACCACCTGCATGGTGCTTATTATGTTCCATCGGGTGATAAAGGTATTCACACTGCTGTGCATAAATGCATGTCTTAGCCTCCGTGGTGGACAGTGAAGTGCTGGAGAGCAGAAGTAAGTCCGATTTACCGGCATCCACCCCACGGCTTAGGGTGGAAGCTTCTTCCACTGACGCTCGATAAAGTTATGTAAATGCCCTTGTCAGAAATAGGATGGGTATTACTAATTCCCTGAATCGCAACTGAAGGTTAAGCTCAAGGTTGTTTATGAGAGAGAGAGAGAAATATTTGATGCCTAACGTTTGGCTGGTGAGGTGACGAAGTTGCTGTTTCAGCTGGAATAGGGAAATTGATACAAAGCATTAGGCAAACATAAAGATGAAACGATAGGGGAGGCAATGCTGATGAGAATAAAGTAGGAGATTCATTGCTGACAGAGGCACCGTGGAGGAGACTCAGCCGTTGGGAGGCGAGCTCCAGCTCGCGGGCGGGAACACGAAATAAAGAATTAGAGCTGACAAAAGGCAGTGCGCTAACAAGCAGAGGAAAATTATGTGAAATGCTTGAGGGGATAACAGGATTTGAAAAGAGAAACCCAAAGAGGAAGGGAATGAGGCGGGGAGTAGCTGTATAAAAATTTTACCTGGAATGGTTAAAGAGGGATCTTCCCCGTGGATGCAAGGCAAAACGGCACGCTAGGAAGACAGGAAGTTATAAACAGTGATAGGGGTTTGGTTTAAACTTTCAAAAGCAGATCCATCTATCGCAAGGTCTCTTTGGAGCTGTGTCTGGGAATCTGCACAGTCGGGCAAAGACCAGAGGTGCAATGCTGAGCGAGAAGCATGCTATTTAATTTATCTCCTCCAGGAATGAGAATCGTCTCCTGGGGTCAGGCTTCTGGGCCAAAAATAGATCTCGTTACTGAGATACCAGTACAAAAAGACCAGAGATTCGACATTTTCCAAATTTATAGACTTTTGAAGCCCACCCACCTACACCCCCTCCCCATTGCCCAGCCGGCCCTCCACTGGGACCCAAGTCCTCACCCCACCTTGCGTCCTGGGCATGCAGGGTTTCACTCTCAGATCTAAGCCCCAAGTCTGTTTTTATTTTCTATTTTTTTAAGATTTCATTTATTTATTTATTCGAGAGAGAGAGAGCATAAGCGCAGGGTGGGGGGGTGTGCAGAATGAGAGGGAGAAGCAGACTCCCCACTGAGCAGTGACCCCGATGTGGGACTCGATCCCAGGACCCTGGGGTCATGACCTGAGTTGAAGGCAGATACTTAACCGACTGAGCCACCCAGGTGCCCCCCGCCCAAGTCTGTTTTTATTCACAATGATATACCTTCTAGTTTTCAGGTTTGGGCTGCCTTACACACACCCCTGTGTGTGACATTCAGACCTCCCCGCTCCACCTCAAGCCCATGGCTGGATACTTCTCGGTAGAGTGCCATGAGAATCACCTTGAACTCACCTTGCCCCACACCAGCTGTCCCACACTAGCTGTCAGATTCAGGCCCTGGGCAGTCACTCCTGCTCCGATGCTCTGGGAGTTCTCAGCGGGGTGGATTTATCTTTGTGGGAGCTGCGGAGGATGGGATACAACACCACAGCTCCGTGGGCCGGCAGCGGCCATGTCTGAATCGCGTGCAACATTACTGAGCTGTCGTTTCTGAGGTCCCCACGGCCCCCACAGTGTTGTGGGTACCAGACGTTCCACAGACTATCTCATCAGGACCACCCAGCCCCCCTGAGCAAGTACCCAGTGCCTTTCTGTTGTGCTTCTTCCAACTGGCAGGTCTGTGGGTAGGGTCCACCGAGGACGGGTATTTACCGAGGGAAGCTTAGGAAATGTTTTCTGTGTGTGAGGCACTGGTTAGGTGAGGGGGCAAGATGAAAGGAGGTGAACCCACTGCCCCATCCCGAGGGGAAGACTGCAGCCCCAGGAGAGGTGCGGAGACAGCGGCCTCCGAACCCGCCATCTCCCCTTTCGTCTGGATCACACTCGTCAGTCGTTTGGTTTGTGTGTTTCTACTCAGAACTGGGATTTTGAGTTATCACGTTGACCTACTTTTCTTCTCCACCTTTTCCATTTCTGCCCATATCTTCATTATTTCCTTTCCTGTGTTATTCCATTCCATTCCATCCCATCACTCTGTACTCATTCCATTGTCTTGAGTCCTGTGACTTTCACCAAGCCCTGAAATCACATCATGGAAGTCTTTCAGTTTCGTCTTCTTTTCAGGATGGTGCCGGCTAGGTTCTGTAGTTCGCGTTGGCCAGGACCCCATCTCAACAACACCCCATGTCCTGCTCCATGGACCCGAGATGCCCGTCCACTTAGTCAGATCTCTCATTTCTCTCAGCGGTGTTCTGTAGTTTCCAGAGTATAACTTTTGTACTCCTTTTGCTCAAGGTTTTGATGCTACTGTAAGTGGAGTTTTTCTTCGTTTCGTTTTTGGATTGTTCACAGCTAGTGCACAGAACTGTCCTTGGTTTTTTTGTATTGACTTCACTGAAACATCCATCAGTCATTTTTAGTTCTGTTAACTTTTTAATAGGTTTCGTAGGATTTTATGTCTACAGAATCATGTCACCTATGAATAGAGGTAGTTTTACTTCTTGTTTTTCGATATAGATGCCTTTTATTTCTGTTTGTTCCCAGTTTGCCCTGGCTACATCTTCTAGTTTAACGTTGAATAGGAGTGGTAGGACTTTAGTCTGTCTTGCTTCTGGTCTCGTGGGGAAAGCAACCAGTCCCTCAGCGTTGAGAGCCAGGCTAGCTCTGAGTGTTTTATAGAGGACATTTACCAGTTCCAGGAAGTCCTGCTTGGTTAACTGTTTTTATCATGAAGGGTGTTGAACTTTGTTAGACAAAATTATTTTTCTTTCTTACTGTGTCTATTGAGATAATTTATGAGGTTTTATTGTTATCTTTTATTCTGTTGACATGGTGTACTGCATTAATTGACTTTAGGATGCTAACCCAATCTTGCAATGCTGGGATAAAGCCCTTTTGGTCGTGTTCTGTAACCCATTTGTATGTTGCTCGTTGTTTTGCTCTGCTCCCATTTTGTTAAGGATTTTTGTGTCTATGCTTATAAGATACAATTGGTCTGTGGTTAGATTTTCTTGTTATGTCTTTGTCTGGTTTTTGTGATTAGAGTAATACTGACCTTATATAATGAGCTGGAAAGTATTTCCTCCTCTTCTATTTTTTAGGAGACTTTAAAAAAATGGTATTCTTTTATTAAATATTTGGCAGAATTTATTAGTAAACCAACTGAGTTTGGGTTTTCTTTTTGGTGAATTCTTTGATTACTAACTCAGTTTCTTTGCTATGTCTATTCAGATTTTCTATTTACTCTTGAGTCAGTTTCAGTAGTTTCTATCTTTCTAGTAACTTCATTGAAGTGATCTAAATTATTGACATGTAGTTGTTCACAGAATTCCCTTAAAATACATTTGATTTCTATAAGGTTGGCTGTAAGGCCCCCCTCTCTCTTTCCTAATGTTAGTATTGAGCCTTCTCTCTCTCTTTTTTTTTGCCTGTTCATTCTTGCTAAAATTTATCAATTTTGTTGCTCTTTTTAAATCATTAACTTTTGGTTTTGTTGCTTTTCTCCATTTATCTATTATCTATTTAATTAATTTCTATTTTAATTTTTATTATTTCCTTCCTTCTGATTGCTTTGCATTTAGTTTGCTTGTCATTGCCTGGTGTCTTAAGGTAAAATGTTAGGTTATCAATTTGAGATTATTATCTTTGCTTCATGTAGGCATTCATCTATAAATTTCTCTTTACATACTGCTTTGGTTCTATCCCATAATTTTTTGCCTGTTGTGTCCTCATTTCATTAATTTCAAAGTATTTTAAAATTTCTCTTGTGATTTTTTATTTGACCTATTGGTTATTTAAGAACGTGTTGGTGTTGTTTAAGATCCACATTTATGTGAATATCCCAAATTTTTTGTTATTGCTTCTAATTTCATGTCATTATGGTCAGAGAACACATTTTTAAAAATATTTCAGTCTTTTAAATTTATTGAGGCTGGTTTTATGTCTTCTCCTCCTACTGTCTATCGTTGAGGATAATACATATTCTCTTGTTGTTGGGTGGAGTTTTCTATAGGTATGTGCTAGGTAGAGTTAGTAACCAGTAAGTTATTTTTAATTCATCGTTAAGATCTTATGTATCTCTGGGGATTATTATGGTGAAGGCTGGACCCAAACTTCAAAGAACTTATCATCTCTAACTGGAGAAATAAAACGCATGAGAAACTGATGTACAGTAAAAGATAATATTTATGTTATAAATTATAAGTAGAGAAAGTAATTGTTCAGAAGCATGTAATAAATTGAGAAATATGATGTTTGGAGCAGGGAGGATTTTAGAAGTGGGCTTGAACTTTAGACACGAAAGATAGGTAAGATTTGCCTGACATATAATCAAGGAAGGGATTGGGAGTAAGCTGGTAACAATAACAGGGCTTAGGAATGGTGTGGTTGGTACAAATCAAACAAGAATTAGAGACTGACCATGTTGACAGCCACAATGGAGGGAATGGGAAAAAGGATGGAGGAAGGGTGAGCAGATAACTTAAAAACAGAATAAAAATCGTGTGAGAGTTGATTGTTAATTCAATAATTTGATGAATCTGCACTTCTACTAATCACTTTCTGCTTTGCAGCACCACATTTGGTTTCAGGACTTCCCTCGCATGCCCTCCTTTACATCTATTTGAATAATGCTCAGTTTATTGCTTAAAACCTCTGAGGACAAAAAGTCCCTTCCCGACCTCAAAAGTTATCTGCTTTTTAAATAACAGTACTAGAAAGCCCAGTCCCCAGTTCTGGTTGGAATGACTCTGCACAAATTTCTCATATTCCCTTAAATACACCGACTGATTCTATTGAAGAGCTATGCAGGTCAGATGCTAGGAAAGTGCCCATAAGTGTTTGTTTTTGGTGTGCAAACACACTGATTTCACATGATTTAATTTCCTATGTCCCCTTCTTGGACAATTCTACAAAGGAGAGCCCTGAAATGTTCATCTCTGCTGGGGGCTGCAGAGACATTTTCCAAATGAACTCGGGATTTTGTTAGTTGAAAGAAGTAAAGGCCACAAAATCTTGGGTTCTCCTTTTCATCCACATGCCCAGATTTACATAACAGATTCACTCCAAATTGTTTCTATTTGTCTCTCAGCACAGCATGCCCCATATGGAGGCCTAATGAACAAATTAACAGAACCTGTGGTGATCCATTTGTGAAGGACAAATTGGTTCCTAACTGAAAAAATCACTCCACACATTTATCTGAGAGTTTAGAATGCATAACCCTATAAATGAATGACCCATTTTAGACAGATTGAATGTCTTTGAATCCAAATTAAGATGTTATTTTTCCTTTGATTTTGAATTTACTTACACCCTAGGTAGGGAAGAAAAGCTGTTTCTAAGATGTCCAATTCACTACATTTGCTTTGCAAAATCAAGAAATTCTGGTTGTCCCAGGATACTTAATGCTGTATTATATATTTACTGCACATATATCATATAATGTATTTATATATTTCATAATATATTACGTATAATATATTTCTAATATGTTAGATATAATATACATTATGTGTTATATAGATACATAGTTCATACTATTTCTTAGACTTCCTCCTATTGTATATGGCAAGAAAATCTCCATCTGCAAATACCAGTGTGTGTGTGTGTGTGTGTGTGTAGCTGCATTTAAATGATTATGTAATCGAAACAGAATGCTGAGGTGGAACTGTGTTCTAGTGAATGTTCCAATGTAAATGCTTTCTGAAATGACAAGCTAGAAAGTCACTTGGCCTCCTTTTGAATTACTAGGCAGTGAAACGGTTAATACCATTCTAACTCACAAAAATGTTATGATTATCCTGTTGTAAAGGGAAAAACATGAAAATCAGGTTTTAAGTCATGGAAAACTAGAGAAAAGTAACTGTCTTTTGCTAATTTTTTCCCCAAAGTTTTGTATTGTGCTTATTTTATTTATTTATTGGTTAAAGCTACTTTTTTTTCTCAAGTTTCTATGGATGAGACTAAAACTCTTTTTTTTTTAGTTGTAAATTTGGAAATATAACCCTGAAATGTTACTGAATCTCCAACTTATACGGAGGTGGTCCACACGAGAGCTGTTGAGACCTCTGGGTCGCTTCCCACACTTCTGTCTGAATCCATATTTATCCATATCTATCCACATCTATCCCTGTTTCTCTATCTGTCTGTCTTTCTATCTGTCTGTCTATCTATCTATTTACCTATCTATCATAATGATGGTTAATTGTATGTGTCACCTGGACCAGCCATGGGGTGTCCAGACATTTGATCATACATGATCCCAGGTGTGTCTATGAGTGTCTGGATGAGATGAATATTTGGATCAGGGGACTGAGTAAAGAGATCTCCCATCCCAGTGCAGTGGGCTTCATCCAATCTGTGGGAGGCCTGAATAAAACAAAAAGATTGAGTGAGAAGGAATTCTGACTTTCTGTCATTGAGCTGAGACATTGGTCTACTGCCCTTGGACCCAGTCTCAGACTGAAGCTGAAGCATCGGCCTTCCCAGGGTCTCCAGCTTGTGAATGGCAGATCCTGGGGCATCTCAGCCTCCATAATTACATGAGCCCATTCCCTATAAATATCTATCTATCGATCAATCTGTATCTATCTATCTATCTATCTATCTATCTATCTATCTATCTATCTATCTATCTACCTATTTTCTGTCTATATGCCTGCATCCATAATGTTTCTGTATGTTCTGGGTACACATGTTCTCATTGCACGCATACACACATGGGAGGAAGAGGCCCTGGGAGAGGCATGGACACGCTCCTGCCATTCCTTGCAGGTCTGAGGCAGACAACTGTTGGTCATTACCAATAGGGACGACTGTCGGGATGACCAAAGGTGGTGGTTAAATTGTGTCTAGCCAACCCTGACATGTGGCAGGTGCCGTCCCTGGCTTGGGCCTCTGAGCTTATGTAGCAGAACTTGAAAGTTTGTCTTATATTTTTTCCTCAAAAAAGTCAGCAGTTATAATGCTCATTTATACAGGCTCTCCTCCTCACTGTTGTCATAGCGTCTGCTGCTCCTCCTGAATCTGTCTCTTAGCCGTGTTGCTAGGCAATTCCCGACACGGCTGGATTTAAATAAACACGTAGACAGCACACAGAACACATCCCTCCACCCACCGCTCACTCCTCATACCGAAGCTGGAAGCAGTGCAGCCCTTCATATGGTCCACGCGAGGTACTTTGACACATTCAGAGGAGTTATTTTAAAGAACTATATCCTAAAACACTGATAAGGTAAAAACAGTACAGTAATAGATAAAAAGATGTATTTCTATTAAAAAGTTGCAATTTTGCAAGTAGTGATGGTTTTGCCATTTCCCATCCCAAGAACAAATTTAATGCTAAACCTTCTTTCAAAATTTTTCTTTACATTTATGTTTTTTTTAATAAAACTAATGTTTATTACCTTTCATTGGCATTCATTTATTTTACCCATATTTCACTGGAATGAAATGTATTCTAGTGAATAATATTTAATATCTTTGGATCTCAGAATTAATTATTCAAGAACATTTACCAAAGGCATACGTAAAAGTACTTAGCAAGAGGGGCACCCGGCTGGCTCAGTCGGTGGACCATGTGCGGTCGGGGTCGTAAGTTTGAGCCCCACGTTGGGCATGGAGCCTACTTTAAATAAATAAATAAATTTATAAAAAGTACTCAGCAAGACATTTTATGGAATATAATGACAGGGAAAATACAGTTCTTGCCCTCCAGAAAGTTACAGTCAAATCTTATGAATACCCATTCTTATTTCACGGAGTACATGCCTTTATTTTGTGTGTTTTTTCCTGATTATCTAAGTAACGTATACTTATTGTAAGAAAATAGAATAAACAGAAAGTTTTAGTCACTCGGGTGGTGCTGTCACTAGGCATGGTGCTCAACACTTGGCAGCCCTCCAGGTGTCTTTGGCCAGGGAGGGACAAATCGAATGAATGGACACATCACGATAAACTTGAAGACATGTTTAGATAGGGTCTCACCATCCCTACCCCACCTGCCGCCCACACCCTCCAGGATCTCCATAAACACGGGACAGGTAGTGATGTGAAAACTCTGTGTGTGTGGACTTTTGTTTGAGTGGACAGAGCCAAGTTAAGGATGGAGGAAGCTGCACTGGCCCCTGGGTGTCTTGTAGTGCCATGGGTCACACACACTCACAGACAGCTTCTTCTCACTGCCCCTGGGGGCAAGATGACACACACTGTCACACAACCCAGGAGAAAGTCCCCTCTCAGCAGCCAGAGCAGCTCACCGTGGACTCTGCTCTGATGCTTCCTGAGTGTGTCCAGCACCACGTTGGAGATCCCTGCCCAGCTGGGTGTGCTAGAGTAATGTCCTAGAGACAAGATACCATCTGTGACCAGGAAGGGTTCACTTGACACCCAAAAAAAGATGTGTGGAACTTCACTGACGCAACAGAGGGTCTTAGAAAACCAGGTCCGAAAGATAGAAAAGAAGGGGAGGAAGGGAGGGAGGAAGGACGGAGGAGGGAAGGAAGGAAAAGGAGGAAGTAGGGAAGGAAGGAAGGAGGGAGGGAAGGAAGGAAGGAAGAAAGGAAGGAGGAGGAAGGGAGGGAGGAAGGAGGGGGGAAGGAGGGAGGGAGGAAGGAAAGAAGGAAGGAAGGAAGGGGAAAACCAGATCCTTATTAGAAGGGAGGTCAACTGAAAAAGATTAACTATAAATCAAAGCCACTTCTTTCCTTTGGAGTTTGTTGTTTCCCAAAAAAATGTGTGCAACAAACTTAGGAATAATTTGTGGGACATTTCCCACATCACATTTTATGCAAATCATAATCATTCCATATGTTGTTTGGCTTGTTTATGAAGTTTAAAAGTAACTATTTAGAAAAATGCATGCCTAATGGGCTCTAAAGAAGCTTATGCTTTTAAAGAGAAGCCCATATGTCACTGCGAACAGATACAGTTTTCCAAGATATAGATACTCTCCGTAATAATTTCTTCCTCTGTAAATTAATTCTCCCTACCCACCTTGGCTTTGGTATTATATTAAAAAGGCAAGATATCTCATCTTTTAAACAAGAGTTAAATTGAATAGTACATTTGGTTATGCCTCCCTGTCCGATGTTTGTTGCAAGAACACTCTTATTTTTACCAATGTTTATAATCAGTTACACTAACATAAAAAAGTTATGACTTTTTAAAGAAAAGCCTGCTCATTGTGCATCTACATGATTACACTAAAAGATAAATATCTTTGCATCTGTGTGCCATTCCACACCAAATGTGTACCTGTTCCAAAGAATCATAGGAAGACACCCAGGACCTCAGCCTCTTCCTTAAGATGGAAGTGTATTTTATCATAAATTCATACATCTGGAGTTGGCAGCCTGAAGGAATTTTGGAGAAGTAGCAGAAAGACCATGATACACCCATTTGTTCAAATCCATCACCAACTGGTCTGTGAGCCTCTCTAGGTATTGGGCTTTTTTTGTTTTTTGGGGTTTTTTTTATTATTACGTTCAATTAGCCAACATATAGTACATCATTAGTTTTTGATGTAGTGTTCAGTGATTCATTAGATGCATATAACACCCAGTGCTCATCACATCACGTGCCCTCCTTAATACCCACCACCCAGACTCATCTACCGCCCTCCCTTCTGTAACTCTCAGTTTGTTTCCTGGAGTCCAGAGTCTCTCATGGTTTGTCTCCCTCTCTGAATTCTTCCCATTCAGTTTTCCCTCCCTTCCCCTATGGTCCTCTGTGCTATTCCTTACATTCCACATATGAGTGAAACCATATGATAATTGTCTTTCTCTGCTTGACTTATTTCACTTAGCATAATACCCTCCAGTTCCATCTATGTCGATGCAAATGGTAGGTATTCATCCTTTCTGATGGCTGAGTAATATTCCATTGTATACGTGGACCCCATCTTCTTTATCCATTCATCTGTTGAAGGACATCTTGGCTCTTTCCACAGTTTGGCTATTGTGGACATTGCTGCTATGAACATTGGGGTGCATGTACCCCTTCGGATCCCTACATTTGTATCTTTGGGGTAAATACCCAGCAGTGCAATTGCTGGGTCATAGGGTAGCTCTATTTTCAACTTTTTGAGGAACCTCCACACTGTTTTCCAGAGTGGCTGTACCAGCTTGCATTCCCACCAACAGTGTGGGAGGGTTCCCCTTTCTCTGCATCCCCTCTAACATCTGTCGTTTCCTGACTTGTTAATTTTAGTCATTCTAACTGGAGTAAGGTGGTATCTCATTGTGGTTTTGATTTGTATTTCCCTGATGGCTAATGATGTTGAGCATTTTTTCATATGTCTGTTAGCCATTTATATATCTTCTTTTGAGAAGTGTCTGTTCATGTCTTCTGCCTATTTCTTACTGGATTATTTGTTTTTTGAGTGTTCAGTTTGATAAGTTCTTTATAGATCTTGGATACCAGCCCTCTATCTTTTTTGTCATTTGCAAATATCTTCTCCCATTCCGTGGGTTGCCTTTTAGTTTTGTTGACTGTTTCCTTTGCTGTGCAGAAGCTTTTTATCTTGATAAAGTCCCAATAGTTCATTTTTGCTTTTGCTTCCCTTGCCTTTAGAGATGTGTCTTGAAAGAAGTTGCTGTGGCTGATGTCAAAGAGGTTACTGTCTATGTTCTCCTCTAGGATTTTGATGGATTCCTGTCTCACATTGCAGTCTTTCATCCATTTTGAGTTTATCTTTGTGCATGGTATAAGAATGGTCCAGTTTCATTCTTCTGCAGGTGGCTGCCCAATTTTCCCTAGTACCATTTGTTGAAGAGACTGTCTTTTTTTCCATTGAATGTTCTTTCCTGCTTTGTCGACATTTAGTTGACCATAGATTTGAGGGTCCATTTCTGGGTTCTCTATTCTGTTCTACTGATCTATGTGTCTGTTTTTGTGCCAGTACCATAATGTCTTGATGATGAAAGCTTTGTAATAGAGCTTGAAGTCCAGCATTGTGATGGCCCCAGCTTTGGTTTTCTTTTTCAACATTCCCTTGGCGATTTGGGGTCTTTTCTGGTTCCATACCAGTTTTAGGATTATTTGTTCCATCTGTGAAAAATGTCGATGGTATTTTGATAGGAATTACATTGAAAGTGTAGATTGCTCTGGGCAGCATAGACATTTTCACAATGTTTATTCTTCCAATCCATGAGCATGGAACGCTTTTTCATCTCTTTGTGTCTTCCTCCTCTATTTCTTTCATTAGTGCTTTGTGGTTTCTGGAGTATAGATCTTTTAACTCTTTGGTTAGGTTTATTCCTAGGTATCTTACAGTTTTTGGTGCTCTTGTAAATGGAATTGATTCCTTAATTTCTCTTTCTTTAGTCACATTGTTAGTGTATAGAAACGCAATTGATTTATGTGCATTGATTTTGTATCCTGCCACATTACTGAATTGCTGTATGAGTTCTAGTAATTTGAGGGTAGAATCTTTCGGGTTTTCCACATAAAGTATCATGTCATCTGCAAAGAGGGAGAGTTTGACTTCTTCTTTGCCAATTTGAATGCCTTTTATTTCTTTTTTGTTGTCTGATTGCTGATGCTAGGACTTCTAATACAATGTTGAACAATAGTGGTGAGAGTGGGCATCCTTATCATGTTCCTGACCTTAAGGGAAAAGCTTTCAGCTTTTCCACATTGAAAATGATATTCACTGTGGACTTTTCATAGATGGCTTTTATGATATTGAGGTATGTTCCCTCTATCCCTACACTGTTGTTTTAAACCAGGATCAGGCTAAGGCTGAAGTCATGAAGACCTGCCAAATGAAAGACAACAAGGAGAACAGTATTGTTTTGAGGGATGCAAAAGCAGGCACTAGAAGGGCTTCATTGGGTTCCCACAGAATTCATATTTTTAAATCTAATTCCCAGGACCTCAGAATGTGACCATATTTGGAGACGGGATCTTTAAAGAGATGACTAAGGTCCACTAGGTGGACCCCAATCCAATCCAACTGGTGTTCCTCATAGGAAGAGGAGATCAGGACACAGACATGTGCAGAGGGAAGGCCACATGAGGACATGGGGAGGGGACAGCATTTACACACCCAGGAGAGATGCCTCAGGAGACTCCAGCCCTGCCCATGCCTGGACCTTGGACTCCCAGCCTCCAGGATGTGAGACAGTAAATGTCTGTTGTTTAAGCCCTGAGTCTGGGGTACCCTGTAACTCGGCCCAAACTGATTCATGCAGGTGTCAAGGGGGTTCTGTGGGCTCAGAAAGATTCTTCTGGGAATGTGGCCCCATTGGAGGGGTGGCTGAGAGCAGCTTCCCGTTGGGAGACCCACATCCTGGCCTCCAGAGGGGGGCAGGAGCTTTCTCTCTCTCTTCAAAGAGAGTTTTGCAGAAGTGTGTGGAGCACTAAGTGGGAAGTTCCACTTTATTTTGTAGCTTGCACAGACCTGTACTACCAGGTACCTCCTAAGAGACTATTTATTAAGCATCCTCAGGAACAGAAGATGAGAACATAGAGTGAACATAACTACATCATTGCCTCCCCCAGGAAGTCTTACTACAGTCCTGTTGACACCAGAATATCCATTTAAAACAAAAATATAGCCTTCCATGGGTCCCAAGGGTCTTCATTGTGGCAATGAGCCAGGAAATAGAAAAAAAAAAAACTACGCTAGGATTATTATTTTGGGGGTAAATTTTATGTATATTTCCCCTATGTTGACATTCAGCAAACTAATTTATTTAGTCACAAGCTTTAGAAAAGTCTTCTGGGATGCCAACAAGAAGACAAGATATTATTCTCCGTTGTAAATCAAAATTGCCCCAACTAGATATTCTTGACTAATATCACTAATATTTTCTAGGCATGGAAAATAGTCTCTACAATGCTACAAAACAACTTTAAGAGCTCCTATAAATGACAGACAAAAAATATGTATTTACCTTCAAATAAATTTTTACAAAATATGAAGCTCTGTTTCTGAGTCTGTTGTTTCTTTAGTCTAGTGATGATGAAAACAAAGTAACTGTTTACACAACACATGAGGATCTTTGGCCATGGGATTTCTTATAAAAATGAATAAGGAGGGGCGCCTGGGATCAAGCCCTGCATCAGGCTCCCTATTCAGCGGGAGGCCTGCTTCCCCCTCTCCCACTCCCCCTGCTTGTGTTCCTTCTCTCGCTGTCTCTTTCTCTGTCAAATAAATAGATAAAAAATCTAAAAAAAAAATGAATAAGGAGTGGTGTTAACATAGAGCTTTCAAAGTAGTACAGAAGGAACATGTTTCTTTCTGTCCCTGAGGGACAGTGGTCAGGAGTCTGGACACGTGGGTCTGCTCTGGGTCTCACGAGACTGCAGCTGAGGTGTCTTCACCTGGAGCTCTGGATTTTCTTCCGGGCTTACAGGGCTATCTGCAGAATTCTGTTCAGCTGTTGTGGAGACTGGGGTCCGTGTTTTCTCTGGCTGTCTCTGGGCACTGCTCAGCAGGGGTGACCACCTGCAGTTTCTGGGCACTGGCCCCCACCACCTGCTAGCCAGCATCTCCATGACCAGCAGCAGAATGTCCCTCTCCAGCCACCAAGACAGTGACATGTGTCCCCCTTTTGCCATATTCTGTTGGCTAGAAGTTAGTGGCAGGTCCCACCTGTACTCAGGAGGAGGGGCTTCCATGATAATGTCACCAGGATTCCCCAGAGCAAGGGATGGAGAATTTTAAGGATTGGTGAAAACATAATGCAACAGAAGGCGAATTCCTGGAGAAGCCAGGGGAAATCTAAAAAAAAGGTGAGTAGCTCATAACTGGACATAGTAGGAAGCGGTGTCTGTAAACCAAAGGTAAGAAGCGAAGGTGGAAGAGACGTCCACCCTCAGGCAACAAGCAGGTAAGAACGCCCAGATGGCAGAGAAGGAGAAGAGCAAAAACCTTGGAAACATAGTAATTAAAACTCACTTTGAAATTCGTTAAAATATAAAACCGAAAGGCACACAAATAAGTGACATGGAAAAAGCCATGTTAGCAGATAAAAAGCACTAAGAGAAGCGAGTACCATTCTGAGCTAATAAAAGTGGAAGGCAGAGACAAAATGTCTAAGTTGAATATTTATTCACTGAACCTGAGGAAAAATGTGGAAAAACTGGAAAAGAAGCCAAGACCAAGAACACAAAACCAAAGCAAAATTCTAAACTAAAAAAAACCTACCATGTGTTGATTATTTTTAATTTAAATAAAATAATGACAGAAACATAGGGCAAAATTTAATTATAAAAACTAAATAAATAATGTACAGGCATATTGATTTAAAAAATTCCAAAGTATAAATAAAGATCACAGTTGCCTCATAATCTTGCCCAGCCCTAATTTTTAAAGGATGGTGTGCATCATTTTTAGACCACCAGCCAAGTTGTCATTGATGGGTCATGGTAGCCAACGACAAGAGCATCAGGAATAATGACATGCAGATTATAAACTATTCTCTTGTCCTTCTTGGAAAAAAAAAAGAATTTAAACACAATTTCAACTCTGAAGTTATTGGACAATAAGCAATTCAAATGTAAACTGAAGTAATTTAGATCTAATGTAGGACCAAAAATATGGACTACAATAACATAATGAAAGCATATTAAGTGTAAACCTGGGTCCAATGTTTTAAATGTGGCAAAATACCAGTCAATAAATCAGATGATTTTAAAAATATTTTTTTTTACAAAGACCAGTTATTTTTTCAGTATAGATATAAGGAATGGCATGAGTAGTAAAAGGGGAACAAATCTCTCACCTTAGAGAAGCCAAAATGTGATTTTGATCATTAGGTAATTAAATAATTAAAGAAATAGTTTTGTATTTTTTTTTCCACATCACTAGCATAGATGAAAAGCGAAATTAACAACAAAGAAGATCGGGGGGAGGGGACAGAAAACAAAAACAAAATAAAAGCATAGTAAAAGAACACCGTAACTCCCCAAATGACAATTAATCTAATACTGGGTTTCAAAACCATTTGAAACAGTATCACCAAAATACAGAAATCTGTTGGAGTGGAGTACTGAGAACCCTATCAGCTTTGATAGAACAAACGGATATAAAAGAGCTTAAAACACAAAGTAAATATGCAAGTGTTAAAAATATAAAGATCTCCAATTATGCATTATATGCTAAAAAACAGATTGCCTTTTCAGTGCCCATATTCAGAATTAACGCTGCACTAGATCATTCATAAATCCCCAAGGGTAGAAAATAGACCAGCTATATTTGCTCAACATAATGTGACACAACAGCAGAATTTTAAATGTATCCCTTGCATATATGTAAGTATATTTTTTTCTTAAATGATAAGTATTGTGTAGAATTCTTGTTGTGGAATTTAGCTTTGACTCCGAAGTTCATATCCAATTTACTAAACTGATTAGCCCACTGCATCTATATCCATGATCAGCCCTGATTCCTCCAGCTAAGCCAAGTGTTCATCAAAGTCTGCTCATGATTAGTTCCTTTTTTTCAAATGAACAAGATAAAGAATGGATAAAGATAAAGATAAAAATTTGTTTAGTGTTCCAGCCATAGAAAGCTCATCTAGGATGTTAGTCATGGATTCATTTCTCGAAAGTTAATCTATGCCTGTTGATATTATCAAAGCTCTGCTCCATTGGAAAATAAAATAACTATCAAAAGCAGCCTGCAGAGAACCCCCCCCCCAGCATTCTCGGGCAGGTAGCATGAGACACAAAAGAAACAGTTCCCTAAGAATTGTACAGAATGGCTGTTAAGAAATTTCCATATAAAGGAACCCGCCAGGTTCTTCTTCCAAAAGATCAGCCAGTCCTCTCCTACAGATAGGAGTTTTACATGTTATTACTGAGGAGAAGACGTTTGTTCCCTCTTCCGATAGAGCCAGAGGATCCATGGAGAACGCCGTCCTTCTGTGAGACATCTGCTTTAGACCTCCGTGCCCTGTCCCCCTCCAAGCCCACACATTTCCATTTCAAGGCTCTGCCTCACGTCTCACTCAGCCAGCATGTCGGTACTGGAGACAGCTGCAAAAGGCAGTGGGACTGAGCATTCACTCCCCGAGCTCCCAAACACCACCCTAAAAATAGTTGGAAAAGACGCAATGTTGAACGGGGAGAAAATGATACTTTACCAATTATGCCCAAAGAAAATGAATGTGTAAATACAGATGATAGCTAGACTGCCTTTCTTTTGTGGCTTTTATTCCCTGTACAATCCCAGCTCCTCGATGTGTTTGTGTAGGATCACGGGAGGATGGATAAATGCATACACTCATTGACAAGCTTCAAACACAGGAGGAAAGCTGTACCATGAGTAAATAGTCATTTAGGTTTATAGAGCATCTTTTACATAAATATCAAAAAAAAAGTGAACCATTGAATTGATCGCATCTGTAACAAGGATGTATATACTACATCTGTGTGGTGTATCCATTGCAGGACCCCTCTGGTTGATCTGTACCCCTTCCCACTAGAAATCAAGCCCATTCCCTTCTTTTATTTCCAGCTTCTGCGAAGAACTCTTCCCCTATCCCTACCCAGAGTGATTACTTCCTCTTGTTTAACTTGAATCCCATCCGCCTTTTCTAATTTCCTTTTGTGGGTATACTGTGTCTATTCTACGCCCATTGGTATCCTGCATAAAGCTTGCCATGGCACCTCTCCTATAGAGGGTGCTGAATTGATTAAACAGTGATACTAAAACCTGTAACATGTTTCAACAGAATAACATTCTTCTCAGTTACCAAAAAAATGTCACTTGAATTTAGGTTGTCTTCTGTAATATAAATAAGGGTTGCCTTCATCCCCTATTCCTCGGCTGGTGGAGACCTGAAGATCTTCTGCCCCAATCCTTACTTCTGTGCACACTCTCCAAGATGCCCCAGCCTCAGTCCAGATCTGCTTCATGCAATTCACAGAGCTGACCTGCAGAAAGTGTTTGCATTGGAGAAGTACGCTGATAGCCGTGGGGATCGGAGTGTGGTCGCGATTCCTGCAAGTGACCTGTCCATGTCAGATGTCCCTAGTTTCCCAAGTTTGTACTGGTCACTTGGCTTTCTCTCCTTGCCTGCCCTCAGGTAAGGTCCCATCACACATCGTTCTCGTTCTTGTGGGCCCCGTGATCTACCATCCTCTCTCGCCCATTTCTTTCATCTGCAGAGTAGTAAGTGCATGTAAGTTGGTTTGTCATATTGAGAAACATTGCTTTGCCCTGACTCCTTGGGGGACAGCTGGTCTTACCTTGATCTGCACCGAGGGTAGAAAATATTTTCCCAAATAATGATTTTCCCTTTAAAATGAATTCTGATGCCTGATGTGGAACCAGAAATGTATCCTTCACCTAACAAATAAGTATGCAAAGATGGAGAATGTCAAATACTTGCAAACGGTTTTCATGTCTCTAGTTTAAAGGTGTGAATGTAATTCTTGGTATCTGAATCATGTCTACACCAAGCAAAAATAATGAAAAATGAAAAACTCATTCTCTCAGATTTCCTGCACTCAAAATTCCAAACAATTAACTTGCATGCTTGCATGACTTTTTTTCTGACTTGGTAGAATATGTAAGTTGCTCAGGTATCGCACAGAGGCGACCTAAGACATCCGTCTTGATTTCCTTATTCCCTCAGGTACCATTCCCTAATAAATATATGCACTCCATAAAGCCTATGTCATAAATATAGGCAGCTGACTCATCGTGCTAACTAACAGGATTTCAGTCATTTCTCCAAAGAATGTGCAAAGCAATTCAGCTCCAATCCAAGGAGGAAAAAAAAAAAATCTCTGAAACTTGTATTTTTAGCAAGCATCTTATATAAGAATGCTGAGGAAAAGTGTAAACCCATACCTAGTATAGACAAACCATCCAGAGGGCATGCCCTACCCTTTTCCCTGGGGTGCTATGATCGTGCTCATGCTCCTCAATGGGTTCTTAAAATATCATTCACAGTCAATTGATTGACAAACAATTATTGAGAATCTGTTCTGTAGAGAACTCCTCACTTGATGCCCTGGGACAAATAATGAAATAAGACACGGCCTCACACAAAATTACATAATGCTGCAGTCCTAAGATTGACATGAACTTGACGGTGGATTACGAGGTCATAGGTGGTTTATAGCCAGTTGCATTGCAGAAGCTCAGAAAGAGAGCATAGTGACATGTTTGTGTACATGGAGAAGGTAGAGTGTGTGTCTGTGTATGCATGAGTGCATGTACACATGAAGACCAAAGTCTTTGAGGAAGAAATAATGCAAGATACACGCATAGCCAATCTAGGAAGTTCGTGAAACACCATGATAAAGGGCGGTGAGTTTATGGGAAATTTTACTTTGATACCTAACGGAGGAGTGAGATACAAGGGTGATATGGAATCAATTAGTTTTCATTGGTGGTGATACATCGGACAAGGACCGCAGTCCCACACACAGGTTTGTGACCCATGTGACCTCTGTGTCAGTGGAATGAATGCAGCAAAATGAAGACAAAGTCATTTAACCTCACCTTGAGAATTTATCCATTAGAGTAGTGCTTTTCTTCTTTTTTTTAAGATTGATTTATTTATTTTAGAGAGAAAGAGAGAGCAGGGGGTGGGGAAGAGGGAGAGAATCTCCAAGCAGACTCCCTACTGAGCAAGGAGCTCAATATGGGGTTTGATCCCACAACCCTGAGATCATGAGTGGACCAAATCCAAGAGTCAGGCACGTAACTGAGCCACCCAGGCGCCCCAGCATAGTGCTTTTTTTTTATTCTTCACTTCCAGGCCCCAGAATTAAAAACTTCTACCTTACCTCCATTCTTCTTTTAGAAGGTCAGTCTTTCCAGTGATCTTAATTTCCAGTTTTGCATACTTGGAAATCAATGGCATACTGTGCTGCCTATCACAGAGTGGTGGGAATTCCCCAGTCCTGCTCTTAGGAAAGCTGCCTTCAAGCTGGCCTCATTCTGAATTCCTACACATTGTCTGCATCTTGTGTTGAAACTCAGCTCTTTTAGGGGAACTCCAAGGGAAGAAGCAAAAAAGAGCCACAGAGTTTCACCTTCTCAAGGGATTCCCACCCATGGCTGTCTCCCTGCTGACACATGGGACAGAAAACATGTGTAATGGAGTTCTCCCATGCTCAGTGGAAGCTACTAGGAACCACGGAGTGACTCCAATTGTTAGCAGAGCCCACATATATCAGACTTACTGGTTCCTCTGGACATTTATCCATCATGAAATTAGATACCAAGAATGTCAGCAGCTCAAAGTTTACTAGAAGGACATACAACAGAAGACATATGTATATTATCTGAAAACCTGTCTTCTATGCATGCTCAAGTTCTATATCAATCAAACAAACAGAACTTAAAAATAAGAAACATTAAAAAGAAGAAAATATGAAGTAGAAGAAATAGAGATAGTCATTAACTCTAGTAAAATTCAAAATTAAATCAAAATAATCATTGATAATGTTCTTTATAAAATGTAACGGTTTAAAATGTTCTTAAAGATACGTAATACAAAGTTGGGCGCCTGGGTGGCTCAGTTGGTTAGGCGACTGCCTTCGGCTCAGGTCATGATCCTGGAGTCCCGGGATCGAGTTCCGCATCAGGCTCCCTGCTCGGCAGGGAGTCTGCTTCTCCCTCTGCCCCTCCCCCCTCTCATGTGTTCTCTCTAATTCTCTCTCTCTGAAATAAATAAATAAAATCTTTAAAAAAAAAGATATGTAATACAAAGTTAAAAATATTTAATGTCAAAAGAACTAAAATTAAAACAAAACTAAAATTAAAGGCCATTAAAAGAATAAACTCAGATATTTGTGTGTAGTTAGGGTGGAAGTGGGAAAGAAATAAAAGCATGTTTATATCAGTGGAAGTCATAGAAATTTGTCTATATTGTGGATCTTAATAAAGACACAAAGTTTAAATGTATTTGCACAAATTTAGAGGAATCCACTAGTACTATTAGGAATATGATATGAGAAGCAATAACTTTTCATCAATCAGTATCAAAAAGCAATGACAAATGAGAAAACAAAAAATGTTTAATAAAGAGAAAATGCAATATATTGTGGCTGGATTAATGTAAAGAATTTGCATTTGACAATATATATATAAATGGATTATATCCTCCTACTAAAAGCATCTTTTAGTTGTATATTACTTCAAGGATATACATATTTTTAAATGACACAGAAGTGCTGAGAACAATGGAATAGCTATGCTTTCCTAGATCATTACAAAAAAACAAAAGGAGTGAAAATACAGATGACTAAGTTATAAAGATATGTGTGTGCTTGTGAAGGGACTGAGGTGTGTCAAAGGTAAGCAGTGATGGGCAGAAGAAAAAGGGAAAGAAAAGAAGCAATTCATCAAAAAACCTAACCAGGACTTAAAGAAGTACTGGTTATCACAGTTTGAATTCAATAAAATATTTGAGTGTACATAGTAGACAAGAATGGAACCAAGCACCAAAATTCACTGAAGAGAATTTCTTCTTATATTTCTACATTTTAACTAAGATATGCATTGTCAATTTTCCTCTCTCAAACAGAAAACTTCATTTCACAATAAGGCACATTAAAATAATTATTTTCATTATCAGCAAACAGAATTCAAGTGATCTATTTTCTCTGGAAAACCCTCATAGTATGGTGTGGAAAATTGGGGGGAGCGGAGGGAATGCCTACTCATAAACAGTAAGCATCCCATCTCTGACTTCAAATATTATATAAGTCTAAATTTTTAAGTTAGAGTAGAAGTACACTCCACATATATTCAAGGTTAAGTTGTATGCTGTAGGATTTCAAGTCACTGTACAATTAGAAAAAGCCAGATTAGGATGGTTTCCAGACTGTTTCTTGTACTTTTAAGAGAAAGCTAATTCATCTGGAATGAAGGGGTTACCATAAAATGATGTCATTAAAAGGAACTCTTGCTCCTACTTTATCATGTAAGAAGTTTTCTCTGATGTCACTCTTCATCACGTATGTTCATTCCCCTCAACACACTGCTTCTCTTTATATATTCTCACATCACCTTCTGCTTCTTTTATCCACTCCGCTCCCAGGCCCGTCTCCACATCTGAGTTCACTTTCCTATAACTTTATAAGGAGTATGGTTTTCACACTAGCCTTGGACTCTATTAATACTTAAATGGACTACTTGGAACTATAATGTATTTTCACTTAAAAATGAATACATATAGTAAATAATGACTCAAACTGTTAAGACACAGCTTAGGGAAAATAACATTGGTTTTAGTGTTTTATAACTAACTGAGTCACTTCCAAAAGGATGTTCAGAGGACTTGAAAGAACCAGGCCTAAGAATGTATCTGAAAAAAAAAATCAACCCCGTGGAATAATTAGTTGCCAGGAAATTAGGCTAACTCACCCAGAATCCAACATTTGATATTTGATCCTAATTATATCTCAGTAAGATGTGGACAAGAGGAGGTTTTGATGGAAGGAAAGTCAACCTACTTATAATTAAAATTGGATTCTTAGTGACTCAGCAGTCAAAGGTCTAAGGAAGCCTATGGTGTTTGCCCCCTGAGTTTATATGCACATCATTAATATATGAAACTTCTATTTGAAAAATTTTCAAAGGAAAACCTCAGGCTATTTTACTCTGTTTTTATTTCTGAACAGGCAAATCAACATTTATGAGAAACATTATATTGCCTTTTTCTGACGTACTGAAAAAGGCATCAACTGATTTTCCAATAATTACATTTTTGGTTCTTATGTCCACATCTGCGAACCAGACCTTCAGCACCCAGGGAAGTCAGCCTCCGTGAGCCTTATCAAAGAGAAGAGCAGTGCCGCCTCACATCACCCTGCTCTGCGTTTTGGAGCAAGCAATCGGCTGAGTAGAGCATGTTCGCTCCATTCTAGATTGCAAAGCAAAAAAGTGCAATGAAAATGTGGAAAACATAAAAAGTCCAGTGCTTCATGGAAGAAGCTCTTCCTATGATCACTGACTCTCAAAACAAAATCTGTGCTAAACCGTTGAGTCTATACTGATAGGGGAAGAAAGAAAAATATTTAATAAAATTATAAATGAGCAGATTAGGAAAAATAACAGAAATTGTTACCTGAGGATAAGTGGTTGGGAAGACAGGAAATTTTAGAGGGCAGTATGTATGTTCATTATCTTGATTGTGGTGATAGTTTCTTAGGTATATACCTATGTCAAAACTCACTGAAGTCTATCTTTTAAAATATGTAGATAATTATATATCAATTATATCCCAATAAAGCTATAAAAACAAAGTGAAAGAAATTGTATCCAGACAATTCCTGGCTAATGAGTACATGTTGATGAAGAGCCTTTTAAAATGGGGACACCTGGCTGGCTCAGTCAGTAGAGTGTGCAACTCTTGATCTTGGGGTCGTGTTCAAGCCCCACGGTGGCCATAGAGCCATAGAGCTTATGAAGAAGAAGAAAGAGAAGGAAAAGAAGAACCTTTACAATAAGTTACCCAATCCTTAGTGGATAGACCATTATAACACAGGGAGCATTAAATTGCATGTTCCATTACCAACAAAGAAGCCAGAGAAATAACTTTGTCCAGTGAATTATTCCAGTGTGGGCTTATTGAAACTTGATTCTCTTTGCCTTCATTAGCACAGAACTTTGAGTTGTCCCTCCCACCACTGTACCTGGTAGGAATGGGAGGGTTGAAATGAAAAATTCACTCCACCAAAGATTGAATAAACCCACCACTCTGTTCTTACATAAAGTTTCCCCGGGAGGAGCTGAAAGAACATTTCCAATACATCTATTTTATGAGGTTAACCTGATCATGAAACCAATTACTGAGGACTAAAAGATAAAGAAATTTTTTTTAAGACTTTATTTATTTATTTGTCAGCGAGAGAGAGAGCACTAGCAGGGGGAACGGGAGCAGGAGAAGCAGGCTCGATCCCTGGGATCATGACCTGAGCCAAAGACAGACACTTAAGAGATTGAGCCCCCCAGGCGTCCCTAAAAGATAAAGAAATTTTATAAGCCAATACCACTCATTAGAAAAAATAACAAAATAGTAAACTATTAACAAAGTATAGCATATACTTTATGTATATACATATTATATATGCATTTAATATTATATACGTGTGTAATATATATTATGTAATAGAACAGAATATATGTGTATGTATAATATGTAAATATGCATACATGTATGTGTATGTGTGTCTAATACTTGTACATATGCATATATGTATATATAATATATATGTATATATAGAATACTTCATTATCAAATCATATTAATCTCCAAAATGCAAGGTTAGTTTGACACTGTGGGGGTAAAACGTCACTCAATTCCTGATTCGTTTACTTCACAGAACCTATTTGTCAATGTAAAAAAATCTCAATTGATGCTTGACTAATAAACCTATTGACCCTCACAATTTCAACACAACATTTTAGTTATTTGTTAAGTTATATGTTAAATGAATTGGTAGATGATCACCATCGTAAATGACCTGAAGATCTTGCTGAGCGCCTTCTCAGGTGTCTTCTTGGGCATTATAGCTTCTGTTTTGGTGTTATCCATTCTCTGCCACTTATCCTCAGTATGTTTCCATATCACCTTTTGAATTGATCATCAATGTGATTGGCCCTAGAATTGTATGCGTTCCAAAAACACTGAGAAAACACTGAAGAGGCTTGTCCGGCTGAGTAGTCAGCAGGTGGTTCCACCACTGGAGCCTGCCAGTTGCTGAATCCCCCCTGCCAGAACGGACCCCTGGAGGGGGAAAGGGAGAGGAATTGTTCATGAGCTCCTTCTGTGGCTCGCTCCTTGGTCAAAGGACTCCCATGGGGTGCCAATGGAAGGGCTGCTCTTGGCTAGGACACCCAATTCCACCCCTCTATCGTGATACCTTGTCTAAAGTAAGAGGGGGTAGGAGCGCCATGACTCCAGGTGTGTTGGACCTGGGCTGGCCCTCACTCCCAGGGAGACAACATTGCGAGGTGCAGTGAAGGTGAAGCCAGCTGGGCTGTCTCCTAGCGATCGGCCGAGGCCTGTGCCAGAGGCGGGGACAAGAACCTGGAGCGGACTACATCCAGGTCCATAAAACCAATAAAATTTCATGAGTGTAATAAACCATTTTAAACCAAATGATCAGACATACTCTTCCACTAGGCAAGACAATCCCTTTCAACATTTTGCTGTATTGGTTTCCATCCAGAACCATAACAGCAGGAAAGAATCACAGAAAGAATTTTTTTAAAAAAGAAAAATAAGGGCAAGGGGGAGAGGGTGTCAGCGGAGTCTGCTGCTGCATATCTCCTGTGGCTTGTTGTGGGGGGCCTTTCACATAGAACACCCTGTTTTATTGTCATGCAATCTGTACACATGCATCACTCTTGATACCTGCAAACAAGGAAACCAGTGTCGGTGAGGATCAGAGTTACAACGAAGTTTTACCGCTGGAACCCTCTCAGACGCTCTGAGTCTCTGTGCCGCCCAGCTGGACCACGCAGTCCTCTAAAATTCCACCACCCCCACCAGGACTGTCCGTCCTGCCTCCCTAATGTTTTATTGTCTAGCATGCATAAACATATTAACATACCAAATAACACGGTTCCTCATCACATTTTGAACGAGTAAAACTCAGCTAGATGGAAAAGAAGAAAAGAAGAAACAGCCCTGGGCTGGTCAGGCTGGGAGCACAGACCCCGATGAAGCCAGCCACCGTCTGCAGGGGGTCACACGCAGCTGTGACACACACCAGAGAGCCTGCCTCTGAGTGAGGGTGCCGCCCCAGGGTCCTGCGTTCTTGCCACCTAAAACTCGGATGCTGGGCTCCTAACTGCCCTCGATTCGCAGCAGCGCCGAATCCCTGGCTGACCCTCGCTTTTACTAATCCTGTCTCAGGAAGAAACACCAGTCCAATCCGAAACTGGTCCTGCCTCCTGCAGACCCCGTCAGGGCTCTCGACTTAGCGGCAGCCCCCTTGCCCTCCTGGTAAAGGACACCGTGATTCCTTCGGGCCAAGAAATGGGACTACAAATTCATTCCCAGTGGTCACAGGGGGAGTGAATGTATAGGTTTTGTGCTTGAAATAGTCCCACGGTTCTGAAACAGACCCGAACCAACATACGGAGCCAAGAGTATTGGCTCAATTATTTACATTATCTCAATACAGATGATCATATCATTTTAAATCAAGTTCCACTGCTCATCCCGTACAGTCCCTTCCCCAGGGCAAGCAAATTCCTTTGTTACCTTCGTACAAGGACTGAAGCACTTAGAATGGCTTTATCTGGCTGCCCATCGCAGTCACTGACTTCCAGGAAAAAAGGACTGCAGAGAAAGTTGTTTACTAACAGTGGTGCCTTTTTTCTCTTTGTCCACTTTCTCATCCTGGCATGGAAGCCAAACGGCCAGATTGCACAGGGCCAAGTAGACGTTTGCAGGAAGGCTGCAGAATCTCACAAATTCCTCGAATCCTATATGCACAGAGAAATCCAATGATCTCACATTTGGAAGAGTTCTGAGTCCGTTTGGCCCAAACACGCTCATCATACCAGTCCCGTCATGGAGACCTAGTAAGGTCGGCCCTTGACCCCGGGGACACCCAAAGCCAGGACTGGACACGTCACACCCGACTTCCAGGCGAGGGCTGGTCTATGAACACAGCTGATACCTCACGTTTATGATTCTCTAAGTGAATCATAAAGGTTGTTTCAGAATTTCACAAAAGGTAGAATCATCCTATCTTTCTACTCTGAATATAAAAATATGAAGCTGTGGTATTTAAACGTGATTTACAGATAGTACAAAATATTTGAAAAAGTTCTATACTAAAAATATCTAGTCAATTTATTATGCAATTATCAAGAAGCATAATATCCTAAACATAAGAAGATATAGTTTCTTTTCTAGTTAATTTGACATTTTCTCACAGTTAACCTACCTATTCCATTGCCTATAAATTGTTAATGTAAGATATTTCTAACTTCTCCATTCTATGAATATAGTGAAATCACATAACTGTAGATATTGGTAAAAAGTAAAACTAAAGGGTCATTTTAATTTCCATTGTTATTAGTTTGAAAAACTGTGTCTGCTTAAGTCTAACCACTATAGGGAAAAAAGGCTAGGAGTTCATCTATTCAACTGTTATCTTGTTGAACCCAGTTATGACTTAGTGAGAAGCTTTGTCATTTTTCATGATATAAATTAATTTTTAAACACAGATTAAATATTAAGAAAATGAAAACTTGAAACAGATGGCTAAAGCTTATCATGTGAAAGAATCACAATAGAGTATCTCTGGGTTTTCACAAAACACATTAATTTATATTTTACCTGCTGAGAATTTCCTCTAAGACCGACGAGCGAGAGTGGCAGTGAGTGAATTTCTCTGTAATTTCCAAATGGCAGCCACGTCTCCAAGTCCGCCTCATTCACTGCTCTGTGTTGTGACAGACCTCTGTGTGTTCCTCTTCCCTCGAGATGCAGCTGTATGAACAACACTCTTTTGGCTTCCTCAAAATCTAAACTGTATACCTGCTCGTGTGAACTGGGAAACTTTTGACAGAAGGCTCCCTGGTCTCCATGGGGTGGACTCGACCTGCCCCTGGGGTCTTACCTCCTGACAGCTCTCCTCATGACCATGCACACGCACGCACACATGAACACGCATGCACGTGTGTGTGGATCCATGCACACATGAAGATATGCACATGCGTGCACCAGCACCGATGAATGCTTGCACATCTCTACGTGCACGCGCACACACACATGAGCATGCAGGGACACTCCCACGCTCGCATGCCCACGCAGAGCCTGTGTCTGCACACCGCCCTGCACAGCCCAGTACACCTGCTCTTCACGCTCTCGGCCCCCTTTCCAGCTCCACTGGCCAGGTTTAGCTTGAAGCCAACTTCCCCATCAAATGTTGTCCAACTCCTCAAACACACAGAGCGGCTCTCTTCTAGGCTCTGCCCAGCTTCCTGAAATTCTTCTAATACCCATATTTATGGGCATGTTGCAGTTGTCTCTCTACGTTTTTTTTTTCCTTCACTAAAATACTGACTCTTCCAGAGGCAGGATGACCAGGGCTGAACAGTACCAACCACAAGTGTATGTCAAATGTTAATTTCATGCTATATTAGAGATAGTTTATTATTATTATCCTGATTTTCAAATAAGGCTACAAAAACGTTGAAAGGTTAAAATGTTTCTGTGCATTGCTTGGTATAATATGCAGCCAAATGCCCCTGGACCCACACCAATGATTACAGAATACAGTCAGGTATGATCCTTAGGAGTAATTCACAGCCCCTTCAGAATATGTGCCCAGTGGATCCTGACACCCTCTCTGAGTCCCGGAGGGAGCCTGGTAGCTGCTGTCATGGTGAGACCCACTGCTGGTCCGTGTCTTCTGCCCATGCTCTGCTGGCGTGCTTCCTCCTCTGCTCCGAGAGCCCGCACTTAGGCTACCACGATCAGCCCACAGCCTGCAACCCCCGGGGGCAATCTAGGGACGCACATGTCAGCTGTAGACCACAACTGTGATAGTGACAGCCATCGGTTTACATTCTTCTCTCTCAAACTCAGTGCTTGCAAAGACCAGAAAATTGACCCCAGGAGCCACACCACTCTCCCCTCGCCCTCTGCCCTCCAACCAAAGTCCCCTCCATTCTTCAGCGTAAGACAATTGTATTGGTCAGAGCATTCCAGAGAAACAGAATCAATAGGATATGTACTGATATCTGTATATATCTCCTTCTATCATACGGTCAAGCCCATGTAAATCAGTAGATGCGAAGTGACACGGTGAGCTAGGGAGGGGACGCCCCTCAGTCTAGCAGTGATGGCCTTTTAGCCTAAATTAACACACTCTTACAAAAAGGGGAAAAAATCATCACCACAAATGAAGAGAAAACGCAAGCTCGAATAAGGAAAAGATCACACTACAATCCCAAACTCATCTCTACCATTGTATGCTGATCCATCACAACAGGGTGTTGCTGATGTTCTATGTTCCTTATTTTTGGCCCTTTCTGACATAATAACTACCTGAGAAGTTACAGATGCTTCCACGGTGCTTCATGATGCACTCCAATTTTCTGAGCCCTCAGCTTTCTGGGCAATCTGCCGTGTTGGTCCCTCCAGGTCACTTAGTGCTCTGCCCGTGGTTCTGCTGGATTTCTCCGAGCACGCAGGTGCCTTAGGACAAGGAAGCAGAAGGAACAGGTGGTACCATGAGCTCACAGATTTACAAAGTTCTGCTAAAATAAATAGCACTCTGTGCCATAATGTTCCCTTCCTAAATACCTCTTTGATAGATGCCATTCATGAACTGGTGCTGTCAGTGAATCATTCTACACAATCAAACAGAAAAAAAAAAAAGAAAGGATTGGTGCAATCTTGGCCTTTTTGTAGCATGGTGAGAAATACCTACATTAATCTTGGAATAAATCATTTGATACAAGTAAACCACTATCAAATAGTTCTTTCAGATGTAATCATTTATGGCCCTTAATTAAATAGCCAACATCTAAAGAAAAAAATACTGGGAAAATATGACAAGATTATCAGCTCTGAAGGAGTACACTTAAAATAGGGCCATTTGCCTGGTGATGGGTATTAAGGAGGGCACGTGTTGCAATGAGCACTGGGTGTTTATACACAAACAATGAATCGCTGAACACTACATCAAAAACTAATGATGCACTGTATGGTGACTAACATAACATAATTTATAAAAAGAAAAAAACTAGGGCCATTTGCACATTGGCTTATGTATAATTTTATTAAGAAACTAAGCGAAGACAAAACATATTAAAACTCTCTCTCTCCTCTTCCTCTATTATTTGCTCCAAGAATTATAGAGTTAATAGCCTTAATACATAAAGACTCTTACAAATAAAGTATGAACACAAAAATAGGAATAAATAGAAATATCTAAAGAGGAAAAAAGCTTAATAAATATATGTAAATGTGGATAATGTCACTAATAAGCAACAAAATGCAAAAATAAACCAAATGCTACAATTCACATATAAAAGAGCATAAAATAGATCTGAGTAAGAATACTAATTTTTGGCAAAAGCAAAGTGAAAAGAGAGCTATCATATGCTGCTTGTGGGAATATAGGTGTTAGAATACTATACATTCCTTTGGGATTGTCTGTCAACAGTCTTTTAAAATTTAAATCCTTTTACTCAACATTTCAGTATTAGAAAGCAACTTCACCTTTCTAATCAGAGACTCATACAATTATGTATACTCTCAAGCATGTCTATTACGGCATCATTTACAAGGATATAAATTGGAAGCAGCCCAAATATGCAACACTAGGGAAGTATTTAACTGAATTATGATATATCCCAAGAAAAACATCTTCTGGGACAGCCTTAGTGAAATTCCCCTAATATGCCCTAATATTCCTCATGAATTTTCCTTTCTGTGGGAAGTAGATGAAATAGGCTAGGGACATTGTCCATATATCTTCAGTTTCACAAAGATCTGTGGATCATTTTACTAAAGTATAGATTATACCATAGAAAGAAAAAGTCGTTTCTCCCTTGCTTAAAGTCTCTTTCTTTGAAGACAATGTGTGCGTGATATTCATGCTGCTGGTTCAGAATTTGAAAACCTTTCACACAAGTTTTTAGACAATAGTAGATAGACAAACAGATAATAGATGATAGATAGATAGATTAGAATAAAACTTACCAATTAAGAAATTCTCCTAAATAACCCTTGAATCGACAATAGAATAATTGCGCCCCACTCCAAATACCTCAACCTTACATTTTTTTATTGAAATTAGGCACTAACTACACATTTTTAAGTTCTTCCCAGATTTTATAATTCTTCTGTGATGTTCAACATCATGAAGGGTAGCAATGCAGTGAAATTTATCTTTCCTACTAAGAAAGATAAAGCCATAAGACATAATTTTACAGAACTCTGACAGAGTACAAGAATCTGTGAGTCTAACCAGATACTCAGGATGTATTTTTGTTATTTTTCCTTATTACAAATAAAAACTATATGCGTGAGTTACTTTCTTTAAACTTTTAAATAAGTGCCAAAAAAAAAATGGAAGTCTTTTTTCTAGTCGTAACTATCTCAACCAAAGTTCTTTATTCTGTCATACAAAAGCCAATGATACAGTCTTGTACAAGGTGATGAATTAATTAACAAAATGTGTACATATATATATTTATATATATATTTGTATATATACATATATATTATTATATATAATATATAATATAATATATATAATATACTATTATATATATATGTGTGTATATATGCACATATATATATATAATAGTGGGAACATAAAATGCCCTTCCTCTGGCAAACTAACATTAACGTTGATAAAATTTTTCCCTGCTAGGTAGCTTACATATTTATAGTGTGTATACGTGTGTGTTGCTTTAATGTTTTATATGGTTGAACTAATAATTATGAGCTGCAGTGGAATTGCCAATTTCTATTTCTTCTCATGACATCTTCAATTTTTGTTTCATGTGGTTTAACACCTTATTAAGTGTATGCAAGTTTAAAACTTTGACCTCCCTATTGAGAAGACACTCATGATACTTTAGTAATTATTCATATCATTATATTGCCTTCTATCTTAAAGTGTATTTTATCTGAAATCAGTAACAGGTTTTGGGGTTGGCTATTGTTGCTGATTTCACCTGGTTAAAAACCCCTTCCACATATTTACCTTCTATTATTCTGTGTTATTATGTTTCAGGTTTCTCTCTTCTAAACATTAGAAATCTGAATTCTTTTCATCAGCTCTAACATGTTTGCTAACTGGATGATTTTATTCACTTACACGCACTGGGATTGCTGATAGAGACTTCCCTACATCTTCTCTTTGCCTTTCATTGTGTCCTATTTTTATGTTCCTTTTCTTCCTTTCTTGTTCATTTTATTGGGGTTTTTTTTTTTTGTCTATTTTTGTCTGCATTTTCTATTAGTTTTTTCACCTTCCTTCTATTCTATTTGTGGTTTCCATTGAAATTTTGCACATATAATTCACTTCACAATGTATACTGTGAGTATAGTATATCCTGCAAAAACAGAACAAAACAAAACCCACAGGAACTTTGTAGGTTTGATTATGATCCTCCCAGCCAGCCTACTATTCTTATGCCATATTTTAGTTCTGTTTGTTTGGTTTTTTTTTTTTCAAAAATTCCACAAAAATGAGATATTACTATTTTATAAATATAGTTTACGCTAAAGTGTATTCTTTCTTTGCTTGACATTTCTTCGCACCCCTATGACCTTCCTCCTGGTGATGATTTTCTCCTCTCTGAAGCACAGTTTGTTAGAAGTTCCTTTGGTGTAGACCCCCTGGACGAAAACTCTCCCAGCCTCTGTTGATCTGTAGATCTCTTTATTTACTCTTCTGCTTGAAAGATGTGTTTTGGGTACACAAGTCTAAGTTTACTTTATTTTTTTCCAGTACTTTGAAGATATTTTTTCCTGTTTTCCGATTTCCACTTCTGTAGTTGAAAAGTTGGCTGCCAGTTGAGTAGCTGTCCTTCAGTGGATGGGCCTTCCCGGCTATATTTAAGACCCTTACTTTTCTTTATTCAGCACTACCATTATAACATACTGTGATTTCTGTTTACTTCTGTATTTTCTCCTTGGTAGTCTTGACTTGCTGTATGTGTGAGAGATGTCCCTCTGCGGTTGGAGTGATAACATTTCTGCCCTCTTGGATTCATTACTTCCAGCGGGCACTCTCTTTACGGTGCTGTTAAAACTCTTACTAAATCCTCACGTCCCCTAACTTCTTTCCAGTTTTCTCTCTCTCTCACATTCTGAGAATTTCTTCAGGTTTATCTTGTTTTTCATGAATTCCTCCTTCATGCGAATCGAATCTGGTTTTTAATTTGCTCATTGACGTTTTAGATTCAACCTTTACAATGTTCATTCCCTGTGTCCCGTTGACTTTTAAATCTGGCTGGCTTCTCCTTCATTGTCTTTTGCTGCTTGCTCACCTCTGTTACGTCCGTGTTCCTTTCTTTAAGTATTTCATGTTGAGTTCTTTTCTAGTCTGTGTTTGATAACTCCCATGACTGAACTCTTCAGGCGTCTGCAATTCATCACCAAGTGCAACTGTGTAACCCACACTGTGTTTGAGGTACAGAACGTTGCCCTTGCCTCTGACAATTTCCTTCCATGTCCGTCAGACCCCATGGCCCCCCCGGCCACCACCAACATACACTGTGTTCAGATTTTTCTCCAGCATAGAAGATACTGCCTGCAATAGTAATCTTTTCTATTGAAATGTATGTCACTCAAATCATTTGTTTTTCAGATTCATCAATGTTACTACATTTATCAGTAGGTTTATTTTCACTGATATTTAGTATCCGTTGTATGACTATATCACAGTTTATTCATATGTTCTTCTATGGTTGGTCCCTTCAGCTGTTTTCAGGTTGTATTTACTACAAATAGAGCTCCATGAATATCTTTGCAGAAGTCTTCCAGTGAACTTGCATTTTTACGTCTCGAGTAAATACACAGGAGTGAAATTGTTGGGTCATACAGTAGATGCCTATTTATTCTTATAAGAAACTACTATACAATGTTCCAAAATGGTTCTAACATTTTACACCCCCACCAGAAATAGACAAGAGTCCCAGGTGCTTCTCATTCTCACCAATATTGGGTAATCCCTGGCTTTTCAATTGCAGCCATGTCATTGGGGTATGACAGTAGCTCACTGTTACTCGAGTGTCTTCCTTTGTGGGATGTCCCATCACGTCATTTACCCATTTTATTGGGTTGCTTTAATTTTGTTATTGAGTTACAGGAGAATTTTTTATATGCTGGACTTCTCCTGATTCAATTTTATGTGCTGGATCCCAATATTTGGGTTAAATATTGGGTTAAAAATCTATTGAACCTACACATAAATTTATGGAAAGCTGATATCTTAATATTTGGTCTTCCAGTTCATGCACATGGTGAGTCCACCATTTATTTAGGACTTCTTTGATTTATCTCATTAGTAATTTTATAATCTCTAGTGTAAAGATCTCGCACCTCTTTTGTTAATTTTTCCCCAATTACTTTATCTTTTCAGAAAGCATTATAAATGGAATCTTCTGCTTAATTTCATTTGTCAATGTTTTGCTGCTCATATAAAAAATACAACTGGCTCTTTTATCCTTGTATCCCGAAATATTCTAATTAAATTTTTTATTTATCAAGTTTGTTGTAGATTATTTAGGACTTTCTATCTGGATTAAAAAAAATACTCTGAAAATAGGGTTAATACTTGTGTTCAAATATTTTTCATTATTTATTTCAGTATCACCTAGGACCTTGGAACAATAATTAACAGAAGTGGTTATCTTCTTTGTTCCTGCTTTTAGGAGAAATCATTTAATATTTCATCATTAAACATGAAATCAGCTATAAATTTTTCATTCATCACCTCCAGCAGGTTAAATAAATTCCTTGAGAATTCTGTTGAGAGTCCTTCTTTTTAAGTTTTTGTATTTAATTTGATTTACTTTTCTAGAGGAAAATTGTTGTCATCAGATTTACATTTTTATTTTTTACTTTTTATTATTTATTTATCTATTTATTTCTTTATACTAATGGGTGTTGAATTCTGTTAACTGTGTTTCCTGCACCTATTGAAAGGATTATATGGCTTTTCACTGTCATTCTTTCAATATGGTAAATCATACTACTTAAATTCAAAAGTTTAAAACAAATGTGTATTCCTGGGGTAACTTCATCAGGTTATTGTATTTTATCTATTGCCAGGTTTGGTTTGATAATAAATCATGAATGATATTTGCAACTATGCTTATGAGTGATTTTGCTTTTTAGGTCATTGTTCATGGAGAATATATTTCTTAATTTTTTTTTTTTTTTTTGCCTGATTGGGAAGTGTTCCCTCTTGCTCTAATTTTTTTTTAAATATGTAATATGATTTGTGTTATTCCTTTCTTGGATGTTTGAGAGAATTCATAGTGGAACCACTTAAATTGGAGCTTTCTTTTGACAAAGGTTTTTGATAACTAATTAATTAAATTTCTTTGGTTAACATAAGACTATTTGTATTTGCTCTTTCTCTTGACTCAATTTTGGTTAATTTTATTTTTCATTGATTGTGTACCTTCTATCCAAGTTGTCTTATTTGTTGGCATTAACTTGTTCAGAATATTCTCCTCCTACCCCTTAATCTTATTAAACCTATAGTCCAATTTTTTTTTTATTTCTGGTATTGGTGATGATACAGCACTATGCTTCCACAGGAAACACATGAACAAGAATATTCTAGAGAAACTTAGGGTTAAAAAATGAGTATAGTTATGCCAAGTAAATGCAGATGAAAACGAAGCAGGTGGGGCGTCTTGATAGTCGACATATGCTGGCAAGGATGCAGAGAAGCTCAGATGGCAAAGTATTTAATGAGGCAAAGAAAGGCACCTACTTCATAATGCTGGATATGGATACAGTTAACAATAAAGATTTAACAGCCATTAATAGATGTACATGGCTAAAACAACAACAAAGTTTATAATGCAGAGACTCTTCAGAGTTACAGAGACAGACACTGCAATACTGAAAAACTTCCATATATTTCTCTCAATCACAAAAATACAGCAAGTAGACAAAAAGAATAGAGAAGACATAACAACAAATCAGTAAGGCAGATCTTACTGCTCTAAATCATACTCTAAACCAAAACAGATAATGCATGGTATTTTAAGAGCATTTAAGTTCATATGGAACATTCTCAAAACTTAGACTAACCTAGCCTACAAACGGAACTTCAATATATCCCAGAGTAAAAATAATAAAAACAACATTCTCTGGCCATTATGCAAAAACATTGGCAATTGAAATTGATAGCAAAATCAAAAGCAAAAAGACCTACCCTTAACTCCCTTTAAAACATGTCTGAGAGGGGCCAGCATTGAACTGCAGACACATACACACGCATACCTCATGCTGGAGTAGAACTGGAAATCCAAAACAGAATCTCAGAACCTCTTGAAAACAATAAGGAAAATATAACATCAGAACCCATGGGATTCACCTAAACCCAAATAAAAAAATATTTATAGTATACAATAACTTTATAAATAGAAATAACAAAAAGAATAAATGAATATATCATCCAACTACAAAAACTAAAAAAAGAAAGACAAAAAGCAAAAGGAAGGAATTCATGAAAGGAAGAATTAAGGAATGAAAAAATGAAAATAGAGTGACCAAATAAAACAATATAACAGTTAATCAGTGAAAATTCAGCAAAAGAGCAAAAAGAATGGCTAACCCATTAAAGATGAGAGAAAGGGGAGGAAACACTAATTATCAAGAATATAAAAAACACAAAGAAACATTAAAGTAGAATTTTTAATTATGAGAGTAATATGCACTATAAAAACATATATGAAAAAGAAAACTTTTCCAAAAAATACAATTTAACAAAATTGATCCCGTTAGAGAAAGTCTAACAGATAAGCTACCATAAGAAAGAGACAGAATGAAGAGCAACTTTATATTTTTAAAAAAGGATCAAGTCTAGAAAGATTTGCAAAGGAATTCCACCAGGTTTTTAAATATCAGTAAGTCCCCATGCCATTCATATTATTCCAGAGCATAGAAAAATATTTTGTAAAAATGTTTTATGTAAAAAGAAAATATTGATCCCAAACCTAAAAATAAATCACTAAAAAAATAAAATTATAGGCCATTTTTACTTATTAATACGAATGCGTATCTTTTACATGTCAGCAACTGAATCTAAGCTCCCGTTAACACATCCTTAAAAAAGTGTTTTTAATTTAAAAATTTTTAATTTTAAAAATTAAAAGAAAATAAAAATTAATAAAAATTTAAAAAACTAACACATCTGATCCTATTTATTCTAGGAATGCAAGAATACTTTAACCTTAGGGAACTTTTAACTTATAACTCATTAACTCTTAAGTTTTAACTCTTTTTTTTTAAAGATTTTATTTATTTATTTATTTGAGAGAGAAACACCATGAGAGGGGAGAGGGTCAGAGGGAGAAGCAGGCTCCCCGCTGAGCCGGGAGCCCGATGTGGGACTCGATCCCAGGACTCCGGGATCATGACCTGAGCTGAAGGCAATTGCTTAACCAACTGAGCCACCCAGGCACCCAAGTTTTAACTCTTTTAACTGAATATATTATATATTTTATATTAATATGGTTAAGGATAAGAATCATCCGATCATCTCTAGCAATTCAGAAAATGCAGTTGGTGAAATCAGCATGTGTGAACTGTATCCACCATAACAACACATTCAAATTAAAGCATGCAATAAGGCACATGAGAATAGGTATAGAATCCATATGTATGCCTGATCATGTTTCCAATAATTACAGTTTGGCTATAGTTTCATCCTTGTTAATCTGAGATGATTGCTCATTATGGTTTTTTTTTTTTTTCAGTCCAAATGCAGGAAAAAGACAAATATTCTTTATATTCACTTTCTTTAACAATGTGGGGGAGATACCAGACAACGCAGTTTGCAGTTACACAAGAGAGAGAAGGAGATAAGGCCATTCCTCCTTACGAGTGACAAATTCTGTACCAGGAAAAACCAGAGAGTTGATGGAAATCCATGACCCAAAAATAAAATAATTTATTAAGCAGCATGTTGTAAAATTTCCAAAGTCAGTACATTTAGATGAGTGCAGGATGGATGACAGAGATGTAGGAGCTGAAGGTGTGTGCCCTCAGCCAGAGGGTGAACAGAAATAAGCCCAGGGTGCCCCCCCGTCCTACCTGGCACGACCAGACACCTGCCCCTTGACCCGGCCCTGGGAGGCCAATGAGACTCCCCGAACGTGCTCTGTCCCAGAAGGGTGTCAGGCGGGCGCTGAGCCTGCATTCCCAGCACACACGGGACGTGTAAACACCTCTGCCCAGTGACCGCAGGTGACCTCCAGCACAATCTAAAACCCCAGCTCTCCCCCAGGCTCACCTTGTTTCCCTCCCTGAGAACCCCGCTCCCCATGCCTTCGCTTACCGTTTGTCTTTCTCAGTGCATGTATTTCAATTTTTTATCCCTTCCCACCATCTGTCTTTTTGTTTTGTGAGTTCTTCAGGGATAAATTCCGCACCTTTCTCATGTATTCGTTACTGGTGCTTAGTATTATTCCTTAACAAAAAAAAAAATCCCACCCTGGTCGAGGGAATGGAATATTACCCAGCCAGGTCTAATGGAGAACATGCCTTCAGCAGAACAGATCAATGGACATATCTTGAGCAGAAGAGAAGGTAGTTCGACAGTGCATTTCACGCAGTATTTTTAACAGCCAGCCTGAAACTCTGGGCAGCTGAGACGTGCTGTGAGCTCAGGCCTCTCCTCCAGAATGAGGTCCAGCCCTTCCTTCACTTCTGGGAACCACACGGCATCCCTCTAAGACACGGTCTTTGGCACTTTGTGCTAGAAGGCGTTTTCTTATCTGAAGCGAAGCGAGACACATTTGTTCTCTTTCTTGACTTTTTATTACAGTAATTGTTAAATACGAAAGTGAACAGTGTAAGGAATCTCCTGGATCTCTGACCCAGCTCAACAACGAGCAGAAGTCTTATTATGTCAATGCAACAAAATAATTGTCAGCCTCGTAACAGAAAACATGGGTGCATCTTCTCTTGCTGTGGTTCTGTCCGTTGTCTGTTTCTGGTTTTGGTTTTTGTCTGTGATGTGGTCAGTAAGCATGACCCAGGGCCACCGGACACAGCCTCAGACTGGGCCTATGCATCTACTGCTCCAACTCTAGCACCAGAAAAAGGAGGTTTGAGAGTAATTCCCTTCTCCTAGATCATAAGCGCCCAGAACACTGTGAGCTGGCCTCTCCTTTGTGTTATCCTCATGCTGCCCAGAGCAGAGCTGAGCTCATACAAGTGTTGCGTGTGGGGTGCTCTGAATTCAGCTGAAATGGAGTTTGCTTTTCTCTCTGGCGTTCAGCTCCCAGGAACATCACGATGGATCTGGCCTGATTAACCACTTATGAGATGTCGGGAAAATCACCAAATACATCTCTTGTGCAAGATTGCTCTATTTGAAAACCTGCAACCTCCCATTACCATGGAAACCACAAAGATTCTACTGTGAATTACAGTTTGAGATTTTTTTTTTTTACTTGGCTGGTTGTGTGTAATTAACTTTTTTTATATCGTATTTTTTGATATGCCAGGAAGAGCTGCTCTCACACCCGCCGTAATACTAGGGAGCTCGACTGCATGCTCTATTTTGAAAGGTGCTAGCCCTGGAGGGGTCTCCTGGAGACTGGGGGTCCTGTTCCACCCCCACCACACGCAGGCTGTTGTTAGCGGCGGGACTTGAGAAAACACACTTCTTCGTGGCCTATGCATCCTGTCTTGTCCTCAGTCACAGGGTGGGTATGGGTGGGGCTTGGTGGGGGTTCAAGAATCAGAGTCCTTCCCAGCAGAAAAATCCCGTGGCTCCAATTGTTTCTCTTTCCGATCATCTGAACACTTTGAAATAAATGATTTCACCTCATAAGCCTAAAAACCTAATCATGTTAACCTGATATTCTAACCAGGCTACATTAAGAGAGGTTTTAAAGTAGCGAGCGCTGGACCTAGAGACAAACAAGGTCAACAACACTCACCCTATTACCACCTATAACAATGATAATAAAAATTGCTACCTGCCATTAATACCTGTGTAACCTGGGCACTGACGTAGGCACATCATAGTATTTGACGCGAATGACTCTTGAAAGGTAATTATTACTATCCATTCTCATAAGGAAAGTGAGATTCACAAGTATAAATAAAGAACCATTGCATAAGCTCTGAGTTAATAAATGATAGAACCGGGTCTGACATCATGTGTCCTGAGAGCTTTCTTGTGCTACTTCCTACAGAGTCTTTTTCACTTTGTATTGACCACACAACACAGCTAATTACACTGGCATTTCCTAAAATTATTGCCAAAAAAGTCTTCAGATAACCGCTGCTAAATGCAACCATGTATAGTCAGGCCAAAAACTTAAGAATAGTACTGAAAGCTTACATTTCCAACTTTGGTTTCAAGTCCTTACTCACGGAGGAAAAAAAATCCAAAATAAAATCTCTGCCTCCAAAAAAGCTTTACAAAATGCCAAATGTTGCCTGGGCAATGTGGGGCTATAACATATATCAGAGATAGAGAAGCTACCAGTAAAATAATTCATTCCATGTAAGTATCTGCTCACCACTACATATACTTACTTATGTGTATATGACCATAGCTTTGCTGTGTGTTTATCTTATGTCTCTTCCATAATCTATTGGTCTTGTAAAAATTTCATCACAATATTTCAGATTGTTTATAATTTTGTGCTGATTAATACAGAATAGTCAAAGGCAATTCTATCAACAATGAGTTCTGTGGTTTGAATGCAACAGGGAGTAATAACCAGCGATGGAAAACCATGATGACTTTAAATGTCTACAGATATAAACCAGCAGAAAACTGTGAACTTTGGTTTCAGTTTGAAAAATAATCATATATGACCCAGTTCTCTCTTTTTTTTAATTATACCTATTTTATTTTAAGATTAACTGAATGTCAGTTGGGATCACCTTGTCCTTTGAGAGTTATGCAAAATTGGACAGAGGCTTCCATGCACGGGGACTCCAATCCTGAAAACTCCCCTGTCTCTTTCATTCTTATCACTCACATCTGACCTTCCTCTTTCCGAGGTAGTGATGTCTGTGATCAGGGCCGCAGACTCTTTTTCATGACTTTGTACAAATGCCAAGCACGTGGGGCATTGCAAACTTTAATGAAGCCCTGGGAGCAAGAAGGGAGGGGGGATTGCATAGCCCCTAGTTTAAAGGTCTAGGAAGTTCTCACGGGCTGACTTCCATCCCTCAGCCCCCAGGTCCCTGTGTGTGGTCCTTCCCTCCCTCCAGGACCCCTCAGCTCCCCAATGCCCTGGGCACCACCCAAGCCACCACTGTGCCTCATTCTGCCACAAGGAGCTTTTAGCAACTTTAAATTAGCTTTGCTGTTTAGGTTTGGTCACTCTCTTATAAACGCTCATCCGAAGTGTAGTTAACAGTATATTGCTTAAAAAAAAAAAAAAAGACATTTTAGGCCAGGAGTGTGTTAGGTACAGGATCAGCTAGAATCATTTGTAGTTTTAAAGAGCACTTTTTTCTCCCTATTATCTCTCCCCTCTAGTTATATTTCATGGTGGGAGTCCACCGTCTTCCGAATGGACTCCTACCGAGGAAGTTATGGATTGCATAGCAAACCAGTATTTGGGAAATGTTTGTAGACATCTGAGTAACGTGGTCTAACCAACCCTGACTCAGGGCTCACTGTGTTGCAGGCACTATCGAGGCAGGAAGAATTAAGTGAATGAAGGGCACCCTATGTGAGCAGGTAAATTCACCCAGAGCTTGCTAGAACAGTGGGGATGCCCGCCATCATGGACACTGGAAGGCAGGCAGGCATGGAGCCCTTTCCAGGGACAAGAGAAGGATCCAGGCGTGCCCTGCGTGGAGGCAGCTGCAGGAGAGGGAGTCTCATGTGACGGCTCAGGGGAGCGTATTTGTCTTTCTCTGGTTCATCCTACATCAGCAGCAGGAGCAAAAATTAGGAAAGCTGCCAACCGATGGTCAACTGCAGACCATCCGGGCCCATTGCCCAAGAGGTTGTGGCTGGCCTCTCGGGCTGATGGCTGCAGACCATGGGGCAGAATCTGTGGCCCACGTGGCCTGGATATTGTCCATTTGCATATTCAGTCTCTTGCCTGTGATAAAGGTCCTCTGGCCACCCCCATTTTACAAATGAGGAAACTGAGCCAGCAGGAGATCTGTGAATTGCCCTGAGAACACTCAACCACTAAGGGCAGAATCAGGATTTGAATACAAACAGCCTCCCTCCAGAGCCGGTCCTTCCATTGGCTACGAAATCCTGCCACACAGAGAACTGAATTTGATGTACGATGCCACCAAGCCAAGGCTCGGGACCATGAGAGCAAGGGCCTTTCCCAGCATCGGCTGCCAGTGAGAAATTAGGCAAAGATTCATTGTATTAACACATTTCAGGAGTTCCCCTTCAAGGCTTCAGAGACTTTATAACCAGCCCCCACTTCTTTGTTCCACCTTGATAGGCTCTTCAAGCAACTGTCTTCGTTTCATTTCAAACCCCAAAGCTAGAAATGGCTAAAATTTAGAAGGCATTGGTCGTGACCCTCACTCCCCCAACACAAAGCCACCCCTCTCGGGAGCAAAACACCTGGTTTTATCGATGCTATCAGGCGAGTAAACGTCCAGTTTCTCTGTCACCTGTCCACAGGCTCTCCCAACCTGCTTCCCGAAGTCCTATCTTTTTATTATTATTACTTCCATTTGTTTCACAAAGAGCTGTGGATCTCTCTCTTCCTGTCTTTCCCTGATAAGCATTCTGCTAAATGAAATACAATGAGACTATTGGTGCAAATTACGGAGTAGATAATGTTGCCTGACACCAGGGTCAATGGTGTTGTTAGCAATGGGAGGGAGTTACATTTAAACAAAAGATTGTTCAAATGAGGGAACCTGCAAGTTATCGGTCGGTCACAGAGGGTAAAATTATAAATATGCTAATATGTCTTGCTATCAAAATATGACTTTGTTGTTAATAAAGTACTGAAAAATTATAATTATATCTAAATATGGTAGACACAGTGCCATTCAAATTCTTATCTGATATTTGACCATATTTTAAACTTTTATTCTGACAGCCATAATTTAGAGAAAAGAAAAAAGAACTCACAAAATGACTGATTTTGTTGTCATCTCTTTTAGAGTACAACATGCGTCCTTTATTATGCGCCGCCTGTTAAGAAAAAAACTCCTGAATTTAATTCGTGATGAAAATCATTCTGGAATCACCATGAGTTTTTTCTGTTCCTTTTTTTGGTTTCTTTTTACTTTGGTTGTAGAACATGCACTCAACTTACAAATGGGGGGGGAACCCCTATTTTAGCGGCTTATCCATAAGGAGCCACAATATTATTTACAAACTAACTTGGATTAGCTAAATATGGTTATTAGTCTTAAAATAAAAATGTATATTTTTTCTGCTTGATGTCTACAGTTCACAGATTCAACCCTTTTCACATTATTTCACGAGGCTGAGAATTAAAGTCCCTGGTGTGTACTCCTGTACTTTGTTTCTTATCCCATCACCAGGAAAAGGAAGGAGTTTCATGGATCAGACAATCCACGTGATAGGAGAAACACCCCTACCCAGCTCTACCTTCGGCAGAGGTTACTTCCTCTGGGACAATCAAGAAATCTTTGTGAAGGGCCAGCGTGAAGGAGGGCGATGTGTGTGCGGCGTGGATTGTGACTTTCAATATTTGTAATGACAATGGCGAGAGGTGACCCCCACACTCGAAACAACAGACCACAATGTGTCATCGAGCACTGAGCTTTGTGACAACTGTGCACGTCGCGCGAGAGGTCACGGGAGGATGCACACCTGGTGTGAAGGACAGGTGTGCTCCAGGTGGACAGGAACTAGGTATCCTGGTTAAGCAAACCGTAGGAAGAACAGCGCGTGCCCCGGGTGAGGTCCCAGCATATGCCACACATTCCCCCTGTGAACACTTTCATGCTCACGGTAATTTCTGGTCCTGGTTTAACTTCAGGAGACTCTACGGGGGTAACTGATGGGCCAGTTGTCAACAGTAATGCCAGAGCAAGAGTTTGAACCTCCGTCGGCCTGATGCCAAAACCCTCCTGACATGAATGACCTGCGTAGGGAATGCAGACGCCAGCGTGCCTTATGCAGAAAAAGGAAAAAACACAGCCACGGGGGGGGGGTGGGGACAGGGGAGGGGAAAGATGGTGAGGAGTAGGGGACCCTATTTCAACTGGTCCCCGGAATTGAGCTGGATAACTACCAGACCACTCTGAGCACCCACAAAACCAGCCTGAGATGTAAGAAGATCTGGATCTCTACAAACGGAATATCCCAGGCGGTTGGTTTTGAGGTATGAAGCGGAGAGCTGTGATTCTGCGGGCAGATATCGGAGGATAAACGGCAGCAGGAGGGAGCCTGGCCGTGGGGATCCTGCACCACCGGTGAGTGACAGCCTCGCGCGCTGCAAACGGGCACAGACTCACAGACCCGTAGCATCGCGAAAGAACTTTAGGGCAGCTCCCGGGGTGGAAAACCAGACTGGTGGGGTGGCGCGCACGCGAACGGCAGCCTCTGAGACGGAAACCCGGTTGCGCCGGGGTCGTGCCGGTGAACCGTAAGGCCCGGGGGTGGAAACCCCAAGTGGCGGAATTGCGCCCGCGTGCGAATTGGGAGCGGCTGG